>NC_086202.1:36467380-37067380 GCF_035770615.1 Melospiza melodia melodia | reverse complement strand
GATTATAAGGAGACAGCTGGCCACTCCCAGCCACAGGCCACCAAAAAAAATCAACGGCACTTTTCCCTGGAAAACAAAACTCGCCTGCCAACTTTTTGATGGCAGATTGCAGGAGCCGCTTGATACTATCAAATCAGCCCAACTTGGCACTGGTGCCACCATGGGTCTGGTAACCATCCTGCCTATCGTAGCTTTTCAGGAGACAGCCAGTCACTCCCAGCCATAGGCCCCCAGACACAAACCTCGGCCCGTTTCCCTGGCAAACAAAAGTAAGCTGCCCCGCTTCTGGATGGCAGATTGCAGGAGCCACTTGGTACTATCAAACCAGCCCGACTTGGAACTGGTGCCACCTCTGGTCTGGGAACCATCCTGCGTATCGTGGATACTAAGGAGCCAGCCGGCCACTCCCAGCCACAGTCCACCAAACACAAACAACGGCACTTTTCCCTGGAAAACAAAACTCAACTGCCCCTCTTCTGGATGGCAAATTGCAGGACGCACTTGGTACTACAAAAACAGCACAACTTGGCACTGGTGCCACCTTGGGTCTGGTCACCATCCTGCGTATCGAGCATTTTAAGGAGCCAGCCGGCCACTCCCAGCCATATGCCCCCCAAAAAAAACCACGGCCCTTTTCTCTGGCAAACAAAACTCAGCTGCCCCGCTTCTGGATGGCAGATTCAGGAGCCACTTTGCACCATCAAACCAGCCCGACTTGGCACTGGTGCCACCTCTGGTCTGGGAACCATCCTGCGTATCGTGGATTATAAGGAGACAGCTGGCCACTCCCAGCCACAGGCCACCAAAAAAAATCAACGGCACTTTTCCCTGGAAAACAAAACTCGCCTGCCAACTTTTTGATGGCAGATTGCAGGAGCCGCTTGATACTATCAAATCAGCCCAACTTGGCACTGGTGCCACCATGGGTCTGGTAACCATCCTGCCTATCGTAGCTTTTCAGGAGCCAGCCAGTCACTCCCAGCCATAGGCCCCCAGACACAAACCTCGGCCCGTTTCCCTGGCAAACAAAAGTAAGCTGCCCCGCTTCTGGATGGCAGATTGCAGGAGCCACTTTGTACTATCAAACCAGCCCGACTTGGAACTGGTGCCACCTCTGGTCTGGGAACCATCCTGCGTATCGTGGATTCTAAGGAGCCAGCCGGCCACTCCCAGCCACAGTCCACCAAACACAAACAACGGCACTTTTCCCTGGAAAACAAAACTCGCCTGCCAACTTTTTCATGGCAGATTGCAGGAGCCACTTTGCACCATCAAACTACCCGACTCGGCACTGGTGCCACCATGGTCTGGGAACCATCCTGCGTATCGTGGATTCTAATTAGCCAGCCGGCCACTCCCAGCCATAGGCCCCCAAACACAAACAACGGCGCTTTTCCCTGGAAAACAAAACTCGCCTGCCAACTTTTTGATGGCAGATTGCAGGAGCCGCTTGGTACTATCAAATCAGCCCAACGTGGCACTGGTGCCACCATGAGTCTGGTAACCATCCTGCCTATCGTAGCTTTTCAGGAGCCAGCCAGTCACTCCCAGCCATAGGCCCCCAGACACAAACCTCGGCCCGTTTCCCTTGCAAACAAAAGTAAGCTGCCCCGCTTCCGGATGGCAGATTGCAGGAGTCACTTGGTACTATCAAACAAGCCCGACTTGGAACTGGTGCCACCTCTGGTCTGGGAACCATCCTGCGTATCGTGGATTCTAAGGAGCCAGCCGGCCACTCCCAGCCACAGGCCACCAAAAAAATCAACGGCACTTTTCCCTGGAAAACAAAACTCGCCTGCCAACTTTTTGATGGCAGATTGCAGGAGCCGCTTGATACCATCAAATCAGCCCAACTTGGCACTGGTGCCACCATGGGTCTGTTAACCATCCTGCCTATCGTAGCTTTTCAGGAGCCAGCCGGTCACTCCCAGCCATAGGCCCCCAGACACAAACCTCGGCCCGTTTCCCTTGCAAACAAAAGTAAGCTGCCCCGCTTCTGGATGGCAGATTGCAGGAGCCACTTGGTACTATCAAACAAGCCCAACTTGGAACTGGTGCCACCTCTGGTCTGGGAACCATCCTGCGTATCGTGGATTCTAAGGAGCCAGCCGGCCACTCCCAGCCACAGGCCACCAAAAAAAATCAACGGCACTTTTCCCTGGAAAACAAAACTCGCCTGCCAACATTTGATGGCAGATTGCAGGAGCCACTTTTCCCCATCCAACTAGCCCGACTTGGCACTGGTGCCACCTCTGGTCTGGGAACCATCCTGCCTATCGTAGCTTTTAAGGAGCCAGCCGGTCACTCCCAGCCATAGGCCCCCAGACACAAACCTCGGCCCGTTTCCCTGGCAAACAAAATTAAGCTGCCCCGCTTCTGGATGGCAGATTGCAGGAGCTATTTAGTACTATCAAACCAGCCCAACTTGGCACTGGTGCCACCTTGGCTCTGGGAACCATCCTGCCTATTGTGGATTTTCAGGGGTCAGCCGGCCACTCTCAGCCATATGCCCTCAAACACAAACCACGGCCCTTTTCTCTGGCAAACAAAACTCAACTGCCCCTCTTCTGGATGGGAAATTGCAGGACGCACTTGGTACTACAAAAACAGCACAACTTGGCACTGGTGCCACCTTGGGTCTGGTCACCATCCTGCATATCGAGCATTTTAAGGAGCCAGCCGGCCACTCCCAGCCATATGCCCCCAAAAAAAAACCACGGCCCTTTTCTCTGGCAAACAAAACTCAGCTGCCCCGCTTCTGGATGGCAGATTGCAGGAGCCACTTTGCACCATCAAACCAGCCCGACTTGGCACTGGTGCCACCTCTGGTCTGGGAACCATCCTGCGTATCGTGGATTATAAGGAGACAGCTGGCCACTCCCAGCCACAGGCCACCAAAAAAAATCAACGGCAATTTTCCCTGGAAAACAAAACTCGCCTGCCAACTTTTTGATGGCAGATTGCAGGAGCCGCTTGATACTATCAAATCAGCCCAACTTGGCACTGGTGCCACCATGGGTCGGGTAACCATCCTGCCTATCGTAGCTTTTCAGGAGCCAGCCAGTCACTCCCAGCCATAGGCCCCCAGACACAAACCTCGGCCCGTTTCCCTGGCAAACAAAAGTAAGCTGCCCCGCTTCTGGATGGCAGATTGCAGGAGCCTTTTGGTACTATCAAACAAGCCCGACTTGGAACTGGTGCCACCTCTGGTCTGGGAACCATCCTGCGTATCGTGGATTCTAAGGAGCCAGCCGGCCACTCCCAGCCACAGTCCACCAAACACAAACAACGGCACTTTTCCCTGGAAAACAAAACTCGCCTGCCAACATTTTCATGGCAGATTGCAGGAGCCACTTTGCACCATCAAACTAGCCCGACATGGCACTGGTGCCACCTCTGGTCTGGGAACCATCCTGCGTATCGTGGATTCTAAGGAGCCAGCCGGCCACTCCCAGCCATAGGCCCCCAAACACAAACAACGGCGCTTTTCCCTGGAAAACAAAACTCGCCTGCCAACATTTTGATGCCAGATTGCAGGAGACGCTTGATACTATCAAATCAGCCCAACGTGGCACTGGTGCCACCATGAGTCTGGTAACCATCCTGCCTATCGTAGCTTTTCAGGAGCCAGCCGGTCACTCCCAGCCATAGGCCCCCAGACACAAACCTCGGCCCGTTTCCCTGGCAAACAAAAGTAAGCTGCCCCGCTTCTGGATGGCAGATTGCAGGAGCCACTTGGTACTATCAAACCAGCCCGACTTGGAACTGGTGCCACCTCTGGTCTGGGAACCATCCTGCGTATCGTGGATTCTAAGGAGCCAGCCGGCCACTCCCAGCCACAGTCCACAAAACACAAACAACGGCACTTTTCCCTGGAAAACAAAACTCGTCTGCAAACTTTTTCATGGCAGATTGCAGGAGCCACTTTGCACCATCAAACTAGCCCGACATGGCACTGGTGCCACCTCTGGTCTGGGAACCATCCTGCGTATCGTGGATTCTAAGGAGCCAGCCGGCCACTCCCAGCCATAGGCCCCCAAACACAAACAACGGCGCTTTTCCCTGGAAAACAAAACTCGCCTGCCAACTTTTTGATGGCAGATTGCAGGAGCTGCTTGGTACTATCAAATCAGCCCAACGTGGCACTGGTGCCACCATGAGTCTGGTAACCATCCTGCCTATCGTAGCTTTTCAGGAGCCAGTCAGTCACTCCCAGCCATAGGCCCCCAGACACAAACCTCGGCCCGTTTCCCTGGCAAACAAAAGTAAGCTGCCCCGCTTCTGGATGGCAGATTGCAGGAGCCACTTGGTACTATCAAACCAGCCCGACTTGGAACTGGTGCCACCTCTGGTCTGGGAACCATCCTGCGTATCGTGGATTCTAAGGAGCCAGCCGGCCACTCCCTGCCAGAGGCCACCAAACACAATCAACGGCACTTTTCCCTGGAAAACAAAACTCGCCTGCCAACTTTTTGATGGCAGATTGCAGGAGCCACTTTTCAACATCAAACTAGCCCGACTTGGCACTGGTGCCCCCTCTTGTCTGGGAACCATCCTGCCTATCGTAGCTTTTCAGGAGCCAGCCGGTCACTCCCAGCCATAGGCCCCCAGACACAAACCTCGGCCCGTTTCCCTGGCAAACAAAATTAAGCTGCCCCGCTTCTCGATGGCAGAGTGCAGGAGCTATTTAGTACTATCAAACCAGCCCGACTTGGCACTGGTGCCACCTTGGCTCTGGGAACCACCCTGCCTATTGTGGATTTTCAGGGGTCAGCCGGCCACTCTCAGCCATATGCCCTCAAACACAAACCACGGCTCGTTTCTCTGGCAAACAAAACTCAACTGCCCCTCTTCTGGATGGCAAATTGCAGGACGCACTTGGTACTACAAAAACTGCAAAACTTGGCACTGGTGCCACCTTAGGTCTGGTCACCATCCTGCGTATGGAGCATTTTAAGGAGCCAGCCGGCCACTCCCAGCCATAGGCCCCCAGACACAAACCTCGGCCCGTTTCCCTGGCAAACAAAAGTAAGCTGACCCGCTTCTGGATGGCAGATTGCAGGAGCCACTTGGTACTATCAAACCAGCCCGACTTGGAACTGGTGCCACCTCTGGTCTGGGAACCATCCTGCGTATCGTGGATTCTAACGAGCCAGCCGGCCACTCCCAGCCACAGTCCACCAAACACAAACAACGGCACTTTTCCCTGGAATAGAAAACTCGCCTGCCAACTTTTTCATGGCAGATTGCAGGAGCCACTTTGCACCATCAAACTAGCCCGACATGGCACTGGTGCCACCACGGTCTGGGAACCATCCTGCGTATCGTGGATTCTAATTAGCCAGCCGGCCACTCCCAGCCATAGGCCCCCAAACAAAAATCAATGGCGCTTTCCCCTGGAAAACAAAACTCGCCTGCCAACTTTTTGATGGCAGATTGCAGGAGCCGCTTGGTACTATCAAATCAGCCCAACGTGGCACTGGTGCCACCATGAGTCGGGTAACCATCCTGCCTATCGTAGCTTTTCAGGAGCCAGCCCGTCACTCCCAGCCATAGGCCCCCAGACAAAAACCTAGGCCCGTTTCCCTTGCAAACAAAAGTAAGCTGCCCCGCTTCTGGATGGCAGATTGCAGGAGTCACTTGGTACTATCAAACAAGCCCGACTTGGAACTGGTGCCACCTCTGGTCTGGGAACCATCCTGCGTATCGTGGATTCTAAGGAGCCAGCCGGCCACTCCCAGCCACAGTCCACCAAACACAAACAACGGCACTTTTCCCTGGAAAACAAAACTCGCCTGCCAACTTTTTCATGGCAGATTGCAGGAGCCACTTTGCACCATCAAACTAGCCCGACTCGGCACTGGTGCCACCATGGTCTGGGAACCATCCTGCGTATCGTGGATTCTAATTAGCCAGCCGGCCACTCCCAGCCATAGGCCCCCAAATACAAACAACGGCGCTTTTCCCTGGAAAACAAAACTCGCCTGCCAACTTTTTGATGGCAGATTGCAGGAGCCGCTTGGTACCATCAAATCAGCCCAACGTGGCACTGGTGCCACCATGAGTCTGGTAACCATCCTGCCTATCGTAGCTTTTCAGGAGCCAGCCAGTCACTCCCAGCCATAGGCCCCCAGACAAAAACCTCGGCCCGTTTCCCTTGCAAACAAAAGTAAGCTGCCCCGCTTCTGGATGGCAGATTGCAGGAGCCACTTGGTACTATCAAACCAGCCCGACTTGGAACTGGTGCCACCTCTGGTCTGGGAACCATCCTGCGTATCGTGGATTCTAAGGGGCCAGCCGGCCACTCCCAGCCACAGGCCACCAAAAAAAATCAACGGCACTTTTCCCTGGAAAACAAAACTCGCCTGCCAACTTTTTGATGGCAGATTGCAGGAGCCGCTTGATACCATCAAATCAGCCCAACTTGGCACTGGTGCCACCATGGGTCTGTTAACCATCCTGCCTATCGTAGCTTTTCAGGAGCCAGCCGGTCACTCCCAGCCATAGGCCCCCAGACACAAACCTCGGCCCGTTTCCCTTGCAAACAAAAGTAAGCTGCCCCGCTTCTGGATGGCAGATTGCAGGAGCCACTTGGTACTATCAAACAAGCCCAACTTGGAACTGGTGCCACCTCTGGTCTGGGAACCATCCTGCGTATCGTGGATTCTAAGGAGCCAGCCGGCCACTCCCAGCCACAGGCCACCAAACAAAATCAACGGCACTTTTCCCTGGAAAACAAAACTCGCCTGCCAACATTTGATGGCAGATTGCAGGAGCCACTTTTCCCCATCCAACTAGCCCGACTTGGCACTGGTGCCACCTCTGGTCTGGGAACCATCCTGCCTATCGTAGCTTTTCAGGATCCAGCCGGTCACTCCCAGCCATAGGCCCCCAGACACAAACCTCGGCCCGTTTCCCTGGCAAACAAAATTAAGCTGCCCCGCTTCTGGATGGCAGATTGCAGGAGCTATTTTGTACTATCAAACCAGCCCAACTTGGCACTGGTGCCACCTTGGCTCTGGGAACCATCCTGCCTATTGTGGATTTTCAGGGGTCAGCCGGCCACTCTCAGCCATATGCCCTCAAACACAAACCACGGCCCTTTTCTCTGGCAAACAAAACTCAACTGCCCCTCTTCTGGATGGGAAATTGCAGGACGCACTTGGTACTACAAAAACAGCACAACTTGGCACTGGTGCCACCTTGGGTCTGGTCACCATCCTGCGTATCGAGCATTTTAAGGAGCCAGCCGGCCACTCCCAGCCATATGCCCCCAAAAAAAAACCACGGCCCTTTTCTCTGGCAAACAAAACTCAGCTGCCCCGCTTCTGGATGGCAGATTGCAGGAGCCACTTTGCACCATCAAACCAGCCCGACTTGGCACTGGTGCCACCTCTGGTCTGGGAACCATCCTGCGTATCGTGGATTATAAGGAGACAGCTGGCCACTCCCAGCCACAGGCCACCAAAAAAAATCAACGGCAATTTTCCCTGGAAAACAAAACTCGCCTGCCAACTTTTTGATGGCAGATTGCAGGAGCCGCTTGATACTATCAAATCAGCCCAACTTGGCACTGGTGCCACCATGGGTCTGGTAACCATCCTGCCTATCGTAGCTTTTCAGGAGCCAGCCAGTCACTCCCAGCCATAGGCCCCCAGACACAAACCTCGGCCCGTTTCCCTGGCAAACAAAAGTAAGCTGCCCCGCTTCTGGATGGCAGATTGCAGGAGCCACTTGGTACTATCAAACAAGCCCGACTTGGAACTGGTGCCACCTCTGGTCTGGGAACCATCCTGCGTATCGTGGATTCTAAGGAGCCAGCCGGCCACTCCCAGCCACAGTCCACCAAACACAAACAACGGCACTTTTCCCTGGAAAACAAAACTCGCCTGCCAACATTTTCATGGCAGATTGCAGGAGCCACTTTGCACCATCAAACTAGCCCGACATGGCACTGGTGCCACCTCTGGTCTGGGAACCATCCTGCGTATCGTGGATTCTAAGGAGCCAGCCGGCCACTCCCAGCCATAGGCCCCCAAACACAAACAACGGCGCTTTTCCCTGGAAAACAAAACTCGCCTGCCAACATTTTGATGCCAGATTGCAGGAGACGCTTGATACTATCAAATCAGCCCAACGTGGCACTGGTGCCACCATGAGTCTGGTAACCATCCTGCCTATCGTAGCTTTTCAGGAGCCAGCCGGTCACTCCCAGCCATAGGCTCCCAGACACAAACCTCGGCCCGTTTCCCTGGCAAACAAAAGTAAGCTGCCCCGCTTCTGGATGGCAGATTGCAGGAGCCACTTGGTACTATCAAACCAGCCCGACTTGGAACTGGTGCCACCTCTGGTCTGGGAACCATCCTGCGTATCGTGGATTCTAAGGAGCCAGCCGGCCACTCCCAGCCACAGTCCACAAAACACAAACAACGGCACTTTTCCCTGGAAAACAAAACTCGTCTGCAAACTTTTTCATGGCAGATTGCAGGAGCCACTTTGCACCATCAAACTAGCCCGACATGGCACTGGTGCCACCTCTGGTCTGGGAACCATCCTGCGTATCGTGGATTCTAAGGAGCCAGCCGGCCACTCCCAGCCATAGGCCCCCAAACACAAACAACGGCGCTTTTCCCTGGAAAACAAAACTCGCCTGCCAACTTTTTGATGGCAGATTGCAGGAGCCGCTTGGTACTATCAAATCAGCCCAACGTGGCACTGGTGCCACCATGAGTCTGGTAACCATCCTGCCTATCGTAGCTTTTCAGGAGCCAGTCAGTCACTCCCAGCCATAGGCCCCCAGACACAAACCTCGGCCCGTTTCCCTGGCAAACAAAAGTAAGCTGCCCCGCTTCTGGATGGCAGATTGCAGGAGCCACTTGGTACTATCAAACCAGCCCGACTTGGAACTGGTGCCACCTCTGGTCTGGGAACCATCCTGCGTATCGTGGATTCTAAGGAGCCAGCCGGCCACTCCCTGCCAGAGGCCACCAAACACAATCAACGGCACTTTTCCCTGGAAAACAAAACTCGCCTGCCAACATTTTGATGGCAGATTGCAGGAGCCACTTTTCAACATCAAACTAGCCCGACTTGGCACTGGTGCCCCCTCTGGTCTGGGAACCATCCTGCCTATCGTAGCTTTTCAGGAGCCAGCCGGTCACTCCCAGCCATAGGCCCCCAGACACAAACCTCGGCCCGTTTCCCTGGCAAACAAAATTAAGCTGCCCCGCTTCTCGATGGCAGAGTGCAGGAGATATTTAGTACTATCAAATCAGCCCGACTTGGCACTGGTGCCACCTTGGCTCTGGGAACCACCCTGCCTATTGTGGATTTTCAGGGGTCAGCCGGCCACTCTCAGCCATATGCCCTCAAACACAAACCACGGCTCGTTTCTCTGGCAAACAAAACTCAACTGCCCCTCTTCTGGATGGCAAATTGCAGGACGCACTTGGTACTACAAAAACTGCACAACTTGGCACTGGTGCCACCTTAGGTCTGGTCACCATCCAGCGTATGGAGCATTTTAAGGAGCCAGCCGGACACTCCCAGCCATAGGCCCCCAGACACAAACCTCGGCCCGTTTCCCTGGCAAACAAAAGTAAGCTGACCCGCTTCTGGATGGCAGATTGCAGGAGCCACTTGGTACTATCAAACCAGCCCGACTTGGAACTGGTGCCACCTCTGGTCTGGGAACCATCCTGCGTATCGTGGATTCTAACGAGCCAGCCGGCCACTCCCAGCCACAGTCCACCAAACACAAACAACGGCACTTTTCCCTGGAATAGAAAACTCGCCTGCCAACTTTTTCATGGCAGATTGCAGGAGCCACTTTGCACCATCAAACTAGCCCGACATGGCACTGGTGCCACCACGGTCTGGGAACCATCCTGCGTATCGTGGATTCTAATTAGCCAGCCGGCCACTCCCAGCCATAGGCCCCCAAACAAAAATCAATGGCGCTTTCCCCTGGAAAACAAAACTCGCCTGCCAACTTTTTGATGGCAGATTGCAGGAGCCGCTTGGTACTATCAAATCAGCCCAACGTGGCACTGGTGCCACCATGAGTCGGGTAACCATCCTGCCTATCGTAGCTTTTCAGGAGCCAGCCCGTCACTCCCAGCCATAGGCCCCCAGACAAAAACCTAGGCCCGTTTCCCTTGCAAACAAAAGTAAGCTGCCCCGCTTCTGGATGGCAGATTGCAGGAGTCACTTGGTACTATCAAACAAGCCCGACTTGGAACTGGTGCCACCTCTGGTCTGGGAACCATCCTGCGTATCGTGGATTCTAAGGAGCCAGCCGGCCGCTCCCAGCCACAGGCCACCAAAAAAAATCAACGGCACTTTTCCCTGGAAAACAAAACTCGCCTGCCAACTTTTTGATGGCAGATTGCAGGAGCCGCTTGATACTATCAAATCAGCCCAACTTGGCACTGGTGCCACCATGGGTCTGGTAACCATCCTGCCTATCGTAGCTTTTCAGGAGCCAGCCAGTCACTCCCAGCCATAGGCCCCCAGACACAAACCTCGGCCCGTTTCCCTGGCAAACAAAAGTAAGCTGCCCCACTTCTGGATGGCAGATTGCAGGAGCCACTTGGTACTATCAAACCAGCCCGACTTGGAACTGGTGCCACCTCTGGTCTGGGAACCATCCTGCGTATCGTGGATTCTAAGGAGCCAGCCGGCCACTCCCAGCCACAGTCCACCAAACACAAACAACGGCACTTTTCCCTGGAAAACAAAACTCGCCTGCAAACTTTTTCATGGCAGATTGCAGGAGCCACTTTGCACCATCAAACTAGCCCGACACGGCACTGGTGCCACCTCTGGTCTGGCAACCATCCTGCGTATCGTGGATTCTAAGGAGCCAGCCGGTCACTCCCAGCCATAGGCCCCCAAACACAAACAACGGCGTTTTCCCTGGAAAACAAAACTCGCCTGCCAACATTTTGATGGCAGATTGCAGGAGCCGCTTGGTACTATCAAATCAGCCCAACGTGGCACTGGTGCCACCATGAGTCTGGTAACCATCCTGCCTATGGTAGCTTTTCAGGAGCCAGCCAGTCACTCCCAGCCATAGGCCCCCAGACACAAACCTCGGCCCGTTTCCCTGGCAAACAAACGTAAGCTGTCCCGCTTCTGGATGGCAGATTGCAGGAGCCACTTGGTACTATCAAACAAGCCCGACTTGGAACTGGTGCCACCTCTGGTCTGGGAACCATCCTGCGTATCGTGGATTCCAAGGAGCCAGCCGGCCACTCCCAGCCACAGGCCACCAAACAAAATCAACGGCACTTTTCCCTGGAAAACAAAACTCGCCTGCCAACTTTTTGATGGCAGATTGCAGGAGCCACTTTTCACCATCAAACTAGCCCAACTTGGCACTGGCGCCACCTCTGGTCTGGGAACCATCCTGCCTATCGTAGCTTTTCAGGAGCCAGCCGGTCACTCCCAGCCATAGGCCCCCAGACACAAACCTCGGCCCGTTTCCCTGGCAAACAAAATTAAGCTGCCCCGCTTCTGGATGGCAGATTGCAGGAGCTATTTAGTACTATCAAACCAGCCCGACTTGGCACTGGTGCCACCTTGGCTCTGGGAACCATCCTGCCTATTGAGGATTTTCATGGGTCAGCCGGCCACTCTCAGCCATATGCCCTCAAACACAAACCACGGCCCTTTTCTGTGGCAAACAAAACTCAACTGCCCCTCTTCTGGATGGCAAATTGCAGGACGCACTTTGTACTACAAAAACAGCACAACTTGGCACTGGTGCCACCTTGGGTCTGGTCACCATCCTGCGTATCGAGCATTTTAAGGAGCCAGCCGGCCACTCCCAGCCATATGCCCCCCAAAAAAAACCACGGCCCTTTTCTCTGGCAAACAAAACTCAGCTGCCCCGCTTCTGGATGGCAGATTGCAGGAGCCACTTTGCACCATCAAACCACCCCGACTTGGCACTGGTGCCACCTTGGCTCTGGGAACCACCCTGCCTATTGTGGATTTTCAGGGGTCAGCCGGCCACTCTCAGCCATATGCCCTCAAACACAAACCACGGCTCGTTTCTCTGGCAAACAAAACTCAACTGCCCCTCTTCTGGATGGCAAATTGCAGGACGCACTTGGTACTACAAAAACTGCACAACTTGGCACTGGTGCCACCTTAGGTCTGGTCACCATCCAGCGTATGGAGCATTTTAAGGAGCCAGCCGGACACTCCCAGCCATAGGCCCCCAGACACAAACCTCGGCCCGTTTCCCTGGCAAACAAAAGTAAGCTGACCCGCTTCTGGATGGCAGATTGCAGGAGCCACTTGGTACTATCAAACCAGCCCGACTTGGAACTGGTGCCACCTCTGGTCTGGGAACCATCCTGCGTATCGTGGATTCTAACGAGCCAGCCGGCCACTCCCAGCCACAGTCCACCAAACACAAACAACGGCACTTTTCCCTGGAATAGAAAACTCGCCTGCCAACTTTTTCATGGCAGATTGCAGGAGCCACTTTGCACCATCAAACTAGCCCGACATGGCACTGGTGCCACCACGGTCTGGGAACCATCCTGCGTATCGTGGATTCTAATTAGCCAGCCGGCCACTCCCAGCCATAGGCCCCCAAACAAAAATCAATGGCGCTTTCCCCTGGAAAACAAAACTCGCCTGCCAACTTTTTGATGGCAGATTGCAGGAGCCGCTTGGTACTATCAAATCAGCCCAACGTGGCACTGGTGCCACCATGAGTCGGGTAACCATCCTGCCTATCGTAGCTTTTCAGGAGCCAGCCCGTCACTCCCAGCCATAGGCCCCCAGACAAAAACCTAGGCCCGTTTCCCTTGCAAACAAAAGTAAGCTGCCCCGCTTCTGGATGGCAGATTGCAGGAGTCACTTGGTACTATCAAACAAGCCCGACTTGGAACTGGTGCCACCTCTGGTCTGGGAACCATCCTGCGTATCGTGGATTCTAAGGAGCCAGCCGGCCGCTCCCAGCCACAGGCCACCAAAAAAAATCAACGGCACTTTTCCCTGGAAAACAAAACTCGCCTGCCAACTTTTTGATGGCAGATTGCAGGAGCCGCTTGATACTATCAAATCAGCCCAACTTGGCACTGGCGCCACCTCTGGTCTGGTAACCATCCTGCCTATCGTAGCTTTTCAGGAGCCAGCCGGTCACTCCCAGCCATAGGCCCCCAGACACAAACCTCGGCCCGTTTCCCTGGCAAACAAAATTAAGCTGCCCCGCTTCTGGATGGCAGATTGCAGGAGCTATTTAGTACTATCAAACCAGCCCGACTTGGCACTGGTGCCACCTTGGCTCTGGGAACCATCCTGCCTATTGAGGATTTTCATGGGTCAGCCGGCCACTCTCAGCCATATGCCCTCAAACACAAACCACGGCCCTTTTCTGTGGCAAACAAAACTCAACTGCCCCTCTTCTGGATGGCAAATTGCAGGACGCACTTTGTACTACAAAAACAGCACAACTTGGCACTGGTGCCACCTTGGGTCTGGTCACCATCCTGCGTATCGAGCATTTTAAGGAGCCAGCCGGCCACTCCCAGCCATATGCCCCCCAAAAAAAACCACGGCCCTTTTCTCTGGCAAACAAAACTCAGCTGCCCCGCTTCTGGATGGCAGATTGCAGGAGCCACTTTGCACCATCAAACCACCCCGACTTGGCACTGGTGCCACCTTGGCTCTGGGAACCACCCTGCCTATTGTGGATTTTCAGGGGTCAGCCGGCCACTCTCAGCCATATGCCCTCAAACACAAACCACGGCTCGTTTCTCTGGCAAACAAAACTCAACTGCCCCTCTTCTGGATGGCAAATTGCAGGACGCACTTGGTACTACAAAAACTGCACAACTTGGCACTGGTGCCACCTTAGGTCTGGTCACCATCCAGCGTATGGAGCATTTTAAGGAGCCAGCCGGACACTCCCAGCCATAGGCCCCCAGACACAAACCTCGGCCCGTTTCCCTGGCAAACAAAAGTAAGCTGACCCGCTTCTGGATGGCAGATTGCAGGAGCCACTTGGTACTATCAAACCAGCCCGACTTGGAACTGGTGCCACCTCTGGTCTGGGAACCATCCTGCGTATCGTGGATTCTAACGAGCCAGCCGGCCACTCCCAGCCACAGTCCACCAAACACAAACAACGGCACTTTTCCCTGGAATAGAAAACTCGCCTGCCAACTTTTTCATGGCAGATTGCAGGAGCCACTTTGCACCATCAAACTAGCCCGACATGGCACTGGTGCCACCACGGTCTGGGAACCATCCTGCGTATCGTGGATTCTAATTAGCCAGCCGGCCACTCCCAGCCATAGGCCCCCAAACAAAAATCAATGGCGCTTTCCCCTGGAAAACAAAACTCGCCTGCCAACTTTTTGATGGCAGATTGCAGGAGCCGCTTGGTACTATCAAATCAGCCCAACGTGGCACTGGTGCCACCATGAGTCGGGTAACCATCCTGCCTATCGTAGCTTTTCAGGAGCCAGCCCGTCACTCCCAGCCATAGGCCCCCAGACAAAAACCTAGGCCCGTTTCCCTTGCAAACAAAAGTAAGCTGCCCCGCTTCTGGATGGCAGATTGCAGGAGTCACTTGGTACTATCAAACAAGCCCGACTTGGAACTGGTGCCACCTCTGGTCTGGGAACCATCCTGCGTATCGTGGATTCTAAGGAGCCAGCCGGCCGCTCCCAGCCACAGGCCACCAAAAAAAATCAACGGCACTTTTCCCTGGAAAACAAAACTCGCCTGCCAACTTTTTGATGGCAGATTGCAGGAGCCGCTTGATACTATCAAATCAGCCCAACTTGGCACTGGTGCCACCATGGGTCTGGTAACCATCCTGCCTATCGTAGCTTTTCAGGAGCCAGCCAGTCACTCCCAGCCATAGGCCCCCAGACACAAACCTCGGCCCGTTTCCCTGGCAAACAAAAGTAAGCTGCCCCACTTCTGGATGGCAGATTGCAGGAGCCACTTGGTACTATCAAACCAGCCCGACTTGGAACTGGTGCCACCTCTGGTCTGGGAACCATCCTGCGTATCGTGGATTCTAAGGAGCCAGCCGGCCACTCCCAGCCACAGTCCACCAAACACAAACAACGGCACTTTTCCCTGGAAAACAAAACTCGCCTGCAAACTTTTTCATGGCAGATTGCAGGAGCCACTTTGCACCATCAAACTAGCCCGACACGGCACTGGTGCCACCTCTGGTCTGGCAACCATCCTGCGTATCGTGGATTCTAAGGAGCCAGCCGGTCACTCCCAGCCATAGGCCCCCAAACACAAACAACGGCGTTTTCCCTGGAAAACAAAACTCGCCTGCCAACATTTTGATGGCAGATTGCAGGAGCCGCTTGGTACTATCAAATCAGCCCAACGTGGCACTGGTGCCACCATGAGTCTGGTAACCATCCTGCCTATGGTAGCTTTTCAGGAGCCAGCCAGTCACTCCCAGCCATAGGCCCCCAGACACAAACCTCGGCCCGTTTCCCTGGCAAACAAACGTAAGCTGTCCCGCTTCTGGATGGCAGATTGCAGGAGCCACTTGGTACTATCAAACAAGCCCGACTTGGAACTGGTGCCACCTCTGGTCTGGGAACCATCCTGCGTATCGTGGATTCCAAGGAGCCAGCCGGCCACTCCCAGCCACAGGCCACCAAACAAAATCAACGGCACTTTTCCCTGGAAAACAAAACTCGCCTGCCAACTTTTTGATGGCAGATTGCAGGAGCCACTTTTCACCATCAAACTAGCCCAACTTGGCACTGGCGCCACCTCTGGTCTGGGAACCATCCTGCCTATCGTAGCTTTTCAGGAGCCAGCCGGTCACTCCCAGCCATAGGCCCCCAGACACAAACCTCGGCCCGTTTCCCTGGCAAACAAAATTAAGCTGCCCCGCTTCTGGATGGCAGATTGCAGGAGCTATTTAGTACTATCAAACCAGCCCGACTTGGCACTGGTGCCACCTTGGCTCTGGGAACCATCCTGCCTATTGAGGATTTTCATGGGTCAGCCGGCCACTCTCAGCCATATGCCCTCAAACACAAACCACGGCCCTTTTCTGTGGCAAACAAAACTCAACTGCCCCTCTTCTGGATGGCAAATTGCAGGACGCACTTTGTACTACAAAAACAGCACAACTTGGCACTGGTGCCACCTTGGGTCTGGTCACCATCCTGCGTATCGAGCATTTTAAGGAGCCAGCCGGCCACTCCCAGCCATATGCCCCCCAAAAAAAACCACGGCCCTTTTCTCTGGCAAACAAAACTCAGCTGCCCCGCTTCTGGATGGCAGATTGCAGGAGCCACTTTGCACCATCAAACCACCCCGACTTGGCACTGGTGCCACCTCTGGTCTGGGAACCATCCTGCGTATCGTGGATTCTAATTAGCCAGCCGGCCACTCCCAGCCACAAGCCCCCAAACACAAACAACGACACTTTTCCCTGGAAAACAAAACTCGCCTGCCAACTTTTTGATGGCAGATTGCAGGAGCCGCTTGGTACTATCAAATCAGCCCAACGTGGCACTGGTGCCACCATGAGTCTGGTAACCATCCTGCCTATCGTAGCTTTTCAGGAGCCAGCCGGTCACTCCCAGCCATAGGCCCCCAGACAAAAACCTCGGCCCGTTTCCCTTGCAAAAAAAAGTAAGCTGCCCCGCTTCTGGATGGCAGATTGCAGGAGCCACTTGGTACTATCAAACCAGCCCGACTTGGAACTGGTGCCACCTCTGGTCTGGGAACCATCCTGCGTATCGTGGATTCTAAGGAGCCAGCCGGCCACTCCCAGCCACAGGCCACCAAAAAAAATCAACGGCACTTTTCCCTGGAAAACAAAACTCGCCTGCCAACTTTTTCATGGCAGATTGCAGGAGCCACTTTGCACCATCAAACTAGCCCGACATGGCACTGGTGCCACCTCTGGTCTGGGAACCATCCTGCGTATCGTGGATTCTAAGGAGCCAGCCGGCCACTCCCAGCCATAGGCCCCCAAACACAAACAACGGCGCTTTTCCCTGGAAAACAAAACTCGCCTGCCAACTTTTTGATGGCAGATTGCAGGAGCCGCTTGGTACTATCAAATCAGCCCAACGTGGCCCTGGTGCCACCATGAGTCTGGTAACCATCCTGCCTATCGTAGCTTTTCAGGAGCCAGCCAGTCACTCCCAGCCATAGGCCCCCAGACACAAACCTCGGCCCGTTTCCCTGGCAAACAAAAGTAAGCTGCCCCGCTTCTGGATGGCAGATTGCAGGAGCCACTTGGTACTATCAAACCAGCCCGACTTGGAACTGGTGCCACCTCTGGTCTGGGAACCATCCTGCGTATCGTGGATTCTAAGGAGCCAGCCGGCCACTCCCAGCCACAGGCCACCAAACACAATCAACGGAACTTTTCCCTGGAAAACAAAACTCGCCTGCCAACTTTTTGATGGCAGATTGCAGGAGCCACTTTTCAACATCAAACTAGCCCGACTTGGCACTGGTGCCCCCTCTGGTCTGGGAACCATCCTGCCTATCGTAGCTTTTCAGGAGCCAGCCGGTCACTCCCAGCCATAGGCCCCCTGACACAAACCTCGGCCCGTTTCCCTGGCAAACAAAATTAAGCTGCCCCGCTTCTCGATGGCAGATTGCAGGAGTTATTTAGTACTATCAAACCAGCCCGACTTGGCACTGGTGCCACCTTGGCTCTGGGAACCACCCTGCCTATTGTGGATTTTCAGGGGTCAGCCGGCCACTCTCAGCCATATGCCCTCAAACACAAACCACGGCTCGTTTCTCTGGCAAACAAAACTCAACTGCCCCTCTTCTGGATGGCAAATTGCAGGACGCACTTGGTACTACAAAAACTGCACAACTTGGCACTGGTGCCACCTTAGGTCTGGTCACCATCCTGCGTATGGAGCATTTTAAGGAGCCAGCCGGCCACTCCCAGCCATAGGCCCCCAGACACAAACCTCGGCCCGTTTCCCTGGCAAACAAAAGTAAGCTGCCCCGCTTCTGGATGGCAGATTGCAGGAGCCACTTGGTACTATCAAACCAGCCCGACTTGGAACTGGTGCCACCTCTGGTCTGGGAACCATCCTGCGTATCGTGGATTCTAAGGAGCCAGCCGGCCACTCCCAGCCACAGGCCACCAAAAAAAATCAACGGCACTTTTCCCTGGAAAACAAAACTCGCCTGCCAACTTTTTGATGGCAGATTGCAGGAGCCGCTTGATACTATCAAATCAGCCCAACTTGGCACTGGTGCCACCATGGGTCTGGTAACCATCCTGCCTATCGTAGCTTTTCAGGAGCCAGCCGGTCACTCCCAGCCATAGGCCCCCAGACACAAACCTCGGCCCGTTTCCCTTGCAAACAAAAGTAAGCTGCCCCGCTTCTGGATGGCAGATTGCAGGAGCCACTTGGTACTATCAAACAAGCCCGACTTGGAACTGGTGCCACCTCTGGTCTGGGAACCATCCTGCGTATCGTGGATTCTAACGAGCCAGCCGGCCACTCCCAGCCACAGTCCACCAAACACAAACAACTGCACTTTTCCCTGGAAAACAAAACTCGCCTGCAAACTTTTTCATGGCACATTGCAGGAGCCACTTTGCACCATCAAACTAGCCCGACATGGCACTGGTGCCCCCTCTGGTCTGGGAACCATCCTGCGTATCGTGGATTCTAAGGAGCCAGCCGGCCACTCCCAGCCATAGGCCCCCAAACACAAACAACGGCGCTTTTCCCTGGAAAACAAAACTCGCCTGCCAACATTTTGATGCCAGATTGCAGGAGACGCTTGATACTATCAAATCAGCCCAACGTGGCACTGGTGCCACCATGAGTCTGGTAACCATCCTGCCTATCGTAGCTTTTCAGGAGCCAGCCGGTCACTCCCAGCCATAGGCCCCCAGACACAAACCTCGGCCCGTTTCCCAGGCAAACAAAAGTAAGCTGCCCCGCTTCTGGATGGCAGATTGCAGGAGCCACTTGGTATTATCAAACCAGCCCGACTTGGAACTGGTGCCACCTCTGGTCTGGGAACCATCCTGCGTATCGTGGATTCTAAGGAGCCAGCCGGCCACTCCCAGCCACAGTCCACAAAACACAAACAACGGCACTTTTCCCTGGAAAACAAAACTCGTCTGCAAACTTTTTCATGGCAGATTGCAGGAGCCACTTTGCACCATCAAACTAGCCCGACATGGCACTGGTGCCACCTCTGGTCTGGGAACCATCCTGCGTATCGTGGATTCTAAGGAGCCAGCCGGCCACTCCCAGCCATAGGCCCCCAAACACAAACAACGGCGCTTTTCCCTGGAAAACAAAACTCGCCTGCCAACTTTTTGATGGCAGATTGCAGGAGCCGCTTGGTACTATCAAATCAGCCCAACGTGGCCCTGGTGCCACCATGAGTCTGGTAACCATCCTGCCTATCGTAGCTTTTCAGGAGCCAGCCAGTCACTCCCAGCCATAGGCCCCCAGACACAAACCTCGGCCCGTTTCCCTGGCAAACAAAAGTAAGCTGCCCCGCTTCTGGATGGCAGATTGCAGGAGCCACTTGGTACTATCAAACCAGCCCGACTTGGAACTGGTGCCACCTCTGGTCTGGGAACCATCCTGCGTATCGTGGATTCTAAGGAGCCAGCCGGCCACTCCCAGCCACAGGCCACCAAACACAATCAACGGCACTTTTCCCTGGAAAACAAAACTCGCCTGCCAACTTTTTGATGGCAGATTGCAGGAGCCACTTTTCAACATCAAACTAGCCCGACTTGGCACTGGTGCCCCCTCTGGTCTGGGAACCATCCTGCCTATCGTAGCTTTTCAGGAGCCAGCCGGTCACTCCCAGCCATAGGCCCCCTGACACAAACCTCGGCCCGTTTCCCTGGCAAACAAAATTAAGCTGCCCCGCTTCTCGATGGCAGATTGCAGGAGCTATTTAGTACTATCAAACCAGCCCGACTTGGCACTGGTGCCACCTTGGCTCTGGGAACCACCCTGCCTATTGTGGATTTTCAGGGGTCAGCCGGCCACTCTCAGCCATATGCCCTCAAACACAAACCACGGCTCGTTTCTCTGGCAAACAAAACTCAACTGCCCCTCTTCTGGATGGCAAATTGCAGGACGCAGTTGTTACTACAAAAACTGCACAACTTGGCACTGGTGCCACCTTAGGTCTGGTCACCATCCTGCGTATCGAGCATTTTAAGGAGCCAGCCGGCCACTCCCAGCCATAGGCCCCCAGACACAAACCTCGGCCCGTTTCCCTGGCAAACAAAAGTAAGCTGCCCCGCTTCTGGATGGCAGATTGCAGGAGCCACTTGGTACTATCAAACCAGCCCGACTTGGAACTGGTGCCACCTCTGGTCTGGGAACCATCCTGCGTATCGTGGATTCTAACGAGCCAGCCGGCCACTCCCAGCCACAGTCCACCAAACACAAACAACGGCACTTTTCCCTGGAAAACAAAACTCGCCTGCCAACTTTTTGATGGCAGATTGCAGGAGCCACTTTGCACCATCAAACTAGCCCGACATGGCACTGGTGCCACCACGGTCTGGGAACCATCCTGCGTATCGTGGATTCTAATTAGCCAGCCGGCCACTCCCAGCCATAGGCCCCCAAACACAAACAATGGCGCTTTCCCCTGGAAAACAAAACTCGCCTGCCAACTTTTTGATGGCAGATTGCAGGAGCCGCTTGATACTATCAAATCAGCCCAACTTGGCACTGGTGCCACCATGGGTCTGGTAACCATCCTGCCTATCGTAGCTTTTCAGGAGCCAGCCAGTCACTCCCAGCCATAGGCCCCCAGACACAAACCTCAGCCCGTTTCCCTGGCAAACAAAAGTAAGCTGCCCCACTTCTGGATGGCAGATTGCAGGAGCCACTTGGTACTATCAAACCAGCCCGACTTGGAACTGGTGCCACCTCTGGTCTGGGAACCATCCTGCGTATCGTGGATTCTAATAAGCCAGCCGGCCACTCCCAGCCACAGTCCACCAAACACAAACAACAGCACTTTTCCCTGGAAAACAAAACTCGCCTGCAAACTATTACATGGCAGATTGCAGGAGCCACTTTGCACCATCAAACTAGCCCGACACGGCACTGGTGCCACCTCTGGTCTGGCAACCATCCTGCGTATCGTGGATTCTAAGGAGCCAGCCGGTCACTCCCAGCCATAGTCCCCCAAACACAAACAACGGCGTTTTCCCCTGGGAAACAAAACTCGCCTGCCAACTATTTGATGGCAGATTGCAGGAGCCGCTTGGTACTATCAAATCTGCCCAACGTGGCACTGGTGCCACCATGAGTCTGGTAACCATCCTGCCTATCGTAGCTTTTCAGGAGCCAGCCAGTCACTCCCAGCCATAGGCCCCCAGACACAAACCTCGGCCCGTTTCCCTGGCAAACACACGTAAGCTGCCTTGCTTCTGGATGGCAGATTGCAGGAGCCACTTGGTACTATCAAACAAGCCCGACTTGGAACTGGTGCCACCTCTGGTCTGGGAACCATCCTGCGTATCGTGGATTCCAAGGAGCCAGCCGGCCACTCCCAGCCACAGGCCACCAAACAAAATCAACGGCACTTTTCCCTGGAAAACAAAACTCGCCTGCCAACTTTTTGATGGCAGATTGCAGGACGCACTTTTCACCATCAAACTAGCCCAACTTGGCACTGGTGCCACCTCTGGTCTGGGAACCATCCTGCCTATCGTAGCTTTTCAGGAGCCAGCCGGTCACTCCCAGCCATAGGCCCCCAGACACAAACCTCGGCCCGTTTCCCTGGCAAACAAAATTAAGCTGCCCCGCTTCTGGATGGCAGATTGCAGGAGCTATTTAGTACTATCAAACCAGCCCGACTTGGCACTGGTGCCACCTTGGCTCTGGGAATCATCCTGCCTATTGAGGATTTTCATGGGGCAGCCGGCCACGCTCAGCCATATGCCCTCAAACACAAACCACGGCCCTTTTCTCTGGCAAACAAAACTCAACTGCCCCTCTTCTGGATGGCAAATTGCAGGACGCACTTGGTACTACAAAAACAGCACAACTTGGCACTGGTGCCACCTTGGGTCTGGTCACCATCCTGCGTATCGAGCATTTTAAGGAGCCAGCCGGCCACTCCCAGCCATATGCCCCCCAAAAAAAACCACGGCCCTTTTCTCTGGCAAACAAATCTCAGCTGCCCCGCTTCTGGATGGCAGATTGCAGGAGCCACTTTGCACCATCAAACCAGCCCGACTTGGCACTGGTGCCACCTCTGGTCTGGGAACCATCCTGCGTATCGTGGATTCTAATTAGCCAGCCGGCCACTCCCAGCCACAAGCCCCCAAACACAAACAACGACACTTTTCCCTGGAAAACAAAACTCGCCTGCCAACTTTTTGATGGCAGATTGCAGGAGCCGCTTGATACTATCAAATCAGCCCAACTTGGCAATGGTGCCACCATGGGTCTGGTAACCATCCTGCCTATCGTAGCTTTTCAGGAGCCAGCCAGTCACTCCCAGCCATAGGCCCCCAGACACAAACCTCGGCCCGTTTCCCTGGCAAACAAAAGTAAGCTGCCCCGCTTCTGGATGGCAGATTGCAGGAGCCACTTGGTACTATCAAACCAGCCCGACTTGGAACTGGTGCCACCTCTGGTCTGGGAACCATCCTGCGTATCGTGGATTCTAAGGAGCCAGCCAGGCACTCCCAGCCACAGTCCACCAAACACAAACAACGGCACTTTTCCCTGGAAAACAAAACTCGCCTGCCAACTTTTTCATGGCAGATTGCAGGAGCCACTTTGCACCATCAAACTAGCCCGACTCGGCACTGGTGCCACCATGGTCTGGGAACCATCCTGCGTATTGTGGATTCTAATTAGCCAGCCGGCCACTCCCAGCCATAGGCCCCCAAACACAAACAACGGCGCTTTCCCCTGGAAAACAAAACTCGCCTGCCAACTTTTTGATGGCAGATTGCAGGAGCCGCTTGGTACTATCAAATCAGCCCAACGTGGCACTGGTGCCACCATGAGTCTGGTAACCATCCTGCCTATCGTAGCTTTTCAGGAGCCAGCCAGTCACTCCCAGCCATAGGCCCCCAGACACAAACCTCGGCCCGTTTCCCTGGCAAACACACGTAAGCTGCCTTGCTTCTGGATGGCAGATTGCAGGAGCCACTTGGTACTATCAAACAAGCCCGACTTGGAACTGGTGCCACCTCTGGTCTGGGAACCATCCTGCGTATCGTGGATTCCAAGGAGCCAGCCGGCCACTCCCAGCCACAGGCCACCAAACAAAATCAACGGCACTTTTCCCTGGAAAACAAAACTCGCCTGCCAACTTTTTGATGGCAGATTGCAGGACGCACTTTTCACCATCAAACTAGCCCAACTTGGCACTGGTGCCACCTCTGGTCTGGGAACCATCCTGCCTATCGTAGCTTTTCAGGAGCCAGCCGGTCACTCCCAGCCATAGGCCCCCAGACACAAACCTCGGCCCGTTTCCCTGGCAAACAAAATTAAGCTGCCCCGCTTCTGGATGGCAGATTGCAGGAGCTATTTAGTACTATCAAACCAGCCCGACTTGGCACTGGTGCCACCTTGGCTCTGGGAACCATCCTGCCTATTGAGGATTTTCATGGGGCAGCCGGCCACGCTCAGCCATATGCCCTCAAACACAAACCACGGCCCTTTTCTGTGGCAAACAAAACTCAACTGCCCCTCTTCTGGATGGCAAATTGCAGGACGCACTTGGTACTACAAAAACAGCACAACTTGGCACTGGTGCCACCTTGGGTCTGGTCACCATCCTGCGTATCGAGCATTTTAAGGAGCCAGCCGGCCACTCCCAGCCATATGCCCCCCAAAAAAAACCACGGCCCTTTTCTCTGGCAAACAAATCTCAGCTGCCCCGCTTCTGGATGGCAGATTGCAGGAGCCACTTTGCACCATCAAACCAGCCCGACTTGGCACTGGTGCCACCTCTGGTCTGGGAACCATCCTGCGTATCGTGGATTCTAATTAGCCAGCCGGCCACTCCCAGCCACAAGCCCCCAAACACAAACAACGACACTTTTCCCTGGAAAACAAAACTCGCCTGCCAACTTTTTGATGGCAGATTGCAGGAGCCGCTTGATACTATCAAATCAGCCCAACTTGGCACTGGTGCCACCATGGGTCTGGTAACCATCCTGCCTATCGTAGCTTTTCAGGAGCCAGCCAGTCACTCCCAGCCATAGGCCCCCAGACACAAACCTCGGCCCGTTTCCCTGGCAAACAAAAGTAAGCTGCCCCGCTTCTGGATGGCAGATTGCAGGAGCCACTTGGTACTATCAAACCAGCCCGACTTGGAACTGGTGCCACCTCTGGTCTGGGAACCATCCTGCGTATCGTGGATTCTAAGGAGCCAGCCAGGCACTCCCAGCCACAGTCCACCAAACACAAACAACGGCACTTTTCCCTGGAAAACAAAACTCGCCTGCCAACTTTTTCATGGCAGATTGCAGGAGCCACTTTGCACCATCAAACTAGCCCGACTCGGCACTGGTGCCACCATGGTCTGGGAACCATCCTGCGTATTGTGGATTCTAATTAGCCAGCCGGCCACTCCCAGCCATAGGCCCCCAAACACAAACAACGGCGCTTTCCCCTGGAAAACAAAACTCGCCTGCCAACTTTTTGATGGCAGATTGCAGGAGCCGCTTGGTACTATCAAATCAGCCCAACGTGGCACTGGTGCCACCATGAGTCTGGTAACCATCCTGCCTATCGTAGCTTTTCAGGAGCCAGCCAGTCACTCCCAGCCATAGGCCCCCAGACAAAAACCTCGGCCCGTTTCCCTTGCAAACAAAAGTAAGCTGCCCCGCTTCTGGATGGCAGATTGCAGGAGCCACTTGGTACTATCAAACCAGCCCGACTTGGAACTGGTGCCACCTCTGGTCTGGGAACCATCCTGCGTATCGTGGATTCTAAGGAGCCAGCCGGCCACTCCCAGCCACAGGCCACCAAAAAAAATCAACGGCACTTTTCCCTGGAAAACAAAACTCGCCTGCCAAGTTTTTGATGGCAGATTGCAGGAGCCGCTTGATACTATCAAATCAGCCCAACTTGGCACTGGTGCCACCATGGGTCTGGTAACCATCCTGCCTATCGTAGCTTTTCAGGAGCCAGCCGGTCACTCCCAGCCATAGGCCCCCAGACACAAACCTCGGCCCGTTTCCCTTGCAAACAAAAGTAAGCTGCCCCGCTTCTGGATGGCAGATTGCAGGAGCCACTTGGTACTATCAAACAAGCCCGACTTGGAACTGGTGCCACCTCTGGTCTGGGAACCATCCTGCGTATCGTGGATTCTAAGGAGCCAGCCGGCCACTCCCAGCCACAGTCCACCAAACACAAACAACGGCACTTTTCCCTGGAAAACAAAACTCGCCTGCCAACTTTTTCATGGCAGATTGCAGGAGCCACTTTGCACCATCAAACTAGCCCGACTCGGCACTGGTGCCACCATGGTCTGGGAACCATCCTGCGTATTGTGGATTCTAATTAGCCAGCCGGCCACTCCCAGCCATAGGCCCCCAAACACAAACAACGGCGCTTTCCCCTGGAAAACAAAACTCGCCTGCCAACTTTTTGATGGCAGATTGCAGGAGCCGCTTGGTACTATCAAATCAGCCCAACGTGGCACTGGTGCCACCATGAGTCTGGTAACCATCCTGCCTATCGTAGCTTTTCAGGAGCCAGCCAGTCACTCCCAGCCATAGGCCCCCAGACAAAAACCTCGGCCCGTTTCCCTTGCAAACAAAAGTAAGCTGCCCCGCTTCTGGATGGCAGATTGCAGGAGCCACTTAGTACTATCAAACCAGCCCGACTTGGAACTGGTGCCACCTCTGGTCTGGGAACCATCCTGCGTATCGTGGATTCTAAGGAGCCAGCCGGCCACTCCCAGCCACAGGCCACCAAAAAAAATCAACGGCACTTTTCCCTGGAAAACAAAACTCGCCTGCCAACTTTTTGATGGCAGATTGCAGGAGCCACTTGGTACTATCAAATCAGCCCAACGTAGCACTGGTGCCACCATGAGTCTGGTAACCATCCTGCCTATCGTAGCTTTTCAGGAGCCAGCCAGTCACTCCCAGCCATAGGCCCCCAGACACAAACCTCGGCCCGTTTCCCTGGCAAACAAAAGTAAGCTGCCCCGCTTCTGGATGGCAGATTGCAGGAGCCACTTGGTACTATCAAACCAGCCCGACTTGGAACTGGTGCCACCTCTGGTCTGGGAACCATCCTGCGTATCGTGGATTCTAAGGAGCCAGCCGGCCACTCCCAGCCACAGGCCACCAAACACAATCAACGGCACATTTCCCTGGAAAACAAAACTCGCCTGCCAACTTTTTGATGGCAGAGTGCAGGAGCCACTTTTCAACATCAAACTAGCCCGACTTGGCACTGGTGCCCCCTCTGGTCTGGGAACCATCCTGCCTATCGTAGCTTTTCAGGAGCCAGCCGGTCACTCCCAGCCATAGGCCCCCTGACACAAACCTCGGCCCGTTTCCCTGGCAAACAAAATTAAGCTGCCCCGCTTCTCGATGGCAGATTGCAGGAGCTATTTAGTACTATCAAACCAGCCCGACTTGGCACTGGTGCCACCTTGGCTCTGGGAACCACCCTGCCTATTGTGGATTTTCAGGGGTCAGCCGGCCACTCTCAGCCATATGCCCTCAAACACAAACCACGGCTCGTTTCTCTGGCAAACAAAACTCAACTGCCCCTCTTCTGGATGGCAAATTGCAGGACGCAGTTGTTACTACAAAAACTGCACAACTTGGCACTGGTGCCACCTTAGGTCTGGTCACCATCCTGCGTATCGAGCATTTTAAGGAGCCAGCCGGCCACTCCCAGCCATAGGCCCCCAGACACAAACCTCGGCCCGTTTCCCTGGCAAACAAAAGTAAGCTGCCCCGCTTCTGGATGGCAGATTGCAGGAGCCACTTGGTACTATCAAACCAGCCCGACTTGGAACTGGTGCCACCTCTGGTCTGGGAACCATCCTGCGTATCGTGGATTCTAAGGAGCCAGCCGGCCACTCCCAGCCACAGTCCACAAAACACAAACAACGGCACTTTTCCCTGGAAAACAAAACTCGTCTGCAAACTTTTTCATGGCAGATTGCAGGAGCCACTTTGCACCATCAAACTAGCCCGACATGGCACTGGTGCCACCTCTGGTCTGGGAACCATCCTGCGTATCGTGGATTCTAAGGAGCCAGCCGGCCACTCCCAGCCATAGGCCCCCAAACACAAACAACGGCGCTTTTCCCTGGAAAACAAAACTCGCCTGCCAACTTTTTGATGGCAGATTGCAGGAGCCGCTTGGTACTATCAAATCAGCCCAACGTAGCACTGGTGCCACCATGAGTCTGGTAACCATCCTGCCTATCGTAGCTTTTCAGGAGCCAGCCAGTCACTCCCAGCCATAGGCCCCCAGACACAAACCTCGGCCCGTTTCCCTGGCAAACAAAAGTAAGCTGCCCCGCTTCTGGATGGCAGATTGCAGGAGCCACTTGGTACTATCAAACCAGCCCGACTTGGAACTGGTGCCACCTCTGGTCTGGGAACCATCCTGCGTATCGTGGATTCTAAGGAGCCAGCCGGCCACTCCCAGCCACAGGCCACCAAACACAATCAACGGCACTTTTCCCTGGAAAACAAAACTCGCCTGCCAACTTTTTGATGGCAGATTGCAGGAGCCACTTTTCAACATCAAACTAGCCCGACTTGGCACTGGTGCCCCCTCTGGTCTGGGAACCATCCTGCCTATCGTAGCTTTTCAGGAGCCAGCCGGTCACTCCCAGCCATAGGCCCCCTGACACAAACCTCGGCCCGTTTCCCTGGCAAACAAAATTAAGCTGCCCCGCTTCTCGATGGCAGATTGCAGGAGCTATTTAGTACTATCAAACCAGCCCGACTTGGCACTGGTGCCACCTTGGCTCTGGGAACCACCCTGCCTATTGTGGATTTTCAGGGGTCAGCCGGCCACTCTCAGCCATATGCCCTCAAACACAAACCACGGCTCGTTTCTCTGGCAAACAAAACTCAACTGCCCCTCTTCTGGATGGCAAATTGCAGGACGCAGTTGTTACTACAAAAACTGCACAACTTGGCACTGGTGCCACCTTAGGTCTGGTCACCATCCTGCGTATCGAGCATTTTAAGGAGCCAGCCGGCCACTCCCAGCCATAGGCCCCCAGACACAAACCTCGGCCCGTTTCTCTGGCAAACAAAAGTAAGCTGCCCCGCTTCTGGATGGCAGATTGCAGGAGCCACTTGGTACTATCAAACCAGCCCGACTTGGAACTGGTGCCACCTCTGGTCTGGGAACCATCCTGCGTATCGTGGATTCTAACGAGCCAGGCGGCCACTCCCAGCCACAGTCCACCAAACACAAACAACGGCACTTTTCCCTGGAAAACAAAACTCGCCTGCCAACTTTTTGATGGCAGATTGCAGGAGCCACTTTGCACCATCAAACTAGCCCGACATGGCACTGGTGCCACCACGGTCTGGGAACCATCCTGCGTATCGTGGATTCTAATTAGCCAGCCGGCCACTCCCAGCCATAGGCCCCCAAACACAAACAACGGCGCTTTCCCCTGGAAAACAAAACTCGCCTGCCAACTTTTTGATGGCAGATTGCAGGAGCCGCTTGATACTATCAAATCAGCCCAACTTGGCACTGGTGCCACCATGGGTCTGGTAACCATCCTGCCTATCGTAGCTTTTCAGGAGCCAGCCAGTCACTCCCAGCCATAGGCCCCCAGACACAAACCTCAGCCCGTTTCCCTGGCAAACAAAAGTAAGCTGCCCCACTTCTGGATGGCAGATTGCAGGAGCCACTTGGTACTATCAAACCAGCCCGACTTGGAACTGGTGCCACCTCTGGTCTGGGAACCATCCTGCGTATCGTGGATTCTAATAAGCCAGCCGGCCACTCCCAGCCACAGTCCACCAAACACAAACAACAGCACTTTTCCCTGGAAAACAGAACTCGCCTGCAAACTATTACATGGCAGATTGCAGGAGCCACTTTGCACCATCAAACTAGCCCGACACGGCACTGGTGCCACCTCTGGTCTGGCAACCATCCTGCGTATCGTGGATTCTAAGGAGCCAGCCGGTCACTCCCAGCCATAGTCCCCCAAACACAAACAACGGCGTTTTCCCCTGGGAAACAAAACTCGCCTGCCAACTATTTGATGGCAGATTGCAGGAGCCGCTTGGTACTATCAAATCAGCCCAACGTGGCACTGGTGCCACCATGAGTCTGGTAACCATCCTGCCTATCGTAGCTTTTCAGGAGCCAGCCAGTCACTCCCAGCCATAGGCCCCCAGACACAAACCTCGGCCCGTTTCCCTGGCAAACACACTTAAGCTGCCTTGCTTCTGGATGGCAGATTGCAGGAGCCACTTGGTACTATCAAACAAGCCCGACTTGGAACTGGTGCCACCTCTGGTCTGGGAACCATCCTGCGTATCGTGGATTCCAAGGAGCCAGCCGGCCACTCCCAGCCACAGGCCACCAAACAAAATCAACGGCACTTTTCCCTGGAAAACAAAACTCGCCTGCCAACTTTTTGATGGCAGATTGCAGGACGCACTTTTCACCATCAAACTAGCCCAACTTGGCACTGGTGCCACCTCTGGTCTGGGAACCATCCTGCCTATCGTAGCTTTTCAGGAGCCAGCCGGTCACTCCCAGCCATAGGCCCCCAGACACAAACCTCGGCCCGTTTCCCTGGCAAACAAAATTAAGCTGCCCCGCTTCTGGATGGCAGATTGCAGGAGCTATTTAGTACTATCAAACCAGCCCGACTTGGCACTGGTGCCACCTTGGCTCTGGGAATCATCCTGCCTATTGAGGATTTTCATGGGGCAGCCGGCCACGCTCAGCCATATGCCCTCAAACACAAACCACGGCCCTTTTCTCTGGCAAACAAAACTCAACTGCCCCTCTTCTGGATGGCAAATTGCAGGACGCACTTGGTACTACAAAAACAGCACAACTTGGCACTGGTGCCACCTTGGGTCTGGTCACCATCCTGCGTATCGAGCATTTTAAGGAGCCAGCCGGCCACTCCCAGCCATATGCCCCCCAAAAAAAACCACGGCCCTTTTCTCTGGCAAACAAATCTCAGCTGCCCCGCTTCTGGATGGCAGATTGCAGGAGCCACTTTGCACCATCAAACCAGCCCGACTTGGCACTGGTGCCACCTCTGGTCTGGGAACCATCCTGCGTATCGTGGATTCTAATTAGCCAGCCGGCCACTCCCAGCCACAAGCCCCCAAACACAAACAACGACACTTTTCCCTGGAAAACAAAACTCGCCTGCCAACTTTTTGATGGCAGATTGCAGGAGCCGCTTGATACTATCAAATCAGCCCAACTTGGCACTGGTGCCACCATGGGTCTGGTAACCATCCTGCCTATCGTAGCTTTTCAGGAGCCAGCCAGTCACTCCCAGCCATAGGCCCCCAGACACAAACCTCGGCCCGTTTCCCTGGCAAACAAAAGTAAGCTGCCCCGCTTCTGGATGGCAGATTGCAGGAGCCACTTGGTACTATCAAACCAGCCCGACTTGGAACTGGTGCCACCTCTGGTCTGGGAACCATCCTGCGTATCGTGGATTCTAAGGAGCCAGCCAGGCACTCCCAGCCACAGTCCACCAAACACAAACAACGGCACTTTTCCCTGGAAAACAAAACTCGCCTGCCAACTTTTTCATGGCAGATTGCAGGAGCCACTTTGCACCATCAAACTAGCCCGACTCGGCACTGGTGCCACCATGGTCTGGGAACCATCCTGCGTATTGTGGATTCTAATTAGCCAGCCGGCCACTCCCAGCCATAGGCCCCCAAACACAAACAACGGCGCTTTCCCCTGGAAAACAAAACTCGCCTGCCAACTTTTTGATGGCAGATTGCAGGAGCCGCTTGGTACTATCAAATGAGCCCAACGTGGCACTGGTGCCACCATGAGTCTGGTAACCATCCTGCCTATCTTAGCTTTTCAGGAGCCAGCCAGTCACTCCCAGCCATAGGCCCCCAGACAAAAACCTCGGCCCGTTTCCCTTGCAAACAAAAGTAAGCTGCCCCGCTTCTGGATGGCAGATTGCAGGAGCCACTTGGTACTATCAAACCAGCCCGACTTGGAACTGGTGCCACCTCTGGTCTGGGAACCATCCTGCGTATCGTGGATTCTAAGGAGCCAGCCGGCCACTCCCAGCCACAGGCCACCAAAAAAAATCAACGGCACTTTTCCCTGGAAAACAAAACTCGCCTGCCAACTTTTTGATGGCAGATTGCAGGAGCCGCTTGATACTATCAAATCAGCCCAACTTGGCACTGGTGCCACCATGGGTCTGGTAACCATCCTGCCTATCGTAGCTTTTCAGGAGCCAGCCGGTCACTCCCAGCCATAGGCCCCCAGACACAAACCTCGGCCCGTTTCCCTTGCAAACAAAAGTAAGCTGCCCCGCTTCTGGATGGCAGATTGCAGGAGCCACTTGGTACTATCAAACAAGCCCGACTTGGAACTGGTGCCACCTCTGGTCTGGGAACCATCCTGCGTATCGTGGATTCTAAGGAGCCAGCCGGCCACTCCCAGCCACAGTCCACCAAACACAAACAACGGCACTTTTCCCTGGAAAACAAAACTCGCCTGCCAACTTTTTCATGGCAGATTGCAGGAGCCACTTTGCACCATCAAACTAGCCCGACTCGGCACTGGTGCCACCATGGTCTGGGAACCATCCTGCGTATTGTGGATTCTAATTAGCCAGCCGGCCACTCCCAGCCATAGGCCCCCAAACACAAACAACGGCGCTTTCCCCTGGAAAACAAAACTCGCCTGCCAACTTTGTGATGGCAGATTGCAGGAGCCGCTTGGTACTATCAAATCAGCCCAACGTGGCACTGGTGCCACCATGAGTCTGGTAACCATCCTGCCTATCGTAGCTTTTCAGGAGCCAGCCAGTCACTCCCAGCCATAGGCCCCCAGACAAAAACCTCGGCCCGTTTCCCTTGCAAACAAAAGTAAGCTGCCCCGCTTCTGGATGGCAGATTGCAGGAGCCACTTAGTACTATCAAACCAGCCCGACTTGGAACTGGTGCCACCTCTGGTCTGGGAACCATCCTGCGTATCGTGGATTCTAAGGAGCCAGCCGGCCACTCCCAGCCACAGGCCACCAAAAAAAATCAACGGCACTTTTCCCTGGAAAACAAAACTCGCCTGCCAACTTTTTGATGGCAGATTGCAGGAGCCACTTGGTACTATCAAATCAGCCCAACGTAGCACTGGTGCCACCATGAGTCTGGTAACCATCCTGCCTATCGTAGCTTTTCAGGAGCCAGCCAGTCACTCCCAGCCATAGGCCCCCAGACACAAACCTCGGCCCGTTTCCCTGGCAAACAAAAGTAAGCTGCCCCGCTTCTGGATGGCAGATTGCAGGAGCCACTTGGTACTATCAAACCAGCCCGACTTGGAACTGGTGCCACCTCTGGTCTGGGAACCATCCTGCGTATCGTGGATTCTAAGGAGCCAGCCGGCCACTCCCAGCCACAGGCCACCAAACACAATCAACGGCACATTTCCCTGGAAAACAAAACTCGCCTGCCAACTTTTTGATGGCAGATTGCAGGAGCCACTTTTCAACATCAAACTAGCCCGACTTGGCACTGGTGCCCCCTCTGGTCTGGGAACCATCCTGCCTATCGTAGCTTTTCAGGAGCCAGCCGGTCACTCCCAGCCATAGGCCCCCTGACACAAACCTCGGCCCGTTTCCCTGGCAAACAAAATTAAGCTGCCCCGCTTCTCGATGGCAGATTGCAGGAGCTATTTAGTACTATCAAACCAGCCCGACTTGGCACTGGTGCCACCTTGGCTCTGGGAACCACCCTGCCTATTGTGGATTTTCAGGGGTCAGCCGGCCACTCTCAGCCATATGCCCTCAAACACAAACCACGGCTCGTTTCTCTGGCAAACAAAACTCAACTGCCCCTCTTCTGGATGGCAAATTGCAGGACGCAGTTGTTACTACAAAAACTGCACAACTTGGCACTGGTGCCACCTTAGGTCTGGTCACCATCCTGCGTATCGAGCATTTTAAGGAGCCAGCCGGCCACTCCCAGCCATAGGCCCCCAGACACAAACCTCGGCCCGTTTCCCTGGCAAACAAAAGTAAGCTGCCCCGCTTCTGGATGGCAGATTGCAGGAGCCACTTGGTACTATCAAACCAGCCCGACTTGGAACTGGTGCCACCTCTGGTCTGGGAACCATCCTGCGTATCGTGGATTCTAATAAGCCAGCCGGCCACACCCAGCCACAGTCCACCAAACACAAACAACAGCACTTTTCCCTGGAAAACAAAACTCGCCTGCAAACTATTACATGGCAGATTGCAGGAGCCACTTTGCACCATCAAACTAGCCCGACACGGCACTGGTGCCACCTCTGGTCTGGCAACCATCCTGCGTATCGTGGATTCTAAGGAGCCAGCCGGTCACTCCCAGCCATAGGCCCCCAAACACAAACAACGGCGTTTTCCCCTGGGAAACAAAACTCGCCTGCCAAATATTTGATGGCAGATTGCAGGAGCCGCTTGGTACTATCAAATCAGCCCAACGTGGCACTGGTGCCACCATGAGTCTGGTAACCATCCTGCCTATGGTAGCTTTTCAGGAGCCAGCCAGTCACTCCCAGCCATAGGCCCCCAGACACAAACCTCGGCCCGTTTCCCTGGCAAACACACGTAAGCTGTCCCGCTTCTGGATGGCAGATTGCAGGAGCCACTTGGTACTATCAAACAAGCCCGACTTGGAACTGGTGCCACCTCTGGTCTGGGAACCATCCTGCGTATCGTGGATTCCAAGGAGCCAGCTGGCCACTCCCAGCCACAGGCCACCAAACAAAATCAACGGCACTTTTCCCTGGAAAACAAAACTCGCCTGCCAACTTTTTGATGGCAGATTGCAGGACGCACTTTTCACCATCAAACTAGCCCAACTTGGCACTGGTGCCACCTCTGGTCTGGGAACCATCCTGCCTATCGTAGCTTTTCAGGAGCCAGCCGGTCACTCCCAGCCATAGGCCCCCAGACACAAACCTCGGCCCGTTTCCCTGGCAAACAAAATTAAGCTGCCCCGCTTCTGGATGGCAGATTGCAGGAGCTATTTAGTACTATCAAACCAGCCCGACTTGGAACTGGTGCCACCTTGGCTCTGGGAACCATCCTGCCTATTGAGGATTTTCATGGGTCAGCCGGCCACTCTCAGCCATATGCCCTCAAACACAAACCACGGCCCTTTTCTCTGGCAAACAAAACTCAACTGCCCCTCTTCTGGATGGCAAATTGCAGGACGCACTTGGTACTACAAAAACAGCACAACTTGGCACTGGTGCCACCTTGGGTCTGGTCACCATCCTGCGTATCGAGCATTTTAAGGAGCCAGCCGGCCACTCCCAGCCATATGCCCCCCAAAAAAAACCACGGCCCTTTTCTCTGGCAAACAAATCTCAGCTGCCCCGCTTCTGGATGGCAGATTGCAGGAGCCACTTTGCACCATCAAACCAGCCCGACTTGGCACTGGTGCCACCTCTGGTCTGGGAACAATCCTGCGTATCGTGGATTCTAATTAGCCAGCCGGCCACTCCCAGCCACAAGCCCCCAAACACAAACAACGGCACTTTTCCCTGGAAAACAAAACTCGCCTGCCAACTTTTTGATGGCAGATTGCAGGAGCCGCTTGATACTATCAAATCAGCCCAACTTGCCACTGGTGCCACCATGGGTCTGGTAACCATCCTGCCTATCGTAGCTTTTCAGGAGCCAGCCAGTCACTCCCAGCCATAGGCCCCCAGACAAAAACCTCGGCCCGTTTCCCTTGCAAACAAAAGTAAGCTGCCCCGCTTCTGGATGGCAGATTGCAGGAGCCACTTGGTACTATCAAACCAGCCCGACTTGGAACTGGTGCCACCTCTGGTCTGGGAACCATCCTGCGTATCGTGGATTCTAAGGAGCCAGCCGGCCACTCCCAGCCACAGGCCACCAAAAAAAATCAACGGCACTTTTCCCTGGAAAACAAAACTCGCCTGCCAACTTTTTGATGGCAGATTGCAGGAGCCGCTTGATACTATCAAATCAGCCCAACTTGGCACTGGTGCCACCATGGGTCTGGTAAACATCCTGCCTATCGTAGCTTTTTAGGAGCCAGCCGGTCACTCCCAGCCATAGGCCCCCAGACACAAACCTCGGCCCGTTTCCCTTGCAAACAAAAGTAAGCTGTCCCGCATCTGGATGGCAGATTGCAGGAGCCACTTTGTACTATCAAACAAGCCCGACTTGGAACTGGTGCCACCTCTGGTCTGGGAACCATCCTGCGTATCGTGGATTCTAAGGAGCCAGCCGGCCACTCCCAGCCACAGTCCACCAAACACAAACAACGGCACTTTTCCCTGGAAAACAAAACTCGCCTGCCAACTTTTTCATGGCAGATTGCAGGAGCCACTTTGCACCATCAAACTAGCCCGACTCGGCACTGGTGCCACCATGGTCTGGGAACCATCCTGCGTATTGTGGATTCTAATTAGCCAGCCGGCCACTCCCAGCCATAGGCCCCCAAACACAAACAACGGCGCTTTCCCCTGGAAAACAAAACTCGCCTGCCAACTTTTTGATGGCAGATTGCAGGAGCCGCTTGGTACTATCAAATCAGCCCAACGTGGCACTGGTGCCACCATGAGTCTGGTAACCATCCTGCCTATCGTAGCTTTTCAGGAGCCAGCCAGTCACTCCCAGCCATAGGCCCCCAGACAAAAACCTCGGCCCGTTTCCCTTGCAAACAAAAGTAAGCTGCCCCGCTTCTGGATGGCAGATTGCAGGAGCCACTTAGTACTATCAAACCAGCCCGACTTGGAACTGGTGCCACCTCTGGTCTGGGAACCATCCTGCGTATCGTGGATTCTAAGGAGCCAGCCGGCCACTCCCAGCCACAGGCCACCAAAAAAAATCAACGGCACTTTTCCCTGGAAAACAAAACTCGCCTGCCAACTTTTTGATGGCAGATTGCAGGAGCCGCTTGATACTATCAAATCAGCCCAACTTGGCACTGGTGCCACCATGGGTCTGGTAACCATCCTGCCTATCGTAGCTTTTCAGGAGCCAGCCGGTCACTCCCAGCCATAGGCCCCCAGACACAAACCTCGGCCCGTTTCCCTTGCAAAAAAAAGTAAGCTGTCCCGCTTCTGGATGGCAGATTGCAGGAGCCACTTGGTACTATCAAACAAGCCCGACTTGGAACTGGTGCCACCTCTGGTCTGGGAACCATCCTGCGTATCGTGGATTCTAAGGAGCCAGCCGGCCACTCCCAGCCATAGGCCCCCAAACACAAACAATGGCGCTTTTCCCTGGAAAACAAAACTCGCCTGCCAACTTTTTGATGGCAGATTGCAGGAGCCGCTTGGTACTATCAAATCAGCCCAACGTGGCACTCGTGCCACCATGAGTCTGGGAACCATCCTGCCTATCGTAGCTTTTCAGGAGCCAGCCAGTCACTCCCAGCCATAGGCCCCCAGACACAAACCTGGGCCCGTTTCCCTGGCAAACAAAAGTAAGCTGTCCCGCTTCTGGATGGCAGATTGCAGGAGCCACTTGGTACTATCAAACAAGCCCGACTTGGAACTGGTGCCACCTCTGGTCTGGGAACCATCCTGCCTATCGTAGCTTTTCAGGAGCCAGCCGGTCACTCCCAGCCATAGGCCCCCAGACACAAACCTCGGCCCGTTTCCCTGGCAAACAAAAGTAAGCTGCCCCGCTTCTGGATGGCAGATTGCAGGAGCTATTTAGTACTATCAAACCAGCCCGACTTGGCACTGGTGCCACCTTGGCTCTGGGAACCATCCTGCCTATTGTGGATTTTCAGGGGTCAGCCGGCCACTCTCAGCCATATGCCCTCAAACACAAACCACGGCCCTTTTCTCTGGCAAACAAAACTCAACTGCCCCTCTTCTGGATGGCAAATTGCAGGACGCACTTGGTACTACAAAAACAGCACAACTTGGCACTGGTGCCACCTTGGGTCTGGTCACCATCCTGCGTATCGAGCATTTTAAGGAGCCAGCTGGCCACTCCCAGCCACAGGCCCCCAAACACAAACAACGGCGCTTTTCCCTGGAAAAGAAAACTCGCCTGCCAACTTTTTGATGGCAGATTGCAGGAGCCGCTTGGTACTATCAAACCAGCCCAACTTGGCACTGGTGCCACCATGGGTCTGGTCACCATCTTGCCTATCGTAGCTTTTCAGGAGCCAGCCGGTCACTCCCAGCCATAGGCCCCCTGACACAAACCACGGCCCGTTTCCTTGGCAAACAAAAGTAAGCTGCCCCGCTTCTGGATGGCAGATTGCAGGAGCCACTTTGTGGTATCAAACCAGCCCAACTTGGCACTGGTGCCACCTCTGGTCTGGGAACCATCCTGCGTATCATGGATTCTAAGGAGCCAGCCGGCCACTCCCAGCCACAGGACCCCATACACAAACAACGGCGTTTTTCCCTGGAAAACAAAACTGGCCTGCCAACTTTTTGATGGCAGATTGCAGGAACCACTTGGTACTATCAAACCAGCCCAACTTGGCACTGGTTCCACCATGGGTCTGGTAACCATCCTGCCTATCGTAGCTTTTCAGGAGCCAGCCGGTCACTTCCAGCCATAGGCCCCAGACACAAAGCACTGGGGGTTTCCCTGGCAAACAAAGTATGCTACCCCGCTTCAGGATGGCAGATTGGAGGAGCGACTTTGCACCATCAAACCAGCCCCACTTGGCACTGGTGCCACCTCTGGTCTGGGAACCATCCTGCGTATCGTGGATTCTAAGGAGCCAGCTGGCCACTCCCAGCCACAGGCCCCCAAACACAAACAACGGCGCTTTTCCCTGGAAAACAAAACTGGCATGCCAACTTTTTAATGGCAGATTGCAGGAGGCACTTTTCACCATCAAACTCGCCCGACTTGGCACTGGTGCCACCTCTGGTCTGGGAACCATCCTGCGTATCGTGGATTCTAATTAGCCAGCCGGCCACTCCCAGCCACAGGCCCCCAAACACAAACAACGGCGCTTTTCCCTGGAAAACAAAACTGGCATGCCAACTTTTTAATGGCAGATTGCAGGAGCCACTTGGTACTATCAAACCAGCCCGACTTGGAACTGGTGCCACCTCTGGTCTGGGAACCATCCTGCATATCGTGGATTCTAAGGAGCCAGCCGGCCACTCCCAGCCACAGGCCTCCAAACACAAACAACGGCACTTTTCCCTGGAAAACAAAACTCGCCTGCAAACTTTTTCATGGCAGATTGCAGGAGCCACTTTGCACCATCAAACTAGCCCGACTTGGCACTGGTGCCACCTCTGGTCTGGGAACCATCCTGCGTATCGTGGATTCTAAGGAGCCAGCCGGCCACTCCCAGCCATAGGCCCCCAAACACAAACAACTGCGCTTTTCCCTGCAAAACAAAACTCGCCTGCCAAATTTTTTATGGCAGATTGCAGGAGCCGCTTGGTACTATCAAATCAGCCCAACGTGGCACTGGTGCCACCATGAGTCTGGTAACCATCCTGCCTATCGTAGCTTTTCAGGAGCCAGCCAGTCACTCCCAGCCATAGGCCCCCAGACACAAACCTCGGCCCGTTTCCCTGGCAAACAAACGTAAGCTGTCCCGCTTCTGGATGGCAGATTGCAGGAGCCACTTGGTACTATCAAACAAGCCCGACTTGGAACTGGTGCCAGTTCTGGTCTGGGAACCATCCTGCGTATCGTGGATTTATAGGAGCCAGCCGGCCACTCCCAGCCACAGGCCACCAAACAAAATCAACGGCACTTTTCCCTGGAAAACAAAACTCGCCTGCCAACTTTTTGATGGCAGATTGCAGGAGCCACTTTGCACCATCAAACTAGCCCGACTTGGCACTGGTGCCACCTCTGGTCTGGGAACCATCCTGCCTATCGTAGCTTTTCAGGAGCCAGCCGGTCACACCCAGCCATAGGCCCCCAGACACAAACCTCGGCCCGTTTCCCTGGCAAACAAAATTAAGCTGCCCCGCTTCTGGATGGCAGATTGCAGGAGCTATTTAGTACTATCAAACCAGCCCGACTTGGCACTGGTGCCACCTTGGCTCTGGGAACCATCCTGCCTATTGTGGATTTTCAGGGGTCAGCCGGCCACTCTCAGCCATATGCCCTCAAACACAAACCGCGGCCCTTTTCTCTGGCAAACAAAACTCAACTGCCCCTCTTCTGGATGGCAAATTGCAGGACGCACTTGGTACTACAAAAACAGCACAACTTGGCACTGGTGCCACCTTGGGTCTGGTCACCATCCTGCGTATCGAGCATTTTAAGGAGCCAGCCGGCCACTCCCAGCCATATGCCCCCAAAAAAAAACCACGGCCCTTTTCTCTGGCAAACAAAACTCAGCTGCCCCGCTTCTGGATGGCAGATTGCAGGAGCCATTTTGCACCATCAAACCAGCCCGACTTGGAACTGGTGCCACCTTGGCTCTGGGAACCATCCTGCCTATTGTGGATTTTCAGGGGTCAGCCGGCCACTCTCAGCCATATGCCCTCAAACACAAACCACGGCCCTTTTCTCTGGCAAACAAAACTCAACTGCCCCTCTTCTGGATGGCAAATTGCAGGACGCACTTGGTACTACAAAAACAGCACAACTTGGCACTGGTGCCACCTTGGGTCTGGTCACCATCCTGCGTATCGAGCATTTTAAGGAGCCAGCTGGCCACTCCCAGCCATAGGCCCCCAGACACAAACCACGGCCCTTTTCTCTGGCAAAAACAACTCGGCTGCCCCGCTTCTGGATGGCAGATTGCAGGAGTCACTTTTCCCCATCAAACTAGCCCGACTTGGCACTGGTGCCACCTCTGGTCTGGGAACCATCCTGCGTATCGTGGATTCTAAAGAGCCAGCCGGCCACTCCCAGCCACAGGCCCCCAAACACAAACAACGGCGATTTTCCCTGGAAAAGAAAACTCGCCTGCCAACTTTTTGATGGCAGATTGCAGGAGCCGCTTGGTACTATCAAACCAGCCCAACTTGGCACTGGTGCCACCATGGGTCTGGTCACCATCTTGCCTATCGTAGCTTTTCAGGAGCCAGCCGGTTACTCCCAGCCATAGGCCCCCTGACACAAACCACGGCCCGTTTCCTTGGCAAACAAAAGTAAGCTGCCCCGCTTCTGGATGGCAGATTGCAGGAGCCACTTTGTGGTATCAAACCAGCCCAACTTGGCACTGGTGCCACCTCTGGTCTGGGAACCATCCTGCGTATCGTGGATTCTAAGGAGCCAGCCGGCCACTCCCAGCCACACTCCACCAAACACAAACAACGGCGCTTTTCCCTGGAAAACAAAACTGGCATGCCAACTTTTTAATGGCAGATTGCAGGAGCCACTTTGCACCATCAAACTAGCCCGACTTGGCACTGGTGCCACCTCTGGTCTGGGAACCATCCTGCGTATCGTGGATTCTAATTAGCCAGCCGGCCACTCCCAGCCACAGTCCCCCAAACACAAACAACGGCGCTTTTCCCTGGAAAACAAAACTGGCATGCCAACTTTTTAATGGCAGATTGCAGGAGCCACTTGGTACTATCAAACCAGCCCGACTTGGAACTGGTGCCACCTCTGGTCTGGGAACCATCCTGCATATCGTGGATTCTAAGGAGCCAGCCGGCCACTCCCAGCCACAGTCCACCAAACACAAACAACGGCACTTTTCCCTGGAAAACAAAACTCGCCTGCAAACATTTTCATGGCAGATTGCAGGAGCCACTTTGCACCATCAAACTAGCCCGACTTGGCACTGGTGCCACCTCTGGTCTGGGAACCATCCTGCGTATCGTGGATTCTAAGGAGCCAGCCGGCCACTCCCAGCCATAGGCCCCCAAACACAAACAACTGCGCTTTTCCCTGGAAAACAAAACTCGCCTGCCAACTTTTTGATGGCAGATTGCAGGAGCCGCTTGGTACTATCAAATCAGCCCAACGTGGCACTGGTGCCACCATGAGTCTGGTAACCATCCTGCCTATCGTAGCTTTTCAGGAGCCAGCCGGTCAGTCCCACCCATAGGCCCCCAGACACAAACCTCGGCCCGTTTCCCTGGCAAACAAACGTAAGCTGTCCCGCTTCTGGATGGCAGATTGCAGGAGGCACTTGGTACTATCAAACAAGCCCGACTTGGAACTGGTGCCAGTTCTGGTCTGGGAACCATCCTGCGTATCGTGGATTCCAAGGAGCCAGCCGGCCACTCCCAGCCACAGGCCACCAAACAAAATCAACGGCACTTTTCCCTGGAAAACAAAACTCGCCTGCCAACTTTTTGATGGCAGATTGCAGGAGCCACTTTGCACCATCAAACTAGCCCGACTTGGCACTGGTGCCACCTCTGGTCTGGGAACCATCCTGCCTATCGTAGCTTTTCAGGAGCCAGCCGGTCACTCCCAGCCATAGGCCCCCAGACACAAACCTCGGCCCGTTTCCCTGGCAAACAAAATTAAGCTGCCCCGCTTCTGGATGGCAGATTGCAGGAGCTATTTAGTACTATCAAACCAGCCCGACTTGGCACTGGTGCCACCTTGGCTCTGGGAACCATCCTGCCTATTGTGGATTTTCAGGGGTCAGCCGGCCACTCTCAGCCATATGCCCTCAAACACAAACCACGGCCCTTTTCTCTGGCAAACAAAACTCAACTGCCCCTCTTCTGGATGGCAAATTGCAGGACGCACTTGGTACTACAAAAACAGCACAACTTGGCACTGGTGCCACCTTGGGTCTGGTCACCATCCTGCGTATCGAGCATTTTAAGGAGCCAGCCGGCCACTCCCACCCATATGCCCCCCAAAAAAAACCACGGCCCTTTTCTCTGGCAAACAAAACTCAGCTGCCCCGCTTCTGGATGGCAGATTGCAGGAGCCACTTTGCACCATCAAACCAGCCCGACTTGGCACTGGTGTCACCTCTGGTCTGGGAACCATCCTGCGTATCGTGGATTATAAGGAGACAGCTGGCCACTGCCAGCCCAAGGCCACCAAAAAAAATCAACGGCACTTTTCCCTGGAAAACAAAACTGGCCTGCCAAATTTTGATGGCAGATTGCAGGAGCCGCTTGATACTATCAAATCAGCCCAACTTGGCACTGGTGCCACCATGGGTCTGGTCACCATCTTGCCTATCGTAGCTTTTCAGGAGCCAGCCAGTCACTCCCAGCCATAGGCCCCCAGACACAAACCTCGGCCCGTTTCCCTGGCAAACAAAAGTAAGCTGCCCCGCTTCTGGATGGCAGATTGCAGGAGCCACTTGGCACTATCAAACCAGCCCGACTTGGAACTGGTGCCACCTCTGGTCTGGGAACCATCCTGCGTATCGTGGATTCTAAGGAGCCAGCCGGCCACTCCCAGCCACAGTCCACCAAACACAAACAACGGCACTTTTCCCTGGAAAACAAAACTCGCCTGCCAACTTTTTCATGGCAGATTGCAGGAGCCACTTTGCACCATCAAACTAGCCCAACTTGGCACTGGTGCCACCATGGTCTGGGAACCATCCTGCGTATCGTGGATTCTAAGGAGCCAGCCGGCCACTCCCAGCCATAGGCCCCCAAACACAAACAACGGCGCTTTTCCCTGGAAAACAAAACTCGCCTGCCAAATTTTTGATGGCAGATTGCAGGAGCCGCTTGGTATTATCAAATCAGCCCAACGTGGCACTCGTGCCACCATGAGTCTGGGAACCATCCTGCCTATCGTAGCTTTTCAGGAGCCAGCCAGTCACTCCCAGCCATAGGCCCCCAGACAAAAACCTCGGCCCGTTTCCATTGCAAACAAAAGTAAGCTGCCCCGCTTCTGGATGGCAGATTGCAGGAGCCACTTGGTACTATCAAACAAGCCTGACTTGGATCTGGTGCCACCTCTGGTCTGGGAACCATCCTGCGTATCGTGGATTCTAAGGAGCCAGCCGGCCACTCCCAGCCACAGGCCCCCAAACACAAACAACGGCGCTTTTCCCTGGAAAACAAAACTGGCATGCCAACTTTTTAATGGCAGATTGCAGGAGCCGCTTGGTACTATCAAATCAGCCCAACTTGGCACTGGTGCCACGATGAGTCTGGTAACCATCCTGCCTATCGTAGCTTTTCAGGAGCCAGCCGGTCACTCCCAGCCATAGGCCCCCAGACACAAACCTTGGCCCGTTTCCCTGGCAAACAAAAGTAAGCTGCCCCGCTTCTGGATGGCAGATTGCAGGAGCCACTTGGTACTATCAAACCAGCCCGACTTGGCACTGGTGCCACCTCTGGTCTGGGAACCATCCTGCGTATCGTGGATTCTAAGGAGCCAGCCGGCCACTCCCAGCCACAGTCCACCAAACACAAACAACGGCACTTTTCCCTGGAAAACAAAACTCGCCTGCCAACTTTTTCATGGCAGATTGCAGGAGCCACTTTGCACCATCAAACTAGCCCGACTTGGCACTGGTGCCACCATGGTCTGGGAACCATCCTGTGTATCGTGGATTCTAATTAGCCAGCCGGCCACTCCCAGCCATAGGCCCCCAAACACAAACAACGGCGCTTTCCCCTGGAAAACAAAACTCGCCTGCCAACTTTTTGATGGCAGATTGCAGGAGCCGCTTGGTACTATCAAATCAGCCCAACGTGGCACTGGTGCCACCATGAGTCTGGTAACCATCCTGCCTATCGTAGCTTTTCAGGAGCCAGCCAGTCACTCCCAGCCATAGGCCCCCAGACACAAACCTCGGCCCGTTTCCCTTGCAAACAAAAGTAAGCTGCCCCGCTTCTGGATGGCAGATTGGAGGAGCCACTTGGTACTATCAAACAAGCCCGACTTGGAACTGGTGCCACCTCTGGTCTGGGAACCATCCTGCGTATCGTGGATTCTAAGGAGCCAGCCGGCCACTCCCAGCCACAGGCCACCAAAAATATCAACGGCACTTTTCCCTGGAAAACAAAACTCGCCTGCCAACTTTTTGATGGCAGATTGCAGGAGCCGCTTGATACTATCAAATCAGCCCAACTTGGCACTGGTGCCACCATGGGTCTGGTAACCATCCTGCCTATCGTAGCTTTTCAGGAGCCAGCCGGTCACTCCCAGCCATAGGCCCCCAGACACAAACCTCGGCCCGTTTCCCTGGCAAACAAAAGTAAGCTGCCCCGCTTCTGGATGGCAGATTGCAGGAGCCACTTGGTACTATCAAACCAGCCCGACTTGGAACTGGTGCCACCTCTGGTCTGGGAACCATCCTGCGTATCGTGGATTCCAAGGAGCCAGCCGGCCACTCCCAGCCACAGTCCACCAAACACAAACAACGGCACTTTTCCCTGGAAAAGAAAACTGGCCTGCCAACTTTTTCATGGCAGATTGCAGGAGCCACTTTGCACCATCAAACTAGCCCGACTTGGCACTGGTGCCACCTCTGGTCTGGGAACCATCCTGCGTATCGTGGATTCTAATTAGCCAGCCGGCCACTCCCAGCCATAGGCCCCCAAACACAAACAACGGTGCTTTTCCCTGGAAAACAAAACTCGCCTGCCAACTTTTTGATGGCAGATTGCAGGAGCCGCTTGGTACTATCAAATCAGCCCAACTTGGCCCTGGTGCCACCATGAGTCTGGTAACCATCCTGCCTATCGTAGCTTCTCAGGAGCCAACCAGTCACTCCCAGCCATAGGCCCCCAGACACAAATCTCGGCCCGTTTCCCTTGCAAACAAAAGTAAGCTGCCCCGCTTCTGGATGGCAGATTGCAGGAGCCACTTTGTGGTATCCAACCAGCCCAACTTTGCACTGGTGCCACCATGGTCTGGGAACCATCCTGCGTATCGTGGATTCTAAGGAGCCAGCCGGCCACTCCCAGCCACAGGACCCCAAACACAAACAACGGCGCTTTTCCCTGGAAAACAAAACTGGCCTGCCAACTTTTTGATGGCAGATTGCAGGAGCCGCTTGATACTATCAAACCAGCCCAACTTGGCACTGGTTCCACCATGGGTCTGGTAACCATCCTGCCTATCGTAGCTTTTCAGGAGCCAGCAAATCACTCCCAGCCATAGGCCCCAGAGACAAAGCACTGGGGGTTTCCCTGGCAAACAAAAGTATGCTACCCCGATTCAGGATGGCAGATTGGAGGAGCCACTTTGCACCATGAAACCAGCCCGACTTGGCACTGGTGCCACCTCTGGCCTGGGAACCATCCTGCGTATCGTGGATTCTTACGAGCCAGCCGGCCACTCCCAGCCACAGGCCCCCAAACACAAACAACGGCGCTTTTCCCTGGAAAACAAAACTGGCATGCCAACTTTTTAATGGCAGATTGCAGGAGCCACTTTGCACCATCAAACTAGCCCGACTTGGCACTGGTGCCACCTCTGGTCTGGGAACCATCCTGCGTATCGTGGATTCTAATTAGCCAGCCGGCCACTCCCAGCCACAGGCCCCCAAACACAAACAACGGAGCTTTTCCCTGGAAAACAAAACTCGCCTGCCAACATTTTGATGGCAGATTGCAGGAGCCACGTTGCACCATCAAACCAGCCCGACTTGGCACTGGTGCCACCTCTGGTCTGGGAACCATCCTGCGTATCGTGGATTCTAAGGAGCCAGCCGGCCACTCCCAGCCACAGGCCCCCAAACACAAACAACGGCGCTTTTCCCTGGAAAACAAAACTCGCCTGCCAACTTTTTGATGGCAGATTGCAGGAGCCACTTGGTACTATCAAACCAGCCCAACTTGGCACTGGTGCCACCATGGGTCTGGTCACCATCCTGCCTATCGTAGCTTTTCAGGAGCCAGCCGGACAGTCCCACCCCTAGGCCCCCAGAAAAAACCTCGGCCCGTTTCCCTGGCAAACAAAAGTAAGCTACCCCGCTTCTGGATGGCAGATTGCAGGAGCCACTTGGTACTATCAAACCAGCCCGACTTGGCACTGGTGCCACCTCTGGTCTGGGAAGCATCCTGCGTATCGTGGATTCTAAGGAGCCAGCCGGCCACTCCCAGCCACAAGCCCCCAAACACAAACAACGACACTTTTCCCTGGAAAACAAAACTCGCCTGCCAACATTTTGATGGCAGATTGCAGGAGCCGCTTGATACTATCAAATCAGCCCAACTTGGCACTGGTGCCACCATGGGTCTGGTAACCATCCTGCCTATCGTAGCTTTTCAGGAGCCACCCAGTCACTCCCAGCCATAGGCCCCCAGACACAAACCTCGGCCCGTTTCCCTGGCAAACAAAAGTAAGCTGCCCCGCTTCTGGATGGCAGATTGCAGGAGCCACTTGGCACTATCAAACCAGCCCGACTTGGAACTGGTGCCACCTCTGGTCTGGGAACCATCCTGCGTATCGTGGATTCTAAGGAGCCAGCCGGCCACTCCCAGCCACAGTCCACCAAACACAAACAACGGCACTTTTCCCTGGAAAACAAAACTCGCCTGCCAACTTTTTCATGGCAGATTGCAGGAGCCACTTTGCACCATCAAACTAGCCCGACTCGGCACTGGTGCCACCATGGTCTGGGAACCATCCTGCGTATCGTGGATTCTAATTAGCCAGCCGGCTACTCCCAGCCATAGGCCCCCAAACAAAAACAATGGCGCTTTTCCCTGGAAAACAAAACTCGCCTGCCAACTATTTGATGGCAGATTGCAGGAGTCGCTTGGTACTATCAAATCAGCCCAACGTGGCACTGGTGCCACCATGAGTCTGGGAACCATCCTGCCTATCGTAGCTTTTCAGGAGCCAGCCAGTCACTCCCAGCCATAGGCCCCCAGACACAAACCTCGGCCTGTTTCCCTGGCAAACAAAAGTAAGCTACCCCGCTTCTGGATGGCAGATTGCAGGAGCCACTTGGTACTATCAAACAAGCCCGACTTGGAACTGGTGCCACCTCTGGTCTGGGAACCATCCTGCGTATCGTGGATTCTAAGGAGCCAGCCGGCCACTCCCAGCCACAGGCCACCAAAAATATCAACGGCACTTTTCCCTGGAAAACAAAACTCGCCTGCCAACTTTTTGATGGCAGATTGCAGGAGCCGCTTGATACTATCAAATCAGCCCAACTTGGCACTGGTGCCACCTCTGGTCTGGGAACCATCCTGCCTATCGTAGCTTTTCAGGAGCCAGCCGGTCACTCCCAGCCACAGGCCCCCATACACAAACCTCGGCCCGTTTCCCTGGCAAACAAAATTAAGCTGCCCCGCTTCTGGATGGCAGATTGCAGGAGCCACTTGGTACTATCAAACCAGCCCGACTTGGAACTGGTGCCACCTCTGGTCTGGGAACCATCCTGCGTATTGTGGATTCTAAGGAGCCAGCCGGCCACTCCCAGCCACAGTCCACCAAACACAAAAAACGGCACTTTTCCCTGGAAAACAAAACTCGCCTGCAAACTTTTTCATGGCAGATTGCAGGAGCCACTTTGCACCATCAAACTAGCCCGACATGGTACTGTTGCCACCTCTGGTCTGGGAACCATCCTGCGTATCGTGGATTCTAAGGAGCCAGCCGGCCACTCCCAGCCATAGGCCCCCAAACACAAACAACGGCGCTCTTCCCTGGAAAACAAAACTCGCCTGCCAAATTTTTGATGGCAGATTGCAGGAGCCGCTTGATACTATCAAATCAGCCCAACGTGGCACTGGTGCCACCATGAGTCTGGTAACCATCCTGCCTATCGTAGCTTTTCAGGAGCCAGCCAGTCACTCCCAGCCATAGGCCCCCAGACACAAACCTCGGCCCGTTTCCCTGGCAAACAAACGTAAGCTGTCCCGCTTCTGGATGGCAGATTGCAGGAGCCACTTGGTACTATCAAACAAGCCCGACTTGGAACTGGTGCCACCTCTGGTCTGGGAACCATCCTGCGTATCGTGGATTCCAAGGATCCAGCCGGCCACTCCCAGCCACAGGCCACCAAACAAAATCAACGGCACTTTTCCCTGGAAAACAAAACTCGCCTGCCAACTTTTTGATGGCAGATTGCAGGAGCCACTTTTCACCATCAAACTAGCCCGACTTGGCACTGGTGCCACCTCTGGTCTGGGAACCATCCTGCCTATCGTAGCTTTTCAGGATCCAGCCGGTCACTCCCAGCCATAGGCCCCCAGACACAAACCTCGGCCCGTTTCCCTGGCAAACAAAATTAAGCTGCCCCGCTTCTGGATGGCAGATTGCAGGAGCTATTTAGTACTATCAAACCAGCCCGACTTGGCACTGGTGCCACCTTGGCTCTGGGAACTATCCTGCCTATTTTGGATTTTCAGGGGTCAGCCGGCCACTCTCAGCCATATGCCCTCAAACACAAACCACGGCCCTTTTCTCTGGCAAACAAAACTCAACTGCCCCTGTTCTGGATGGCAAATTGCAGGACGCACTTGGTACTACAGAAACAGCACAACTTGGCACTGGTGCCACCTTGGGTCTGGTCACCATCCTGCGTAACGAGCATTTTAAGGAGCCAGCCGGCCACTCCCAGCCATAGGCCCCCAGACACAAACCACGGCCCTTTTCTCTGGCAAAAAAAACTCGGCTGCCCCGCTTCTGGATGGCAGATTGCAGGAGCCACTTTGCACCATCAAACCAGCCAGACTTGGCACTGGTGCCACCTCTGGTCTGGGAACCATCCTGCGTATCGTGGATTATAAGGAGCCAGCCGGCCACTCCCAGCCACAGGCCCCCAAACACAAACAACGGCGCTTTTCCCTGGAAAACAGAACTCGCCTGCCAACTTTTTGATGGCAGATTGCAGGAGCCGCTTGGTACTATCAAACCAGCCCTACTTGGCACTGGTGCCACCATGAGTCTGGTCACCATCCTGCCTATCGTAGCTTTTCAGGAGCCAGCCGGTCACTCCCAGCCATAGGCCCCCAGACACAATCCACGGCCCGTTTCCTTGGCAAACAAAAGTAAGCTGCCCCGCTTCTGGATGGCAGATTGCAGGAGCCACTTTGTGGTATCAAACCAGCCCGACTTGGCACTGGTGCCACCTCTGGTCTGGGAACCATCCTGCGTATCGTGGATTCTAAGGAGCCAGCCGGCCACTCCCAGCCACAGGACCCCAAACAAAAACAACGGCGCTTTTCCCTGGAAAACAAAACTGGCCTGCCAACTTTTTGATGGCAGATTGCAGGAACCACTTGGTACTATCAAACCAGCCCAACTTGGCACTGGTTCCAACATGGGACTGGTAACCATCCTGCCTATCGTAGCTTTTCATGAGCCAGCCGGTCACTTCAAGCCATAGGCCCCTGACACAAAGCACTGGGGCTTTCCCTGGCAAGCAAAAGTATGCTACCCCGCGTCAGGATGACAGACTGCAGGAGCCACTTTGCACCATCAAACCAGCCCGACTTGGCACTGGTGCCACCTCTGGTCTGGGAACCATCCTGCGTATCGTGGATTCTAAGGAGCCAGCTGGCCACTCCCAGCCACAGGCCCCCAAACACAAACAACGGCGCTTTTCCTGGAAAACAAAACTGGCATGCCAACTTTTTAATGGCAGATTGCAGGAGCCACTTTGCACCATCAAACTAGCCCGACTTGGCACTGGTGCCACCTCTGGTCTGGGAACCATCCTGCGTATCGTGGATTCTAATTAGCCAGCCGGCCACTCCCAGCCACAGGCCCCCAAACACAAACAACGGCGCTTTTCCCTGGAAAACAAAACTCGCCTGCCAACATTTTGATGGCAGATTGCAGGAGCCACTTTGCACCATCAAACCAGCCCGACTTGGCACTGGTGCCACCTCTGGTCTGGCATCCATCCTGCGTATCGTGGATTCTTAGGAGCCAGCCGGCCACTCCCAGCCACAAGCCCCCAAACACAAACAACGACACTTTTCCCTGGAAAACAAAACTCGCCTGCCAACTTTTTGATGGCAGATTGCAGGAGCCGCTTGGTACTATCAAATAAGCCCAACTTGGCACTGGTGCCACCATGGGTCTGGTCACCATCCTGCCTATCGTAGCTTTTCAGGAGCCAGCCGGTCACTCCCAGCCATAGGCCCCCAGACACAAACCTCGGCCCGTTTCCCTGGCAAACAAAAGTAAGCTGCCCCGCTTCTGGATGGCAGATTGCAGGAGCCACTTGGTACTATCAAACAAGCCCGACTTGTAACTGGTGCCACCTCTGGTCTTGGAACCATCCTGCATATCGTGGATTCTAAGGAGCCAGCCGGCCACTCCCAGCCACAGGCCACCAAAAAAAATCAACGGCACTTTTCCCTGGAAAACAAAACTCGCCTGCCAACATTTTGATGGCAGATTGCAGGAGCCGCTTGGTACTATCAAATCAGCCCAACTTGGCCCTGGTGCCACCATGGGTCTGGTAAACATCCTGCCTATCGTAGCTTTTCAGGAGCCAGCCGGTCACTCCCAGCCATAGGCCCCCAGACACAAACCTCGGCCCGTTTCCCTGGCAAACATAAGTAAGCTGCCCCGCTTCTGGATGGCAGATTGCAGGAGCCACTTGGTACTATCAAACCAGCCCGACTTGGAACTGGTGCCACCTCTGGTCTGGGAACCATCCTGCGTATCGTGGATTCTAAGGAGCCAGCCGGCCACTCCCAGCCACAGTCCACCAAACACAAACAACGGCACTTTTCCCTGGAAAACAAAACTCGCCTGCCAACTTTTTCATGGCAGATTGCAGGAGCCACTTTGCACCATCAAACTAGCCCGACATGGCACTGGTGCCACCTCTGGTCTGGGAACCATCCTGCGTATCGTGGATTCTAATTAGCCAGCCGGCCACTCCCAGCCATAGGCCCCCAAACACAAACAACGGCGCTTTTCCCTGGAAAACAAAACTCGCCTGCCAACTTTTTGATGGCAGATTGCAGGAGCCGCTTGGTACTATCAAATCAGCCCAACTTGGCACTGGTGCCACCATGAGTCTGGTAACCATCCTGCCTATCGTAGCTTCTCAGGAGCCAACCAGTCACTCCCAGCCATAGGCCCCCAGACACAAATCTCGGCCCGTTTCCCTTGCAAACAAAAGTAAGCTGCCCCGCTTCTGGATGGCAGATTGCAGGAGCCACTTTGTGGTATCCAACCAGCCCAACTTTGCACTGGTGCCACCATGGTCTGGGAACCATCCTGCGTATCGTGGATTCTAAGGAGCCAGCCGGCCACTCCCAGCCACAGGACCCCAAACACAAACAACGGCGCTTTTCCCTGGAAAACAAAACTGGCCTGCCAACTTTTTGATGGCAGATTGCAGGAGCCGCTTGATACTATCAAACCAGCCCAACTTGGCACTGGTTCCACCATGGGTCTGGTAACCATCCTGCCTATCGTAGCTTTTCAGGAGCCAGCAAATCACTCCCAGCCATAGGCCCCAGAGACAAAGCACTGGGGGTTTCCCTGGCAAACAAAAGTATGCTACCCCGCTTCAGGATGGCAGATTGGAGGAGCCACTTTGCACCATCAAACCAGCCCGACTTGGCACTGGTGCCACCTCTGGCCTGGGAACCATCCTGCGTATCGTGGATTCTTACGAGCCAGCCGGCCACTCCCAGCCACCGGCCCCCAAACACAAACAACGGCGCTTTTCCCTGGAAAACAAAACTGGCATGCCAACTTTTTAATGGCAGATTGCAGGAGCCACTTTGCACCATCAAACTAGCCCGACTTGGCACTGGTGCCACCTCTGGTCTGGGAACCATCCTGCGTATCGTGGATTCTAATTAGCCAGCCGGCCACTCCCAGCCACAGGCCCCCAAACACAAACAACGGAGCTTTTCCCTGGAAAACAAAACTCGCCTGCCAACATTTTGATGGCAGATTGCAGGAGCCACGTTGCACCATCAAACCAGCCCGACTTGGCACTGGTGCCACCTCTGGTCTGGGAACCATCCTGCGTATCGTGGATTCTAAGGAGCCAGCCGGCCACTCCCAGCCACAGGCCCCCAAACAAAAACAACGGCGCTTTTCCCTGGAAAACAAAACTCGCCTGCCAACTTTTTGATGGCAGATTGCAGGAGCCACTTGGTACTATCAAACCAGCCCAACTTGGCACTGGTGCCACCATGGGTCTGGTCACCATCCTGCCTATCGTAGCTTTTCATGAGCCAGCCTGACAGTCCCACCCCTAGGCCCCCAGAAAAAACCTCGGCCCGTTTCCCTGGCAAACAAAAGTAAGCTACCCCGCTTCTGGATGGCAGATTGCAGGAGCCACTTGGTACTATCAAACCAGCCCGACTTGGCACTGGTGCCACCTCTGGTCTGGGAAGCATCCTGCGTATCGTGGATTCTAAGGAGCCAGCCGGCCACTCCCAGCCACAAGCCCCCAAACACAAACAACGACACTTTTCCCTGGAAAACAAAACTCGCCTGCCAACATTTTGATGGCAGATTGCAGGAGCCGCTTGATACTATCAAATCAGCCCAACTTGGCACTGGTGCCACCATGGGTCTGGTAACCATCCTGCCTATCGTAGCTTTTCAGGAGCCACCCAGTCACTCCCAGCCATAGGCCCCCAGACACAAACCTCGGCCCGTTTCCCTGGCAAACAAAAGTAAGCTGCCCCGCTTCTGGATGGCAGATTGCAGGAGCCACTTGGTACTATCAAACCAGCCCGACTTGGAACTGGTGCCACCTCTGGTCTGGGAACCATCCTGCGTATCGTGGATTCTAAGGAGCCAGCCGGCCACTCCCAGCCACAGTCCACCAAACACAAACAACGGCACTTTTCCCTGGAAAACAAAACTCGCCTGCCAACTTTTTCATGGCAGATTGCAGGAGCCACTTTGCACCATCAAACTACCCGACTCGGCACTGGTGCCACCATGGTCTGGGAACCATCCTGCGTATCGTGGATTCTAATTAGCCAGCCGGCTACTCCCAGCCATAGGCCCCCAAACAAAAACAATGGCGCTTTTCCCTGGAAAACAAAACTCGCCTGCCAACTATTTGATGGCAGATTGCAGGAGTCGCTTGGTACTATCAAATCAGCCCAACGTGGCACTGGTGCCACCATGAGTCTGGGAACCATCCTGCCTATCGTAGCTTTTCAGGAGCCAGCCAGTCACTCCCAGCCATAGGCCCCCAGACACAAACCTCGGCCTGTTTCCATGGCAAACAAAAGTAAGCTACCCCGCTTCTGGATGGCAGATTGCAGGAGCCACTTGGTACTATCAAACAAGCCCGACTTGGCACTGGTGCCACCTCTGGTCTGGGAACCATCCTGCGTATCGTGGATTCTAAGGAGCCAGCCGGCCACTCCCAGCCACAGGCCACCAAAAATATCAACGGCACTTTTCCCTGGAAAACAAAACTCGCCTGCCAACTTTTTGATGGCAGATTGCAGGAGCCGCTTGGTACTATCAAACCAGCCCTACTTGGCACTGGTGCCACCATGAGTCTGGTCACCATCCTGCCTATCGTAGCTTTTCAGGAGCCAGCCGGTCACTCCCAGCCATAGGCCCCCAGACACAATCCACGGCCCGTTTCCTTGGCAAACAAAAGTAAGCTGCCCCGCTTCTGGATGGCAGATTGCAGGAGCCACTTTGTGGTATCAAACCAGCCCGACTTGGCACTGGTGCCACCTCTGGTCTGGGAACCATCCTGCGTATCGTGGATTCTAAGGAGCCAGCCGGCCACTCCCAGCCACAGGACCCCAAACACAAACAACGGCGCTTTTCCCTGGAAAACAAAACTGGCCTGCCAACTTTTTGATGGCAGATTGCAGGAACCACTTGGTACTATCAAACCAGCCCAACTTGGCACTGGTTCCAACATGGGTCTGGTAACCATCCTGCCTATCGTAGCTTTTCAGGAGCCAGCCGGTCACTTCCAGCCATAGGCCCCTGACACAAAGCACTGGGGCTTTCCCTGGCAAGCAAAAGTATGCTACCCCGCGTCAGGATGACAGACTGCAGGAGCCACTTTGCACCATCAAACCAGCCCGACTTGGCACTGGTGCCACCTCTGGTCTGGGAACCATCCTGCGTATCGTGGATTCTAAGGAGCCAGCTGGCCACTCCCAGCCACAGGCCCCCAAACACAAACAACGGCGCTTTTCCTGGAAAACAAAACTGGCATGCCAACTTTTTAATGGCAGATTGCAGGAGCCACTTTGCACCATCAAACTAGCCCGACTTGGCACTGGTGCCACCTCTGGTCTGGGAACCATCCTGCGTATCGTGGATTCTAATTAGCCAGCCGGCCACTCCCAGCCACAGGCCCCCAAACACAAACAACGGCGCTTTTCCCTGGAAAACAAAACTCGCCTGCCAACATTTTGATGGCAGATTGCAGGAGCCACTTTGCACCATCAAACCAGCCCGACTTGGCACTGGTGCCACCTCTGGTCTGGCATCCATCCTGCGTATCGTGGATTCTTAGGATCCAGCCGGCCACTCCCAGCCACAAGCCCCCAAACACAAACAACGACACTTTTCCCTGGAAAACAAAACTCGCCTGCCAACTTTTTGATGGCAGATTGCAGGAGTCGCTTGGTACTATCAAATAAGCCCAACTTGGCACTGGTGCCACCATGGGTCTGGTCACCATCCTGCCTATCGTAGCTTTTCAGGAGCCAGCCGGTCACTCCCAGCCATAGGCCCCCAGACACAAACCTCGGCCCGTTTCCCTGGCAAACAAAAGTAAGCTGCCCCGCTTCTGGATGGCAGATTGCAGGAGCCACTTGGTACTATCAAACAAGCCCGACTTGGAACTGGTGCCACCTCTGGTCTGGGAACCATCCTGCGTATCGTGGATTCTAAGGAGCCAGCCGGCCACTCCCAGCCACAGTCCACCAAACACAAACAACGGCACTTTTCCCTGGAAAACAAAACTCGCCTGCCAACTTTTTCATGGCAGATTGCAGGAGCCACTTTGCACTATCAAACTAGCCCGACTTGGCACTGGTGCCACCATGGTCTGGGAACCATCCTGCGTATCGTGGATTCTAATTAGCCAGCCGGCCACTCCCAGCCATAGGCCCCCAAACACAAACAACTGCGCTTTTCCCTGGAAAACAAAACTCGCCTGCCAACTTTTTGATGGCAGATTGCAGGAGCCGCTTGGTATTATCAAATCAGCCCAACGTGGCTCTGGTGCCACCATGAGTCTGGTAACCATCCTGCCTATCGTAGCTTTTCAGGAGCCAGCCAGTCACTCCCAGCCATAGGCCCCCAGACAAAAACCTCGGCCCGTTTCCCTTGCAAACAAAAGTAAGCTGCCCCGCTTCTGGATGGCAGATTGAAGGAGCCACTTGGTACTATCAAACAAGCCCGACTTGGAACTGGTGCCACCTCTGGTCTGGGAACCATCCTGCGTATCGTGGATTCTAAGGAGCCAGCCGGCCACTCCCAGCCACAGTCCACCAAACACAAAGAACAGCGCTTTTCCCTGGAAAACAAAACTCGCCTGTTAACTTTATCATGGCAGATTGCAGGAGCCACTTTGCACTATCAAACTAGCCCGACATGGCACTGGTGCCACCATGGTCTGGGAACCATCCTGCGTATCGTGGATTCTAATTAGCCAGCCGGCCACTCCCAGCCATAGGCCCCCAAACACAAACAACGGCGCTTTTCCCTGGAAAACAAAACTCGCCTGCCAACATTTTGATGGCAGATTGCAGGAGCCGCTTGGTACTATCAAACCAGCCCAACGTGGCACTGGTGCCACCATGAGTCTGGTAACCATCCTGCCTATCGTAGCTTTTCAGGAGCCAGCCAGTCACTCCCAGCCATAGGCCCCCAGACACAAATCTCGGCCCGTTTCCCTGGCAAACAAAAGTAAGCTACCCCGCTTCAGGATGGCAGATTTCAGGAGCCACTTTGCACCATCAAACCAGCCCGACTTGGCACTGGTGCCACCTCTGGTCTGGGAACCATCCTGCGTATCGTGGATTCTAAGGAGCCAGCTGGCCACTCCCAGCCACAGGCCCCCAAACACAAACAACGGCGCTTTTCCCTGGAAAACAAAACTGGCATGCCAACTTTTTAATGGCAGATTGCAGGAGCCACTTTGCACCATCAAACTAGCCCGACTTGGCACTGGTGCCACCTCTGGTCTGGGAACCATCCTGCGTATCGTGGATTCTAATTAGCCAGCCGGCCACTCCCAGCCACAGGCCCCCAAACACAAACAACGGCGCTTTTCCCTGGAAAACAAAACTCGCCTGCCAACATTTTGATGGCAGATTGCAGGAGCCACTTTGCACCATCAAACCAGCCCGACTTGGCACTGGTGCCACCTCTGGTCTGGGAACCATCCTGCGTATCGTGGATTCTAAGGAGCCAGCCGGCCACTCCCAGCCACAGGCCCCCAAACACAAACAACGGCGCTTTTCCCTGGAAAACAAAACTCGCCTGCCAACTTTTTGATGGCAGATTGCCGGAGCCACTTGCTACTATCAAACCAGCCCAACTTGGCACTGGTGCCACCATGGGTTTGGTCACCATCCTGCCTATCGTAGCTTTTCAGGAGCCAGCCGGACAGTCCCACCCATAGGCCCCCAGACAAAAACCTCGGCCCGTTTCCCTGGCAAACAAAAGTAAGCTACCCCGCTTCTGGATGGCAGATTACAGGAGCCACTTTGCACCATCAAACTAGCCTGACTTGGCACTGGTGCCACCTCTGGTCTGGGAACCATCCTGCGTATCGTGGATTCTAAGGAGCCAGCCGGCCACTCCCAGCCACAAGCCCCCAAACACAAACAACGACACTTTTCCCTGGAAAACAATACTCGCCTGCCAATATTTTGATGGCAGATTGCAGGAGCCGCTTGGTACTATCAAATCAGCCCAACTTGGCACTGGTGCCACCATGAGTCTGGTAACCATCCTGCCTATCGTAGCTTTTCAGGAGCCAGCCGGTCACTCCCAGCCATAGGCCCCCAGACACAAACCTCGGCCCGTTTCCCTGGCAAACAAAAGTAAGCTGCCCCGCTTCTGGATGGCAGATTGCAGGAGCCACTTGGTACTATCAAACCAGCCCGACTTGGCACTGGTGCCACCTCTGGTCTGGGAACCATCCTGCGTATCGTGGATTCTAAGGAGCCAGCCGGCCACTCCCAGCCACAGTCCACCAAACACAAACAACGGCACTTTTCCCTGGAAAACAAAACTCGCCTGCCAACTTTTTCATGGCAGATTGCAGGAGCCACTTTGCACCATCAAACTAGCCCAACTTGGCACTGGTACCACCTCTGGTCTGGGAACCATCCTGCCTATCGTAGCTTTTCAGGAGCCAGCCGGTCACTCCCAGCCGTAGGCCCCCAGACACAAACCTCGGCCCGTTTCCCTGGCAAACAAAATTAAGCTGCCCCGCTTCTGGATGGCAGATTGCAGGAGCTATTTAGTACTATCAAACCAGCCCGACTTGGCACTGGTGCCACCTTGGCTCTGGGAACCATCCTGCCTATTGTGGATTTTCAGGGGTCAGCCGGCCACTCTCAGCCATATGCCCTCAAACACAAACCACGGCCCATTTCTCTGGCAAACAAAACTCAACTGCCCCTCTTCTGGATGGCAAATTGCAGGACGCACTTGGTACTACAGAAACAGCACAACTTGGCACTGGTGCCACCTTGGGTCTGGTCACCATCCTGCGTATCGAGCATTTTAAGGAGCCAGCCGGCCACTCCCAGCCATATGCCCCCAAACACAAACCACGGCCCTTTTCTCGGGCAAACAAAACTCAGCTGCCCCGCTTCTGGATGGCAGATTGCAGGAGCCACTTGGTACTATCAAATCAGCCCAACTTGGCACTGGTTCCACCATGGGTCTGGTAACCATCCTGCCTATCGTAGCTTTTCAGGAGCCAGCCGGTCACTTCCAGCCATAGGCCCCAGACACAAAGCACTGGGGGTTTCCCTGGCAAACAAAAGTATGCTACCCCGCTTCAGGATGGCAGATTGCAGGAGCCACTTTGCACCATCAAACCAGCCCGACTTGGCACTGGTGCCACCTCTGGTCTGGGAACCATCCTGCGTATCGTGGATTCTAAGGAGCCAGCTGGCCACTCCCAGCCACAGGCCCCCAAACACAAACAACGGCGCTTTTCCCTGGAAAACAAAACTGGCATGCCAACTTTTTCATGGCAGATTGCAGGAGCAACTTTGCACCATCAAACTAGCCCGACTTGGCACTGGTGCCACCTCTGGTCTGGGAACCATCCTGCGTATCGTGGATTCTAATTAGCCAGCCGGCCACTCCCAGCCACAGGCCCCCAAACACAAACAACGGCGCTTTTCCCTGGAAAACAAAACTCGCCTGCCAACATTTTGATGGCAGATTGCAGGAGCCACGTTGCACCATCAAACCAGCTCGACTTGGCACTGGTGCCACCTCTGGTCTGGGAACCATCCTGCGTATCGTGGATTCTAAGGAGCCAGCTGGCCACTCCCAGCCACAGGCCCCCAAACACAAATAACGGCGCTTTTCCCTGGAAAACAAAACTCGCCTGCCAACTTTTTGATGGCAGATTGCAGGAGCGACTTGGTACTATCAAACCAGCCCAACTTGGCGCTGGTGCCACCATGGGTCTGGTCACCATCCTGCCTATCTTAGCTTTTCAGGAGCCAGCCGGACAGTCCCACCCCTAGGCCCCCAGAAAAAACCTCGGCCCGTTTCCCTGGCAAACAAAAGTAAGCTACCCCGCTTCTGGATGGCAGATTGCAGGAGCCACTTGGTACTATCAAACCAGCCCGACTTGGCACTGGTGCCACCTCTGGTCTGGGAACCATCCTGCGTATCGTGGATTCTAAGGAGCCAGCTGGCCACTCCCAGCCACAAGCCCCCAAACACAAACAACGGCACTTTTCCCTGGAAAACAAAACTTGCCTGCCAACTTTTTGATGGCAGATTGCAGGAGCCGCTTGATACTATCAAATCAGCCCAACTTGGCACTGGTGCCACCATGGGTCTGGTAACCATCCTGCCTATCGTAGCTTTTCAGGAGCCATCCAGTCACTCCCAATCATAGGCCCCCAGACACAAACCTTGGCCCGTTTCCCTGGCAAACAAAAGTAAGCTGCCCTGCTTCTGCATGGCAGATTGCAGGAGCCACTTGGTACTATCAAACAAGCCCGACTTGGAACTGGTGCCACCTCTGGTCTGGGAACCATCCTGCGTATCGTGGATTCTAAGGAGCCAGCCGGCCACTCCCAGCCACAGTCCACCAAACACAAACAACGGCACTTTTCCCTGGAAAACAAAACTCGCCTGCCAACTTTTTCATGGCAGATTGCAGGAGCCACTTTGAACCATCAAACTAGCCCGACTCGGCACTGGTGCCACCATGGTCTGGGAACCATCCTGCGTATCGTGGATTCTAAGGAGCCAGCCGGCCACTCCCAGCCATAGGCCCCCAAACACAAACAACGGCGCTTTCCCCTGGAAAACAAAACTCGCCTGCCAACTTTTTGATGGCAGATTGCAGGAGCCGCTTGGTACTATCAAATCAGCCCAACGTGGCACTGGTGCCACCATGGGTCTGGTAACCATCCTGCCTATCGTAGCTTTTCAGGAGCCAGCCAGTCACTCCCAGCCATAGGCCCCCAGACAAAAACCTCGGCCCGTTTCCCTTGCAAACAAAAGTAAGCTGCCCCGCTTCTGGATGGCAGATTGCAGGAGCCACTTGGTACTATCAAACCAGCCCGACTTGGAACTGGTGCCACCTCTGGTCTGGGAACCATCCTGCGTATCGTGGATTCTAAGGAGCCAGCTGGCCACTCCCAGCCACAGGCCACCAAAAAAAATCAACGGTACTTTTCCCTGGAAAACCAAACTCGCCTGCCAACTTTTTGATGGCAGATTGCAGGAGCCGCTTGATACTATCAAATCAGCCCAACTTGGCACTGGTGCCACCATGGGTCTGGTAACCATCCTGCCTATCGTAGCTTTTCAGGAGCCAGCCGGTCACTCCCAGCCATAGGCCCCCAGACACAAACCTCGGCCCGTTTCCCTTGCAAACAAAAGTAAGCTGCCCCGCTTCTGGATGGCAGATTGCAGGAGCCACTTGGTACTATCAAACAAGCCCGACTTGGAACTGGTGCCACCTCTGGTCTGGGAACCATCCTGCGTATCGTGGATTCTAAGGAGCCAGCCGGCCACTCCCAGCCACAGTCCACCAAACACAAACAACGGCACTTTTCCCTGGAAAACAAAACTCGCCTGCAAACTTTTTCATGGCAGATTGCAGGAGCCCCTTTGCACCATCAAACTAGCCCGACATGGCACTGGTGCCACCATGGTCTGGGAACTATCCTGCGTATCGTGGATTCTAATTAGCCAGCCGGCCACTCCCAGCCATAGGCCCCCAAACACAAACAACGGCGCTTTTCCCTGGAAAACAAAACTCGCCTGCCAACTTTTTGATGGCAGATTGCAGGAGCCACTTGGTACTATCAAATCAGCCCAACTTGGCACTGGTGCCACCATGGGTCTGGTAACCATCCTGCCTATCGTAGCTTTTCAGGAGCCAGACGGTCACTCCCAGCCATAGGCCCCCAGACACAAACCTCGGCCCGTTTCCCTGGCAAACATAAGTAAGCTGCTCCGCTTCTGGATGGCAGATTGCAGGAGCCACTTGGTACTATCAAAACAGCCCGACTTGGAACTGGTGCCACCTCTGGTCTGGGAACCATCCTGCGTATCGTGGATTCTAAGGAGCCAGCCGGCCACTCCCAGCCACAGGCCACCAAAAATATCAACGGCACTTTTCCCTGGAAAACAAAACTCGCCTGCCAACTTTTTGATGGCAGATTGCAGGAGCCGCTTGATACTATCAAATCAGCCCAACTTGGCACTGGTGCCACCTCTGGTCTGGGAACCATCCTGCCTATCGTAGCTTTTCAGGAGCCAGCCGGTCACTCCCAGCCACAGGCCCCCATACACAAACCTCGGCCCGTTTCCCTGGCAAACAAAATTAAGCTGCCCCGCTTCTGGATGGCAGATTGCAGGAGCCACTTGGTACTATCAAACCAGCCCGACTTGGAACTGGTGCCACCTCTGGTCTGGGAACCATCCTGCGTATCGTGGATTCTAAGGAGCCAGCCGGCCACTCCCAGCCACAGTCCACCAAACACAAAAAACGGCACTTTTCCCTGGAAAACAAAACTCGCCTGCAAACTTTTTCATGGCAGATTGCAGGAGCCACTTTGCACCATCAAACTAGCCCGACATGGTACTGTTGCCACCTCTGGTCTGGGAACCATCCTGCGTATCGTGGATTCTAAGGAGCCAGCCGGCCACTCCCAGCCATAGGCCCCCAAACACAAACAACGGCGCTCTTCCCTGGAAAACAAAACTCGCCTGCCAAATTTTTGATGGCAGATTGCAGGAGCCGCTTGATACTATCAAATCAGCCCAACGTGGCACTGGTGCCACCATGAGTCTGGTAACCATCCTGCCTATCGTAGCTTTTCAGGAGCCAGCCAGTCACTCCCAGCCATAGGCCCCCAGACACAAACCTCGGCCCGTTTCCCTGGCAAACAAACGTAAGCTGTCCCGCTTCTGGATGGCAGATTGCAGGAGCCACTTGGTACTATCAAACAAGCCCGACTTGGAACTGGTGCCACCTCTGGTCTGGGAACCATCCTGCGTATCGTGGATTCCAAGGATCCAGCCGGCCACTCCCAGCCACAGGCCACCAAACAAAATCAACGGCACTTTTCCCTGGAAAACAAAACTCGCCTGCCAACTTTTTGATGGCAGATTGCAGGAGCCACTTTTCACCATCAAACTAGCCCGACTTGGCACTGGTGCCACCTCTGGTCTGGGAACCATCCTGCCTATCGTAGCTTTTCAGGAGCCAGCCGGTCACTCCCAGCCATAGGCCCCCAGACACAAACCTCGGCCCGTTTCCCTGGCAAACAAAATTAAGCTGCCCCGCTTCTGGATGGCAGATTGCAGGAGCTATTTAGTACTATCAAACCAGCCCGACTTGGCACTGGTGCCACCTTGGCTCTGGGAACTATCCTGCCTATTTTGGATTTTCAGGGGTCAGCCGGCCACTCTCAGCCATATGCCCTCAAACACAAACCACGGCCCTTTTCTCTGGCAAACAAAACTCAACTGCCCCTGTTCTGGATGGCAAATTGCAGGACGCACTTGGTACTACAGAAACAGCACAACTTGGCACTGGTGCCACCTTGGGTCTGGTCACCATCCTGCGTAACGAGCATTTTAAGAAGCCAGCCGGCCACTCCCAGCCATAGGCCCCCAGACACAAACCACGGCCCTTTTCTCTGGCAAAAAAAACTCGGCTGCCCCGCTTCTGGATGGCAGATTGCAGGAGCCACTTTGCACCATCAAACCAGCCAGACTTGGCACTGGTGCCACCTCTGGTCTGGGAACCATCCTGCGTATCGTGGATTATAAGGAGCCAGCCGGCCACTCCCAGCCACAGGCCCCCAAACACAAACAACGGCGCTTTTCCCTGGAAAACAGAACTCGCCTGCCAACTTTTTGATGGCAGATTGCAGGAGCCGCTTGGTACTATCAAACCAGCCCTACTTGGCACTGGTGCCACCATGAGTCTGGTCACCATCCTGCCTATCGTAGCTTTTCAGGAGCCAGCCGGTCACTCCCAGCCATAGGCCCCCAGACACAATCCACGGCCCGTTTCCTTGGCAAACAAAAGTAAGCTGCCCCGCTTCTGGATGGCAGATTGCAGGAGCCACTTTGTCGTATCAAACCAGCCCGACTTGGCACTGGTGCCACTTCTGGTCTGGGAACCATCCTGCGTATCGTGGATTCTAAGGAGCCAGCCGGCCACTCCCAGCCACAGGACCCCAAACACAAACAACGGCGCTTTTCCCTGGAAAACAAAACTGGCCTGCCAACTTTTTGATGGCAGATTGCAGGAACCACTTGGTACTATCAAACCAGCCCAACTTGGCACTGGTTCCAACATGGGTCTGGTAACCATCCTGCCTATCGTAGCTTTTCAGGAGCCAGCCGGTCACTTCCAGCCATAGGCCCCTGACACAAAGCACTGGGGCTTTCCCTGGCAAGCAAAAGTATGCTACCCCGCGTCAGGATGACAGACTGCAGGAGCCACTTTGCACCATCAAACCAGCCCGACTTGGCACTGGTGCCACCTCTGGTCTGGGAACCATCCTGCGTATCGTGGATTCTAAGGAGCCAGCTGGCCACTCCCAGCCACAGGCCCCCAAACACAAACAACGGCGCTTTTCCTGGAAAACAAAACTGGCATGCCAACTTTTTAATGGCAGATTGCAGGAGCCACTTTGCACCATCAAACTAGCCCGACTTGGTACGGGTGCCACCTCTGGTCTGGGAACCATCCTGCGTATCGTGGATTCTAATTAGCCAGCCGGCCACTCCCAGCCACAGGCCCCCAAACACAAACAACGGCGCTTTTCCCTGGAAAACAAAACTCGCCTGCCAACATTTTGATGGCAGATTGCAGGAGCCACTTTGCACCATCAAACCAGCCCGACTTGGCACTGGTGCCACCTCTGGTCTGGGAACCATCCTGCGTATCGTGGATTCTTAGGAGCCAGCCGGCCACTCCCAGCCACAAGCCCCCAAACACAAACAACGACACTTTTCCCTGGAAAACAAAACTCGCCTGCCAACTTTTTGATGGCAGATTGCAGGAGCCGCTTGGTACTATCAAATAAGCCCAACTTGGCACTGGTGCCACCATGGGTCTGGTCACCATCCTGCCTATCGTAGCTTTTCAGGAGCCAGCCGGTCACTCCCAGCCATAGGCCCCCAGACACAAACCTCGGCCCGTTTCCCTGGCAAACAAAAGTAAGCTGCCCCGCTTCTGGATGGCAGATTGCAGGAGCCACTTGGTACTATCAAACAAGCCCGACTTGGAACTGGTGCCACCTCTGGTCTGGGAACCATCCTGCGTATCGTGGATTCTAAGGAGCCAGCCGGCCACTCCCAGCCACAGTCCACCAAACACAAACAACGGCACTTTTCCCTGGAAAACAAAACTCGCCTGCCAACTTTTTCATGGCAGATTGCAGGAGCCACTTTGCACCATCAAACTAGCCCGACTTGGCACTGGTGCCACCATGGTCTGGGAACCATCCTGCGTATCGTGGATTCTAATTAGCCAGCCGGCCACTCCCAGCCATAGGCCCCCAAACACAAACAACGGCACTTTCCCCTGGAAAACAAAACTCGCCTGCCAACTTTTTGATGGCAGATTGCAGGAGCCGCTTGGTACTATCAAATCAGCCCAACGTGGCTCTGGTGCCACCATGAGTCTGGTAACCATCCTGCCTATCGTAGCTTTTCAGGAGCCAGCCAGTCACTCCTAGCCATAGGCCCCCAGACAAAAACCTCGGCCCGTTTCCCTGGCAAACAAAAGTAAGCTGCCCCGCTTCTGGATGGCAGATTGCAGGAGCCACTTGGTACTATCAAACAAGCCCGACTTGGAACTGGTGCCACCTCTGGTCTGGGAACCATCCTGTGTATCGTGGATTCTAAGGAGCCAGCCGGCCACTCCCAGCCACAGGCCACCAAAAAAAATCAATGGCACTTTTCCCTGGAAAACAAAACTCGCCTGCCAACTTTTTGATGGCAGATTGCAGGAGCCGCTTGGTACTATCAAATCAGCCCAACTTGGCACTGCTGCCACCATGGGTCTGGTAACCATCCTGCCTATCGTAGCTTTTCAGGAGCCAGCCGGTCACTCCCAGCCATAGGCCCCCAGACACAAACCTCGGCCCGTTTCCCTGGCAAACAAAAGTAAGCTGCCCCACTTCTGGATGGCAGATTGCAGGAGCCACTTGGTACTATCAAACCAGCCCGACTTGGAACTGGTGCCACCTCTGGTCTGGGAACCATCCTGCGTATCGTGGATTCTAAGGAGCCAGCCGGCCACTCCCAGCCACAGTCCACCAAACACAAAGAACAGCGCTTTTCCCTGGAAAACAAAACTCGCCTGTTAACTTTATCATGGCAGATTGCAGGAGCCACTTTGCACTATCAAACTAGCCCGACATGGCACTGGTGCCACCATGGTCTGAGAACCATCCTGCGTATCGTGGATTCTAATTAGCCAGCCGGCCACTCCCAGCCATAGGCCCCCAAACACAAACAACGGCGCTTTTCCCTGGAAAAGAAAACTTGCCTGCCAACTTTTTGATGGCAGATTGCAGGAGCCGCTTGGTACTATCAAACCAGCCCAACGTGGCACTGGTGCCACCATGAGTCTGGTAACCATCCTGCCTATCGTAGCTTTTCAGGAGCCAGCCAGTCACTCCCAGCCATAGGCCCCCAGACACAAATCTCGGCCCGTTTCCCTGGCAAACAAAAGTAACCTACCCCGCTTCAGGATGGCAGATTGCAGGAGCCACTTTGCACCATCAAACCAGCCCGACTTGGCACTGGTGCCACCTCTGGTCTGGGAACCATCCTGCGTATCGTGGATTCTAAGGAGCCAGCTGGCCACTCCCAGCCACAGGCCCCCAAACACAAACAACGGCGCTTTTCCCTGGAAAACAAAACTCGCCTGTCAACATTTTGATGGCAGATTGCAGGAGCCACTTTGCACCATCAAACCAGCCCGACTTGGCACTGGTGCCACCTCTGGTCTGGGAACCATCCTGCGTATCGTGGATTCTAAGGAGCCAGCCGGCCACTCCCAGCCACAGGCCCCCAAACACAAACAACGGCGCTTTTCCCTGGAAAACAAAACTCGCCTGCCAACTTTTTGATGGCAGATTGCAGGAGCCACTTGCTACTATCAAACCAGCCCAACTTGGCACTGGTGCCACCATGGGTTTGGTCACCATCCTGCCTATCGTAGCTTTTCAGGAGCCAGCCGGACAGTCCCACCCATAGGCCCCCAGACAAAAACCTCGGCCCGTTTCCCTGGCAAACAAAAGTAAGCTACCCCGCTTCTGGATGGCAGATTGCAGGAACCACTTGGTATTATCAAACAAGCCCAACTTGGCACTGGTTCCACCATGGGTCTGGTAACCACCCTGCCTAACGTAGCTTTTCAGGAGCCAGCCGGTCACTTCCAGCCATAGGCCCCAGACACAAAGCACTGGGGGTTTCCCTGGCAAACAAAAGTATGCTACCCCGCTTCAGGATGGCAGATTGCAGGAGCCACTTTGCACCATCAAACCAGCCCGACTTGGCACTGGTGCCACCTCTGGTCTGGGAACCATCCTGCGTATCGTGGATTCTAAGGAGCCAGCTGGCCACTCCCAGCCACAGGCCCCCAAACACAAACAACGGCGCTTTTCCCTGGAAAACAAAACTGGCATGCCAACTTTTTCATGGCAGATTGCAGGAGCAACTTTGCACCATCAAACTAGCCCGACTTGGCACTGGTGCCACCTCTGGTCTGGGAACCATCCTGCGTATCGTGGATTCTAATTAGCCAGCCGGCCACTCCCAGCCACAGGCCCCCAAACACAAACAACGGCGCTTTTCCCTGGAAAACAAAACTCGCCTGCCAACATTTTGATGGCAGATTGCAGGAGCCACGTTGCACCATCAAACCAGCTCGACTTGGCACTGGTGCCACCTCTGGTCTGGGAACCATCCTGCGTATCGTGGATTCTAAGGAGCCAGCTGGCCACTCCCAGCCACAGGCCCCCAAACACAAATAACGGCGCTTTTCCCTGGAAAACAAAACTCGCCTGCCAACTTTTTGATGGCAGATTGCAGGAGAGACTTGGTACTATCAAACCAGCCCAACTTGGCGCTGGTGCCACCATGGGTCTGGTCACCATCCTGCCTATCGTAGCTTTTCAGGAGCCAGCCGGACAGTCCCACCCCTAGGCCCCCAGAAAAAACCTCGGCCCGTTTCCCTGGCAAACAAAAGTAAGCTACCCCGCTTCTGGATGGCAGATTGCAGGAGCCACTTGGTACTATCAAACCAGCCCGACTTGGAACTGGTGCCACCTCTGGTCTGGGAATCATCCTGCGTATCGTGGATTCTAAGGAGCCAGCCGGCCACTCCCAGCCACAAGCCCCCAAACACAAACAACGGCACTTTTCCCTGGAAAACAAAACTTGCCTGCCAACTTTTTGATGGCAGATTGCAGGAGCCGCTTGATACTATCAAATCAGCCCAACTTGGCACTGGTGCCACCATGGGTCTGGTAACCATCCTGCCTATCGTAGCTTTTCAGGAGCCATCCAGTCACTCCCAACCATAGGCCCCCAGACACAAACCTTGGCCCGTTTCCCTGGCAAACAAAAGTAAGCTGCCCTGCTTCTGCATGGCAGATTGCAGGAGCCACTTGGTACTATCAAACCAGCCCGACTTGGAACTGGTGCCACCTCTGGTCTGGGAACCATCCTGCGTATCGTGGATTCTAATTAGCCAGCCGGCCACTCCCAGCCACAGTCCACCAAACACAAACAACGGCACTTTTCCCTGGAAAACAAAACTCGCCTGCCAACTTTTTCATGGCAGATTGCAGGAGCCACTTTGAACCATCAAACTAGCCCGACTCGGCACTGGTGCCACCATGGTCTGGGAACCATCCTGCGTATCGTGGATTCTAAGGAGCCAGCCGGCCACTCCCAGCCATAGGCCCCCAAACACAAACAACGGCGCTTTCCCCTGGAAAACAAAACTCGCCTGCCAACTTTTTGATGGCAGATTGCAGGAGCCGCTTGGTATTATCAAATCAGCCCAACGTGGCACTGGTGCCACCATGGGTCTGGTAACCATCCTGCCTATCGTAGCTTTTCAGGAGCCAGCCAGTCACTCCCAGCCATAGGCCCCCAGACAAAAACCTCGGCCCGTTTCCCTTGCAAACAAAAGTAAGCTGCCCCGCTTCTGGATGGCAGATTGCAGGAGCCACTTGGTACTATCAAACCAGCCCGACTTGGAACTGGTGCCACCTCTGGTCTGGGAACCATCCTGCGTATCGTGGATTCTAAGGAGCCAGCTGGCCACTCCCAGCCACAGGCCACCAAAAAAAATCAACGGTACTTTTCCCTGGAAAACCAAACTCGCCTGCCAACTTTTTGATGGCAGATTGCAGGAGCCGCTTGATACTATCAAATCAGCCCAACTTGGCACTGCTGCCACCATGGGTCTGGTAACCATCCTGCCTATCGTAGCTTTTCAGGAGCCAGCCGGTCACTCCCAGCCATAGGCCCCCAGACACAAACCTCGGCCCGTTTCCCTTGCAAACAAAAGTAAGCTGCCCCGCTTCTGGATGGCAGATTGCAGGAGCCACTTGGTACTATCAAACAAGCCCGACTTGGAACTGGTGCCACCTCTGGTCTGGGAACCATCCTGCGTATCGTGGATTCTAAGGAGCCAGCCGGCCACTCCCAGCCACAGTCCACCAAACACAAACAACGGCACTTTTCCCTGGAAAACAAAACTCGCCTGCAAACTTTTTCATGGCAGATTGCAGGAGCCCCTTTGCACCATCAAACTAGCCCGACATGGCACTGGTGCCACCATGGTCTGGGAACCATCCTGCGTATCGTGGATTCTAATTAGCCAGCCGGCCACTCCCAGCCATAGGCCCCCAAACACAAACAACGGCGCTTTTCCCTGGAAAACAAAACTCGCCTGCCAACTTTTTGATGGCAGATTGCAGGAGCCGCTTGATACTATCAAATCAGCCCAACTTGGCACTGGTGCCACCATGGGTCTGGTAACCATCCTGCCTATCGTAGCTTTTCAGGAGCCAGCCGGTCACTCCCAGCCATAGGCCCCCAGACACAAACCTCGGCCCGTTTCCCTGGCAAACATAAGTAAGCTGCTCCGCTTCTGGATGGCAGATTGCAGGAGCCACTTGGTACTATCAAAACAGCCCGACTTGGAACTGGTGCCACCTCTGGTCTGGGAACCATCCTGCGTATCGTGGATTCTAAGGAGCCAGCCGGCCACTCCCAGCCACAGTCCACCAAACACAAACAACGGCACTTTTCCCTGGAAAACAAAACTCGCCTGCTAACTTTTTCATGGCAGATTGCAGGAGCCGCTTGATACTATCAAATCAGCCCAACTTGGCACTGGTGCCACCATGGGTCTGGTAACCATCCTGCCTATCGTAGCTTTTCAGGAGCCAGCCGGTCACTCTCAGCCATAGGCCCCCAGACACAAACCTCGGCCCGTTTCCCTTGCAAACAAAAGTAAGCTGCCCCGCTTCTGGATGGCAGATTGCAGGAGCCACTTGGTACTATCAAACCAGCCCAACTTGGAACTGGTGCCACCTCTGGTCTGGGAACCATCCTGCGTATCGTGGATTCTAAGGAGCCAGCCAGCCACTCCCAGCCACAGTCCACCAAACACAAACAACGGCACTTTTCCCTGGAAAACAAAACTCGCCTGCCAACTTTTTCATGGCAGATTGCAGGAGCCACTTTGCACCATCAAACTAGCCCGACTTGGCACTGGTGACACCATGGTCTGGGAACCATCCTGCGTATCGTGGATTCTAATTAGCCAGCCGGCCACTCCCAGCCATAGGCCCCCAAACAAAACAACGGCGCTTTCCCCTGGAAAACAAAACTCGCCTGCCAACTTTTTGATGGCAGATTGCAGGAGCCGCTTGGTACTATCAAATCAGCCCAACGTGGCACTGATGCCACCATGAGTCTGGTAACCATCCTGCCTATCGTAGCTTTTCAGGAGCCAGCCAGTCACTCCCAGCCATAGGCCCCCAGACAAAAACCTCGGCCCGTTTCCCTTGCAAACAAAAGTAAGCTGCCCCGCTTCTGGATGGCAGATTGCAGGAGCCACTTGGTACTATCAAACAAGCCCGACTTGGAACTGGTGCCACCTCTGGTCTGGGAACCATCCTGCGTATCGTGGATTCTAAGGAGCCAGCCGGCCACTCCCAGCCACAGGCCACCAAAAAAAATCAATGGCACTTTTCCCTGGAAAACAAAACTCGCCTGCCAACTTTTTGATGGCAGATGGCAGGAGCCGCTTGGTACTATCAAATCAGCCCAACTTGGCCCTGGTGCCACCATGGGTCTGGTAACCATCCTGCGTATCGTGGATTCTAAGGAGCCAGCTGGCCACTCCCAGCCACAGGCACCCAAACACAAACAACGGCGCTTTTCCCTGGAAAACAAAACTGGCATGCCAACTTTTAAATGGCAGATTGCAGGAGCCACTTTGCACCATCAAACTAGCCCGACTTGGCACTGGTGCCACCTCTGCTCTGGGAACCATCCTGCGTATCGTGGATTCTAATTAGCCAGCCGGCCACTCCCAGCCACAGGCCTCCAAACACAAACAACGGCACTTTTCCCTGGAAAACAAAACTCGCCTGCCAACTTTTTCATGGCAGATTGCAGGAGCCACTTTGCACTATCAAACCAGCCCGACTTGGCACTGGTGCCACCTCTGGTCTGGGAACCATCCTGCGTATCGTGGATTCTAAGGAGCCAGCCAGCCACTCCCAGCCACAGTCCACCAAACACAAACAACGGCACTTTTCCCTGGAAAACAAAACTCGCCTGCCAACTTTTTGATGGCAGATTGCAGGAGCCACTTTGCAGCATCAAACTAGCCCGACTTGGCACTGGTGCCACCATGGTCTGGGAACCATCCTGCGTATCGTGGATTCTAATTAGCCAGCCGGCCACTCCCAGCCACAGGCCACCAAAAAAAATCAACGGCACTTTTTCCCTGGAAAACAAAACTCGCCTGCCAACTTTTTGGTGGCAGATTGCAGGAGCCGCTTGATACTATCAAATCAGCCCAACTTGGCACTGGTGCCACCATGGGTCTGGTAACCATCCTGCCTATCGTAGCTTTTCAGGAGCCAGCCGGTCACTCCCAGCCATAGGCCCCCAGACACAAACCTCGGCCCGTTTCCCTTGCAAACAAAAGTAAGCTGCCCCGCTTCTGGATGGCAGATTGCAGGAGCCACTTGGTACTATCAAACCAGCCCAACTTGGAACTGGTGCCACCTCTGGTCTGGGAACCATCCTGCGTATCGTGGATTCTAAGGAGCCAGCCAGCCACTCCCAGCCACAGTCCACCAAACACAAACAACGGCACTTTTCCCTGGAAAACAAAACTCGCCTGCCAACTTTTTCATGGCAGATTGCAGGAGCCACTTTGCAGCATCAAACTAGCCCGACTTGGCACTGGTGCCACCATGGTCTGGGAACCATCCTGCGTATCGTGGATTCTAATTAGCCAGCCGGCCACTCCCAGCCATAGGCCCCCAAACAAAACAACGGCGCTTTCCCCTGGAAAACAAAACTCGCCTGCCAACATTTTGATGGCAGATTGCAGGAGCCGCTTGGTACTATCAAATCAGCCCAACGTGGCACTGATGCCACCATGAGTCTGGTAACCATCCTGCCTATCGTAGCTTTTCAGGAGCCAGCCAGTCACTCCCAGCCATAGGCCCCCAGACCAAAACCTCGGCCCGTTTCCCTTGCAAACAAAAGTAAGCTGCCCCGCTTCTGGATGGCAGATTGCAGGAGCCACTTGGTACTATCAAACAAGCCCGACTTGGAACTGGTGCCACCTCTGGTCTGGGAACCATCCTGCGTATCGTGGATTCTAAGGAGCCAGCCGGCCACTCCCAGCCACAGGCCACCAAAAAAAATCAATGGCACTTTTCCCTGGAAAACAAAACTCGCCTGCCAACTTTTTGATGGCAGATTGCAGGAGCCGCTTGGTACTATCAAATCAGCCCAACTTGGCACTGGTGCCACCATGGGTCTGGTAACCATCCTGCGTATCGTGGATTCTAAGGAGCCAGCTGGCCACTCCCAGCCACAGGCACCCAAACACAAACAACGGCGCTTTTCCCTGGAAAACAAAACTGGCATGCCAACTTTTAAATGGCAGATTGCAGGAGCCACTTTGCACCATCAAACTAGCCCGACTTGGCACTGGTGCCACCTCTGCTCTGGGAACCATCCTGCGTATCGTGGATTCTAATTAGCCAGCCGGCCACTCCCAGCCACAGGCCTCCAAACACAAACAACGGCACTTTTCCCTGGAAAACAAAACTCGCCTGCCAACTTTTTCATGGCAGATTGCAGGAGCCACTTTGCACTATCAAACCAGCCCGACTTGGCACTGGTGCCACCTCTGGTCTGGGAACCATCCTGCGTATCGTGGATTCTAAGGAGCCAGCCGGCCACTCCCAGCCACAGGCCCCCAAACACAAACAACGGCGCTTTTCCCTGGAAAACAAAACTCGCCTGCCAACTTTTTGATGGCAGATTGCAGGAGCCACTTGGTACTATCAAACCAGCCCAACTTGGCACTGGTGCCACCATGGGTCTGGTCACCATCCTGCCTATCGTAGCTTTTCAGGAGCCAGCCGGACAGTCCCACCCAGAGGCCCCCAGACAAAACTTCGGCCCGTTTCCCTGGCAAACAAAAGTAAGCTACCCCGCTTCTGGATGGCAGATTGCAGGAGCCACTTTGCACCATCAAACTAGCCTGACTTGGCACTGGTGCCACCTCTGGTCTGGGAACCATCCTGCGTATCGTGGATTCTAAGGAGCCAGCCGGCCACTCCCAGCCACAAGCCCCCAAACACAAACAACGGCACTTTTCCCTGGAAAACAAAACTCGCCTGCCAACATTTTGATGGCAGATTGCAGGAGCCGCTTGGTACTATCAAATCAGCCCAACTTGGCACTGGTGCCACCATGAGTCTGGTAACCATCCTGCCTATCGTAGCTTTTCAGGAGCCAGCCGGTCACTCCCAGCCATAGGCCCCCAGACACAAACCTCGGCCCGTTTCCCTGGCAAACAAAAGTAAGCTGCCCCGCTTCTGGATGGCAGATTGCAGGAGCCACTTGGTACTATCAAACCAGCCCGACTTGGCACTGGTGCCACCTCTGGTCTGGGAACCATCCTGCGTATCGTGGATTCTAAGGAGCCAGCCGGCCACTCCCAGCCACAGTCCACCAAACACAAACAACGGCACTTTTCCCTGGAAAACAAAACTGGCCTGCCAACTTTTTCATGGCAGATTGCAGGAGCCACTTTGCACCATCAAACAAGCCCGACTTGGAACTGGTGCCACCTCTGGTCTGGGAACCATCCTGCGTATCGTGGATTCTAAGGAGCCAGCAGGCCACTCCCAGCCACAGGCCACCAAAAAAAATCAACGGCACTTTTCCCTGGAAAACAAAACTCGCCTGCCAACTTTTTGATGGCAGATTGCAGGAGCCGCTTGGTACTATCAAATCAGCCCAACTTGGCACTGGTGCAGCCATGGGTCTGGTAACCATCCTGCCTATCGTAGCTTTTCAGGAGCCAGCCGGTCACTCCCAGCCATAGGCCCCCAGACACAAACCTCGGCCCGTTTCCCTGGCAAACAAAAGTAAACTGCCCCGCTTCTGGATGGCAGATTTCAGGAGCCACTTGGTACTATCAAACCAGCCCGACTTGGAACTGGTGCCACCTCTGGTCTGGGAACCATCCTGCGTATCGTGGATTCTAACGAGCCAGCCGGCCACTCCCAGCCACAGTCCACCAAACACAAACAACGGCACTTTTCCCTGGAAAACAAAACTCGCCTGCCAACTATTTCATGGCAGATTGCAGGAGCCACTTTGCACCATCAGACTAGCCCGACTTGGCACTGGTGCCACCACGGTCTGGGAACCATCCTGCGTATCGTGGATTCTAATTAGCCAGCCGGCCACTCCCAGCCATAGGCCCCCAAACACAAACAACGGCGCTTTTCCCTGGAAAACAAAACTCGCCTGCCAACTTTTTGATGGCAGATTGCAGGAGCCGCTTGATACTATCAAATCAGCCCAACTTGGCACTGGTGCCACCATGAGTCTGGTCACCATCCTGCCTATCGTAGCTTTTCAGGAGCCAGCCAGTCACTCCCAGCCATAGGCCCCCAGACACAAACCTCGGCCCGTTTCCCTGGCAAACAAAAGTAAGCTGCCCCGCTTCTGGATGGCAGATTGCAGGAGCCACTTTGTGGTATCAAACCAGCCCAACTTGGCACTTGTGCCACCTCTGGTCTGGGAACCATCCTGCGTATCGTGGATTCTAAGGAGCCAGCCGGCCACTCCCAGCCACAAGCCCCCAAACACAAACAACGACACTTTTCCCTGGAAAACAAAACTCGCCTGCCAACTTTTTGATGGCAGATTGCAGGAGCCGCTTGGTACTATCAAATCAGCCCAACTTGGCACTGGTGCCACCATGGGTCTGGTAACCATCCTGCCTATCGTAGCTTTTCAGGAGCCAGCCGGTCACTCCCAGCCATAGGCCCCCAGACACAAACCTCGGCCCGTTTCCCTGGCAAACAAAAGTAAGCTGCCCCACTTCTGGATGGCAGATTGCAGGAGCCACTTTGTACTATCAAACCAGCCCGACTTGGAACTGGTGCCACCTCTGGTCTGGGAACCATCCTGCGTATCGTGGATTCTAAGGAGCCAGCCGGCCACTCCCAGCCACAGTCCACCAAACACAAACAACGGCACTTTTCCCTGGAAAACAAAACTCGCCTGCCAACTTTTTGATGGCAGATTGCAGGAGCCGCTTGGTACTATCAAATCAGCCCAACTTGGCACTGGTGCCACCATGGGTCTGGAAACCATCCTGCGTATCGTGGATTCTAAGGAGCCAGCTGGCCACTCCCAGCCACAGGCCCCCAAACACAAACAACGGAGCTTTTCCCTGGAAAACAAAACTCGCCTGCCAACATTTTGATGGCAGATTGCAGGAGCCACGTTGCACCATCAAACCAGCCCGACTTGGCACTGGTGCAACCTCTGCTATGGGAACCATCCTGCGTATCGTGGATTCTAATTAGCCAGCCGGCCACTCCCAGCCACAGGCCTCCAAACACAAACAACGGCACTTTTCCCTGGAAAACAAAGTCGCCTGCCAACATTTTGATGGCAGATTGCAGGAGCCACTTTGCACTATCAAACCAGCCCGACTTGGCACTGGTGCCACCTCTGGTCTGGGAACCATCCTGCGTATCGTGGATTCTAAGGTGCCAGCCGGCCACTCCCAGCCACAGGCCCCCAAACACAAACAACGGCGCTTTTCCCTGGAAAACAAAACTCGCCTGCCAACTTTTTGATGGCAGATTGCAGGAGCCACTTGGTACTATCAAACCAGCCCAACTTGGCACTGGTGCCACCATGGGTCTGGTCACCATCCTGCCTATCGTAGCTTTTCAGGAGCCAGCTGGACAGTCCCACCCATAGGCCCCCAGACAAAAACTTCGGCCCGTTTCCCTGGCAAACAAAAGTAAGCTACCCCGCTTCTGGATGGCAGATTGCAGGAGGCACTTTGCACCATCAAACTAGCCTGACTTGGCACTGGTGCCAACCCTGGTCTGGGAACCATCCTGCGTATCGTGGATTCTAAGGAGCCAGCCGGCCACTCCCAGCCACAAGCCCTCAAACACAAACAACGACACTTTTCCCTGGAAAACAAAACTCGCCTGCCAACTTTTTGATGGCAGATTGCAGGAGCCGCTTGGTACTATCAAATCAGCCCAACTTGGCACTGGTGCCACCATGAGTCTGGTAACCATCCTGCCTATCGTAGCTTTTCAGGAGCCAGCCGGTCACTCCCAGCCATAGGCCCCCAGACACAAACCTCGGCCCGTTTCCCTGGCAAACAAAAGTAAGCTGCCCCGCTTCTGGATGGCAGATTGCAGGAGCCACTTGGTACTATCAAACCAGCCCGACTTGGCACTGGTGCCACCATGGTCTGGGAACCATCCTGCGTATCGTGGATTCTAATTAGCCAGCCGGCCACTCCCAGCCATAGGCCCCCAAACACAAACAACGGCGCTTTTCCCTGGAAAACAAAACTCGCCTGCCAACTTTTTGATGGCAGATTGCAGGAGCCGCTTGGTACTATCAAATCAGCCCAACTTGGCACTGGTGCCACCATGGGTCTGGTAACCATCCTGCCTATCGTAGCTTTTCAGGAGCCAGCTGGTCACTCCCAGCCATAGGCCCCCAGACACAAACCTCGGCCCGTTTCCCTGGCAAACAAAAGTAAGCTGCCCCGCTTCTGGATGGCAGATTGCAGGAGCCACTTGGTACTATCAAACAAGCCCGACTTGGAACTGGTGCCACCTCTGGTCTGGGAACCATCCTGCGTATCGTGGATTCTAAGGAGCCAGCAGGCCACTCCCAGCCACAGGCCACCAAAAAAAATCAACGGCACTTTTCCCTGGAAAACAAAACTCGCCTGCCAACTTTTTGATGGCAGATTGCAGGAGCCGCTTGGTACTATCAAATCAGCCCAACTTGGCACTGGTGCAGCCATGGGTCTGGTAACCATCCTGCCTATCGTAGCTTTTCAGGAGCCAGCCGGTCACTCCCAGCCATAGGCCCCCAGACACAAACCTCGGCCCGTTTCCCTGGCAAACAAAAGTAAACTGCCCCGCTTCTGGATGGCAGATTTCAGGAGCCACTTGGTACTATCAAACCAGCCCGACTTGGAACTGGTGCCACCTCTGGTCTGGGAACCATCCTGCGTATCGTGGATTCTAACGAGCCAGCCGGCCACTCCCAGCCACAGTCCACCAAACACAAACAACGGCACTTTTCCCTGGAAAACAAAACTCGCCTGCCAACTATTTCATGGCAGATTGCAGGAGCCACTTTGCACCATCAAACTAGCCCGACTTGGCACTGGTGCCACCATGGTCTGGGAACCATCCTGCGTATTGTGGATTCTAATTAGCCAGCCGGCCACTCCCAGCCATAGGCCCCCAAACACAAACAACGGCGCTTTCCCCTGGAAAACAAAACTCGCCTGCCAACTTTTTGATGGCAGATTGCAGGAGCCGCTTGGTACTATCAAATCAGCCCAACGTGGCACTGGTGCCACCATGAGTCTGGTAACCATCCTGCCTATCGTAGCTTTTCAGGAGCCAGCCAGTCACTCCCAGCCATAGGCCCCCAGACAAAAACCTCGGCCCGTTTCCCTTGCAAACAAAAGTAAGCTGCCCCGCTTCTGGATGGCAGATTGCAGGAGCCACTTGGTACTATCTAACAAGCCCGACTTGGAACTGGTGCCACCTCTGGTCTGGGAACCATCCTGCGTATCGTGGATTCTAAGGAGCCAGCCGACCACTCCCAGCCACAGTCCACCAAACACAAACAACAGCACTTTTCCCCGGAAAACAAAACTCGCCTGCTAACTTTTTAATGGCAGATTGCAGGAGCCACTTTGCACCATCAAACTAGCCCGACTTGGCACTGGTGCCACCTTGGGTCTGGGAACCATCCTGCGTATCGTGGATTCTAATTAGCCAGCCGGCCACTCCCAGCCATAGGCCCCCAAACAAAAACAACGGCGCTTTTCCCTGGAAAACAAAACTCGCCTGCCAACTTTTTGATGGCAGATTGCAGGAGCCGCTTGATACTATCAAATCAGCCCAACTTGGCACTGGTGCCACCATGAGTCTGGTCACCATCCTGCCTATCGTAGCTTTTCAGGAGCCAGCCAGTCACTCCCAGCCATAGGCCCCCAGACACAAACCTCGGCCCGTTTCCCTGGCAAACAAAAGTAAGCTGCCCCGCTTCTGGATGGCAGATTGCAGGAGCCACTTTGTGGTATCAAACCAGCCCAACTTGGCACTGGTGCCACCTCTGGTCTGGGAACCATCCTGCGTATCGTGGATTCTAAGGAGCCAGCCGGCCACTCCCAGCCACAAGCCCCCAAACACAAACAACGACACTTTTCCCTGGAAAACAAAACTCGCCTGCCAACTTTTTGATGGCAGATTGCAGGAGCCGCTTGGTACTATCAAATCAGCCCAACTTGGCACTGGTGCCACCATGGGTCTGGTAACCATCCTGCCTATCGTAGCTTTTCAGGAGCCAGCCGGTCACTCCCAGCCATAGGCCCCCAGACACAAACCTCGGCCCGTTTCCCTGGCAAACAAAAGTAAGCTGCCCCACTTCTGGATGGCAGATTGCAGGAGCCACTTTGTACTATCAAACCAGCCCGACTTGGAACTGGTGCCACCTCTGGTCTGGGAACCATCCTGCGTATCGTGGATTCTAAGGAGCCAGCCGGCCACTCCCAGCCACAGTCCACCAAACACAAACAACGGCACTTTTCCCTGGAAAACAAAACTCGCCTGCCAACTTTTTGATGGCAGATTGCAGGAGCCGCTTGGTACTATCAAATCAGCCCAACTTGGCACTGGTGCCACCTCTGGTCTGGTAAACATCCTGCCTATCGTAGCTTTTCAGGAGCCAGCCGGTCACTTCCAGCCATAGGCCCCAGACACAAAGCACTGGGGGTTTCCCGGGCAAACAAAAGTATGCTACCCCGCTTCAGGATGGCAGATTGGAGGAGCCACTTTGCACCATCAAACCAGCCCGACTTGGCACTGGTGCCACCTCTGGTCTGGGAACCATCCTGCGTATCGTGGATTCTAAGGAGCCAGCTGGCCACTCCCAGCCACAGGCCCCCAAACACAAACAACGGCGCTTTTCCCTGGAAAACAAAACTGGCATGCCAACTTTTTAATGGCAGATTGCAGGAGCCACTTTGCACCATCAAACTAGCCCGACTTGGCACTGGTGCCAACTATGGTCTGGGAACCATCCGGCGTATCGTGGATTCTAATTAGCCAGCCGGCCACTCCCAGCCACAGGCCCCCGAACACAAACAACGGCGCTTTTCCCTGGAAAACAAAACTCGCCTGCCAACATTTTGATGGCAGATTGCAGGAGCCACTTTGCACCATCAAAGTAGCCCGACTTGGCACTGGTGCCACCTCTGGTCTGGGAACCATCCTGCGTATCGTGGATTCTAAGGAGGCAGCCGGCCACTCCCAGCCACAAGCCCCCAAACACAAACAACGACACTTTTCCCTGGAAAACAAAACTCGCCTGCCAACTTTTTGATGGCAGATTGCAGGAGCCGCTTGGTACTATCAAATCAGCCCAACTTGGCACTGGTGTCACCATGAGTCTGGTAACCATACTGCCTATGGTAGCGTTTCAGGAGCCAGCCGGTCACTCCCAGCCATAGGCCCCCAGACACAAACCTCGGCCCGTTTCCCTGGCAAACAAAAGTAAGCTGCCCCGCTTCTGGATGGCAGATTGCAGGACGCACTTGGTACTATCAAACCAGCCCGACTTGGCACTGGTGCCACCTCTGGTCTGGGAACCATCCTGCGTATCGTGGATTCTAATTAGCCAGCCGGCCACTCCCAGCCACAGGCCCCCAAACACAAACAACGGCACTTTTCCCTGGAAAACAAAACTCGCCTGCCAACTTTTTGATGGCAGATTGCAGGAGCCACTTTGCACTATCAAACCAGCCCGACTTGGCACTGGTGCCACCTCTGGTCTGGGAACCATCCTGCGTATCGTGGATTCTAAGGAGCCAGCCGGCCACTCCCAGCCACAGGCCCCCAAACACAAACAACGGCGCTTTTCCCTGGAAAACAAAACTCGCCTGCCAACTTTTTGATGGCAGATTGCAGGAGCCACTTGGTACTATCAAACCAGCCCAACTTGGCACTGGTGCCACCATGGGTCTGGTCACCATCCTGCCTATCGTAGCTTTTCAGGAGCCAGCCGGACAGTCCCACCCAGAGGCCCCCAGACAAAACTTCGGCCCGTTTCCCTGGCAAACCAAAGTAAGCTACCCCGCTTCTGGATGGCAGATTGCAGGAGCCACTTTGCACCATCAAACTAGCCCGACTTGGCACTGGTGCCACCATGGTCTGGGAACCATCCTGCGTATCGTGGATTCTAATTAGCCAGCCGGCCACTCCCAGCCATAGGCCCCCAAACAAAACAACGGCGCTTTCCCCTGGAAAACAAAACTCGCCTGCCAACTTTTTGATGGCAGATTGCAGGAGCCGCTTGGTACTATCAAATCAGCCCAACGTGGCACTGGTGCCACCATGAGTCTGGTAACCATCCTGCCTATCGTAGCTTTTCAGGAGCCAGCCAGTCACTCCCAGCCATAGGCCCCCAGACAAAAACCTCGGCCCGTTTCCCTTGCAAACAAAAGTAAGCTGCCCCGCTTCTGGATGGCAGATTGCAGGAGCCACTTTGCACAATCAAACTAGCCCGACTTGGAACTGGTGCCACCTCTGGTCTGGGAACCATCCTGCGTATCGTGGATTCTAAGGAGCCAGCCGGCCACTCCCAGCCACAGGCCACCAAAAAAAATCAATGGCACTTTTCCCTGGAAAACAAAACTCGCCTGCCAACTTTTTGATGGCAGATTGCAGGAGCCGCTTGGTACTATCAAATAAGCCCAACTTGGCACTGGTGCCACCATGGGTCTGGAAACCATCCTGCGTATCGTGGATTCTAAGGAGCCAGCTGGCCACTCCCAGCCACAGGCCCCCAAACACAAACAACGGAGCTTTTCCCTGGAAAACAAAACTCGCCTGCCAACATTTTGATGGCAGATTGCAGGAGCCACGTTGCACCATCAAACCAGCCCGACTTGGCACTGGTGCCACCTCTGGTCTGGGAACCATCCTGCGTATCGTGGATTCTAATTAGCCAGCCGGCCACTCCCAGCCACAGGCCTCCAAACACAAACAACGGCGCTTTTCCCTGGAAAACAAAGTCGCCTGCCAACATTTTGATGGCAGATTGCAGGAGCCACTTTGCACTATCAAACCAGCCCGACTTGGCACTGGTGCCACCTCTGGTCTGGGAACCATCCTGCGTATCGTGGATTCTAAGGTGCCAGCAGGCCACTCCCAGCCACAGGCCCCCAAACACAAACAACGGCGCTTTTCCCTGGAAAACAAAACTCGCCTGCCAACTTTTTGATGGCAGATTGCAGGAGCCGCTTGGTACTATCAAACCAGCCCAACTTGGCACTGGTGCCACCATGGGTCTGGTCACCATCCTGCCTATCGTAGCTTTTCAGGAGCCAGCCGGACAGTCCCCCCCATAGGCCACCAGACAAAAACTTCGGCCCGTTTCCCTGGCAAACAAAAGTAAGCTACCCCGCTTCTGGATGGCAGATTGCAGGAGGCACTTTGCACCATCAAACTAGCCTGACTTGGCACTGGTGCCACCTCTGGTCTGGGAACCATCCTGCGTATCGTGGATTCTAAGGAGCCAGCCGGCCACTCCCAGCCACAAGCCCTCAAACACAAACAACGACACTTTTCCCTGGAAAACAAAACTTGCCTGCCAACATTTTGATGGCAGATTGCAGGAGCCGCTTGGTACTATCAAATCAGCCCAACTTGGCACTGGTGCCACCATGAGTCTGGTAACCATCCTGCCTATCGTAGCTTTTCAGGAGCCAGCCGGTCACTCCCAGCCATAGGCCCCCAGACACAAACCTCGGCCCGTTTCCCTGGCAAACAAAAGTAAGCTGCCCCGCTTCTGGATGGCAGATTGCAGGAGCCACTTGGTACTATCAAACCAGCCCGACTTGGCACTGGTGCCACCATGGTCTGGGAACCATCCTGCGTATCGTGGATTCTAATTAGCCAGCCGGCCACTCCCAGCCATAGGCCCCCAAACACAAACAACGGCGCTTTTCCCTGGAAAACAAAACTCGCCTGCCAACTTTTTGATGGCAGATTGCAGGAGCCGCTTGGTACTATCAAATCAGCCCAACTTGGCACTGGTGCCACCATGGGTCTGGTAACCATCCTGCCTATCGTAGCTTTTCAGGAGCCAGCTGGTCACTCCCAGCCATAGGCCCCCAGACACAAACCTCGGCCCGTTTCCCTGGCAAACAAAAGTAAGCTGCCCCGCTTCTGGATGGCAGATTGCAGGAGCCACTTGGTACTATCAAACAAGCCCGACTTGGAACTGGTGCCACCTCTGGTCTGGGAACCATCCTGCGTATCGTGGATTCTAAGGAGCCAGCAGGCCACTCCCAGCCACAGGCCACCAAAAAAAATCAACGGCACTTTTCCCTGGAAAACAAAACTCGCCTGCCAACTTTTTGATGGCAGATTGCAGGAGCCGCTTGGTACTATCAAATCAGCCCAACTTGGCACTGGTGTAGCCATGGGTCTGGTAACCATCCTGCCTATCGTAGCTTTTCAGGATCCAGCCGGTCCCTCCCAGCCATAGGCCCCCAGACACAAACCTCGGCCCGTTTCCCTGGCAAACAAAAGTAAACTGCCCCGCTTCTGGATGGCAGATTTCAGGAGCCACTTGGTACTATCAAACCAGCCCGACTTGGAACTGGTGCCACCTCTGGTCTGGGAACCATCCTGCGTATCGTGGATTCTAACGAGCCAGCCGGCCACTCCCAGCCACAGTCCACCAAACACAAACAACGGCACTTTTCCCTGGAAAACAAAACTCGCCTGCCAACTTTTTCATGGCAGATTGCAGGAGCCACTTTGCACCATCAAACTAGCCCTACTTGGCACTGGTGCCACCATGGTCTGGGAACCATCCTGCGTATTGTGGATTCTAATTAGCCAGCCGGCCACTCCCAGCCATAGGCCCCCAAACACAAACAACGGCGCTTTCCCCTGGAAAACAAAACTCGCCTGCCAACTTTTTGATGGCAGATTGCAGGAGCCGCTTGGTACTATCAAATCAGCCCAACGTGGCACTGGTGCCACCATGAGTCTGGTAACCATCCTGCCTATCGTAGCTTTTCAGGAGCCAGCCAGTCACTCCCAGCCATAGGCCCCCAGACACAAACCTCGGCCCGTTTCCCTGGCAAACAAAAGTAAGCTGCCCCGCTTCTGGATGGCAGATTGCAGGAGCCACTTGGTACTATCAAACCAGCCCGACTTGGAACTGGTGCCACCTCTGGTCTGGGAACCATCCTGCGTATCGTGGATTCTAAGGAGCCAGCCGGCCACTCCCAGCCACAGTCCACCAAACACAAACAACAGCACTTTTCCCTGGAAAACAAAACTCGCCTGCTAACTTTTTAATGGCAGATTGCAGGAGCCGCTTTGCACCATCAAACTAGCCCGACTTGGCACTGGTGCCACCTTGGGTCTGGGAACCATCCTGCGTATCGTGGATTCTAATTAGCCAGCCGGCCACTCCCAGCCATAGGCCCCCAAACACAAACAACGGCGCTTTTCCCTGGAAAACAAAACTCGCCTGCCAACTTTTTGATGGCAGATTGCAGGAGCCGCTTGATACTATCAAATCAGCCCAACTTGGCACTGGTGCCACCATGAGTCTGGTCACCATCCTGCCTATCGTAGCTTTTCAGGAGCCAGCCAGTCACTCCCAGCCATAGGCCCCCAGACACAAACCTCGGCCCGTTTCCCTGGCAAACAAAAGTAAGCTGCCCCGCTTCTGGATGGCAGATTGCAGGAGCCACTTTGCACCATCAAACTAGCCCGACTTGGCACTGGTGCCACCTTGGGTCTGGGAACCATCCTGCGTATCGTGGATTCTAATTAGCCAGCCGGCCACTCCCAGCCATAGGCCCCCAAACACAAACAATGGCGCTTTTCCCTGGAAAACAAAACTCGCCTGCCAACTTTTTGATGGCAGATTGCAGGAGCCGCTTGATACTATCAAATCAGCCCAACTTGGCACTGGTGCCACCATGAGTCTGGTCACCATCCTGCCTATCGTAGCTTTTCAGGAGCCAGCCAGTCACTCCCAGCCATAGGCCCCCAGACACAAACCTCGGCCCGTTTCCCTGGCAAACAAAAGTAAGCTGCCCCGCTTCTGGATGGCAGATTGCAGGAGCCACTTTGTGGTATCAAACCAGCCCAACTTGGCACTGGTGCCACCTCTGGTCTGGGAACCATCCTGCGTATCGTGGATTCTAAGGAGCCAGCCGGCCACTCCCAGCCACAAGCCCCCAAACACAAACAACGACACTTTTCCCTGGAAAACAAAACTCGCCTGCCAACTTTTTGATGGCAGATTGCAGGAGCCGCTTGGTACTATCAAATCAGCCCAACTTGGCACTGGTGCCACCATGGGTCTGGTAACCATCCTGCCTATCGTAGCTTTTCAGGAGCCAGCCGGTCACTCCCAGCCATAGGCCCCCAGACACAAACCTCGGCCCGTTTCCCTGGCAAACAAAAGTAAGCTGCCCCGCTTCTGGATGGCAGATTGCAGGAGCCACTTGGTACTATCAAACCAGCCCGACTTGGAACTGGTGCCACCTCTGGTCTGGGAACCATCCTGCGTATCGTGGATTCTAAGGAGCCAGCCGGCCACTCCCAGCCACAGTCCACCAAACACAAACAACGGCACTTTTCCCTGGAAAACAAGACAAGCCTGCCAACTATTTCATGGCAGATTGCAGGAGCCACTTTGCACCATCAAACTAGCCCGACTTGGCACTGGTGCCACCATGGTCTGGGAACCATCCTGCGTATTGTGGATTCTAATTAGCCAGCGGGCCACTCCCAGCCATAGGCCCCCAAACACAAACAACGGCGCTTTCCCCTGGAAAACAAAACTCGCCTGCCAACCTTTTGATGGCAGATTGCAGGAGCCGCTTGGTACTATCAAATCAGCCCAACGTGGCACTGGTGCCACCATGAGTCTGGTAACCATCCTGCCTATCGTAGCTTTTCAGGAGCCAGCTGGTCACTCCCAGCCATAGGCCCCCAGACACAAACCTCGGCCCGTTTCCCTGGAAAACAAAAGTAAGCTGCTCCGCTTCTGGATGGCAGATTGCAGGAGCCACTTGGTACTATCAAACCAGCCCGACTTGGAACTGGTGCCACCTCTGGTCTGGGAACCATCCTGCGTATCGTGGATTCTAAGGAGCCAGCCGGCCACTCCCAGCCACAGGCCCCCAAACACAAACAACGGCACTTTTCCCTGGAAAACAAAACTCGCCTGCCAACTTTTTCATGGCAGATTGCAGGAGCCGCTTGGTACTATCAAATCAGCCCAACTTGGCACTGGTGCAACCTCTGGTCTGGTAAACATCCTGCCTATCGTAGCTTTTCAGGAGCCAGCCGGTCACTTCCAGCCATAGGACCCAGACACAAAGCACTGGGGGTTTCCCGGGCAAACAACAGTATGCTACCCCGCTTCAGGATGGCAGATTGGAGGAGCCACTTTGCACCATCAAACCAGCCCGACTTGGCACTGGTGCCACCTCTGGTCTGGGAACCATCCTGCGTATCGTGGATTCTAAGGAGCCAGCTGGCCACTCCCAGCCACAGGCCCCCAAACACAAACAACGGCGCTTTTCCCTGGAAAACAAAACTGGCATGCCAACATTTTAATGGCAGATTGCAGGAGCCACTTTGCACCATCAAACTAGCCCGACTTGGCACTGGTGCCACCTATGGTCTGGGAACCATCCGGCGTATAGTGGATTCTAATTAGCCAGCCGGCCACTCCCAGCCACAAGCCCCCGAACACAAACAACGGCGCTTTTCCCTGGAAAACAAAACTCGCCTGCCAACATTTTGATGGCAGATTGCAGGAGCCACTTTGCACCATCAAAGTAGCCCGACTTGGCACTGGTGCCACCTCTGGTCTGGGAACCATCCTGCGTATCGTGGATTCTAAGGAGGCAGCCGGCCACTCCCAGCCACAAGCCCCTAAACACAAACAACGACACTTTTCCCTGGAAAACAAAACTCGCCTGCCAACTTTTTGATGGCAGATTGCAGGAGCCGCTTGGTACTATCAAATCAGCCCAACTTGGCACTGGTGCCACCATGAGTCTGGTAACCATCCTGCCTATGGTAGCTTTTCAGGAGCCAGCCGGTCACTCCCAGCCATAGGCCCCCAGACACAAACCTCGGCCCGTTTCCCTGGCAAACAAAAGTAAGCTGCCCCGCTTCTGGATGGCAGATTGCAGGAGCCACTTGGTACTATCAAACCAGCCCGACTTGGAACTGGTGCCACCTCTGGTCTGGGAACCATCCTGCGTATCGTGGATTCTAAGGAGCCAGCCGGCCACTCCCAGCCACAGGCCCCCAAACACAAACAATGGCGCTTTTCCCTGGAAAACAAAACTCGCCTGCCAACTTTTTGATGGCAGATTGCAGGAGCCACTTTGCACCATCAAACCAGCCCGACTTGGCACTGGTGCCACCTCTGGTCTGGGAACCATCCTGCGTATCGTGGATTCTAAGGAGCCAGCCGGCCACTCCCAGCCACAGGCCCCATACACAAACAACGGCGCTTTTCCCTGGAAAACAAAACTCGCCTGCCAACTTTTTGATGGCAGATTGCAGGAGCCACTTGGTACTATCAAACCAGCCCAACTTGGCACTGGTGCCACCATGGGTCTGGTCACCATCCTGCCTATCGTAGCTTTTCAGGAGCCAGCCGGACAGTCCCACCCATTGGCCTCCAGACAAAAACCTCGGCCCGTTTCCCTGGCAAACAAAAGTAAGCTACCCCGCTTCTGGATGGCAGATTGCAGGAGCCACTTTGCACCATCAAACTAGCCCGACTTGGCACTGGTGCCACCTCTGGTCTGGGAACCATCCTGCGTATCGTGGATTCTAAGGAGCCAGCCGGCCACTCCCAGCCACAGTCCACCAAACACAAACAACGGCACTTTTCCCTGGAAAACAAAACTCGCCTGCCAACTTTTTCATGGCAGATTGCAGGAGCCACTTTGCACCATCAAACTAGCCCGACATGGCACTGGTGCCACCTCTGGTCTGGGAACCATCCTGCGTATCGTGGATTCTAATTAGCCAGCCGGCCACTCCCAGCCATAGGCCCCCAAACACAAACAACGGCGCTTTTCCCTGGAAAACAAAACTCGCCTGCCAACTTTTGGATGGCATATTGCAGGAGCCGCTTGGTACTATCAAATCAGCCCAACGTGGCACTGGTGCCACCATGAGTCTGGTAACCATCCTGCCTATCGTAGCTTTTCAGGAGCCAGCCAGTCACTCCCAGCCATCGGCCCCCAGACACAAACCTCGGCCCGTTTCCCTGGCAAACAAAAGTAAGCTGCCCCGCTTCTGGATGGCAGATTGCAGGAGCCACTTTGTGGTATCAAACCAGCCCAACTTGGCACTGGTGCCACCTCTGGTCTGGGAACCATCCTGCGTATCGTGGATTCTAAGGAGCCAGCCGGCCACTCCCAGCCACAGGACCCCAAACACAAACAACGGCGCTTTTCCCTGGATAACAAAACTGGCCTGTCAACTTTTTGATGGCAGATTGCAGGAACCACTTGGTACTATCAACCCAGCCCAACTTGGCACTGGTTCCACCATGGGTCTGGTAACCATCCTGCCTATCGTAGCTTTTCAGGAGCCAGCCGGTCACTTCCAGCCATAGGCCCCGGACACAAAGCACTGGGGGTTTCCCTGGCAAAGAAAAGTATGCTACCCCGCTTCAGGATGGTAGATTGGAGGAGCCACTTTGCACCATCAAACCAGCCCGACTTGGCACTGGTGCCACCTCTGGTCTGGGAACCATCCTGCGTATCGTGGATTCTAAGGAGCCAGCTGGCCACTCCCAGCCACAGGCCCCCAAACACAAACAACGGCGCTTTTCCCTGGAAAGCAAAACTGGCATGCCAACTTTTTAATGGCAGATTGCAGGAGCCACTTTGCACCATCAAACTAGCCCGACTTGGCACTGGTGCCACCTCTGCTCTGGGAACCATCCTGCGTATCGTGGATTCTAATTAGCCAGCCGGCCACTCCCAGCCACACGCCCCCAAACACAAACAACGGCGCTTTTCCCTGGAAAACAAAACTCGCCTGCCAACATTTTGATGGCAGATTGCAGGAGCCACTTTGCACCATCAAACCAGCCCGACTTGGCACTGGTGCCACCTCTGGTCTGGGAACCATCCTGCGTATCGTGGATTCTAAGGAGCCAGCCGGCCACTCCCAGCCACAAGCCCCCAAACACAAACAACGACACTTTTCCCTGGAAAACAAAACTCGCCTGCCAACTTTTTGATGGCAGATTGCAGGAGCCGCTTGGTACTATCAAATCAGCCCAACTTGGCACTGGTGTCACCATGAGTCTGGTAACCATCCTGCCTATGGTAGCTTTTCAGGAGCCAGCCGGTCACTCCCAGCCATAGGCCCCCAGACACAAACCTCGGCCCGTTTCCCTGGCAAACAAAAGTAAGCTGCCCCGCTTCTGGATGGCAGATTGCAGGAGCCACTTGGTACTATCAAACCAGCCCGATTTGGCACTGGTGCCACCTCTGGTCTGGGAACCATCCTGCGTATCGTGGATTCTAAGGAGCCAGCCGGCCACTCCCAGCCACAGGCCCCCAAACACAAACAACGGCGCTTTTCCCTGGAAAACAAAACTCGCCTGCCAACTTTTTGATGGCAGATTGCAGGAGACACTTTGCACCATCAAACCAGCCCGACTTGGCACTGGTGCCACCTGTGGTCTGGGAACCATCCTGCGTATCGTGGATTCTAATTAGCCAGCCGGCCACTCCCAGCCACAGGCCCCCAAACACAAACAACGGCGCTTTTCCCTGGAAAACAAAACTGGCATGCCAACTATTTAATGGCAGATTGCAGGAGCCACTTTGCACCATCAAACTAGCCCGACATGGCACTGGTGCCACCTCTGGTCTGGGAACCATCCTGCGTATCGTGGATTCTAATTAGCCAGCCGGCCACTCCCAGCCATAGGCCCCCAAACACAAACAACGGCGCTTTTCCCTGGAAAACAAAACTCGCCTGCCAACTTTTGGATGGCAGATTGCAGGAGCCGCTTGGTACTATCAAACAAGCCCAACTTGGCACTGGTGCCACCATGGGTCTGGTCACCATCCTGCCTATCGTAGCTTTACAGGAGCCAGCCAGTCAGTCCCACCCCTAGGCCCCCAGAAAAAACCTCGGCCCGTTTCCCTGGCAAACAAAAGTAAGCTGCCCCGCTTCTGGATGGCAGATTGCAGGAGCCACTTTGCACCATCAAACTAGCCTGACTTGGCACTGGTGCCACCTCTGGTCTGGGAACCATCCTGCGTATCGTGGATTCTAAGGAGCCAGCCGGCCACTCCCAGCCACAAGCCCCCAAACACAAACAACGACACTTTTCCCTGGAAAACAAAACTCGCCTGCCAACTTTTTGATGGCAGATTGCAGGAGCCGCTTGGTACTATCAAATCAGCCCAACTTGGCACTGGTGTCACCATGAGTCTGGTTACCATCCTGCCTATGGTAGCTTTTCAGGAGCCAGCCGGTCACTCCCAGCCATAGGCCCCCAGACACAAACCTCGGCCCGTTTCCCTGGCAAACTAAAGTAAGCTGCCCCGCTTCTGGATGGCAGATTGCAGGAGCCACTTGGTAGTATCAACCAGCCCGACTTGGCACTGGTGCCACCTCTGGTCTGGGAACCATCCTGCGTATCGTGCATTCTAAGGAGCCAGCCGGCCACTCCCAGCCACAGTCCACCAAACACAACCAACGGCACTTTTCCCCGGAAAACAAAACTCGCCTGCCAACTTTTTCATGGCAGATTGCAGGAGCCACTTTGCACCATCAAACTAGCCCGACTTGGCACTGGTGCCACCTCTGGTCTGGGAACCATCCTGCGTATCGTGGATTCTAATTAGCCAGCCGGCCACTCCCAGCCATAGGCCCCCAAACACAAACAACGGCGCTTTCCCCTGGAAAACAAAACTCGCCTGCCAACTTTTTGATGGCAGATTGCAGGAGCCGCTTGGTACTATCAAATCAGCCCAACGTGGCACTGGTGCCACCATGAGTCTGGTAACCATCCTGCCTATCGTAGCTTTTCAGGAGCCAGCCAGTCACTCCCAGCCATAGGCCCCCAGACAAAAACCTCGGCCCGTTTCCCTTGCAAACAAAAGTAAGCTGCCCCGCTTCTGGATGGCAGATTGCAGGAGCCACTTGGTACTATCAAACAAGCCCGACTTGGAACTGGTGCCACCTCTGGTCTGGGAACCATCCTGCGTATCGTGGATTCTAAGGAGCCAGCCGGCCACTCCCAGCCACAGGCCACCAAAAAAAATCAACGGCACTTTTCCCTGGAAAACAAAACTCGCCTGCCAACTTTTTGATGGCACATTGCAGGAGCCACTTGATACTATCAAATCAGCCCAACTTGGCACTGGTGCCACCATGGGTCTGGTCACCATCCTGCCTATCGTAGCTTTTCAGGAGCCAGCCGGTCACTCCCAGCCATAGGCCCCCAGACACAAACCTCGGCCCGTTTCCCTGGCAAACAGAAGTAAGCTGCACCGCTTCTGGATGGCAGATTGCAGGAGCCACTTGGTACTATCAAACCAGCCCGACTTGGCACTGGTGCCACCTCTGGTCTGGGAACCATCCTGCGTATCGTGGATTCTAAGGAGCCAGCCGGCCACTCCCAGCCACAGTCCACCAAACACAAACAACGGCACTTTTCCCTGGAAAACAAAACTGGCCTGCCAACTTTTTCATGGCAGATTGCAGGAGCCACTTTGCACCATCAAACTAGCCCGACTTGGCACTGGTGCCACCATGGTCTGGTAACCATCCTGCGTATCGTGGATTCTAAGGAGCCAGCCGGCTACTCCCAGCCATAGGCCCCCAAACAAAAACAACGGCGCTTTCCCCTGGAAAACAAAACTCGCCTGCCAACATTTTGATGGCATATTGCAGGAGCCGCTTGGTACTATCAAATCAGCCCAACGTGGCACTGGTGCCACCATGAGTCTGGTAACCATCCTGCCTATCGTAGCTTTTCAGGAGCCAGCCAGTCACTCCCAGCCATAGGCCCCCAGACAAAAACCTCGGCCCGTTTCCCTTGCAAACAAAAGTAAGCTGCCCCGCTTCTGGATGGCAGATTGCAGGAGCCACTTGGTACTATCAAACAAGCCCGACTTGGAACTGGTGCCACCTCTGGTCTGGGAACCATCCTGCGTATCGTGGATTCTAAGGAGCCAGCCGGCCACTCCCAGCCACAGGCCACCAAAAAAAATCAACGGCACTTTTCCCTGGAAAACAAAACTCGCCTGCCAAATTTGATGGCAGATTGCAGGAGCCGCTTGATATTATCAAATCAGCCCAACTTGGCACTGGTGCCACCATGGGTCTGGTAACCATCCTGCCTATCGTAGCTTTTCAGGAGCCAGCCGGTCACTCCCAGCCATAGGCCCCCAGACACAAACCTCGGCCCGTTTCCCTGGCAAACAAAAGTAAGCTGCCCCGCTTCTGGATGGCAGATTGCAGGAGCCACTTGGTACTATCAAACAAGCCCGACTTGGAACTGGTGCCACCTCTGGTCTGGGAACCATCCTGCGTATCGTGGATTCTAAGGAGCCAGCCGGCCACTCCCAGCCACAGTCCACCAAACACAACCAACGGCACTTTTCCCTGGAAAACAAAACTGGCCTGCCAACTTTTTCATGGCAGATTGCAGGAGCCACTTTGCACCATCAAACTAGCCCGACTTGGCACTGGTGCCACCATGGTCTGGGAACCATCCTGCGTATCGTGGATTCTAATTAGCCAGCCGGCCACTCCCAGCCATAGGCCCCCAAACACAAACAACGGCGCTTTCCCCTGGAAAACAAAACTCGCCTGCCAACTTTTTGATGGCAGATTGCAGGAGTCGCTTGGTACTATCAAATCAGCCCAACGTGGCACTGGTGCCACCATGAGTCTGGGAACCATCCTGCCTATCGTAGCTTTTCAGGAGCCAGCCAGTCACTCCCAGCCATAGGGCCCAAGACAAAAACCTCGGCCCGTTTCCCTGGCAAACAAAAGTAAGCTGCCCCGCTTCTGGATGGCAGATTGCAGGAGCCACTTGGTACTATCAAACAAGCCCGACTTGGAACTGGTGCCACCTCTGGTCTGGGAACCATCCTGCGTATCGTGGATTCTAATAAGCCAGCCGGCCACTCCCAGCCACAAGCCCCCAAACACAAACAACGACACTTTTCCCTGGAAAACAAAACTCGCCTGCCAACTTTTTGATGGCAGATTGCAGGAGCCGCTTGGTACTATCAAATCAGCCCAACTTGGTACTGGTGCCACCAGGGATCTGGTAACCATCCTGCCTATCGTAGCTTTTCAGGCGCCAGCCAGTCACTCCCAGCCATAGGCCCCCAGACACAAACCTCGGCCCGTTTCCCTGGCAAACAAAAGTAAGCTGCCCTGCTTCTGGATGGCAGATTGCAGGAGCCACTTGGTACTATCAAACAAGCCCGACTTGGAACTGGTGCCACCTCTGGTCTGGGAACCATCCTGCGTATCGTGGATTCTAAGGAGCCAGCCGGCCACTCCCAGCCACAGGCCACCAAACACAAAAAACAGCACTTTTCCCTGGAAAACAAAACTCGCCTGCTAACTTTTTCATGGCAGATTGCAGGAGCCACTTTGCACCATCAAACTAGGCCTACATGGCACTGGTGCCACCATGGGTCTGGTAACCATCCTGCGTATCGTGGATTCTAAAAAGCCAGCCGGCCACTCCCAGCCATAGGCCCACAAACACAAACAACGGCGCTTTCCCCTGGAAAACAAAACTCGCCTGCCAACTTTTGGATGGCAGATTGCAGGAGCCGCTTGGTACTATCAAATCAGCCCAACGTGGCACTGGTGCCACCATGAGTCTGGTAACCATCCTGCCTATCGTAGCTTTTCAGGAGCCAGCCAGTCACTCCCAGCCATAGGCCCCCAGACACAAACCTCGGCCCGTTTCCCTGGCAAACAAAAGTAAGCTGCCCCGCTTCTGGATGGCAGATTGCGGGAGCCACTTTGTGGTATCAAACCAGCCCAACTTGGCACTGGTGCCACCTCTGGTCTGGGAACCATCCTGCGTATCGTGGATTCTAAGGAGCCAGCCGGCCACTCCCAGCCACAGGACCCCAAACACAAACAACGGCGCTTTTCCCTGGAAAACAAAACTGGCCTGCCAAATTTTGATGGCAGATTGCAGGAACCACTTGGTACTATCAAACCAGCCCAACTTGGCACTGGTTCCACAATGGGTCTGGTAATCATCCTGCCTATCGTAGCTTTTCAGGAGCCAGCCAGTCACTTCCAGCCATAGGCCCCAGACACAAAGCACTGGGGGTTTCCCTGGCAAACAAAAGTATGCTACCCCGCTTCAGGATGGCAGATTGCAGGAGCCACTTTGCACCATCAAAACAGCCCGACTTGGCACTGGTGCCACCTCTGGTCTGGGAACCATCCTGCGTATCGTGGATTCTAAGGAGACAGCTGGCCACTCCCAGCCACAGTCCCCCAAACACAAACAACGGCGCTTTTCCCTGGAAAACAAAACTGGCATGCCAACTTTTTAATGGCAGATTGCAGGAGCCACTTTGCACCATCAAACTAGCCCGACATGGCACTGGTGCCACCTCTGGTCTGGGAACCATCCTGCGTATCGTGGATTCTAATTAGCCAGCCGGCCACTCCCAGCCACAGGCCCCCAAACACAAACAACGGCGCTTTTCCCTGGAAAACAAAACTCGCCTGCCAACTTTTTGATGGCAGATTGCAGGAACCACTTGGTACTATCAAACCACCCCAACTTGGCACTGGTTCCACCATGGGTCTGGTAATCATCCTGCCTATCGTAGCTTTTCAGGAGCCAGCCGGTCACTTCCAGCCATAGGCCCCAGACACAAACCACTGGGGGTTTCCCTGGCAAACAAAAGTATGCTACCCCGCTTCAGGATGGCAGATTGCAGGAGCCACTTTGCACCATCAAACCAGCCCGACTTGGCACTGGTGCCACCTCTGGTCTGGGAACCATCCTGCGTATAGTGGATTCTAAGGAGCCAGCCGGCCACTCCCAGGCACAGTCCACCAAACACAAACAACGGCGCTATTCCCTGGAAAACAAAACTGGCATGCCAACTTTTTAATGGCAGATTGCAGGAGCCACTTTGCACCATCAAACTAGCCCGATATGGCACTGGTGCCACCTCTGGTCTGGGAACCATCCTGCGTATCGTGGATTCTAATTAGCCAGCCGGCCACTCCCAGCCACAGGCCCCCAAACACAAACAACGGCGCTTTTCCCTGGAAAACAAAACTCGCCTGCCAACTTTTTGATGGCAGATTGCAGGAGACACTTTGCACCATCAAACTAGCCCGACTTGGCACTGGTGCCACCATGGGTCTGGGAACCATCCTGCGTATCGTGGATTCTAATTAGCCAGCCGGCCACTCCCAGCCACAGGCCCCCGAACACAAACAACGGCGCTTTTCCCTGGAAAAAAAAACTCGCCTGCCAACTTTTTGATGGCAGATTGCAGGAGCCACTTGGTACTATCAAACCAGCCCAACTTGGCACTGGTGCCACCATGGGTCTGGTCACCATCCTGCCTATCGTAGCTTTTCAGGAGCCAGCCGGGCAGTCCCACCCATAGGCCCCCAGACAAAAACCTCGGCCCGTTTCCCTGGCAAACAAAAGTAAGCTACCCCGCTTCTGGATGGCAGATTGCAGGAGGCACTTTGCACCATCAAACTAGCCTGACTTGGCACTGGTGCCACCTCTGGTCTGGGAATCATCCTGCGTATCGTGGATTCTAAGGAGCCAGCCGGCCACTCCCAGCCACAAGCCCCCAAACACAAACAACGACACTTTTCCCTGGAAAACAAAACTCGCCTGCCAACTTTTTGATGGCAGATTGCAGGAGCCGCTTGGTACTATCAAATCAGCCCAACTTGGCACTGGTGCCACCATGGGTCTCGTAACCATCCTGCGTATCGTAGCTTTTCAGGAGCCAGCCGGTCACTCCCAGCCATAGGCCCCCAGACACAAACCTCGGCCCGTTTCCCTGGCAAACAAAAGTAAGCTGCCCCACTTTTGGATGGCAGATTGCAGGAGCCACTTGGTACTATCAAACCAGCCCTACTTGGAACTGGTGCCACCTCTGGTCTGGGAACCATCCTGCGTATCGTGGATTCTAAGGAGCCAGCCGGCCACTCCCAGCCACAGTCCACCAAACACAAACAACGGCACTTTTCCCTGGAAAACAAAACTCGCCTGCCAACTTTTTCATGGCAGATTGCAGGAGCCACTTTGCACCATCAAACTAGCCCGACTTGGCACTGGTGCCACCATGGTCTGGGAACCATCCTGCGTATCGTGGATTCTAATTAGCCAGCCGGCCACTCCCAGCCATAGGCCCCCAAACACAAACAACGGCGCTTTTCCCTGGAAAACAAAACTCGCCTGCCAACTTTTTGATGGCAGATTGCAGGAGCCGCTTGGTACTATCAAATCAGCCCAACGTGGCACTGGTGCCACCATGAGTCTGGTAACCATCCTGCCTATCGTAGCTTTTCAGGAGCCAGCCAGTCACTCCCAGCCATAGGCCCCCAGACAAAAACCTCGGCCCGTTTCCCTTGCAAACAAAAGTAAGCTGCCCCGCTTCTGGATGGCAGATTGCAGGAGCCACTTGGTACTATCAAACAAGCCCGACTTGGAACTGGTGCCACCTCTGGTCTGGGAACCATCCTGCGTATCGTGGATTCTAAGGAGCCAGCCGGCCACTCCCAGCCACAGGCCACCAAAAAAAATCAACGGCATTTTTCCCTGGAAAACAAAACTCGCCTGCCAACATTTGATGGCAGATTGCAGGAGCCGCTTGGTGCTATCAAATCAGCCCAACTTGGCACTGGTGCCACCATGGGTCTGGTAACCATCTTGCCTATCGTAGCTTTTCAGGAGCCAGCCGGTCACTCCCAGCCATAGGCCCCCAGACACAAACCTCGGCCCGTTTCCCTGGCAAACAAAAGTAAGCTGCCCCGCTTCTGGATGGCAGATTGCAGGAGCCACTTGGTACTATCAAACCAGCCCGACTTGGAACTGGTGCCACCTCTGGTCTGGGAACCATCCTGCGTATCGTGGATTCTAAGGAGCCAGCCGGCCACTCCCAGCCACAGTCCACCAAACACAAACAACGGCACTTTTCCCTGGAAAACAAAACTCGCCTGCTAACTTTTTCATGGCAGATTGCAGGAGCCACTTTGCACCATCAAACTAGTCCGACTTGGCACTGGTGCCACCTCTGGTCTGGGAACCATCCTGTGTATCGTGGATTCTAATTAGCCAGCCGGCCACTCCCAGCCATAGGCCCCCAAACACAAAGAACGGCGCTTTTCCCTGGAAAACAAAACTCGCCTGCCAACTTTTTGATGGCAGATTGCAGGAGCCGCTTGGTACTATCAAATCAGCCCAACGTGGCACTGGTGCCACCATGAGTCTGGTAACCATCCTGCCTATCGTAGCTTTTCAGGAGCCAGCCAGTCACTCCCAGCCATAGGCCCCCAGACACAAACCTCGGCCCGTTTCCCTGGCAAACAAAAGTAAGCTGCCCCGCTTCTGGATGGCAGATTGCAGGAGCCACTTGGTACTATCAAACAAGCCCGACTTGGCACTGGTTCCACCTCTGGTCTGGGAACCATCATGCGTATCGTGGATTCTAAGGAGCCAGCCGGCCACTCCCAGCCACAGGCCACCAAAAAAAATCAACGGCACTTTTCCCTGGAAAACAAAACTCGCCTGCCAAATTTTGATGGCAGATTGCAGGAGCCGCTTGATATTATCAAATCAGCCCGACTTGGCACTGGTGCCACCATGGGTCTCGTAACCATCCTGCGTATCGTAGCTTTTCAGGAGCCAGCCGGTCACTCCCAGCCATAGGCCCCCAGACACAAACCTCGGCCCGTTTCCCTGGCAAACAAAAGTAAGCTACCCCGCTTCTGGATGGCAGATTGCAGGAGCCACTTGGTACTATCAAACAAGCCCGACTTGGCACTGGTTCCACCTCTGGTCTGGGAACCATCATGCGTATCGTGGATTGTAAGGAGCCAGCCGGCCACTCCCAGCCACAGTCCACCAAACACAAATAACGGCACTTTTCCCTGGAAAACAAAACTGGCCTGCCAACTTTTTCATGTCAGATTGCAGGAGCCACTTTGCACTATCAAACTAGCCCGACTTGGCACTGGTGCCACCATGGTCTGGGAACCATCATGCGTATCGTGGATTCTAATTAGCCAGCCGGCTACTCCCAGCCATAGGCCCCCAGACACAAACAACGGCGCTTTCCCCTGGAAAACAAAACTCGCCTGCCAACTTTTTGATGGCAGATTGCAGGAGCCGCTTGGTACTATCAAATCAGCCCAACGTGGCACTGGTGCCACCATGAGTCTGGTAACCATCCTGCCTATCGTAGCTTTTCAGGAGCCAGCCAGTCACTCCCAGCCATAGGCCCCCAGACAAAAACCTCTGCCCGTTTCCCTTGCAAACAAAAGTAAGCTGCCCCGCTTCTGGATGGCAGATTGCAGGAGCCACTTGGTACTATCAAACAAGCCCGACTTGGAACTGGTGCCACCTCTGGTCTGGGAACCATCCTGCGTATCGTGGATTCTAAGGAGCCAGCCGGCCACTCCCAGCCACAGGCCACCAAAAAAAATCAACGGCACTTTTCCCTGGAAAACAAAACTCGCCTGCCAACTTTTTGATGGCAGATTGCAGGAGCCGCTTGATACTATCAAATCAGCCCAACTTGGCACTGGTGCCACCATGGGTCTGGTAACCATCCTGCCTATCGTAGCTTTTCAGGAGCCAGCCGGTCACTCCCAGCCATAGGCCCCCAGACACAAACCTCGGCCCGTTTCCCTGGCAAACAAAAGTAAGCTGCCCCGCTTCTGGATGGCAGATTGCAGGAGCCACTTGGTACTATCAAACCAGCCCGACTTGGAACTGGTGCCACCTCTGGTCTGGGAACCATCCTGCGTATCGTGGATTCTAAGGAGCCAGCCGGCCACTCCCAGCCACAGTCCACCAAACACAACCAACGGCACTTTTCCCTGGAAAACAAAACTGGCCTGCCAACTTTTTCATGGCAGATTGCAGGAGCCACTTTGCACCATCAAACAAGCCCGACTTGGCACTGGTGCCATTATGGTCTGGGAACCATCCTGCGTATCGTGGATTCTAATTAGCCAGCCGGCCACTCCCAGCCATAGGCCCCCGAACACAAACAACGGCGCTTTCCCCTGGAAAACAAAACTCGCCTGACAACATTTTGATGGCAGATTGCAGGAGCCGCTTGGTACTATCAAATCAGCCCAACGTGGCACTGGTGCCACCATGAGTCTGGTAACCATCCTGCCTATCGTAGCTTTTCAGGAGCCAGCCAGTCACTCCCAGCCATAGGCCCCCAGACAAAAACCTCGGCCCGTTTCCCTTGCAAACAAAAGTAAGCTGCCCCGCTTCTGGATGGCAGATTGCAGGAGCCACTTGGTACTATCAAACCAGCCCGACTTGGAACTGGTGCCACCTCTGGTCTGGGAAACATCCTGCGTATCGTGGATTCTAAGGAGCCAGCTGGCCACTCCCAGCCACAGGCCACCAAAAAAAATCAATGGCACTTTTCCCTGGAAAACAAAACTCGCCTGCCAACTTTTTGATGGCAGATTGCAGGAGCCGCTTGGTACTATCAAATCAGCCCAACTTGGCACTGGTGCCACCATGGATCTGGTAACCATCCTGCCTATCGTAGCTTTTCAGGCGCCAGCCAGTCACTCCCAGCCATAGGCCCCCAGACACAAACCTCGGCCCGTTTCCCTGGCAAAGAAAAGTAAGCTGCCCCGCTTCTGGATGGCAGATTGCAGGAGCCACTTGGTACTATCAAACCAGCCCGACTTGGAACTGGTGCCACCTCTGGTCTGGGAACCATCCTGCGTATCGTGGATTCTAAGGAGCCAGCCGGCCACTCCCAGCCACGGTCCACCAAACACAAACAACGGCGCTTTTCCCTGGAAAACAAAACTCGCCTGCCAACTTTTTCACGGCAGATTGCAGGAGCCACTTTGCACCATCAAACTAGCCCGACATGGCACTGGTGCCACCATGGGTCTGGTAACCATCCTGCGTATCGTGGATTCTAATTAGCCAGCCGGCCACTCCCAGCCATAGGCCCCCAAGCACAAACAACGGCGCTTTCCCCTGGAAAACAAAACTCGCCTGCCAACTTTTTGATGGCAGATTGCAGGAGCCGCTTGGTACTATCAAATCAGCCCAACGTGGCCCTGGTGCCACCATGAGTCTGGTAACCATCCTGCCTATCGTAGCTTTTCAGGAGCCAGCCAGTCACTCCCAGCCATAGGCCCCCAGACACAAACCTCGGCCCGTTTCCCTGGCAAAGAAAAGTAAGCTGCCCCGCTTCTGGATGGCAGATTGCAGGAGCCACTTTGTGGTATCAAACCAGCCCAACTTGGCACTGGTACCACCTCTGGTCTGGGAACCATCCTGCGTATCGTGGATTCTAAGGAGCCAGCCGGCCACTCCCAGCCACAGGACCCCAAACAAAAACAACGGCGCTTTTCCCTGGAAAACAAAACTGGCCTGCCAACTTTTTGATGGCAGATTGCAGGAACCACTTGGTACTATCAAACCAGCCCAACTTGGCACTGGTTCCACCATGGGTCTGGTAATCATCCTGCCTATCGTAGCTTTTCAGGAGCCAGCCGGTCACTTCCAGCCATAGGCCCCAGACACAAAGCACTGGGGGTTTCCCTGGCAAACAAAAGTATGCTACCCCGCTTCAGGATGGCAGATTGCAGGAGCCACTTTGCACCATCAAACCAGCCCGACTTGGCACTGGTGCCACCTCTGGTCTGGGAACCATCCTGCGTATAGTGGATTCTAAGGAGCCAGCTGGCCACTCCCAGCCACAGTCCACCAAACAGAAACAACGGCGCTTTTCCCTGGAAAACAAAACTCGCCTGCCAACTTTTTAATGGCAGATTGCAGGAGCCACTTTGCACCATCAAACTAGCCCGACTTGGCACTGGTGCCACCTCTGGTCTGGGAACCATCCTGCGTATCGTGGATTCTAATTAGCCAGCCGGCCACTCCCAGCCACAGGCCCCCAAACACAAACAACGGCGCTTTTCCCTGGAAAACAAAACTCGCCTGCCAACTTTTTGATGGCAGATTGCAGATACCACTTGGTACTATCAAACCAGCCCAACTTGGCACTGGTTCCACCATGGGTCTGGTAATCATCCTGCCTATCGTAGGTTTTCAGGAGCCAGCCGGTCACTTCCAGCCATAGGCCCCAGACACAAACCACTGGGGGTTTCCCTGGCAAACAAAAGTATGCTACCCCGCTTCAGGATGGCAGATTGCAGGAGCCACTTTGCACCATCAAACCAGCCCGACTTGGCACTGGTGCCACCTCTGGTCTGGGAACCATCCTGCGTATAGTGGATTCTAAGGAGCCAGCTGGCCACTCCCAGCCACAGTCCACCAAACACAAACAACGGCGCTTTTCCCTGGAAAACAAAACTGGCATGCCAACTTTTTAATGGCAGATTGCAGGAGCCACTTTGCACCATCAAACTAGCCCGACTTGGCACTGGTGCCACCTTTGGTCTGGGAACCATCCTGCATATCGTGGATTCTAATTAGCCAGCCGGCCACTCCCAGCCACAGGCCCCCAAACACAAACAACGGCGCTTTTCCCTGGAAAACAAAACTCGCCTGCCAACTTTTTGCTGGCAGATTGCAGGAGCCACTTTGCACCATCAAACCAGCCCGACTTGGCACTGGTGCCACCTCTGGTCTGGGAACCATCCTGCGTATCGTGGATTATAATTAGCCAGCCGGCCACTCCCAGCCACAGGCCCCCAAACACAAACAACGGCGCTTTTCCCTGGAAAAAAAAACTCGCCTGCCAAATTTTTGATGGCAGATTGCAGGAGCCACTTGGTACTATCAAACCAGCCCAACTTGGCACTGGTGCCATCATGGGTCTGGTCACCATCCTGCCTGTCGTAGCTTTTCAGGAGCCAGCGGGGCAGTCCCACCCATAGGCCCCCAGACAAAAACCTCGGCCCGTTTCCCTGGCAAAAAAAAGTAAGCTACCCCGCTTCTGGATGGCAGATTGCAGGAGCCACTTTGCACCATCAAACTAGCCTGACTTGGCACTGGTGCCACCTCTGGTCTGGGAACCATCCTGCGTATCGTGGATTCTAAGGAGCCAGCCGGCCACTCCCAGCCACAAGCCCCCAAACAAAAACAACGACACTTTTCCCTGGAAAACAAAACTCGCCTGCCAACTTTTTGATGGCAGATTGCAGGAGCCGCTTGGTACTATCAAACCAGCCCAACTTGGCACTGGTGCCACCATGGGTCTGGTAACCATCCTGCCTATCGTAGCTTTTCAGGAGCCAGCCGGTCACTCCCAGCCATAGGCCCCCAGACACAAACCTCGGCCCGTTTCCCTGGCAAACAAAAGTAAGCTGCCCCACTTCTGGATGGCAGATTGCAGGAGCCACTTGGTACTATCAAACCAGCCCGACTTGGAACTGGTTCCACCTCTGGTCTGGGAACCATCCTGCATATCGTGGATTCTAATTAGCCAGCCGGCCACTCCCAGCCACAGGCCCCCAAACACAAACAACGGCGCTTTTCCCTGGAAAACAAAACTGGCCTGCCAACTTTTTGATGGCAGATTGCAGGAGCCACTTTGCACCATCAAACCAGCCCGACTTGGCACTGGTGCCACCTCTGGTCTGGGAACCATCCTGCGTATCGTGGATTATAATTAGCCAGCCGGCCACTCCCAGCCACAGGCCCCCAAACACAAACAACGGCGCTTTTCCCTGGAAAACAAAACTCGCCTGCCAACTTTTTGATGGCAGATTGCAGGAGCCGCTTGGTACTATCAAATCAGCCCAACGTGGCACTGGTGCCACCATGAGTCTGGTAACCATCCTGCCTATCGTAGCTTTTCAGGAGCCAGCCAGTCACTCCCAGCCATAGGCCCCCAGACACAAACCTCGGCCCGTTTCCCTGGCAAACAAAAGTAAGCTGCCCCGCTTCTGGATGGCAGATTTCAGGAGCCACTTGGTACTATCAAACCAGCCCGACTTGGCACTGGTGCCACCTCTGGTCTGGGAACCATCCTGCGTATCGTGGATTCTAAGGAGCCAGCCGGCCACTCCCAGCCACAGGCCACCAAAAAAAATCAACGGCACTTTTCCCTGGAAAACAAAACTCGCCTGCCAACTTTTTGATGGCAGATTGCAGGAGCCGCTTGGTACTATCAAATCAGCCCAACTTGGCACTTGTGCCACCATGGATCTGGTAACCATCCTGCCTATCGTAGCTTTTCAGGAGCCAGCCAGTCACTTCCAGCCATAGGCCCCCAGACAAAAACAACGGCGCTTTCCCCTGGAAAACAAAACTCGCCTGCCAACTTTTTGATGGCAGATTGTAGGAGCCGCTTGGTACTATCAAATCAGCCCAACGTGGCACTGGTGCCACCATGAGTCTGGTAACCATCCTGCCTATCGTAGCTTTTCAGGAGCCAGCCAGTCACTCCCAGCCATAGGCCCCCAGACAAAAACCTCGGCCCGTTTCCCTTGCAAACAAAAGTAAGCTGCCCCGCTTCTGGATGGCAGATTGCAGGAGCCACTTGGTACTATCAAACAAGCCCGACTTGGAACTGGTGCCACCTCTGGTCTGGGAACCATCCTGCGTATCGTGGATTCTAAGGAGCCAGGCGGCCACTCCCAGCCACAGGCCACCACAAAAAATCAACGGCACTTTTCCCTGGAAAACAAAACTCGCCTGCCAACTTTTTGATGGCAGATTGCAGGAGCCGCTTGATACTATCAAATCAGCCCAACTTGGCACTGGTGCCACCATGAGTCTGGTAACCATCCTGCCTATCGTAGTTTTCAGGAGCCAGCCGGTCACTCCCAGCCATAGGCCCCCAGACACAAACCTCGGCCCGTTTCCCTGGCAAACAAAAGTAAGCTGCCCCACTTCTGGATGGCAGATTGCAGGAGCCACTTGGTACTATCAAACCAGCCCGACTTGGAACTGGTGCCACCTCTGGTCTGGGAACCATCCTGCGTATCGTGGATTCTAAGGAGCCAGCCGGCCACTCCCAGCCACACTCCACCAAACACAAACAACGGCACTTTTCCCTGGAAAACAAAACTCGCCTACTAACTTTTTCATGGCAGATTGCAGGAGCCACTTTGCACCATCAAACTAGCCCGACTTGGCACTGGTGCCACCTCTGGTCTGGGAACCATCCTGTGTATCGTGGATTCTAATTAGCCAGCCGGCCACTCCCAGCCATAGGCCCCCAAACACAAACAACGGCGCTTTTCCCTGGAAAACAAAACTCGCCTGCCAACTTTTTGATGGCAGATTGCAGGAGCCGCTTGGTACTATCAAATCAGCCCAACGTGGCACTGGTGCCACCATGAGTCTGGTAACCATCCTGCCTATCGTAGCTTTTCAGGAGCCAGCCAGTCACTCCCAGCCATAGGCCCCCAGACACAAACCTCGGCCCGTTTCCCTGGCAAACAAAAGTAAGCTGCCCCGCTTCTGGATGGCAGATTTCAGGAGCCACTTGGTACTATCAAACCAGCCTGACTTGGCACTGGTGCCACCTCTGGTCTGGGAACCATCCTGCGTATCGTGGATTCTAAGGAGCCAGCCGGCCACTCCCAGCCACAGGCCACCAAAAAAAATCAACGGCACTTTTCCCTGGAAAACAAAACTCGCCTGCCAACTTTTTGATGGCAGATTGCAGGAGCCGCTTGATATTATCAAATCAGCCCGACTTGGCACTGGTGCCACCATGGGTCTCGTAAACATCCTGCGTATCGTAGCTTTTCAGGAGCCAGCCGGTCACTCCCAGCCATAGGCCCCCAGACACAAACCTCGGCCCGTTTCCCTGGCAAACAAAAGTAAGCTGCCCCGCTTCTGGATGGCAGATTGCAGGAGCCACTTGGTACTATCAAACCAGCCCGACTTGGAACTGGTGCCACCTCTGGTCTGGGAACCATCCTGCGTATCGTGGATTCTAAGGAGCCAGCCGGCCACTCCCAGCCACAGTCCACCAAACACAACCAACGGCACTTTTCCCTGGAAAACAAAACTGGCCTGCCAACTTTTTCATGGCAGATTGCAGGAGCCACTTTGCACCATCAAACTAGCCCGACTTGGCACTGGTGCCACCATGGTCTGGGAACCATCCTGCGTATCGTGGATTCTAATTAGCCAGCCGGCCACTCCCAGCCATAGGCCCCCAAACACAAACAACGGCGCTTTCCCCTGGAAAACAAAACTCGCCTGCCAACATTTTGATGGCAGATTGCAGGAGCCGCTTGGTACTATCAAATCAGCCCAACGTGGCACTGGTGCCACCATGAGTCTGGTAACCATCCTGCCTATCGTAGCTTTTCAGGAGCCAGCCAGTCACTCCCAGCCATAGGCCCCAAGACAAAAACCTCGGCCCGTTTCCCTGGCAAACAAAAGTAAGCTGCCCCGCTTCTGGATGGCAGATTGCAGGAGCCACTTGGTACTATCAAACAAGCCCGACTTGGAACTGGTGCCACCTCTGGTCTGGGAACCATCCTGCGTATCGTGGATTCTAATTAGCCAGCCGGCCACTCCCAGCCACAAGCCCCCAAACAAAAACAACGACACTTTTCCCTGGAAAACAAAACTCGCCTGCCAACTTTTTGATGGCAGATTGCAGGAGCCGCTTGGTACTATCAAATCAGCCCAACTTGGCACTTGTGCCACCATGGATCTGGTAACCATCCTGCCTATCGTAGCTTTTCAGGAGCCAGCCAGTCACTCCCAGCCATAGGCCCCCAGACAAAAACAACGGCGCTTTCCCCTGGAAAACAAAACTCGCCTGCCAACTTTTTGATGGCAGATTGTAGGAGCCGCTTGGTACTATCAAATCAGCCCAACGTGGCACTGGTGCCACCATGAGTCTGGTAACCATCCTGCCTATCGTAGCTTTTCAGGAGCCAGCCAGTCACTCCCAGCCATAGGCCCCCAGACAAAAACCTCGGCCCGTTTCCCTGGCAAACAAAAGTAAGCTGCCCCGCTTCTGGATGGCAGATTGCAGGAGCCACTTTGTGGTATCAAACCAGCCCAACTTGGCACTGGTGCCACCTCTGGTCTGGGAACCATCCTGCGTATCGTGGATTCTAAGGAGCCAGCCGGCCACTCCCAGCCACAGGACCCCAAACACAAACAACGGCGGTTTTCCCTGGAAAACAAAACTCGCCAGCCAACTATTTCATGGCAGATTGCAGGAACCACTTGGTACTATCAAACCAGCCCAACTTGGCACTGGTTCCACCATGGGTCTGGTAATCATCCTGCCTATCGTAGCTTTTCAGGAGCCAGCCGGTCACTTCCAGCCATAGGCCCCAGACACAAAGCACTGGGGGTTTCCCTGGCAAACAAAAGTAAGCTGCCCCGCTTCTGGATGGCAGATTTCAGGAGCCACTTGGTACTATCAAACCAGCCCGACTTGGCACTGGTGCCACCTCTGGTCTGGGAACCATCCTGCGTATCGTGGATTCTAAGGAGCCAGCCGGCCACTCCCAGCCACAGGCCACCAAAAAAAATCAACGGCACTTTTCCCTGGAAAACAAAACTCGCCTGCCAACTTTTTGATGGCAGATTGCAGGAGCCACTTTGCACCATCAAACTAGCCCGACTTGGCACTGGTGCCACCATGGGTCTCGTAACCATCCTGCGTATCGTAGCTTTTCAGGAGCCAGCCGGTCACTCCCAGCCATAGGCCCTCAGACACAAACCTCGGCCCGTTTCCCTGGCAAACAAAAGTAAGCTGCCCCGCTTCTGGATGGCAGATTGCAGGAGCCACTTGGTACTATCAAACCAGCCCGACTTGGAACTGGTGCCACCTCTGGTCTGGGAACCATCCTGCGTATCGTGGATTTTAAGGAGCCAGCCGGCCACTCCCAGCCACAGTCCACCAAACACAACCAACGGCACTTTTCCCTGGAAAACAAAACTGGCCTGCCAACTTTTTCATGGCAGATTGCAGGAGCCACTTTGCACCATCAAACTAGCCCGACTTGGCACTGGTGCCACCATGGTCTGGGAACCATCCTGCGTATCGTGGATTCTAATTAGCCAGCCGGCCACTCCCAGCCATAGGCCCCCAAACAAAAACAACGGCGCTTTCCCCTGGAAAACAAAACTCGCCTGCCAACATTTTGATGGCAGATTGCAGGAGCCGCTTGGTACTATCAAATCAGCCCAACGTGGCACTGGTGCCACCATGAGTCTGGTAACCATCCTGCCTATCGTAGCTTTTCAGGAGCCAGCCAGTCACTCCCAGCCATAGGCCCCAAGACAAAAACCTCGGCCCGTTTCCCTTGCAAACAAAAGTAAGCTGCCCCGCTTCTGGATGGCAGATTGCAGGAGCCACTTGGTACTATCAAACCAGCCCGACTTAGAACTGGTGCCACCTCTGGTCTGGGAACCATCCTGTGTATCGTGGATTCTAAGGAGCCAGCCGGCCACTCCCAGCCACAGGCCACCAAAAAAAATCAATGGCACTTTTCCCTGGAAAACAAAACTCGCCTGCCAACTTTTTGATGGCAGATTGCAGGAGCCACTTGGTACTATCAAATCAGCCCAACTTGGCACTTGTGCCACCATGGATCTGGTAACCATCCTGCCTATCGTAGCTTTTCAGGAGCCAGCCAGTCACTCCCAGCCATAGGCCCCCAGACACAAACCTCGGCCCGTTTCCCTGGCAAACAAAAGTAAGCTGCCCCGCTTCTGGATGGCAGATTGCAGGAGCCACTTGGTACTATCAAACCAGCCCGACTTGGAACTGGTGCCACCTCTGGTCTGGGAACCATCCTGCGTATCGTGGATTCTAAGGAGCCAGCCGGCCACTCTCAGCCACAGTCCACCAAACACAAACAACAGCACTTTTCCCTGGAAAACAAAACTCGCCTGCTAACTTTTTCATGGCAGATTGCAGGAGCCACTTTGCACCATCAAACTAGCCCGACATGGCACTGGTGCCACCTCTGGTCTGGTAACCATCCTGCGTATCGTGGATTCTAATTAGCCAGCCGGCCACTCCCAGCCATAGGCCCCCAAACAAAAACAACGGCGCTTTTCCCTGGAAAACAAAACTCGCCTGCCATATTTTTGATGGCAGATTGCAGGAGCCGCTTGGTACTATCAAATTAGCCCAACGTGGCACTGGTGCCACCATGAGTCTGGTAACCATCCTGCCTATCGTAGCTTTTCAGGAGCCAGCCAGTCACTCCCAGCCATAGGCCCCCAGACACAAACCTCGGCCCGTTTCCCTGGCAAAGAAAAGTAAGCTGCCCCGCTTCTGGATGGCAGATTGCAGGAGCCACTTTGTGGTATCAAACCAGCCCAACTTGGCACTGGTGCCACCTCTGGTCTGGGAACCATCCTGCGTATCGTGGATTCTAAGGAGCCAGCCGGCCACTCCCAGCCACAGGACCCCAAACACAAACAACGGCGGTTTTCCCTGGAAAACAAAACTGGCCTGCCAACTTTTTGATGGCAGATTGCAGGAACCACTTGGTACTATCAAACTAGCCCAACTTGGCACTGGTTCCACCATGGGTCTGGTAATCATCCTGCCTATCGTAGCTTTTCAGGAGCCAGCCGGTCACTTCCAGCCATAGGCCCCAGACACAAAGCACTGGGGGTTTCCCTGGCAAACAAAAGTATGCTACCCCGCTTCAGGATGGCAGATTGCAGGAGCCACTTTGCACCATCAAACCAGCCCGACTTGGCACTGGTGCCACCTCTGGTCTGGGAACCATCCTGCGTATAGTGGATTCTAAGGAGCCAGCTGGCCACTCCCAGCCACAGTCCACCAAACAAAAACAACGGCGCTTTTCCCTGGAAAACAAAACTGGCATGCCAACTTTTTCATGGCAGATTGCAGGAGGCACATGGCACCATCAAACTAGCCCGACTTGGCACTGGTGCCACCTCTGGTCTGGGAACCATCCTGCGTATCGTGGATTCTAATTAGCCAGCCGGCCACTCCCAGCCACAGGCCCCCAAACACAATCAACGGCGCTTTTCCCTGGAAAACAAAACTCGCCTGCCAACTTTTTGATGGCAGATTGCAGGAACCACTTGGTACTATCAAACCAGCCCAACTTGGCACTGGTTCCACCATGGGTCTGGTAATCATCCTGCCTATCGTAGCTTTTCAGGGGCCAGCCGGTCACTTCCAGCCATAGGCCCCAGACACAAAGCACTGGGGGTTTCCCTGGCAAACAAAAGTATGCTACCCCGCTTCTGGATGGCATATTGCAGGAGCCACTTTGCACCATCAAACCAGCCCGACTTGGCACTGGTGCCACCTCTGGTCTGGGAACCATCCTGCGTATAGTGGATTCTAAGGAGCCAGCTGGCCACTCCCAGCCACAGTCCACCAAACACAAACAACGGCGCTTTTCCCTGGAAAACAAAACTGGCATGCCAACTTTTTAATGGCAGATTGCAGGAGCCACTTTGCACCATCAAACTAGCCCGACTTGGCACTGGTGCCACCTCTGGTCTGGGAACCATCCTGCGTATCGTGGATTCTAATTAGCCAGCCGGCCACTCCCAGCCACAGGCCCCCAAACACAAACAACGGCGCTTTTCCCTGGAAAACAAAACTCGCCTGCCAACTTTTTGATGGCAGATTGCAGGAACCACTTGGTACTATCAAACCACCCCAACTTGGCACTGGTTCCACCATGGGTCTGGTAATCATCCTGCCTATCGTAGCTTTTCAGGAGCCAGCCGGTCCCTTCCAGCCATAGGCCCCAGACACAAAGCACTGGGGGTTTCCCTGGCAAACAAAAGTATGCTACCCCGCTTCAGGATGGCAGATTGCAGGAGCCACTTTGCACCATCAAACTAGCCCGACTTGGCACTGGTACCACCTCTGGTCTGGGAACCATCCTGCGTATCGTGGATTCTAATTAGCCAGCGGGCCACTCCCAGCCACAGGCCCCCAAACACAAACAACGGCGCTTTTCCCTGGAAAACAAAACTCGCCTGCCAACATTTTCATGGCAGATTGCAGGAGCCACTTTGCACCATCAAACCAGCCCGACTTGCCACTGGTGCCACCTCTGGTCTGGGAACCATCCTGCGTATCGTGGATTCTAAGGAGCCAGCCGGCCACTCCCAGCCATAGGCCCCCAAACACAAACAACGGCGCTTTTCCCTGGAAAAAAAAACTCGCCTGCCAACTTTTTGATGGCAGATTGCAGGAGCCACGTGGTACTATCAAACCAGCCCAACTTGGCACTGGAGCCATCATGGGTCTGGTCACCATCCTGCCTGTCGTAGCCTTTCATGAGCCAGCCGGGCAGTCCCACCCATAGGCCCCCAGACAAAAACCTCGGCCCGTTTCCCTGGCAAACAAAAGTAAGCTACCCCGCTTCTGGATGGCAGATTGCAGGAGCCACTTTGTACCATGAAACTAGCCTGACTTGGCACTGGTGCCACCTCTGGTCTGGGAACCATCCTGCGTATCGTGGATTCTAAGGAGCCAGCCGGCCACTCCCAGCCACAAGCCCCGAAAAACAAACAACGACACTTTTCCCTGGAAAACAAAACTCGCCTGCCAACTTTTTGATGGCAGATTGCAGGAGCCGCTTGGTACTATCAAATCAGCCCAACTTGGCACTGGTGCCACCATGAGTCTGGTAACCATCCTGCCTATCGTAGCTTTTCAGGAGCCAGCCGGTCACTCCCAGCCATAGGCCCCCAGACACAAACCTCGGCCCGTTTCCCTGGCAAACAAAAGTAAGCTGCCCCGCTTCTGGATGGCAGATTGCAGGAGCCACTTGGTACTATCAAACAAGCCCGACTTGGAACTGGTGCCACCTCTGGTCTGGGAACCATCCTGCGTATCGTGGATTCTAAGGAGCCAGCCGGCCACTCCCTGCCACAGTCCACCAAACACAAACAACGGCATTTTTCCCTGGAAAACAAAACTCGCCTGCCAACTTTTTCATGGCAGATTGCAGGAGCCACTTTGCACCATCAAACTAGCCCGACATGGCACTGGTGCCACCATGGTCTGGGAACCATCCTGCGTATCGTGGATTCTAATTAGCCAGCCGGCCACTCCCAGCCATAGGCCCCCAAACACAAACAACGGCGCTTTCCCCTGGAAAACAAAACTCGCCTGCCAACTTTTTGATGGCAGATTGCAGGAGCCGCTTGGTACTATCAAATCAGCCCAACGTGGCACTGGTGCCACCATGAGTCTGGTAACCATCCTGCCTATCGTAGCTTTTCAGGAGCCAGCCAGTCACTCCCAGCCATAGGCCCCCAGACGAAAACCTCGGCCCGTTTCCCTTGCAAACAAAAGTAAGCTGCCCCGCTTCTGGATGGCAGATTGCAGGAGCCACTTGGTACTATCTAACAAGCCCGACTTGGAACTGGTGCCACCTCTGGTCTGGGAACCATCCTGCGTATCGTGGATTCTAAGGAGCCAGCCGGCCACTCGCAGCCACAGGCCACCAAAAAAAATCAACGACACTTTTCCCTGGAAAACAAAACTCGCCTGCCAACTTTTTGATGGCAGATTGCAGGAGCCGCTTGATACTATCAAATAAGCCCAACTTGGCACTGGTGCCACCATGAGTCTGGTAACCATCCTGCCTATCGTAGCTTTTCAGGAGCCAGCCGGTCACTCCCAGCCATAGGCCCCCAGACACAAACCTCGGCCCGTTTCCCTGGCAAACAAAAGTAAGCTGCCCCACTTCTGGATGGCAGATTGCAGGAGCCACTTGGTACTATCAAACCAGCCCGACTTGGAACTGGTGCCACCTCTGGTCTGGGAACCATCCTGCGTATCGTGGATTCTAAGGAGCCAGCCGGCCACTCCCAGCCACAGTCCACCAAACACAAACAACGGCACTTTTCCCTGGAAAACAAAACTCGCCTGCCAACTTTTTCATGGCAGATTGCAGGAGCCACTTTGCACCATCAAACTAGCCCGACTTGGCACTGGTGCCACCATGGTCTGGGAACCATCCTGCGTATCGTGGATTCTAATTAGCCAGCCGGCCACTCCCAGCCATAGGCCCCCAAACACAAACAACGGCGCTTTCCCCTGGAAAACAAAACTCGCCTGCCAACTTTTTGATGGCAGATTGCAGGAGCCGCTTGGTACTATCAAATCAGCCCAACGTGGCACTGGTGCCACCATGAGTCTGGTAACCATCCTGCCTATCGTAGCTTTTCAGGAGCCAGCCAGTCACTCCCAGCCATAGGCCCCCAGACACAAACCTCGGCCCGTTTCCCTGGCAAACAAAAGTAAGCTGCCCCGCTTCTGGATGGCAGATAGCAGGAGCCACTTGGTACTATCAAACCAGCCCGACTTGGAACTGGTGCCACCTCTGGTCTGGGAAACATCCTGCGTATCGTGGATTCTAAGGAGCCAGCCGGCCACTCCCAGCCACAGGCCACCAAAAAAAATCAACGGCACTTTTCCCTGGAAAACAAAACTCGCCTGCCAACTTTTTGATGGCAGATTGCAGGACCGCTTGATACTATCAAATCAGCCCAACTTGGCACTGGTGCCACCATGGGTCTGGTAACCATCCTGCCTATCGTAGCTTTTCAGGAGCCAGCCGGTCACTCCCAGCCATAGGCCCCCAGACACAAACCTCGGCCCGTTTCCCTGGCAAACAAAAGTAAGGTGCCCCGCTTCTGGATGGCAGATTGCAGGAGCCACTTGGTACTATCAAACCAGCCCGACTTGGAACTGGTGCCACCTCTGGTCTGGGAACCATCCTGCGTATCGTGGATTCTAAGGAGCCAGCCGGCCACTCCCAGCCACAGTCCACCAAACACAAACAACGGCACTTTTCCCTGGAAAACAAAACTCGCCAGCCAACTATTTCATGGCAGATTGCAGGAGCCACTTTGCACCAACAAACTAGCCCGACTTGGAACTGGTGCCACCATGGTCTGGGAATCATCCTGCGTATCGTGGATTCTAATTAGCCAGCCGGCCACTCCCAGCCATAGGCCCCCAAACACAAACAACGGCGCTTTCCCCTGGAAAACAAAACTCGCCTGCCAACTTTTTGATGGCAGATTGCAGGAGCCGCTTGGTACTATCAAATCAGCCCAACTTGGCACTGGTGCCACCATGAGTCTGGTAACCATCCTGCCTATCGTAGCTTTTCAGGAGCCAGCCGGTCACTCCCAGCCATAGGCCCCCAGACACAAACCTCGGCCCGTTTCCCTGGCAAACAAAAGTAAGCTGCCCCACTTCTGGATGGCAGATTGCAGGAGCCACTTGGTACTATCAAACCAGCCCGACTTGGAACTGGTGCCACCTCTGGTCTGGGAACCATCCTGCGTATCGTGGATTCTAAGGAGCCAGCCGGCCACTCCCAGCCACAGTCCACCAAACCAAAACAACGGCATTTTTCCCTGGAAAACAAAACTCGCCTGCCAACTTTTTCATGGCAGATTGCAGGAGCCACTTTGCACCATCAAACTAGCCCGACTTGGCACTGGTGCCACCATGGTCTGGGAACCATCCTGCGTATCGTGGATTCTAATTAGCCGGCCGGCCACTCCCAGCCATAGGCCCCCAAACACAAACAACGGCGCTTTCCCCTGGAAAACAAAACTCGCCTGCCAACTTTTTGATGGCAGATTGCAGGAGCCGCTTGGTACTATCAAATCAGCCCAACGTGGCACTGGTGCCACCATGAGTCTGGTAACCATCCTGCCTATCGTAGCTTTTCAGGAGCCAGCCAGTCACTCCCAGCCATAGGCCCCCAGACAAAAACCTCGGCCCGTTTCCCTTGCAAACAAAAGTAAGCTGCCCCGCTTCTGGATGGCAGATTGCAGGAGCCACTCGGTACTATCAAACAAGCCCGACTTGGAACTGGTGCCACCTCTGGTCTGGGAACCATCCTGCGTATCGTGGATTCTAAGGAGCCAGCTGGCCACTCCCAGCCACAGGCCACCAAAAAAAATCAACGACACTTTTCCCTGGAAAACAAAACTGGCCTGCCAACTTTTTGATGGCAGATTGCAGGAGCCGCTTGGTACTATCAAATCAGCCCAACTTGGCACTGGTGCCACCATGGGTCTGGTAACCATCTTGCCTATCGTAGCTTTTCAGGAGCCAGCCGGTGACTCCCAGCCATAGGCCCCCAGACACAAACCTCGGCCCGTTTCCCTGGCAAACAAAAGTAAGCTGCCCCGCTTCTGGATGGCAGATTGCAGGAGCCACTTGGTACTATCAAACCAGCCCGACTTGGAACTGGTGCCACCTCTGGTCTGGGAACCATCCTGCGTATCGTGGATTCTAAGGAGCCAGCCGGCCACTCCCAGCCACAGTCCACCAAACACAAACAACGGCACTTTTCCCTGGAAAACAAAACTCGCCTGCTAACTTTTTCATGGCAGATTGCAGGAGCCACTTTGCACCATCAAACTAGCCCGACTTGGCACTGGTGCCACCATGGTCTGGGAACCATCCTGTGTATCGTGGATTCTAATTAGCCAGCCGGCCACTCCCAGCCATATGCCCCCAAACACAAACAACGGCGCTTTTCCCTGGAAAACAAAACTCGCCTGCCAACTTTTTGATGGCAGATAGCAGGAGCCGCTTGGTACTATCAAATCAGCCCAACGTGGCACTGGTGCCACCATGAGTCTGGTAACCATCCTGCCTATCGTAGCTTTTCAGGAGCCAGCCAGTCACTCCCAGCCATAGGCCCCCAGACACAAACCTCGGCCCGTTTCCCTGGCAAACAAAAGTAAGCTGCCCCGCTTCTGGATGGCAGATAGCAGGAGCCACTTGGTACTATCAAACCAGCCCGACTTGGAACTGGTGCCACCTCTGGTCTGGGAAACATCCTGCGTATCGTGGATTCTAAGGAGCCAGCCGGCCACTCCCAGCCACAGGCCACCAAAAAAAATCAACGGCACTTTTCCCTGGAAAACAAAACTCGCCTGCCAACTTTTTGATGGCAGATTGCAGGACCGCTTGATACTATCAAATCAGCCCAACTTGGCACTGGTGCCACCATGGGTCTGGTAACCATCCTGCCTATCGTAGCTTTTCAGGAGCCAGCCGGTCACTCCCAGCCATAGGCCCCCAGACACAAACCTCGGCCCGTTTCCCTGGCAAACAAAAGTAAGGTGCCCCGCTTCTGGATGGCAGATTGCAGGAGCCACTTGGTACTATCAAACCAGCCCGACTTGGAACTGGTGCCACCTCTGGTCTGGGAACCATCCTGCGTATCGTGGATTCTAAGGAGCCAGCCGGCCACTCCCAGCCACAGTCCACCAAACACAAACAACGGCACTTTTCCCTGGAAAACAAAACTCGCCAGCCAACTATTTCATGGCAGATTGCAGGAGCCACTTTGCACCATCAAACTAGCCCGACTTGGCACTGGTGCAACCATGGTCTGGGAACCATCCTGCGTATCGTGGATTCTAATTAGCCAGCCGGCCACTCCCAGCCATAGGCCCCCAAACACAAACAACGGCGCTTTCCCCTGGAAAACAAAACTCGCCTGCCAACTTTTTGATGGCAGATTGCAGGAGCCGCTTGGTACTATCAAATCAGCCCAACTTGGCACTGGTGCCACCATGAGTCTGGTAACCATCCTGCCTATCGTAGCTTTTCAGGAGCCAGCCGGTCACTCCCAGCCATAGGCCCCCAGACACAAACCTCGGCCCGTTTCCCTGGCAAACAAAAGTAAGCTGCCCCACTTCTGGATGGCAGATTGCAGGAGCCACTTGGTACTATCAAACCAGCCCGACTTGGAACTGGTGCCACCTCTGGTCTGGGAACCATCCTGCGTATCGTGGATTCTAAGGAGCCAGCCGGCCACTCCCAGCCACAGTCCACCAAACAAAAACAACGGCATTTTTCCCTGGAAAACAAAACTCGCCTGCCAACTTTTTCATGGCAGATTGCAGGAGCCACTTTGCACCATCAAACTAGCCCGACTTGGCACTGGTGCCACCATGGTCTGGGAACCATCCTGCGTATCGTGGATTCTAATTAGCCGGCCGGCCACTCCCAGCCATAGGCCCCCAAACACAAACAACGGCGCTTTCCCCTGGAAAACAAAACTCGCCTGCCAACTTTTTGATGGCAGATTGCAGGAGCCGCTTGGTACTATCAAATCAGCCCAACGTGGCACTGGTGCCACCATGAGTCTGGTAACCATCCTGCCTATCGTAGCTTTTCAGGAGCCAGCCAGTCACTCCCAGCCATAGGCCCCCAGACAAAAACCTCGGCCCGTTTCCCTTGCAAACAAAAGTAAGCTGCCCCGCTTCTGGATGGCAGATTGCAGGAGCCACTCGGTACTATCAAACAAGCCCGACTTGGAACTGGTGCCACCTCTGGTCTGGGAACCATCCTGCGTATCGTGGATTCTAAGGAGCCAGCTGGCCACTCCCAGCCACAGGCCACCAAAAAAAATCAACGGCATTTTTCCCTGGAAAACAAAACTGGCCTGCCAACTTTTTGATGGCAGATTGCAGGAGCCGCTTGGTACTATCAAATCAGCCCAACTTGGCACTGGTGCCACCATGGGTCTGGTAACCATCTTGCCTATCGTAGCTTTTCAGGAGCCAGCCGGTCACTCCCAGCCATAGGCCCCCAGACACAAACCTCGGCCCGTTTCCCTGGCAAACAAAAGTAAGCTGCCCCGCTTCTGGATGGCAGATTGCAGGAGCCACTTGGTACTATCAAACCAGCCTGACTTGGAACTGGTGCCACCTCTGGTCTGGGAACCATCCTGCGTATCGTGGATTCTAAGGAGCCAGCCGGCCACTCCCAGCCACAGTCCACCAAACACAAACAACGGCACTTTTCCCTGGAAAACAAAACTCGCCTGCTAACTTTTTCATGGCAGATTGCAGGAGCCACTTTGCACCATCAAACTAGCCCGACTTGGCACTGGTGCCACCATGGTCTGGGAACCATCCTGTGTATCGTGGATTCTAATTAGCCAGCCGGCCACTCCCAGCCATATGCCCCCAAACACAAACAACGGCGCTTTTCCCTGGAAAACAAAACTCGCCTGCCAACTTTTTGATGGCAGATAGCAGGAGCCGCTTGGTACTATCAAATCAGCCCAATGTGGCTCTGGTGCCACCATGAGTCTGGTAACCATCCTGCCTATCGTAGCTTTTCAGGAGCCAGCCAGTCACTCCCAGCCATAGGCCCCCAGACACAAACCTCGGCCCGTTTCCCTGGCAAACAAAAGTAAGCTGCCCCGCTTCTGGATGGCAGATAGCAGGAGCCACTTGGTACTATCAAACCAGCCCGACTTGGAACTGGTGCCACCTCTGGTCTGGGAAACATCCTGCGTATCGTGGATTCTAAGGAGCCAGCCGGCCACTCCCAGCCACAGGCCACCAAAAAAAATCAACGGCACTTTTCCCTGGAAAACAAAACTCGCCTGCCAACTTTTTGATGGCAGATTGCAGGAGCCGCTTGATATTATCAAATCAGCCCGACTTGGCACTGGTGCCACCATGGGTCTCGTAACCATCCTGCGTATCGTAGCTTTTCAGGAGCCAGCCGGTCACTCCCAGCCGTAGGCCCCCAGACACAATCCTCGGCCCGTTTCCCTGGCAAACAAAAGTAAGCTGCCCCGCTTCTGGATGGCAGATTGCAGGAGCCACTTGGTACTATCAAACCAGCCCGACTTGGAACTGGTGCCACCTCTGGTCTGGGAACCATGCTGCGTATCGTGGATTCTAAGGAGCCAGCCGGCCACTCCCAGCCACAGGCCCCCAAACACAAACAACGGCACTTTTCCCTGGAAAACAAAACTCGCCTGCCAACTTTTTCATGGCAGATTGCAGGAGCCACTTTGCACCATCAAAACAGCCCGACTTGGCACTGGTGCCACCATGGTGTGGGAACCATCCTGCGTATCGTGGATTCTAATTAGCCAGCCGGCCACTCCCAGCCATAGTCCCCCAAACACAAACAACGGCGCTTTCCCCTGGAAAACAAAACTCACCTGCCAACTTTTTGATGGCAGATTGCAGGAGCCGCTTGGTACTATCAAATCAGCCCAACGTGGCACTGGTGCCACCATGAGTCTGGTAACCATCCTGCCTATCGTAGCTTTTCAGGAGCCAGCCAGTCACTCCCAGCCATAGGCCCCCAGACAAAAACCTCGGCCCGTTTCCCTTGCAAACAAAAGTAAGCTGCCCCGCTTCTGGATGGCAGATTGCAGGAGCCACTTGGTACTATCAAACAAGCCCGACTTGGAACTGGTGCCACCTCTGGTCTGGGAACCATCCTGCGTATCGTGGATTCTAAGGAGCCAGCCGGCCACTCCCAGCCACAGGCCACCAAAAAAAATCAACGGCACTTTTCCCTGGAAAACAAAACTCGCCTGCCAACATTTTGATGGCAGATTGCAGGAGCCGCTTGATACTATCAAATCAGCCCAACTTGGCACTGGTGCCACCATGGGTCTGGTAACCATCCTGCCTATCGTAGCTTTTCAGGAGCCAGCCGGTCACTCCCAGCCATAGGCCCCCAGACACAAACCTCGGCCCGTTTCCCTGGCAAACAAAAGTAAGCTGCCCCGCTTCTGGATGGCAGATTGCAGGAGCCACTTGGTACTATCAAACCAGCCCGACTTGGAACTGGTGCCACCTCTGGTCTGGGAACCATCCTGCGTATCGTGGATTCTAAGGAGCCAGCCGGCCACTCCCAGCCACAGTCCACCAAACACAAACAATGGCACTTTTCCCTGGAAAACAAAACTCGCCTGCCAACTTTTTCATGGCAGATTGCAGGAGCCACTTTGCACCATCAAACTAGCCCGACTTGGCACTGGTGCCACCATGGTCTGGGAACCATCCTGCGTATCGTGGATTCTAATTAGCCAGCCGGCCACTCCCAGCCATAGGCCCCCAAACACAAACAACGGCGCTTTCCCCTGGAAAACAAAACTGGCCTGCCAACTTTTTGATGGCAGATTGCAGGAGCCGCTTGGTACTATCAAATCAGCCCAACTTGGCACTGGTGCCACCATGAGTCTGGTAACCATCCTGCCTATCGTAGCTTTTCAGGAGCCAGCCAGTCACTCCCAGCCATAGGCCCCCAGACAAAAACCTCGGCCCGTTTCCCTTGCAAACAAAAGTAAGCTGCCCCGCTTCTGGATGGCAGATTGCAGGAGCCACTTGGTACTATCAAACAAGCCCGACTTGGAACTGGTGCCACCACTGGTCTGGGAACCATCCTGCGTATCGTGGATTCTAAGGAGCCAGCCGGCCACTCCCAGCCACAGGCCACCAAAAAAAATCAATGGCACTTTTCCCTGGAAAACAAAACTCGCCTGCCAACTTTTTGATGGCAGATTGCAGGAGCCGCTTGGTACTATCAAATCAGCCCAACTTGGCACTGGTGCCACCATGGGTCTGGTAACCATCCTGCCTATCGTAGCTTTTCAGGAGCCAGCCGGTCACTCCCAGCCATAGGCCCCCAGACACAAACCTCGGCCCGTTACCCTTGCAAACAAAAGTAAGCTGCCCCGCTTCTGGATGGCAGATTGCAGGAGCCACTTGGTACTATCAAACCAGCCCGACTTGGAACTGGTGCCACCTCTGGTCTGGGAACCATCCTGCGTATCGTGGATTCTAAGGAGCCAGCCGGCCACTCCCAGCCACAGTCCACCAAACACAAACAACGGCACTTTTCCCTGGAAAAAAAAACTCGCCTGCTAACTTTTTCATGGCAGATTGCAGGAGCCACTTTGCACCATCAAACTAGCCCTACATGGCACTGGTGCCACCATGGTCTGGGAACCATCCTGCGTATCGTGGATTCTAATTAGCCAGCCGGCCACTCCCAGCCATAGGCCCCCAAACACAAACAACGGCGCTTTTCCCTGGAAAACAAAACTCGCCTGCCAACTTTTTGATGGCAGATTGCAGGAGCCGCTTGGTAATATCAAATCAGCCCAACGTGGCACTGGTGCCACCATGAGTCTGGTAACCATCCTGCCTATAGTAGCTTTTCAGGAGCCAGCCAGTCACTCCCAGCCATAGGCCCCCAGACACAAACCTCGGCCCGTTTCCCTGGCAAACAAAAGTAAGCTGCCCCGCTTCTGGATGGCAGATTGCAGGAGCCACTTTGTGGTATCAAACCAGCCCAACTTGGCACTGGTGCCACCTCTGGTCTGGGAACCATCCTGCGTATCGTGGATTCTAAGGAGCCAGCCGGCCACTCCCAGCCACAGGACCCCAAACACAAACAACGGCGCTTTTCCCTGGAAAACAAAACTCGTCTGCCAACGTTTTCATGGCAGATTGCAGGAACCACTTGGTACTATCAAACCAGCCCAATTTGGCACTGGTTCCACCATGGGTCTGGTAACCATCCTGCCTATCGTAGCTTTTCAGGAGCCAGCCGGTCACTTCCAGGAATAGGCCCCCAGACACAAAGTACTGGGGGTTTCCCTGTCAAACAAAAGTATGCTACCCCGCTTCAGGATGGCAGATTGGAGGAGCCACTTTGCACCATCAAACCAGCCCGACTTGGAACTGGTGCCACCTCTGGTCTGGGAACCATCCTGCGTATCGTGGATTCTAAGGAGCCAGCTGGCCACTCCCAGCCACAGGCCCCCAAACACAAACAACGGCGCTTTTCCCTGGAAAACAAAACTGGCATGCCAACTATTTAATGGCAGATTGCAGGAGCCACTTTGCACCATCAAACTAGCCCGACTTGGCACTGGTGCCACCTCTGGTCTGGGAACCATCCTGCGTATCGTGGATTCTAAGGAGCCAGCCGGCCACTCCCAGCCACAGGCCCCCAAACAAAAACAACGGCGCTTTTCCCTGGAAAACAAAACTCGCCTGCCAACTTTTTGATGGCAGATTGCAGGAGCCACTTGGTACTATCAAAGCAGCCCGACTTGGAACTGGTGCCACCTCTGGTCTGGGAACCATCCTGTGTATCGTGGATTCTAAGGAGCCAGCCGCCCACTCCCAGCCACAGGCCACCAAAAAAAATCAATGGCACTTTTCCCTGGAAAACAAAACTCGCCTGCCAACTTTTTGATGGCAGATTGCAGGAGCCGCTTGATACTATCAAATCAGCCCAACTTGGCACTGGTGCCACCATGGTCTGGTAACCATCCTGCGTATCGTAGCTTTTCAGGAGCCAGCCAGTCACTCCCAGCCATAGGCCCCCAGACAAAAACCTCGGCCCGTTTCCCTTGCAAACAAAAGTAAGCTGCCCCGATTCTGGATGGCAGATTGCAGGAGCCACTTGGTACTATCAAACCAGCCCAACTTGGCCCTGGTGCCACCTCTGGTCTGGGAACCATCCTGCGTATCGTGGATTCTAAGGAGCCAGCCGGCCACTCCCTGCCACAGTCCACCAAACACAAACAACGGCACTTTTCCCTGGAAAACAAAACTCGCCTGCCAACTTTTTCATGGCAGATTGCAGGAGCCACTTTGCACCATCAAACTAGCCCGACATGGCACTGGTGCCACCATGGTCTGGGAACCATCCTGCGTATCGTGGATTCTAATTAGCCAGCCGGTCACTCCCAGCCATAGGCCCCCAAACACAAACAACGGCGCTTTCCCCTGGAAAACAAAACTCACCTGCCAACATTTTGATGGCAGATTGCAGGAGCCGCTTGGTACTATCAAATCATCCCAACGTGTTACTGGTGCCACCATGAGTCTGGTAACCATCCTGCCTATGGTAGCTTTTCAGGAGCCAGCCAGTCACTCCCAGCCATAGGCCCCCAGACAAAAACCTCGGCCCGTTTCCCTTGCAAACAAAAGTAAGCTGCCCCGCTTCTGGATGGCAGATTGCAGGAGCCACTTGGTACTATCAAACCAGCCCGACTTGGAACTGGTGCCACCTCTGGTCTGGGAACCATCCTGCGTATCGTGGATTCTAAGGAGCCAGCCGGCCACTCCCAGCCACAGGCCACCAAAAAAAATCAACGGCACTTTTCCCTGGAAAACAAAACTCGCCTGCCAAATTTTGATGGCAGATTGCAGGAGCCGCTTGATACTATCAAATCAGCCCAACTTGGCACTGGTGCCACCATGGGTCTGGTAACCATCGTGCGTATCGTGGATTCTAAGGAGCCAGCCGGCCACTCCCAGCCACAGTCCACCAAACACAAACAACGGCACTTTTCCCTGGAAAACAAAACTCGCCTGCTAACTTTTTCATGGCAGATTGCAGGAGCCACTTTGCACCATCAAACTAGCCCTACATGGCACTGGTGCCACCTATGGTCTGGGAACCATCCTGCGTATCGTGCATTCTAATTAGCCAGCCGGCCACTCCCAGCCATAGGCCCCCAAACACAAACAACGGCGCTTTTCCCTGGAAAACAAAACTGGCCTTCCAACTTTTTGATGGCAGATTGCAAGAACCACTTGGTACTATCAAACCAGCCCAACTTGGCACTGGTTCCACCATGGGTCTGGGAACCATCCTGCCTATCGTAGCTTTTCAGGAGCCAGCCGGTCACTTCCAGCCATAGGCCCCAGACACAAACCACTGGGGGTTACCCTGGCAAACAAAAGTATGCTACCCCGCTTCAGGATGGCAGATTGGAGGAGCCACTTTGCACCATCAAACCAGCCCGACTTGGCACTGGTGCCACCTCTGGTCTGGGAACCATCCTGCGTATCGTGGATTCTAAGGAGCCAGCTGGCCACTCCCAGCCACAGGCCCCCAAACACAAACAACGGCACTTTTCCCTGGAAAACAAAACTGGTATGCCAACTTTTTAATGGCAGATTGCAGGAGCCACTTTGCACCATCAAACTAGCCTGACTTGGCACTGGTGCCACCTCTGGTCTGGGAACCATCCTGCGTATCGTGGATTCTAAGGAGCCAGCCGGCCACTCCCAGCCACAGGCCACCAAAAAAAATCAACGGCACTTTTCCCTGGAAAACAAAATTCGCCTGGCAAATTTTGATGGCAGATTGCAGGAGCCGCTTGGTACTATCAAATCAGCCCAACTTGGCACTGGTGCCACCATGGGTCTGGTAACCATCCTGCCTATCGTAGCTTTTCAGGAGCCAGCCGGTCACTCCCAGCCATAGGCCCCCAGACACAAACCTCGGCCCGTTTCCCTGGCAAACAAAAGTAAGCTGCCCCGCTTCTGGATGGCAGATTGCAGGAGCCACTTGGTACTATCAAACCAGCCCGACTTGGAACTGGTGCCACCTCTGGTCTGGGAACCATCCTGCGTATCGTGGATTCTAAGGAGCCAGCCGGCCACTCCCAGCCACAGTCCACCAAACACAAACAACGGCACTCTTCCCTGGAAAACAAAACTCGCCTGCCAACTTTTTCATGGCAGATTGCAGGAGCCGCTTTGCACCATCAAACTAGCCCGACTTGGCACTGGTGCCACCATGGTCTGGGAACCATCCTGCGTATCGTGGATTCTAATTAGCCAGCCGGCCACTCCCAGCCATAGGCCCCCAAACACAAACAACGGCGCTTTCCCCTGGAAAACAAAACTCGCCTGCCAACTTTTTGATGGCAGATTGCAGGAGCCGCTTGGTACTATCAAATCAGCCCAACGTGGCACTGGTGCCACCATGAGTCTGGTAACCATCCTGCCTATCGTAGCTTTTCAGGAGCCAGCCAGTCACTCCCAGCCATAGGCCCCCAGACAAAAACCTCGGCCCGTTTCCCTTGGAAACAAAAGTAAGCTGCCCCGCTTCTGGATGGCAGATTGCAGGAGCCACTTGGTACTATCAAACAAGCCCGACTTGGAACTGGTGCCACCTCTGGTCTGGGAACCATCCTGCGTATCGTGGATTCTAAGGAGCCAGCCGGCCACTCCCAGCCACAGGCCACCAAAAAAAATCAACGGCACTTTTCCCTGGAAAACAAAACTCGCCTGCCAACTTTTTGATGGCAGATTGCAGGAGCCGCTTGGTACTATCAAATCAGCCCAACTTGGCACTGGTGCCACCATGGGTCTGGTAAACATCCTGCCTATCGTAGCTTTTCAGGAGCCAGCCGGTCACTCCCAGCCATAGGCCCCCAGACACAAACCTCGGCCCGTTTCCCTGGCAAACAAAAGTAAGCTGCCCCGCTTCTGGATGGCAGATTGCAGGAGCCACTTGGTACTATCAAACCAGCCCGACTTGGAACTGGTGCCACCTCTGGTCTGGGAACCATCCTGCGTATCGTGGATTCTAAGGAGCCAGCCGGCCACTCCCAGCCACAGTCCACCAAACACAAACAACGGCACTTTTCCCTGGAAAACAAAACCCGCCTGCTAATTTTTTCATGGAAGATTGCAGGAGCCACTTTGCACCATCAAACTAGCCCGACAGGGCACTGGTGCCACCTCTGGTCTGGGAACCATCCTGCGTATCGTGGATTCTAATTAGCCAGCCGGCCACTCCCAGCCATAGGCCCCCAAACACAAACAACGGCGCTTTTCCCTGGAAAACAAAACTGGCCTGCCAACTTTTTGATGGCAGATTGCAGGAGCCGCGTGGTACTATCAAATCAGCCCAATTTGGCACTGGTTCCACCATGAGTCTGGTAACCATCCTGCCTATCGTAGCTTTTCAGGAGCCAGCCAGTCACTCCCAGCCATAGGCCCCCAGACAAAAACCTCGGCCCGTTTCCCTGGCAAAAAAAAGTAAGCTGCCCCGCTTCTGGATGGCAGATTGCAGGAGCCACTTGGTACTATCAAACAAGCCCGACTTGGAATTGGTGCCACCTCTGGTCTGGGAACCATCCTGCGTATCGTGGATTCTAAGGAGCCAGCCGGCCACTCCCAGCCACAGTCCATCAAACAAAATCAACGGCACTTTTCCCTGGAAAACAAAACTCGCCTGCCAACTTTTTGATGGCAGATTGCAGGAACCTCTTGGCACTATCAAACCAGCCCAACTTGGCACTGGTTCCACCATGGGTCTGGTAATCATCCTGCCTATCGTAGCTTTTCAGGAGCCAGCCGGTCACTTCCAGCCATAGGCCCCAGACACAAAGCACTGGGGGTTTCACTGGCAAAAAAAAGTATGCTGCCCCGCTTCAGGATGGCAGATTGCAGGAGCCACTTTGCACCATCACACCAGCCCGACTTGGCACTGGTGCCACCTTGGCTCTGGGAACCATCCTGCCTATTGTGGATTTTCAGGGGTCAGCCGGCCACTCTCAGCCATATGCCCTCAAACATAAACCACGGCCCTTTTCTCTGGCAAACAAAACTCAACTGCCCCTCTTCTGGATGGCAAATTGCAGGACGCACTTTTTACTACACAAACAGCACAACTTGGCACTGGTGCCACCTTGGGTCTGGTCACCATCCTGCGTATCGAGCATTTTAAGGAGCCAGTCGGCCACTCCCAGCCATATGTCTTCAAAAACAAACCACGGCCCTTTTTATCTGGCAAACAAAACTCAGGTGCCCGGCTTCTGGATGGCAGATTGCAGGAGACACTTTGCACCATCAAACCAGCCCGACTTGGCACTGGTGCCACCTCTGGTCTGGGAACCATCCTGCGTATCGTGGATTCTAAGGAGCCAGCCGGCCACTCCCAGCCACAGGCCCCCAAACACAAACAACGGCGCTTTTCCCTGGAAAACAAAACTGGCCTGGCAACCTTTTAATGGCAGATTGCAGGAGCCACTTTGCACCATCAAACTAGCCCGACTTGGCACTGGTGCCACCTCTGGTCTGGGAACCATCCTGCGTATCGTGGATTCTAATTAGCCAGCCGGCCACTCCCAGCCACAGGCCCCCAAACACAAACAACGGCGCTTTTCCCTGGAAAACAAAACTCGCCTGCCAACATTTTCATGGCAGATTGCAGGAGCCACTTTGCACCATCAAACCAGCCCGACTTGGCACTGGTGCCACCATGGGTCTGGGAACCGTCCTGCCTATCGTAGCTTTACAGGAGCCAGCCGGTCACTTCCAGCCATAGGCCCCCAGACACAAACCTCGGCCCGTTTCCCTGGCAAACAAAAGTAAGCTACCCCACTTCTGGATGGCAGATTGCAGGAACCACTTTGCACCATCAAACTAGCCCGACTTGGCACTGGTGCCACCATGGTCTGGGAACAATCCTGCGTATCGTGTATTCTAATTAGCCAGCCGGCCACTCCCAGCCATAGGCACCCAAACACAAACAATGGCGCTTTCCCCTGGAAAACAAAACTCGCCTGCCAACTTTTTGATGGCAGATTGCAGGAGCCGCTTGGTACTATCAAATCAGCCCAACGTGGCACTGGTGCCACCATGAGTCTGGTAACCATCCTGCCTATCGTAGCTTTTCAGGAGCCAGCCAGTCACTCCCAGCCATAGGCCCCCAGACAAAAACCTCGGCCCGTTTCCCTTGCAAACAAAAGTAAGCTGCCCCGCTTCTGGATGGCAGATTGCAGGAGCCACTTGGTACTATCTAACAAGCCCGACTTGGAACTGGTGCCACCTCTGGTCTGGGAACCATCCTGCGTATCGTGGATTCTAAGGAGCCAGCCGGCCACTCCCAGCCACAGGCCACCAAAAAAAATCAACGGCAATTTTCCCTGGAAAACAAAACTCGCCTGCCAAATATTGATGGCAGATTGCAGGAGCCGCTTGATACTATCAAATCAGCCCAACTTGGCACTGGTGCCACCATGGGTCTGGAAACCATCCTGCCTATCGTAGCTTTTCAGGAGCCAGCCGGTCACTCCCAGCCATAGGCCCCCAGACACAAACCTAGGCCCGTTTCCCTTGCAAACAAAAGTAAGCTGCCCCGCTTCTGGATGGCAGATTGCAGGAGCCACTTGGTACTATCAAACCAGCCCGACTTGGCACTGGTGCCACCTCTGGTCTGGGAACCATCCTGCGTATCGTGGATTCTAAGGAGCCAGCCGGCCACTCCCAGCCACAGGCCCCCAAACACAAACAACGGCACTTTTCCCTGGAAAACCAAACTCGCCTGCCAACTTTTTCATGGCAGATTGCAGGAGCCACTTTACACCATCAAACTAGCCCGACATGGCACTGGTGCCACCTCTGGTCTGGGAACCATCCTGCGTATCGTGGATTCTAATTAGCCAGCCGGCCACTCCCAGCCATAGGCCCCCAAACACAAACAACGGCGCTTTTCCCTGGAAATCAAAACTCGCCTGCCAACTTTTTGATGGCAAATTGCAGGAGCCGCTTGGTACTATCAAATCAGCCCAACGTGGCCCTGGTGCCAGCATGAGTCTGGTAACCATCCTGCCTATCGTAGCTTTTCAGGAGCCAGCCAGTCACTCCCAGCCATAGGCCCCCAGACACAAACCTCGGCCCGTTTCCCTGGCAAACAAAAGTAAGCTGCCCCGCGTCTGGATGGCAGATTGCAGGAGCCACTTGGTACTATCAAACAAGCCCGACTTGGAACTGGTGCCACCTCTGGTCTGGGAACCATCCTGCGTATCGTTGATTCTAAGGAGCCAGCCGGCCACTCCCAGCCCCAGGCCACCAAACAAAATCAACGGCACTTTTCCCTGGAAAACAAAAGCCGCCTGCCAACTTTTTGATGGCAGATTGCAGGAGCCACTTTTCCCCATCAAACTAGCCCGACTTGGCACTGGTGCCACCTCTGGTCTGGGAACCATCCTGCCTATGGTAGCTTTTCAGGAGCCAGCCGGTCACTCCCAGCCATAGGCCCCCAGACACAAACCTCGGCCCGTTTCCCTGGCAAACAAAATTAAGCTGCCCCGCTCCTGGATGGCAGATTGCAGGAGCTATTTAGTACTATCAAACCAGCCCGACTTGGCACTGGCGCCACCTTGGCTCTGGGAACCATCCTGCCTATTGTGGATTTTCAGGGGTCAGCCGGCCACTCTCAGCCATATGCCCTCAAACACAAACCACGGCCCTTTTCTCTGGCAAACAAAACTCAACTGCCCCTCTTCTGGATGGCAAATTGCAGGACGCACTTGGTACTACAAAAACAGCACAACTTGGCACTGGTGCCACCTTGGGTCTGGTCACCATCCTGCGTATGGAGCATTTTAAGGAGCCAGCCGGCCACTCCCAGCCATATGCCCCCAAAAACAAACCACGGCCCTTTTCTCTGGCAAACAAAACTCAGCTGCCCCGCTTCTGGATGGCAGATTGCAGGAGCCACTTTGCACCATCAAACCAGCCCGACTTGGCACTGGTGCCACCTCTGGTCTGGGAACCATCCTGCGTATCGTGGATTATAAGGAGACAGCTGGCCACTCCCAGCCACAGGCCCCCAAACACCAACAACGGCGTTTTTCCCTGGAAAACAAAACTCGCCTGCCAACTTTTTAATGGCAGATTGCAGGAGCCACTTTGCACCATCAAACTAGCCCGACTTGGCACTGGTGCCACCTCTGGTCTGGGAACCATCCTGCGTATCGTGGATTCTACGGAGCCACCCGGCCACTCCCAGCCATAGGCCCCCAAACACAAACAATGGCGCTTTCCCCTGGAAAACAAAACTCGCCTGCCAACTTTGTGATGGCAGATTGCAGGAGCCACTTGGTACTATCAAACCAGCCCAACTTGGCACTGGTGCCACCATGGGTCTGGTCACCATCCTGCCTATCGTAGCTTCTCAGGAGCCAGCCGGTCAGTCCCACCCATAGGCCCCCAGAAAAAACCTCGGCCCGTTTCCCTGGCAAACAAAAGTAAGCTACCCCGCTTCTGGATGGCAGATGGCAGGAGCCACTTTGCACCATCAAACTAGCCCGACTTGGCACTGGTGCCACCTCTGGTCTGGGAACCATCCTGCGTATCGTGGATTCTAAGGAGCCAGCCGGCCACTCCCAGCCATATGCCCCCAAACACAAACAACGGCGCTTTTCCCTGGAAAACAAAACTCGCCTGCCAACTTTTTGATGGAAGATTGCAGGAGCCACTTTGCACCATCAAACTAGCCCGACATGGCACTGGTGCCACCTCTGGTCTGGGAACCATCCTGCGTATCGTGGATTCTAATTAGCCAGCCGGCCACTCCCAGCCATAGGCCCCCAAACACAAACAACGGCGCTTTTCCCTGGAAAACAAAACTCGCCTGCCAACTTTTTGATGGCAGATTGCAGGAGCTGCTTGGTACTATCAAATCAGCCCAACGTGGCCCTGGTGCCACCATGAGTCTGGTAACCATCCTGCCTATCGTAGCTTTTCAGGAGTCAGCCAGTCACTCCCAGCCATAGGCCCCCAGACACAAACCTCGGCCCGTTTCCCTGGCAAACAAAAGTAAGCTGCCTCGCTTCTGGATGGCAGATTGCAGGAGCCACTTGGTACTATCAAACAAGCCCGACTTGGAACTGGTGCCACCTCTGGTCTGGGAACCATCCTGCGTATCGTGGATTCTAAGGAGCCAGCCGGCCACTCCCAGCCCCAGGCCACCAAACAAAATCAACGGCACTTTTCCCTGGAAAACAAAACTCGCCTGCCAACTTTTTGATGGCAGATTGCAGGAGCCATTTTTCACCATCAAACTAGCCAGACTTGGCACTGGTGCCACCATGGGTCTGGTAACCATCCTGCCTATCGTAGCTTTTCAGGAGCCAGCCGGTCACTCCCAGCCATAGGCCCCCAGACACAAACCTCGGCTCGTTTCCCTGGCAAACAAAATTAAGCTGCCCCGCTTCTGGATGGCAGATTGCAGGAGCTATTTAGTACTATCAAACCAGCCCGACTTGGCGCTGTTGGCACCTTGGGTCTGGGAACCATCCTGCCTATTGTTTATTTTCAGGGGTCAGCCGGCCACTCTCAGCCATATGCCCTCAAACACAAACCACGGCCCTTTTCTCTGGCAAACAAAACTCAACTGCCCCTGTTCTGGATGGCAAATTGCAGGACGCACTTGGTACTACAAAAACAGCACGACTTGGCACTGGTGCCACCTTGGGTCTGGTCACCATCCTGCGTATCGAGCATTTTAAGAAGCCAGCCGGCCACTCCCAGCCATATGCCCCCAAAAAAAAACCACGGCCCTTTTCTCTGGCAAACAAAACTCAGCTGCCCCGCTTCTGGATGGCAGATTGCAGGAGCCACTTTGCACCATCAAACCAGCCCGACTTGGCACTGGTGCCACCTCTGGTCTGGGAACCATCCTGCGTATCGTGGATTCTAAGGAGCCAGCTGGCCACTCCCAGCCACAGGCCACCAAAATTATCAACGGCACTTTTCCCTGGAAAACCAAACTCGCATGCCAACTTTTTGATGACAGATTGCAGGAGCCGCTTGATACTATCAAATCAGCCCAACTTGGCACTGGTGCCACCATGGGTCTGGTAACCATCCTGCCTATCGTAGCTTTTCAGGAGCCAGCCGGTCACTCCCAGCCATAGGCCCCCAGACACAAACCTCGGCCCGTTTCCCTGGCAAACAAAAGTAAGCTTCCCCGCTTCTGGATGGCAGATTACAGGACCTATTTAGTACTATCAAACCAGCCCGACTTGGCACTGGAGCCACCTTGGCTCTGGGAACCATCCTGCGTATCGTGGATTCGAAGGAGCCAGCCGGCCACTCCCAGCCACAGTCCACGAAATACAAGCAACGGCACTTTTCCCTGGAAAACAAAAATCGTCTGCCAACTTTTTCATGGCAGATTGCAGGAGCCACTTTGCACCATTAAACTAGCCCGACTTGGCACTGGTGCCACCATGGTCTGGGAACCATCCTGCGTATCGTGGATTCTAATTAGCCAGCCGGCCACTCCCAGCCATAGGCCCCCAAACACAAACAACGGCGCTTTCGCCTGGAAAACAAAACTCGCCTGCCAACTTTTTGATGGCAGATTGCAGGAGCCGCTTGGTACTATCAAATCAGCCCAACGTGGCACTGGTGCCACCATGAGTCTGGTAACCATCCTGCCTATCGTAGCTTTTCAGGAGCCAGCCAGTCACTCCCAGCCATAGGCCCCCAGACACAAACCTCGGCCCGTTTCCCTGGCAAACAAAAGTAAGCTGCCCCGCTTCTGGATGGCAGATTGCAGGAGCCACTTTGTGGTATCCAACCAGCCCAACTTGTCACTGGTGCCACCTCTGGTCTGGGAACCATCCTGCGTATCGTGGATTCTAAGGAGCCAGCCGGCCACTCCCAGCCACAGGACCCCAAACACAAACAACGGCGCTTTTCCCTGGAAAACAAAACTGGCCTGCCAACATTTTGATGGCAGATTGCAGGAACCACTTGGTACTATCAAACCAGCCCAACTTGGCACTGGTTCCACCATGGGTCTGGTAACCATCCTGCCTATCGTAGCTTTTCAGGAGCCAGCCGGTCACTTCCAGCCATAGGCCCCAGACACAAACCACTCGGGGTTTCCCTGGCAAACAAAAGTATGCTACCCTGCTTCAGGATGGCAGATTGGAGGAGCCACTTTGCACCATCAAACCAGCCCGACTTGGAACTGGTGCCACCTCTGGTCTGGGAACCATCCTGCGTATCGTGGATTCTAAGGAGCCAGCTGGCCACTCCCAGCCACAGGCCCCCAAACACAAACAACGGCGCTTTTCCCTGGAAAACAAAACTGGCATGCCAACTTTTTAATGGCAGATTGCAGGAGCCACTTTGCACCATCAAACTAGCCCGACTTGGCACTGGTGCCACCTCTGGTCTGGGAACCATCCTGCGTATCTTGGATTCTAATTAGCCAGCCGGCCACACCCAGCCACAGGCCCCCAAACACAAACAACGGCGCTTTTCCCTGGAAAACAAAACTCGCCTGCCAACATTTTGATGGCAGATTGCAGGAGCCACTTTGCACCATCAAACTAGCCCGACTTGGTACTGGTGCCACCTCTGGTCTGGGAACCATCCAGCGTATCGTGGATTCTAAGGAGCCAGCCGGCCACTCCCAGCCACAGGCCCCCAAACACAAACAACGGCGCTTTTCCCTGGAAAACAAAACTCGCCTGCCAACTTTTTGATGGCAGATTGCAGGAGCCACTTGGTACTATCAAACCAGCCCAACTTGACACTGGTGCCACCATGGGTCTGGTCACCATCCTGCCTATCGTAGCTTTTCAGGAGCCAGCCGGACAGTCCCACCCATAGGGCCCCAGACAAAAACCTCGGCCCGTTTCCCTGGCAAACAAAAGTAAGCTACCCCGCTTCTGGATGGCAGATTGCAGGAGCCACTTTGCACCATCAAACTAGCCTGATTTGGCACTGGTGCCACCTCAAGTCTGGGAACCATCCTGCGTATCGTGGATTCTAAGGAGCCAGCCGGCCACTCCCAGCCACAAGCCCCCAAACAACAACAACGACACTTTTCCCTGGAAAACAAAACTCGCCTGCCAACTTTTTGATGGCAGATTGCAGGAGCCGCTTGGTACTATCAAATCAGCCCAACTTGGCACTGGTGCCACCATGAGTCTGGTAACCATCCTGCTATCGTAGCTTTTCAGGAGCCAGCCGGTCACTCCCAGCCATAGGCCCCCAGACACAAACCTCGGCCCGTTTCCCTGGCAAACAAAAGTAAGCTGCCCCGCTTCTGGATGGCAGATTGCCGGAGCCACTTGGTACTATCAAAGCAGCCCGACTTGGCACTGTTGCCACCTCTGGTCTGGGAACCATCCTGCGTATCGTGCATTCTAAGGAGCCAGCCGGCCACTCCCAGCCACAGTCCACCAAACACAAACAACGGCACATTTCCCTGGAAAACAGAACTCGCCTGCCAACTATTTCATGGCAGATTGCAGGAGCCACTTTGCACTATCAAACTAGCCCGACTTGGCACTGGTGCCACCTTGGTCTGGGAACCATCCTGCGTATCGTGGATTCTAATTAGCCAGCCGGCCACTCCCAGCCATAGGCCCCCAAACACAAACAACGGCGCTTTCCCCTGGAAAACAAAACTCGCCTGCCAACTTTTTGATGGCAGATTGCAGGAGCCGCTTGGTACTATCAAATCAGCCCAACGTGGCACTGGTGCCACCATGAGTCTGGTCACCATCCTGCCTATCGTAGCTTTTCAGGAGGCAGCAAATCACTCCCAGCCATAGGCCCCCAGACACAAACCTCGGCCCGTTTCCCTGGCAAACAAAAGTAAGCTGCCCCGCTTCTGGATGGCAGATTGCAGGAGCCACTTTGCACTATCAAACTAGCCCGACTTGGCACTGGTGCCACCATGGTCTGGGAACCATCATGCGTATCGTGGATTCTAAGGAGCCAGCCGGCCCCTCCCAGCCACAGGAACCCAAACACAAACAACGGCGCTTTTCCCTGGAAAACAAAACTCGCCTGCCAACTTTTTGATGGCAGATTGCAGGAACCACTTTGTACTATCAAACCAGCCCAACTTGGCACTGGTTCCACCATGGGTCTGGTAACCATCCTGCCTATCGTAGCTTTTCAGGAGCCAGCCGGTCACTTCCAGCCATAGGCCCCAGACACAAAGCACTGGGGGTTTCCCTGGCAAAAAAAAGTATGCTAGCCTGCTTCAGGATGGCAGATTGGAGGAGCCACTTTGCACCATCAAACCAGCCCGACTTGGCACTGGTGCCACCTCTGGTCTGGGAACCATCCTGCGTATCGTGGATTCTAAGGAGCCAGCTGGCCACTCCCAGCCACAGGCCCCCAAACACAAACAACGGCGCTTTTCCATGGAAAACAAAACTGGCATGCCAACTTTTTAATGGCAGATTGCAGGAGCCACTTTGCACCATCAAACTAGCCCGACTTGGCACTGGTGCCACCTCTGGTCTGGGAACCATCCTGCGTATCGTGGATTTTAATTAGCCAGCCGGCCACTCCCAGCCACAGACCCCCAAACACAAACAACGGCGCTTTTCCCTGGAAAACAAAACTCGCCTGCCAACATTTTGATGGCAGATTGCAGGAGCCACTTTGCACCATCAAACCAGCCCGACTTGGCACTGGTGCCACCTCTGGTCTGGGAACCATCCAGCGTATAGTGGATTTTAGGGAGCCAGCCGGCCACTCCCAGCCACAGGCCCCCAAACACAAACAATGGCGCTTTCCCCTGGAAAACAAAACTCGCCTGCCAACTTTTGGATGGCAGATTGCAGGAGCCGCTTGGTACTTTCAAATCAGCCCAACGTGACACTGGTGCCACCATGAGTCTGGTAACCATCCTGCCTATCGTAGCTTTTCAGGAGCCAGCCAGTCACTCCCAGCCATAGGCCCCCAGACAAAAACCTCGGCCCGTTTCCCTTGCAAACAAAAGTAAGCTGCCCCGCTTCTGGATGGCAGAATGCAGGAGCCACTTGGTACTATCAAACAAGCCCGACTTGGAACTGGTGCCACCTCTGGTCTGGGAACCATCCTGCGTATCGTGGATTCTAAGGAGCCAGCCGGCCACTCCCAGCCACAGGCCACCAAAAAAATTCAACGGCACTTTTCCCTGGAAAACAAAACTGGCCTGCCAACATTTGATGGCAGATTGCAGGAGCCGCTTGATACTATCAAATCAGCCCAACTTGGCACTGGTGCCACCATGGGTCTGGTAACCATCCTGCCTATCGCAGCTTTTCAGGAGCCAGCCGGTCACTCCCAGCCATAGGCCCCCAGACACAAACTTTGGCCCGTTTCCCTGGCAAACAAAAGTAAGCTGCCCCGCTTCTGGATGGCAGATTGCAGGAGCCACTTGGTACTATCAAACCAGCCCGACTTGGAACTGGTGCCACCACTGCTCTGGGAACCATCCTGCGTATCGTGGATTCTAAGGAGCCAGCCGGCCACTCCCAGCCACAGGCCCCCAAACACAAACAATGGCGCTTTCCCCTGGAAAACAAAACTCGCCTGCCAACTTTTGGATGGCAGATTGCAGGAGCCGCTTGGTACTTTCAAATCAGCCCAACGTGACACTGGTGCCACCATGAGTCTGGTAACCATCCTGCCTATCGTAGCTTTTCAGGAGCCAGCCAGTCACTCCCAGCCATAGGCCCCCAGACAAAAACCTCGGCCCGTTTCCCTTGCAAACAAAAGTAAGCTGCCCCGCTTCTGGATGGCAGATTGCAGGAGCCACTTGGTACTATCAAACCAGCCCGACTTGGAACTGGTGCCACCTCTGGTCTGGGAACCATCCTGCGTATCGTGGATTCTAAGGAGCCAGCCGGCCACTCCCAGCCACAGTCCACCAAACACAAACAACGGCACTGTTCCCTGGAAAACAAAACTGGCCTGCCAACTTTTTCATGGCAGATTGCAGGAGCCACTTTGCACCCTCAAACTAGCCCGACATGGCACTGGTGCCACCTCTGGTCTGGGAACCATCCTGCGTATCGTGGATTCTAATTAGCCAGCCGGCCACTCCCAGCCATATGCCCCCAAACACAAACAACGGCGCTTTCCCTGGAAAACAAAACTCGCCTGCCAACTTTTTGATGGCAGATTGCAGGAGCCGCTTGGTACTATCAAATCAGCCCAACGTGGCCCTGGTGCCAGCATGAGTCTGGTAACCATCCTGCCTATCGTAGCTTTTCAGGAGCCAGCCAGTCACTCCCAGCCATAGGCCCCCAGACACAAACCTCGGCCCGTTTCCCTGGCAAACAAAAGTAAGCTGCCCCGCTTCTGGATGGCAGATTGCAGGAGCCACTTGGTACTATCAAACAAGCCCGACTTGGAACTGGTGCCACCTCTGGTCTGGGAACCATCCTGCGTATCGTTGATTCTAAGGAGCCAGCCGGCCACTCCCAGCCCCAGGCCACCAAACAAAATCAACGGCACTTTTCCCTGGAAAACAAAACCCGCCTGCCAACTTTTTGATGGCAGATTGCAGGAGCCACTTTTCCCCATCAAACTAGCCCGACTTGGCACTGGTGCCACCTCTGGTCTGGGAACCATCCTGCCTATGGTAGCTTTTCAGGAGCCAGCCGGTCACTCCCAGCCATAGGCCCCCAGACACAAACCTCGGCCCGTTTCCCTGGCAAACAAAATTAAGCTGCCCCGCTCCTGGATGGCAGATTGCAGGAGCTATTTAGTAGTATCAAACCAGCCCGACTTGGCACTGGCGCCACCTTGGCTCTGGGAACCATCCTGCCTATTGTGGATTTTCAGGGGTCAGCCGGCCACTCTCAGCCATATGCCCTCAAACACAAACCACGGCCCTTTTCTCTGGCAAACAAAACTCAACTGCCCCTCTTCTGGATGGCAAATTGCAGGACGCACTTGGTACTACAAAAACAGCACAACTTGGCACTGGTGCCACCTTGGGTCTGGTCACCATCCTGCGTATGGAGCATTTTAAGGAGCCAGCCGGCCACTCCCAGCCATATGCCCCCAAAAACAAACCACGGCCCTTTTCTCTGGCAAACAAAACTCAGCTGCACCGCTTCTGGATGGCAGATTGCAGGAGCCACTTTGCACCATCAAACCAGCCCGACTTGGCACTGGTGCCACCTCTGGTCTCTGAACCATCCTGCGTATCGTGGATTATAAGGAGACAGCTGGCCACTCCCAGCCACAGGCCCCCAAACACAAACAACGGCGTTTTGCCCTGGAAAACAAAACAGGCCTGCCAACTTTTTAATGGCAGATTGCAGGAGCCACTTTGCACCATCAAACTAGCCCGACTTGGCACTGGTGCCACCTCTGCTCTGGGAACCATCCTGCGTATCGTGGATTCTAAGGAGCCACCCGGCCACTCCCAGCCATAGGCCCCCAAACACAAACAATGGCGCTTTCCCCTGGAAAACAAAACTCGCCTGCCAACTTTGTGATGGCAGATTGCAGGAGCCACTTGGTACTATCAAACCAGCCCAACTTGGCACTGGTGCCACCATGGGTCTGGTCACCATCCTGCCTATCGTAGCTTTTCAGGAGCCAGCCGGCCACTCCCAGCCATATGCCCCCAAAAAAAAACCACGGCCCTTTTCTCTGGCAAACAAAACTCAGCTGCCCCGCTTCTGGATGGCAGATTGCAGGAGCCACTTTGCACCATCAAACCAGCCCGACTTGGCACTGGTGCCACCTCTGGTCTGGGAACCATCCTGCGTATCGTGGATTCTAAGGAGCCAGCTGGCCACTCCCAGCCACAGGCCACCAAAATTATCAACGGCACTTTTCCCTGGAAAACCAAACTCGCATGCCAACTTTTTGATGACAGATTGCAGGAGCCGCTTGATACTATCAAATCAGCCCAACTTGGCACTGGTGCCACCATGGGTCTGGTAACCATCCTGCCTATCGTAGCTTTTCAGGAGCCAGCCGGTCACTCCCAGCCATAGGCCCCCAGACACAAACCTCGGCCCGTTTCCCTGGCAAACAAAAGTAAGCTTCCCCGCTTCTGGATGGCAGATTACAGGACCTATTTAGTACTATCAAACCAGCCCGACTTGGCACTGGAGCCACCTTGGCTCTGGGAACCATCCTGCGTATCGTGGATTCGAAGGAGCCAGCCGGCCACTCCCAGCCACAGTCCACGAAATACAAGCAACGGCACTTTTCCCTGGAAAACAAAAATCGTCTGCCAACTTTTTCATGGCAGATTGCAGGAGCCACTTTGCACCATTAAACTAGCCCGACTTGGCACTGGTGCCACCATGGTCTGGGAACCATCCTGCGTATCGTGGATTCTAATTAGCCAGCCGGCCACTCCCAGCCATAGGCCCCCAAACACAAACAACGGCGCTTTCGCCTGGAAAACAAAACTCGCCTGCCAACTTTTTGATGGCAGATTGCAGGAGCCGCTTGGTACTATCAAATCAGCCCAACGTGGCACTGGTGCCACCATGAGTCTGGTAACCATCCTGCCTATCGTAGCTTTTCAGGAGCCAGCCAGTCACTCCCAGCCATAGGCCCCCAGACACAAACCTCGGCCCGTTTCCCTGGCAAACAAAAGTAAGCTGCCCCGCTTCTGGATGGCAGATTGCAGGAGCCACTTTGTGGTATCCAACCAGCCCAACTTGTCACTGGTGCCACCTCTGGTCTGGGAACCATCCTGCGTATCGTGGATTCTAAGGAGCCAGCCGGCCACTCCCAGCCACAGGACCCCAAACACAAACAACGGCGCTTTTCCCTGGAAAACAAAACTGGCCTGCCAACATTTTGATGGCAGATTGCAGGAACCACTTGGTACTATCAAACCAGCCCAACTTGGCACTGGTTCCACCATGGGTCTGGTAACCATCCTGCCTATCGTAGCTTTTCAGGAGCCAGCCGGTCACTTCCAGCCATAGGCCCCAGACACAAACCACTCGGGGTTTCCCTGGCAAACAAAAGTATGCTACCCTGCTTCAGGATGGCAGATTGGAGGAGCCACTTTGCACCATCAAACCAGCCCGACTTGGAACTGGTGCCACCTCTGGTCTGGGAACCATCCTGCGTATCGTGGATTCTAAGGAGCCAGCTGGCCACTCCCAGCCACAGGCCCCCAAACACAAACAACGGCGCTTTTCCCTGGAAAACAAAACTGGCATGCCAACTTTTTAATGGCAGATTGCAGGAGCCACTTTGCACCATCAAACTAGCCCGACTTGGCACTGGTGCCACCTCTGGTCTGGGAACCATCCTGCGTATCTTGGATTCTAATTAGCCAGCCGGCCACACCCAGCCACAGGCCCCCAAACACAAACAACGGCGCTTTTCCCTGGAAAACAAAACTCGCCTGCCAACATTTTGATGGCAGATTGCAGGAGCCACTTTGCACCATCAAACTAGCCCGACTTGGTACTGGTGCCACCTCTGGTCTGGGAACCATCCAGCGTATCGTGGATTCTAAGGAGCCAGCCGGCCACTCCCAGCCACAGGCCCCCAAACACAAACAACGGCGCTTTTCCCTGGAAAACAAAACTCGCCTGCCAACTTTTTGATGGCAGATTGCAGGAGCCACTTGGTACTATCAAACCAGCCCAACTTGACACTGGTGCCACCATGGGTCTGGTCACCATCCTGCCTATCGTAGCTTTTCAGGAGCCAGCCGGACAGTCCCACCCATAGGGCCCCAGACAAAAACCTCGGCCCGTTTCCCTGGCAAACAAAAGTAAGCTACCCCGCTTCTGGATGGCAGATTGCAGGAGCCACTTTGCACCATCAAACTAGCCTGATTTGGCACTGGTGCCACCTCAAGTCTGGGAACCATCCTGCGTATCGTGGATTCTAAGGAGCCAGCCGGCCACTCCCAGCCACAAGCCCCCAAACAACAACAACGACACTTTTCCCTGGAAAACAAAACTCGCCTGCCAACTTTTTGATGGCAGATTGCAGGAGCCGCTTGGTACTATCAAATCAGCCCAACTTGGCACTGGTGCCACCATGAGTCTGGTAACCATCCTGCTATCGTAGCTTTTCAGGAGCCAGCCGGTCACTCCCAGCCATAGGCCCCCAGACACAAACCTCGGCCCGTTTCCCTGGCAAACAAAAGTAAGCTGCCCCGCTTCTGGATGGCAGATTGCCGGAGCCACTTGGTACTATCAAAGCAGCCCGACTTGGCACTGTTGCCACCTCTGGTCTGGGAACCATCCTGCGTATCGTGCATTCTAAGGAGCCAGCCGGCCACTCCCAGCCACAGTCCACCAAACACAAACAACGGCACATTTCCCTGGAAAACAGAACTCGCCTGCCAACTATTTCATGGCAGATTGCAGGAGCCACTTTGCACTATCAAACTAGCCCGACTTGGCACTGGTGCCACCTTGGTCTGGGAACCATCCTGCGTATCGTGGATTCTAATTAGCCAGCCGGCCACTCCCAGCCATAGGCCCCCAAACACAAACAACGGCGCTTTCCCCTGGAAAACAAAACTCGCCTGCCAACTTTTTGATGGCAGATTGCAGGAGCCGCTTGGTACTATCAAATCAGCCCAACGTGGCACTGGTGCCACCATGAGTCTGGTCACCATCCTGCCTATCGTAGCTTTTCAGGAGGCAGCAAATCACTCCCAGCCATAGGCCCCCAGACACAAACCTCGGCCCGTTTCCCTGGCAAACAAAAGTAAGCTGCCCCGCTTCTGGATGGCAGATTGCAGGAGCCACTTTGCACTATCAAACTAGCCCGACTTGGCACTGGTGCCACCATGGTCTGGGAACCATCATGCGTATCGTGGATTCTAAGGAGCCAGCCGGCCCCTCCCAGCCACAGGAACCCAAACACAAACAACGGCGCTTTTCCCTGGAAAACAAAACTCGCCTGCCAACTTTTTGATGGCAGATTGCAGGAACCACTTTGTACTATCAAACCAGCCCAACTTGGCACTGGTTCCACCATGGGTCTGGTAACCATCCTGCCTATCGTAGCTTTTCAGGAGCCAGCCGGTCACTTCCAGCCATAGGCCCCAGACACAAAGCACTGGGGGTTTCCCTGGCAAAAAAAAGTATGCTAGCCTGCTTCAGGATGGCAGATTGGAGGAGCCACTTTGCACCATCAAACCAGCCCGACTTGGCACTGGTGCCACCTCTGGTCTGGGAACCATCCTGCGTATCGTGGATTCTAAGGAGCCAGCTGGCCACTCCCAGCCACAGGCCCCCAAACACAAACAACGGCGCTTTTCCATGGAAAACAAAACTGGCATGCCAACTTTTTAATGGCAGATTGCAGGAGCCACTTTGCACCATCAAACTAGCCCGACTTGGCACTGGTGCCACCTCTGGTCTGGGAACCATCCTGCGTATCGTGGATTTTAATTAGCCAGCCGGCCACTCCCAGCCACAGACCCCCAAACACAAACAACGGCGCTTTTCCCTGGAAAACAAAACTCGCCTGCCAACATTTTGATGGCAGATTGCAGGAGCCACTTTGCACCATCAAACCAGCCCGACTTGGCACTGGTGCCACCTCTGGTCTGGGAACCATCCAGCGTATAGTGGATTTTAGGGAGCCAGCCGGCCACTCCCAGCCACAGGCCCCCAAACACAAACAATGGCGCTTTCCCCTGGAAAACAAAACTCGCCTGCCAACTTTTGGATGGCAGATTGCAGGAGCCGCTTGGTACTTTCAAATCAGCCCAACGTGACACTGGTGCCACCATGAGTCTGGTAACCATCCTGCCTATCGTAGCTTTTCAGGAGCCAGCCAGTCACTCCCAGCCATAGGCCCCCAGACAAAAACCTCGGCCCGTTTCCCTTGCAAACAAAAGTAAGCTGCCCCGCTTCTGGATGGCAGATTGCAGGAGCCACTTGGTACTATCAAACAAGCCCGACTTGGAACTGGTGCCACCTCTGGTCTGGGAACCATCCTGCGTATCGTGGATTCTAAGGAGCCAGCCGGCCACTCCCAGCCACAGGCCACCAAAAAAATTCAACGGCACTTTTCCCTGGAAAACAAAACTGGCCTGCCAACATTTGATGGCAGATTGCAGGAGCCGCTTGATACTATCAAATCAGCCCAACTTGGCACTGGTGCCACCATGGGTCTGGTAACCATCCTGCCTATCGCAGCTTTTCAGGAGCCAGCCGGTCACTCCCAGCCATAGGCCCCCAGACACAAACTTTGGCCCGTTTCCCTGGCAAACAAAAGTAAGCTGCCCCGCTTCTGGATGGCAGATTGCAGGAGCCACTTGGTACTATCAAACCAGCCCGACTTGGAACTGGTGCCACCACTGCTCTGGGAACCATCCTGCGTATCGTGGATTCTAAGGAGCCAGCCGGCCACTCCCAGCCACAGGCCCCCAAACACAAACAATGGCGCTTTCCCCTGGAAAACAAAACTCGCCTGCCAACTTTTGGATGGCAGATTGCAGGAGCCGCTTGGTACTTTCAAATCAGCCCAACGTGACACTGGTGCCACCATGAGTCTGGTAACCATCCTGCCTATCGTAGCTTTTCAGGAGCCAGCCAGTCACTCCCAGCCATAGGCCCCCAGACAAAAACCTCGGCCCGTTTCCCTTGCAAACAAAAGTAAGCTGCCCCGCTTCTGGATGGCAGATTGCAGGAGCCACTTGGTACTATCAAACCAGCCCGACTTGGAACTGGTGCCACCTCTGGTCTGGGAACCATCCTGCGTATCGTGGATTCTAAGGAGCCAGCCGGCCACTCCCAGCCACAGTCCACCAAACACAAACAACGGCACTGTTCCCTGGAAAACAAAACTGGCCTGCCAACTTTTTCATGGCAGATTGCAGGAGCCACTTTGCACCCTCAAACTAGCCCGACATGGCACTGGTGCCACCTCTGGTCTGGGAACCATCCTGCGTATCGTGGATTCTAATTAGCCAGCCGGCCACTCCCAGCCATATGCCCCCAAACACAAACAACGGCGCTTTCCCTGGAAAACAAAACTCGCCTGCCAACTTTTTGATGGCAGATTGCAGGAGCCGCTTGGTACTATCAAATCAGCCCAACGTGGCCCTGGTGCCAGCATGAGTCTGGTAACCATCCTGCCTATCGTAGCTTTTCAGGAGCCAGCCAGTCACTCCCAGCCATAGGCCCCCAGACACAAACCTCGGCCCGTTTCCCTGGCAAACAAAAGTAAGCTGCCCCGCTTCTGGATGGCAGATTGCAGGAGCCACTTGGTACTATCAAACAAGCCCGACTTGGAACTGGTGCCACCTCTGGTCTGGGAACCATCCTGCGTATCGTTGATTCTAAGGAGCCAGCCGGCCACTCCCAGCCCCAGGCCACCAAACAAAATCAACGGCACTTTTCCCTGGAAAACAAAACCCGCCTGCCAACTTTTTGATGGCAGATTGCAGGAGCCACTTTTCCCCATCAAACTAGCCCGACTTGGCACTGGTGCCACCTCTGGTCTGGGAACCATCCTGCCTATGGTAGCTTTTCAGGAGCCAGCCGGTCACTCCCAGCCATAGGCCCCCAGACACAAACCTCGGCCCGTTTCCCTGGCAAACAAAATTAAGCTGCCCCGCTCCTGGATGGCAGATTGCAGGAGCTATTTAGTACTATCAAACCAGCCCGACTTGGCACTGGCGCCACCTTGGCTCTGGGAACCATCCTGCCTATTGTGGATTTTCAGGGGTCAGCCGGCCACTCTCAGCCATATGCCCTCAAACACAAACCACGGCCCTTTTCTCTGGCAAACAAAACTCAACTGCCCCTCTTCTGGATGGCAAATTGCAGGACGCACTTGGTACTACAAAAACAGCACAACTTGGCACTGGTGCCACCTTGGGTCTGGTCACCATCCTGCGTATGGAGCATTTTAAGGAGCCAGCCGGCCACTCCCAGCCATATGCCCCCAAAAAAAAACCACGGCCCTTTTCTCTGGCAAACAAAACTCAGCTGCACCGCTTCTGGATGGCAGATTGCAGGAGCCACTTTGCACCATCAAACCAGCCCGACTTGGCACTGGTGCCACCTCTGGTCTCTGAACCATCCTGCGTATCGTGGATTATAAGGAGACAGCTGGCCACTCCCAGCCACAGGCCCCCAAACACAAACAACGGCGTTTTGCCCTGGAAAACAAAACAGGCCTGCCAACTTTTTAATGGCAGATTGCAGGAGCCACTTTGCACCATCAAACTAGCCCGACTTGGCACTGGTGCCACCTCTGGTCTGGGAACCATCCTGCGTATCGTGGATTCTAAGGAGCCACCCGGCCACTCCCAGCCATAGGCCCCCAAACACAAACAATGGCGCTTTCCCCTGGAAAACAAAACTCGCCTGCCAACTTTGTGATGGCAGATTGCAGGAGCCACTTGGTACTATCAAACCAGCCCAACTTGGCACTGGTGCCACCATGGGTCTGGTCACCATCCTGCCTATCGTAGCTTTTCAGGAGCCAGCCGGTCAGTCCCACCCATAGGCCCCCAGAAAAAACCTCGGCCCGTTTCCCTGGCAAAGAAAAGTAAGCTACCCCGCTTCTGGATGGCAGATTGCAGGAGCCACTTTGCACCATCAAACTAGCCCGACTTGGCACTGGTGCCACCTCTGGTCTGGGAAACATCCTGCGTATCGTGGATTCTAAGGAGCCAGCCGGCCACTCCCAGCCATATGCCCCCAAACACAAACAACGGCGCTTTTCCCTGGAAAACAAAACTCGCCTGCCAACTTTTTGATGGAAGATTGCAGGAGCCACTTTGCACCATCAAACTAGCCCGACATGGCACTGGTGCCACCTCTGGTCTGGGAACCATCCTGCGTATCGTGGATTCTAATTAGCCAGCCGGCCACTCCCAGCCATAGGCCCCCAAACACAAACAACGGCGCTTTTCCCTGGAAAACAAAACTCGCCTGCCAACTTTTTGATGGCAGATTGCAGGAGCTGCTTGGTACTATCAAATCAGCCCAACGTGGCCCTGGTGCCACCATGAGTCTGGTAACCATCCTGCCTATCGTAGCTTTTCAGGAGTCAGCCAGTCACTCCCAGCCATAGGCCCCCAGACACAAACCTCGGCCCGTTTCCCTGGCAAACAAAAGTAAGCTGCCTCGCTTCTGGATGGCAGATTGCAGGAGCCACTTGGTACTATCAAACAAGCCCGACTTGGAACTGGTGCCACCTCTGGTCTGGGAACCATCCTGCGTATCGTGGATTCTAAGGAGCCAGCCGGCCACTCCCAGCCACAGGCCACCAAACAAAATCAACGGCACTTTTCCCTGGAAAACAAAACTCGCCTTCCAACTTTTTGATGGCAGATTGCAGGAGCCATTTTTCACCATCAAACTAGCCAGACTTGGCACTGGTGCCACTATGGGTCTGGTAACCATCCTGCCTATCGTAGCTTTTCAGGAGCCAGCCGGTCACTCCCAGCCATAGGCCCCCAGACACAAACCTCGGCTCGTTTCCCTGGCAAACAAAATTAAGCTGCCCCGCTTCTGGATGGCAGATTGCAGGAGCTTTTTAGTACTATCAAACCAGCCCGACTTGGCACTGTTGGCACCTTGGGTCTGGGAACCATCCGGCCTATTGTTTATTTTCAGGGGTCAGCCGGCCACTCTCAGCCATATGCCCTCAAACACAAACCACGGCCCTTTTCTCTGGCAAACAAAACTCAACTGCCCCTGTTCTGGATGGCAAATTGCAGGACGCACTTGGTACTACAAAAACAGCACGACATGGCACTGGTGCCACCTTGGGTCTGGTCACCATCCTGCGTATCGAGCATTTTAAGAAGCCAGCCGGCCACTCCCAGCCATATGCCCCCAAAAAAAAACCACGGCCCTTTTCTCTGGCAAACAAAACTCAGCTGCCCCGCTTCTGGATGGCAGATTGCAGGAGCCACTTTGCACCATCAAACCAGCCCGACTTGGCACTGGTGCCACCTCTGGTCTGGGAACCATCCTGCGTATCGTGGATTATAAGGAGCCAGCTGGCCACTCCCAGCCACAGGCCACCAAAAATATCAACGGCACTTTTCCCTGGAAAACCAAACTCGCCTGCCAACTTTTTGATGACAGATTGCAGGAGCCGCTTGATACTATCAAACCAGCCCGACTTGGCACTGGAGCCACCTTGGCTCTGGGAACCATCCTGCGTATCGTGGATTCGAAGGAGCCAGCCGGCCACTCCCAGCCACAGTCCACCAAATACAAGCAACGGCACTTTTCCCTGGAAAACAAAAATCGCCTGCCAACTTTTTCATGGCAGATTGCAGGAGCCACTTTGCACCATTAAACTAGCCCGACTTGGCACTGGTGCCACCATGGTCTGGGAACCATCCTGCGTATCGTGGATTCTAATTAGCCAGCCGGCCACTCCCAGCCATAGGCCCCCAAACACAAACAACGGCGCTTTCGCCTGGAAAACAAAACTCGCCTGCCAACTTTTTGATGGCAGATTGCAGGAGCCGCTTGGTACTATCAAATCAGCCCAACGTGGCACTGGTGCCACCATGAGTCTGGTAACCATCCTGCCTATCGTAGCTTTTCAGGAGCCAGCCAGTCACTCCCAGCCATAGGCCCCCAGACACAAACCTCGGCCCGTTTCCCTGGCAAACAAAAGTAAGCTGCCCCGCTTCTGGATGGCAGATTGCAGGAGCCACTTTGTGGTATCCAACCAGCCCAACTTGGCACTGGTGCCACCTCTGGTCTGGGAACCATCCTGCGTATCGTGGATTCTAAGGAGCCAGCCGGCCACTCCCAGCCACAGGACCCCAAACACAAACAACGGCGCTTTTCCCTGGAAAACAAAACTGGCCTGCCAACTTTTTGATGGCAGATTGCAGGAACCACTTGGTACTATCAAACCAGCCCAACTTGGCACTGGTTCCACCATGGGTCTGGTAACCATCCTGCCTATCGTAGCTTTTCAGGAGCCAGCCGGTCACTTCCAGCCATAGGCCCCAGACACAAAGCACTGGGGGTTTCCCTGGCAAACAAAAGTATGCTACCCTGCTTCAGGATGGCAGATTGGAGGAGCCACTTTGCACCATCAAACCAGCCCGACTTGGAACTGGTGCCACCTCTGGTCTGGGAACCATCCTGCGTATCGTGGATTCTAAGGAGCCAGCTGGCCACTCCCAGCCACAGGCCCCCAAACACAAACAACGGCGCTTTTCCCTGGAAAACAAAACTGGCATGCCAACTTTTTAATGGCAGATTGCAGGAGCCACTTTGCACCATCAAACTAGCCCGACTTGGCACTGGTGCCACCTCTGGTCTGGGAACCATCCTGCGTATCTTGGATTCTAATTAGCCAGCCGGCCACTCCCAGCCACAGGCCCCCAAACACAAACAACGGCGCTTTTCCCTGGAAAACAAAACTCGCCTGCCAACATTTTGATGGCAGATTGCAGGAGCCACTTTGCACCATCAAACTAGCCCGACTTGGTACTGGTGCCACCTCTGGTCTGGGAACCATCCAGCGTATCGTGGATTCTAAGGAGCCAGCCGGCCACTCCCAGCCACAGGCCCCCAAACACAAACAACGGCGCTTTTCCCTGGAAAACAAAACTCGCCTGCCAACTTTTTGATGGCAGATTGCAGGAGCCACTTGGTACTATCAAACCAGCCCAACTTGACACTGGTGCCACCATGGGTCTGGTCACCATCCTGCCTATCGTAGCTTTTCAGGAGCCAGCCGGACAGTCCCACCCATAGGGCCCCAGACAAAAACCTCGGCCCGTTTCCCTGGCAAACAAAAGTAAGCTACCCCGCTTCTGGATGGCAGATTGCAGGAGCCACTTTGCACCATCAAACTAGCCTGATTTGGCACTGGTGCCACCTCAAGTCTGGGAAGCATCCTGCGTATCGTGGATTCTAAGGAGCCAGCCGGCCACTCCCAGCCACAAGCCCCCAAACACAAACAACGACACTTTTCCCTGGAAAACAAAACTCGCCTGCCAACTTTTTGATGGCAGATTGCAGGAGCCGCTTGGTACTATCAAATCAGCCCAACTTGGCACTGGTGCCACCATGAGTCTGGTAACCATCCTGCCTATCGTAGCTTTTCAGGAGCCAGCCGGTCACTCCCAGCCATAGGCCCCCAGACACAAACCTCGGCCCGTTTCCCTGGCAAACAAAAGTAAGCTGCCCCGCTTCTGGATGGCAGATTGCAGGAGCCACTTGGTACTATCAAACAAGCCCGACTTGGCACTGGTGCCACCTCTGGTCTGGGAACCATCCTGCGTATCGTGGATTCTAAGGAGCCAGCCGGCCACTCCCAGCCATAGGCCCCCAAACACAAACAACGGCGCTTTCCCCTGGAAAACAAAACTCGCCTGCCAACTTTTTGATGGCAGATTGCAGGAGCCGCTTGGTACTATCAAATCAGCCCAACGTGGCACTGGTGCCACCATGAGTCTGGTCACAATCCTGCCTATCGTAGCTTTTCAGGAGCCAGCCAATCACTCCCAGGCATAGGCCCCCAGACACAAACCTCGGCCCGTTTCCCTGGCAAACAAAAGTAAGCTGCCCCGCTTCTGGATGGCAGATTGCAGGAGCCACTTTGTGGTATCCAACCAGCCCAACTTGGCACTGGTGCCACCTCTGGTCTGGGAACCATCCTGCGTATCGTGGATTCTAAGGAGCCAGCCGGCCACTCCCAGCCACAGTCCACCAAACACAAACAACGGCGCTTTTCCCTGGAAAACAAAACTGGCCTGCCAACTTTTTGATGGCAGATTGCAGGAACCACTTGGTACTATCAAACCAGCCCAACTTGGCACTGGTTCCACCATGGGTCTGGTAACCATCCTGCCTATCGTAGCTTTTCAGGAGCCAGCCGGTCACTTCCAGCCATAGGCCCCAGACACAAACCACTCGGGGTTTCCCTGGCAAACAAAAGTATGCTACCCTGCTTCAGGATGGCAGATTGGAGGAGCCACTTTGCACCATCAAACCAGCCCGACTTGGCACTGGTGCCACCTCTGGTCTGGGAACCATCCTGCGTATCGTGGATTCTAAGGAGCCAGCTGGCCACTCCCAGCCACAGGCCCCCAAACACAAACAACGGCGCTTTTCCCTGGAAAACAAAACTGGCATGCCAACTTTTTAATGGCAGATTGCAGGAGCCACTTTGCACCATCAAACTAGCCCGACTTGGCACTGGTGCCACCTCTGGTCTGGGAACCATCCTGTGTATCGTGGATTCTAATTCGCCAGCCGGCCACTCCCAGCCACAGGCCCCCAAACACAAACAACGGCACTTTTCCCTGGAAAACAAAACTCGCCTGCCAACATTTTGATGGCAGATTGCAGGAGCCACTTGGTACTATCAAACCAGCCCAACTTGACACTGGTGCCATCATGGGTCTGGTAACCATCCTGCCTATCGTAGCTTTTCAGGAGCCAGCCGGACAGTCCCACCCATAGACCCCCAGACAAAAACCTCGGCCCGTTTCCCTGGCAAACAAAAGTAAGCTACCCCGCTTCTGGATGGCAGATTGCAGGAGCTACTTAGTACTATCAAACAAGCCCAACTTGGAACTGGTGCCCCCTCTGGTCTGGGAACCATCCTGCGTATCGTGGATTCTAAGGAGCCAGCCGGCCACTCCCAGCCACAGGCCACCAAACAAAATCAACGGCACTTTTCCCTGGAAAACAAAACCCGCCTGCCAACTTTTTGATGGCAGATTGCAGGAGCCACTTTTCCCCATCAAACTAGCCCGCCTTGGCACTGGTGCCACCTCTGGTCTGGGAACCATCCTGCCTATGGTAACTTTTAAGGAGCAAGCCGGTCACTCCCAGCCATAGGCCCCCAGACACAAACCTCGGCCCGTTTCCCTGGCAAACAAAATTAAGCTGCCCCGCTCCTGCATGGCAGATTGCAGGAGCTATTTAGTACTATCAAACCAGCCCGACTTGGCACTGGCGCCACCTTGGCTCTGGGAACCATCCTGCCTATTGTGGATTTTCAGGGGTCAGCCGGCCACTCTCAGCCATATGCCCTGAAACACAAACCACGGCCGTTTTCTCTGGCAAACAAAACTCAACTGCCCCTCTTCTGGATGGCAAATTGCAGGACGCACTTGGTACTACAAAAACAGCACAACTTGGCACTGGTGCCACCTTGGTTCTGGTCACCATCCTGCGTATCGAGCATTTTAAGGAGCCAGCCGGCCACTCCCAGCCATATGCCCCCAAAAAAAACCACGGCCCTTTTCTCTGGTAAACAAAACTCAGCTGCCCCGCTTCTGGATGGCAGATTGCAGGAGCCACTTGGTACTATCAAACCAGCCCGACTTGGCACTGGTGCCACCTCTGGTCTGGGAACCATCCTGCGTATCGTGGATTCTAAGGAGCCACCCGGCCACTCCCAGCCACAGGCCCCCAAACACAAACAACGGCGCTTTTCCCTGGAAAACAAAACTCGCCTGCCAACTTTTTGATGGCAGATTGCAGGAGCCGCTTGGTACTATCAAATCAGCCTAACTTGGAACTGGTGCCACCTCTGGTCTGGTAACCATCCTGCCTATCGTAGCTTTTCAGGAGCCAGCCAGTCACTCCCAGCCATAGGCCCCCAGACAAAAACCTCGGCCCGTTTCCCTTGCAAACAAAAGTAAGCTGCCCCGCTTCTGGATGGCAGATTGCAGGAGCCACTTGGTACTATCAAACAAGCCCGAATTGGAATTGGTGCCACCTCTGGTCTGGGAACCATCCTGCGTATCCTGGATTCTAAGGAGCCAGCCGGCCACTCCCAGCCACAGGCCACCAAAAAAAATCAATGGCACTTTTCCCTGGAAAACAAAACTCGCCTGCCAACTTTTTGATGGCAGATTGCAGGAGCCACTTGATACTATCAAATCAGCCCAACTTGGCACTGGTGCCACCATGGGTCTGGTAACCATCCTGCCTATCGTAGCTTTTCAGGAGCCAGCCGGTCACTCCCAGCCATAGGCCCCCAGACACAAACCTCGGCCCGTTTCCCTGGCAAACAAAAGTAAGCTGCCCCGCTTCTGGATGGCAGATTGCAGGAGCCACTTGGTACTATCAAACCAGCCCGACTTGGAACTGGTGCCACCTCTGGTCTGGGAACCATCCTGCGTATCGTGGATTCTAAGGAGCCAGCTGGCCACTCCCAGCCACAGGCCCCCAAACACAAACAACGGCACTTTTCCCTGGAAAACAAAACTCGCCTGCAAACTTTTTCATGGCAGATTGCAGGAGCCACTTTGCACCATCAAACTAGCCCGACTTGGCACTGGTGCCACCTCTGGTCTGGGAACCATCCTGCGTATCGTGGATTCTAAGGAGCCAGCCGGCCACTCCCAGCCACAAGCCCCCAAACACCAACAACGACACTTTTCCCTGGAAAACAAAACTCGCCTGCCAACTTTTTGATGGCAGATTGCAGGAGCCGCTTGGTACTATCAAATCAGCCCAACTTGGCACTGGTGCCACCATGAGTCTGGTAACCATCCTGCTATCGTAGCTTTTCAGGAGCCAGCCGGTCACTCCCAGCCATCGGCCCCCAGACACAAACCTCGGCCCGTTTCCCTGGCAAACAAAAGTAAGCTGCCCCGCTTCTGGATGGCAGATTGCCGGAGCCACTTGGTACTATCAAAGCAGCCCAACTTGGCATTGTTGCCACCTCTGGTCTGGGAACCATCCTGCGTATCGTGCATTCTAAGGAGCCAGCCGGCCACTCCCAGCCACAGTCCACCAAACACAAACAACGGCACATTTCCCTGGAAAACAGAACTCGCCTGCCAACTTTTTCATGGCAGATTGCAGGAGCCACTTTTCACGATCAAACTAGCCCGACTTGGCACTGGTGCCACCATGGTCTGGGAACCATCCTGCGTATCGTGGATTCTAATTAGCCAGCCGGCCACTCCCAGCCATAGGCCCCCAAACACAAACAACGGCGCTTTCCCCTGGAAAACAAAACTCGCCTGCCAACTTTTTGATGGCAGATTGCAGGAGCCGCTTGGTACTATCAAATCAGCCCAACGTGGCACTGGTGCCACCATGAGTCTGGTCACCATCCTGCCTATCGTAGCTTTTCAGGAGGCAGCAAATCACTCCCAGCCATAGGCCCCCAGACACAAACCTCGGCCCGTTTCCCTGGCAAACAAAAGTAAGCTGCCCCGCTTCTGGATGGCAGATTGCAGGAGCCACTTTGTGGTATCCAACCAGCCCAACTTGGCACTGGTGCCACCTCTGGTCTGGGAACCATCCTGCGTATCGTGGATTCTAAGGAGCCAGCCGGCCACTCCCAGCCACAGTCCACCAAACACAAACAACGGCGCTTTTCCCTGGAAAACAAAACTGGCCTGCCAACTTTTTGATGGCAGATTGCAGGAACCCCTTGGTACTATCAAACCAGCCCAACTTGGCACTGGTTCCACCATGGGTCTGGTAACTATCCTGCCTATCGTAGCTTTTCAGGAGCCAGCCGGTAACTTCCAGCCATAGGCCCCAGACACAAACCACTCGGGGTTTCCCTGGCAAACAAAAGTATGCTACCCTGCTTCAGGATGGCAGATTGGAGGAGCCACTTTGCACCATCAAACCAGCCCGACTTGGCACTGGTGCCACCTCTGGTCTGGGAACCATCCTGCGTATCGTGGATTCTAAGGAGCCAGCTGGCCACTCCCAGCCACAGGCCCCCAAACACAAACAACGGCGCTTTTCCATGGAAAACAAAACTGGCATGCCAACTTTTTAATGGCAGATTGCAGGAGCCACTTTGCACCATCAAACTAGCCCGACTTGGTACTGGTGCCACCTCTGGTCTGGGAACCATCCTGCGTATCGTGGATTCTAATTAGCCAGCCGGCCACTCCCAGCCACAGACCCCCAAACACAAACAACGGCGCTTTTCCCTGGAAAACAAAACTCGCCTGCCAACATTTTGATGGCAGATTGCAGGAGCCACTTTGCACCATCAAACCAGCCCGACTTGGCACTGGTACCACCTCTGGTCTGGGAACCATCCAGCGTATAGTGGATTTTAGGGAGCCAGCCGGCCACTCCCAGCCACAGGCCCCCAAACACAAACAACGGCGCTTTTCCCTGGAAAACAAAACTCGCCTGCCAACTTTTTCATGGCAGATTGCAGGAGCCACTTTGCACCATCAAACTAGGCCGACTTGGCACTGTTGCCACCATGGTCTGGGAACCATCCTGCGTATCGTGGATTCTAATTAGCGAGCCGGCCACTCCCAGCCATAGGCACCGAAACACAAACAATGGCGCTTTTCCCTGGAAAACAAAACTCGCCTGCCAACTTTTGGATGGCAGATTGCAGGAGCCGCTTGGTACTTTCAAATCAGCCCAACGTGACACTGGTGCCACCATGAGTCTGGTAACCATCCTGCCTATCGTAGCTTTTCAGGAGCCAGCCAGTCACTCCCAGCCATAGGCCCCCTGACAAAAACCTCGGCCCGTTTCCCTTGCAAACAAAAGTAAGCTGCCCCGCTTCTGGATGGCAGATTGCAGGAGCCACTTGGTACTATCAAACAAGCCCGACTTGGAACTGGTGCCACCTCTGGTCTGGGAACCATCCTGCGTATCGTGGATTATAAGGAGCCAGCCGGCCACTCCCAGCCACAGGCCACCAAAAAAAATCAACGGCACTTTTCCCTGGAAAACAAAACTGGCCTGCCAACATTTGATGGCAGATTACAGGAGCCGCTTGATACTATCAAATCAGCCCAACTTGGCACTGGTGCCACCATGGGTCTGGTAACCATCCTGCCTATCGTAGCTTTTCAGGAGCCAGCCGGTCACTCCCAGCCATAGGCCCCCAGACACAAACCTCGGCCCGTTTCCCTGGCAAACAAAAGTAAGCTGCCCCGCTTCTGGATGGCAGATTGCAGGAGCCACTTGGTACTATCAAACCAGCCCGACTTGGAACTGGTGCCACCTCTGGTCTGGGAACCATCCTGCGTATCGTGGATTCTAAGGAGCCAGCTGGCCACTCACAGTCACAGGCCCCCAAACACAAACAACGGCACTTTTCCCTGGAAAACAAAACTCGCCTGCAAACTTTTTCATGGCAGATTGCAGGAGCCACTTTGCACCATCAAACTAGCCCGACTTGGCACTGGTGCCACCTCTGGTCTGGGAACCATCCTGCGTATCGTGGATTCTAAGGAGCCAGCCGGCCACTCCCAGCCACAAGCCCCCAAACACAAACAACGACACTTTTCCCTGGAAAACAAAACTCGCCTGCCAACTTTTTGATGGCAGATTGCAGGAGCCGCTTGGTACTATCCACTCAGCCCAACGTGGCACTGGTGCCACCATGAGTCTGGTCACCATCCTGCTTATCGTAGCTTTTCAGGAGCCAGCAAATCACTCCCAGCCATAGGCCCCCAGACACAAACCTCGGCCCGTTTCCCTGGCAAACAAAAGTAAGCTGCCCCGCTTCTGGATGGCAGATTGCAGGAGCCACTTTGTGGTATCCAACCAGCCCAACTTGGCACTGGTGCCACCTCTGGTCTGGGAACCATCCTGCGTATCGTGGATTCTAAGGAGCCAGCCGGCCACTCCCAGCCACAGGACCCCAAACACAAACAACGGCGCTTTTCCCTTGAAAACAAAACTGGCCTGCCAACTTTTTGATGGCAGATTGCAGGAACCACTTGGTACTATCAAACCAGCCCAACTTGGCACTGGTTCCACCATGGGTCTGGTAACCATCCTGCCTATCGTAGCTTTTCAGGAGCCAGCCGGTCACTTCCAGCCATAGGCCCCAGACACAAACACTGGGGGTTTCCCTGGCAAAAAAAAGTATGCTACCCTGCTTCAGGATGGCAGATTGGAGGAGCCACTTTGCACCATCAAACCAGCCTGACTTGGCACGGGTGCCACCTCTGGTCTGGGAACCATCCTGCGTATCGTGGATTCTAAGGAGCCAGCTGGCCACTCCCAGCCACAGGCCCCCAAACACAAACAACGGCGCTTTTCCCTGGAAAACAAAACTGGCATGCCAACTTTTTAATGGCAGATTGCAGGAGCCACTTTGCACCATCAAACTAGCCCGACTTGGCACTGGTGCCACCTCTGGTCTGGGAACCATCCTGCGTATCGTGGATTCTAATTAGCCAGCCGGCCACTCCCAGCCACAGACCCCCAAACAGAAACAACGGCGCTTTTCCCTGGAAAACAAAACTCGCCTGCCAACATTTTGATGGCAGATTGCAGGAGCCACTTTGCACCATCAAACCAGCCCGTCTTGGCACTGGTGCCACCTCTGGTCTGGGAACCATCCAGCGTATCGTGGATTCTAGGGAGCCAGCCGGCCACTCCCAGCCACAGGCCCCCAAACACAAACAACGGCGCTTTTCCCTGGAAAACAAAACTCGCCTGCCAACTTTGTGATGGCAGATTGCAGGAGCCACTTGGTTATCAAACCAGCCCAACTTGACACTGGTGCCACCATGGGTCTGGTCACCATCCTGCCTATCGTAGCTTTTCAGGAGCCAGCCGGACAGTCCCACCCATAGGCCCCCAGACAAAAACCTCGGCCCGTTTCCCTGGCAAACAAAAGTAAGCTGCCCCGCTTCTGGATGGCAGATTGCAGGAGCCACTTGGTACTATCAAACAAGCCCAACTTGGAACTGGTGCCACCTCTGGTCTGGGAACCATCCTGCGTATCGTGGATTCTAAGGAGCCAGCCGGCCACTCCCAGCCACAGGCCACCAAACAAAATCAACGGCCCTTTTCCCTGGAAAACAAAACCCGCCTGCCAACATTTTGATGGCAGATTGCAGGAGCCACTTTTCCCCATCAAACTAGCCCGACTTGGCACTGGTGCCACCTTGGCTCTGGGAACCATCCTGCCTATTGTGGATTTTCAGGGGTCAGCCGGCCACTCTCAGCCATATGCCCTCAAACACAAACCACGGCCCTTTTCTGTGGCAAACAAAACTCAACTGCCCCTCTTCTGAATGGCAAATTGCAGGACGCACTTGGTACTACAAAAACAGCACGACTTGGCACTGGTGCCACCTTGGGTCTGGTCACCATCCTGCGTATCGAGCATTTTAAGGAGCCAGCCGGCCACTCCCAGCCATATGCCCCCAAAAAAAAACCACGGCCCTTTTCTCTGGCAAACAAAACTCAGCTGCCCCGCTTCTGGATGGCAGATTGCAGGAGCCACTTTGCACCATCAAACCAGCCCGACTTGGCACTGGTGCCACCTCTGGTCTGTGAACCATCCTGCGTATCGTGGATTATAAGGAGACAGCTGGCCACTCCCAGCCACAGGCCCCCAAACACAAACAACGGCACTTTTCCCTGGAAAACAAAACAGGCCTGCCAACTTTTTAATGGCAGATTGCAGGAGCCACTTTGCACCATCAAACTAGCCCGACTTGGCACTGGTGCCACCTCTGCTCTGGGAACCATCCTGCGTATCGTGGATTCTAAGGAGCCAGCCGGCCACTCCCAGCCACAGTCCACCAAACACAAACAACGGCACTTTTCCCTGGAAAACAAAACTCGCCTGCCAACTTTTTCATGGCAGATTGCAGGAGCCACTTTGCACCATCAAACTAGCCCGACTTGGCACTGTTGCCACCATGGTCTGGGAACCATCCTGCGTATCGTGGATTCTAATTAGCCAGCTGGCCACTCCCAGCCAGAGGCACCCAAACACAAACAATGGCGTTTTCCCCTGGAAAACAAAACTCGCCTGCCAACTTTTGGATGGCAGATTGCAGGAGCCGCTTGGTACTTTCAAATCAGCCCAACGTGGCACTGGTGCCACCATGAGTCTGGTAACCATCCTGCCTATCGTAGCTTTTCAGGAGCCAGCCAGTCACTCCCAGCCATAGGCCCCCAGACAAAAACCTCGGCCCGTTTCCCTTGCAAACAAAAGTAAGCTGCCCCGCTTCTGGATGGCAGATTGCAGGAGCCACTTGGTACTATCAAACAAGCCCGACTTGGAACTGGTGCCACCTCTGGTCTGGGAACCATCCTGCGTATCGTGGATTCTAAGGAGCCAGCCGGCCACTCCCAACCACAGGCCACCAAAAAAAATCAACGGCACTTTTCCCTGGAAAACAAAACTGGCCTGCCAACTTTTTGATGGCAGATTGCAGGAGCCGCTTGATACTATCAAATTAGCCCAACTTGGCACTGGTGCCACCATGGGTCTGGTAACCATCCTGCCTATCGTAGCTTTTCAGGAGCCAGCCGGTCACTCCCAGCCATAGGCCCCCAGACACAAACCTCGGCCCGTTTCCCTGGCAAACAAAAGTAAGCTGCCCCGCTTCTGGATGGCAGATTGCAGGAGCCACTTGGTACTATCAAACCAGCCCGACTTGGAACTGGTGCCACCTCTAGTCTGGGAACCATCCTGCGTATCGTGGATTCTAAGGAGCCAGCCGGCCACTCCCAGCCACAGGCCCCCAAACACAAACAACGGCACTTTTCCCTGGAAAACAAAACTCGCCTGCAAACTTTTTCATGGCAGATTGCAGGAGCCACTTTGCACCATCAAACTAGCCCGACTTGGCACTGGTGCCACCTCTGCTCTGGGAACCATCCTGCGTATCGTGGATTCTAATTAGCCAGCGGGCCACTCCCAGCCATAGGCCCCCAAACACAAACAACGGCGCTTTTCCCGGGAAAACAAAACTCGCCTGCCAACATTTAGATGGGAGATTGCAGGAGCCACTTTGCACCATCAAACCAGCCCGACTTGGCACTGGTGCCACCTCTGGTCTGTGAACCATCCTGCGTATCGTGGATTCTAAGGAGCCACCCTGCCACTCCCAGCCACAGGCCCCCAAACACTAACAACGGCGCTTTCCCCTGGCAAACAAAACTCGCCTGCCAACTTTGTGATGGCAGATTGCAGGAGCCACTTGGTACTATCAAACCAGCCCAACTTGGCACTGGTGCCACCATGGGTCTGGTCACCATCCTGCCTATCGTAGCTTTTCAGGAGCCAGCCGGTCAGTCCCACCCATAGGCCCCCAGAAAAAACCTCGGCCCGTTTCCCTGGCAAACAAAAGTAAGCTGCCCCGCTTCTGGATGGCAGATTACAGGAGCCACTTGGTACTATCAAAGCAGCCCGACTTGGAACTGGTGCCACCTCTGGTCTGGGAACCATACTGCGTATCGTGCATTCTAAGGAGCCAGCTGGCCACTCCCAGCCACAGTCCACCAAACACAATCAACGGCACTTTTCCCTGGGAAAAAGAACTCGCCTGCCAACTTTTTAATGGCAGATTGCAGGAGCCACTTTGCACCATCAAACTAGCCCGACTTGGCACTGGTGCCACCATGGTCTGGGAACCATCCTGCGTATCGTGGATTCTAATTAGCCAGCCGGCCACTCCCAGCCATAGGCCCCCAAACACAAACAACGGCGCTTTCCCCTGGAAAACAAAACTCGCCTGCCAACTTTTTGATGGCAGATTGCAGGAGCCGCTTGGTACTATCAAATCAGCCCAACGTGGCACTGGTGCCACCATGAGTCTGGTCACCATCCTGCCTATCGTAGCTTTTCAGGAGCCAGCAAATCACTCCCAGCCATAGGCCCCCAGACACAAACCTCGGCCCGTTTCCCTGGCAAACAAAAGTAAGCTGCCCCGCTTCTGGATTGCAGATTGCAGGAGCCACTTTGTGGTATCCAACCAGCCCAACTTGGCACTGGTGCCACCTCTGGTCTGGGAACCATCCTGCGTATCGTGGATTCTAAGGAGCCAGCCGGCCACTCCCAACCACAGGCCACCAAAAAAAATCAACGGCACTTTTCCCTGGAAAACAAAACTGGCCTGCCAACTTTTTGATGGCAGATTGCAGGAGCCGCTTGATACTATCAAATTAGCCCAACTTGGCACTGGTGCCACCATGGGTCTGGTAACCATCCTGCCTATCGTAGCTTTTCAGGAGCCAGCCGGTCACTCCCAGCCATAGGCCCCCAGACACAAACCTCGGCCCGTTTCCCTGGCAAACAAAAGTAAGCTGCCCCGCTTCTGGATGGCAGATTGCAGGAGCCACTTGGTACTATCAAACCAGCCCGACTTGGAACTGGTGCCACCTCTAGTCTGGGAACCATCCTGCGTATCGTGGATTCTAAGGAGCCAGCCGGCCACTCCCAGCCACAGGCCCCCAAACACAAACAACGGCACTTTTCCCTGGAAAACAAAACTCGCCTGCAAACTTTTTCATGGCAGATTGCAGGAGCCACTTTGCACCATCAAACTAGCCCGACTTGGCACTGGTGCCACCTCTGCTCTGGGAACCATCCTGCGTATCGTGGATTCTAATTAGCCAGCGGGCCACTCCCAGCCATAGGCCCCCAAACACAAACAACGGCGCTTTTCCCGGGAAAACAAAACTCGCCTGCCAACATTTAGATGGGAGATTGCAGGAGCCACTTTGCACCATCAAACCAGCCCGACTTGGCACTGGTGCCACCTCTGGTCTGTGAACCATCCTGCGTATCGTGGATTCTAAGGAGCCACCCTGCCACTCCCAGCCACAGGCCCCCAAACACTAACAACGGCGCTTTCCCCTGGAAAACAAAACTCGCCTGCCAACTTTGTGATGGCAGATTGCAGGAGCCACTTGGTACTATCAAACCAGCCCAACTTGGCACTGGTGCCACCATGGGTCTGGTCACCATCCTGCCTATCGTAGCTTTTCAGGAGCCAGCCGGTCAGTCCCACCCATAGGCCCCCAGAAAAAACCTCGGCCCGTTTCCCTGGCAAACAAAAGTAAGCTGCCCCGCTTCTGGATGGCAGATTACAGGAGCCACTTGGTACTGTCAAAGCAGCCCGACTTGGAACTGGTGCCACCTCTGGTCTGGGAACCATCCTGCGTATCGTGCATTCTAAGGAGCCAGCTGGCCACTCCCAGCCACAGTCCACCAAACACAATCAACGGCACTTTTCCCTGGGAAAAAGAACTCGCCTGCCAACTTTTTAATGGCAGATTGCAGGAGCCACTTTGCACCATCAAACTAGCCCGACTTGGCACTGGTGCCACCATGGTCTGGGAACCATCCTGCGTATCGTGGATTCTAATTAGCCAGCCGGCCACTCCCAGCCATAGGCCCCCAAACACAAACAACGGCGCTTTCCCCTGGAAAACAAAACTCGCCTGCCAACTTTTTGATGGCAGATTGCAGGAGCCGCTTGGTACTATCAAATCAGCCCAACGTGGCACTGGTGCCACCATGAGTCTGGTCACCATCCTGCCTATCGTAGCTTTTCAGGAGCCAGCAAATCACTCCCAGCCATAGGCCCCCAGACACAAACCTCGGCCCGTTTCCCTGGCAAACAAAAGTAAGCTGCCCCGCTTCTGGATGGCAGATTGCAGGAGCCACTTTGTGGTATCCAACCAGCCCAACTTGGCACTGGTGCCACCTCTGGTCTGGGAACCATCCTGCGTATCGTGGATTCTAAGGAGCCAGCCGGCCAGTCCCAGCCACAGGACCCCAAACACAAACAACGGCGCTTTTCCCTGGAAAACAAAACTGGCCTGCCAACTTTTTGATGGCACATTGCAGGAACCACTTGGTACTATCAAACCAGCCCAACTTGGCACTGGTTCCACCATGGGTCTGGTAACCATCCTGCCTATCGTAGCTTTTCAGGAGCCAGCCGGTCACTTCCAGCCATAGGCCCCAGACACAAAGCACTGGGGTTTTCCCTGGCAAAAAAAAGTATGCTACCCTGCTTCAGGATGGCAGATTGGAGGAGCCACTTTGCACCATCAAACCAGCCTGACTTGGCACGGGTGCCACCTCTGGTCTGGGAACCATCCTGCGTATCGTGGATTCTAAGGAGCCAGCTGGCCACTCCCAGCCACAGGCCCCCAAACACAAACAACGGCGCTTTTCCCTGGAAAACAAAACTGGCATGCCAACTTTTTAATGGCAGATTGCAGGAGCCACTTTGCACCATCAAACTAGCCCGACTTGGCACTGGTGCCACCTCTGGTCTGGGAACCATCCTGCGTATCGTGGATTCTAATTAGCCAGCCGGCCACTCCCAGCCACAGACCCCCAAACACAAACAACGGCGCTTTTCCCTGGAAAACAAAACTCGCCTGCCAACATTTTGATGGCAGATTGCAGGAGCCACTTTGCACCATCAAACCAGCCCGACTTGGCACTGGTGCCACCTCTGGTCTGGGAACCATCCTGCGTATCGTGGATTCTAGGGAGCCAGCCGGCCACTCCCAGCCACAGGACCCCAAACAAAAACAACGGCGCTTTTCCCTGGAAAACAAAACTCGCCTGCCAACTTTTTGATGGCAGATTGCAGGAGCCACTTGGTTATCAAACCAGCCCAACTTGACACTGGTGCCACCATGGGTCTGGTCACCATCCTGCCTATCGTAGCTTTTCAGGAGCCAGCCGGACAGTCCCACCCATAGGCCCCCAGACAAAAACCTCGGCCCGTTTCCCTGGCAAACAAAAGTAAGCTACCTAGCTTCTGGATGGCAGATTGCAGGAGCCACTTGGTACTATCAAACAAGCCCAACCTGGAACTGGTGCCACCTCTGGTCTGGGAACCATCCTGCGTATCGTGGATTCTAAGGAGCCAGCCGGTCACTCCCAGCCACAGGCCACCAAACAAAATCAACGGCACTTTTCCATGGAAAACAAAACTGGCCTGCCAACTTTTTGATGGCAGATTGCAGGAGCCACTTTTCCCCATCAAACTAGCCCGACTTGGCACTGGTGCCACCTCTGGTCTGGGAACCATCCTGCCTATGGTAGCTTTTCAGGAGCCAGCCGGTCACTCCCAGCCATAGGCCCCCAGACACAAACCTCGGCCCGTTTCCCTGGCAAACAAAATTAAGCTGCCCCGCTCCTGGATGGCAGATTGCAGGAGCTATTTAGTACTATCAAACCAGCCCGACTTGGCACTGGCGCCACCTTGGCTCTGGGAACCATCCTGCCTATTGTGGATTTTCAGGGGTCAGCCGGCCACTCTCAGCCATATGCCCTGAAACACAAACCACGGCCCTTTTCTCTGGCAAACAAAACTCAACTGCCCCTCTTCTGAATGGCAAATTGCAGGACGCACTTGGTACTACAAAAACAGCACGACTTGGCACTGGTGCCACCTTGGGTCTGGTCACCATCCTGCGTATCGAGCATTTTAAGGAGCCAGCCGGCCACTCGCAGCCATATGCCCCCAAAAAAAAACCACGGCCCTTTTCTCTGGCAAACAAAACTCAGCTGCCCCGCTTCTGGATGGCAGATTGCAGGAGCCACTTTGCACCATCAAACCAGCCCGACTTGGCACTGGTGCCACCTCTGGTCTGTGAACCATCCTGCGTATCGTGGATTATAAGGAGACAGCTGGCCACTCCCAGCCACAGGCCCCCAAACACAAACAACGGCACTTTTCCCTGGAAAACAAAACAGGCCTGCCAACTTTTTAATGGCAGATTGCAGGAGCCACTTTGCACCATCAAACTAGCCCGACTTGGCACTGGTGCCACCTCTGCTCTGGGAACCATCCTGCGTATCGTGGATTCTAAGGAGCCAGCCGGCCACTCCCAGCCACAGGCCCCCAAACACAAACAACGGCACTTTTCCCTGGAAAACAAAACTCGCCTGCCAACTTTTTCATGGCAGATTGCAGGAGCCACTTTGCACCATCAAACTAGGCCGACTTGGCACTCTTGCCACCATGGTCTGGGAACCATCCTGCGTATCGTGGATTCTAATTAGCCAGCTGGCCACTCCCAGCCATATGCACCCAAACAAAAACAATGGCGTTTTCCCCTGGAAAACAAAACTCGCCTGCCAACTTTTGGATGGCAGATTGCAGGAGCCGCTTGGTACTTTCAAATCAGCCCAACGTGGCACTGGTGCCACCATGAGTCTGGTAACCATCCTGCCTATCGTAGCTTTTCAGGAGCCAGCCAGTCACTCCCAGCCATAGGCCCCCACACAAAAACCTCGGCCCGTTTCCCTTGCAAACAAAAGTAAGCTGCCCCGCTTCTGGATGGCAGATTGCAGGAGCCACTTGGTACTATCAAACAAGCCCGACTTGGAACTGGTGCCACCTCTGGTCTGGGAACCATCCTGCGTATCCTGGATTCTAAGGAGCCAGCCGGCCACTCCCAGCCACAGGCCACCAAAAAAAATCAACGGCACTTTTCCCTGGAAAACAAAACTGGCCTGCCAACTTTTTGATGGCAGATTGCAGGAGCCGCTTGATACTATCAAATCAGCCCAACTTGGCACTGGTGCCACCATGGGTCTGGTAACCATCCTGCCTATCGTAGCTTTTCAGGAGCCAGCCGGTCACTCCCAGCCATAGGCCCCCAGACACAAACCTCGGCCCCTTTCCCTGGCAAACAAAAGTAAGCTGCCCCGCTTCTGGATGGCAGATTGCAGGAGCCACTTGGTACTATCAAACCAGCCCGACTTGGAACTGGTGCCACCTCTGGTCTGGGAACCATCCTGCGTATCGTGGATTCTAAGGAGCCAGCCGGCCACTCCCAGCCACAGGCCCCCAAACACAAACAACGGCACTTTCCCTGGAAAACAAAACTCGCCTGCAAACTTTTTCATGGCAGATTGCAGGAGCCACTTTGCACCATCAAACTAGCCCGACTTGGCACTGGTGCCACCTCTGCTCTGGGAACCATCCTGCGTATCGTGGATTCTAAGGAGCCACCCGGCCACTCCCAGCCACAGGCCACCAAACACAATCAACGGCACTTTTCCCTGGAAAACAGAACTCGCCTGCCAACTTTTTCATGGCAGATTGCAGGAGCCACTTTGCACCATCAAACCAGCCCGACTTGGCACTGGTGCCACCTCTGGTCTGGGAACCATCCTGCGTATCGTGGATTCTAAGGAGCCACCCGGCCACTCCCAGCCACAGGCCCCCAAACACAAACAACGGCGCTTTTCCCTGGAAAACAAAACTCGCCTGCCAACTTTGTGATGGCAGATTGCAGGAGCCACTTGGTACTATCAAACCAGCCCAACTTGGCACTGGTGCCACCATGGGTCTGGTCACCATCCTGCCTATCGTAGCTTTTCAGGAGCCAGCCGGTCAGTCCCACATATAGGCCCCCAGAAAAAACCTCGGCCCGTTTCCCTGGCTAACAAAAGTAAGCTGCCCCGCTTCTGGATGGCAGATTGCAGGAGCCACTTGGTACTATCAAAGCAGCCCGACTTGGCACTGGTGCCACCTCTGGTCTGGGAACCATCCTGCGTATCGTGCATTCTAAGGAGCCAGCCGGCCACTCCCAGCCACAGTCCACCAAACACAATCAACGGCACTTTTCCCTGGAAAACAGAACTCGCCTGCCAACTTTTTCATGGCAGATTGCAGGAGCCACTTTTCCCCATCAAACTAGCCCGACTTGGCACTGGTGCCACCATGGTCTGGGAACCATCCTGCGTATCGTGGATTCTAATTATCCAGCCGGCCACTCCCAGCCATAGGCCCCCAAACACAAACAACGGCGCTTTCCCCTGGAAAACAAAACTCGCCTGCCAAATTTTGATGGCAGATTGCAGGAGCCGCTTGGTACTATCAAATCAGCCCAACGTGGCACTGGTGCCACCATGAGTCTGGTCACCATCCTGCCTATCGTAGCTTTTCAGGAGCCAGCAAATCACTCCCAGCCATAGGCCCCCCGACACAAACCTCGGCCCCTTTCCCTGGCAAACAAAAGTAAGCTGCCCCGCTTCTGGATGGCAGATTGCAGGAGCCACTTTGTGGTATCCAACCAGCCCAACTTGGCACTGGTGCCACCTCTGGTCTGGGAACCATCCTGCGTATCGTGGATTCTAAGGAGCCAGCCGGCCACTCCCAGCCACAGGACCCCAAACACAAACAACGGCGCTTTTCCCTGGAAAACAAAACTGGCCTGCCAACTTTTTGATGGCAGATTGCAGGAACCACTTGGTACTATCAAACCAGCCCAACTTGGCACTGGTTCCACCATGGGTCTGGTAACCATCCTGCCTATCGTAGCTTTTCAAGAGCCAGCCGGTCACTTCCAGCCATAGGCCCCAGACACAAAGCACTGGGGGTTTCCCTGGCAAAAAAAAGTATGCTACCCTGCTTCAGGATGGCAGATTGGAGGAGCCACTTTGCACCATCAAACCAGCCTGACTTGGCACGGGTGCCACCTCTGGTCTGGGAACCATCCTGCGTATCGTGGATTCTAAGGAGCCAGCTGGCCACTCCCAGCCACAGACACCCAAACAGAAACAACGGCGCTTTTCCCTGGAAAACAAAACTGGCATGCCAACTTTTTAATGGCAGATTGCAGGAGCCACTTTGCACCATCAAACTAGCCCGACTTGGCACTGGTGCCACCTCTGCTCTGGGAACCATCCTGCGTATCGTGGATTCTAATTAGCCAGCCGGCCACTCCCAGCCACAGACCCCCAAACACAAACAACGGCGCTTTTCCCTGGAAAACAAAACTCGCCTGCCAACATTTTGATGGCAGATTGCAGGAGCCACTTTGCACCATCAAACCAGCCCGACTTGGCACTGGTGCCACCTCTGGTCTGGGAACCATCCAGCTTATCGTGGATTCTAGGGAGCCAGCCGGCCACTCCCAGCCACAGGCCCCCAAACACAAACAACGGCGCTTTTCCCTGGAAAACAAAACTCGCCTGCCAACTTTTTGATGGCAGATTGCAGGAGCCACTTGGTTATCAAACCAGCCCAACTTGACACTGGTGCCACCATGGGTCTGGTCACCATCCTGCCTATCGTAGCTTTTCAGGAGCCAGCCGGACAGTCCCACCCATAGGCCCCCAGACAAAAACCTCGGCCCGTTTCCCTGGCAAACAAAAGTAAGCTACCCCGCTTCTGGATGGCAGATTGCAGGAGCCACTTGGTACTATCAAACAAGCCCAACTTGGAACTGGTGCCACCTCTGGTCTGGGAACCATCCTGCGTATCGTGGATTCTAAGGAGCCAGCCGGCCACTCCCAGCCACAGGCCACCAAACAAAATCAACGGCACTTTTCCCTGGAAAACAAAACCCGCCTGCCAACTTTTTGATGGCAGATTGCAGGAGCCACTTTTCCCCATCAAACTAGCCCGACTTGGCACTGGTGCCACCTCTGGTCTGGGAACCATCCTGCCTATCGTAGCTTTTCAGGAGCCAGCCGGTCAGTCCCACCCATAGGCCCCCAGACACAAACCTCGGCCCGTTTCCCTGGCAAACAAAATTAAGCTGCCCCGCTCCTGGATGGCAGATTGCAGGAGCTATTTAGTACTATCAAACCAGCCCGACTTGGCACTGGCGCCACCTTGGCTCTGGGAACCATCCTGCCTATTGTGGATTTTCAGGGGTCAGCCGGCCACTCTCAGCCATATGCCCTCAAACACAAACCACGGCCCTTTTCTCTGGCAAACAAAACTCAACTGCCCCTCTTCTGAATGGCAAATTGCAGGACGCACTTGGTACTACAAAAACAGCACGACTTGGCACTGGTGCCACCTTGGGTCTGGTCACCATCCTGCGTATCGAGCATTTTAAGGAGCCAGCCGGCCACTCGCAGCCATATGCCCCCAAAAAAAAACCACGGCCCTTTTCTCTGGCAAACAAAACTCAGCTGCCCCGCTTCTGGATGGCAGATTGCAGGAGCCACTTTGCACCATCAAACCAGCCCGACTTGGCACTGGTGCCACCTCTGGTCTGTGAACCATCCTGCGTATCGTGGATTATAAGGAGACAGCCGGCCACTCCCAGCCACAGGCCCCCAAACACAAACAACGGCACATTTCCCTGGAAAACAAAACAGGCCTGCCAACTTTTTAATGGCAGATTGCAGGAGCCACTTTGCACCATCAAACTAGCCCGACTTGGCACTGGTGCCACCTCTGGTCTGGGAACCATCCTGCGTATCGTGGATTCTAAGGAGCCAGCGGGCCACTCCCAGCCATAGGCCCCCAAACAAAAACAACGGCGCTTTTCCCTGGAAAACAAAACTCGCCTGCCAACTTTTTAATGGCAGATTGCAGGAGCCACTTTGCACCATCAAACTAGCCCGACTTGGCACTGTTGCCACCATGGTCTGGGAACCATCCTGCGTATCGTGGATTCTAATTAGCCAGCTGGCCACTCCCAGCCATAGGCACCCAAACACAAACAATGGCGTTTTCCCCTGGAAAACAAAACTCGCCTGCCAACTTTTGGATGGCAGATTGCAGGAGCCGCTTGGTACTTTCAAATCAGCCCAACGTGGCACTGGTGCCACCATGAGTCTGGTAACCATCCTGCCTATCGTAGCTTTTCAGGAGCCAGCCAGTCACTCCCAGCCATAGGCCCCCACACAAAAACCTCGGCCCGTTTCCCTTGCAAACAAAAGTAAGCTGCCCCGCTTCTGGATGGCAGATTGCAGGAGCCACTTGGTACTATCAAACAAGCCCGACTTGGAACTGGTGCCACCTCTGGTCTGGGAACCATCCTGCGTATCGTGGATTCTAAGGAGCCAGCCGGCCACTCCCAGCCACAGGCCACCAAAAAAAATCAACGGCACTTTTCCCTGGAAAACAAAACTGGCCTGCCAACTTTTTGATGGCAGATTGCAGGAGCCGCTTGATACTATCAAATCAGCCCAACTTGGCACTGGTGCCACCATGGGTCTGGTAACCATCCTGCCTATCGTAGCTTTTCAGGAGCCAGCCGGTCACTCCCAGCCATAGGCCCCCAGACACAAACCTCGGCCCGTTTCCCTGGCAAACAAAAGTAAGCTGCCCCGCTTCTGGATGGCAGATTGCAGGAGCCACTTGGTACTATCAAACCAGCCCGACTTGGAACTGGTGCCACCTCTGGTCTGGGAACCATCCTGCGTATCGTGGATTCTAAGGAGCCAGCCGGCCACTCCCAGCCACAGGCCCCCAAACACAAACAACGGCACTTTTCCCTGGAAAACAAAACTCGCCTGCAAACTTTTTCATGGCAGATTGCAGGAGCCACTTTGCACCATCAAACTAGCCCGACTTGGCACTGGTGCCACCTCTGCTCTGGGAACCATCCTGCGTATCGTGGATTCTAATTCGCCAGCGGGCCACTCCCAGCCATAGGCCCCCAAACACAAACAACGGCGCTTTTCCCGGGAAAACAAAACTCGCCTGCCAACATTTTGATGGGAGATTGCAGGAGCCACTTTGCACCATCAAACCAGCCCGACTTGGCACTGGTGCCACCTCTGGTCTGGGAACCATCCTGCGTATCGTGGATTCTAAGGAGCCACCCGGCCACTCCCAGCCACAGGCCCCCAAACACAAACAACGGCGCTTTTCCCTGGAAAACAAAACTCGCCTGCCAACTTTTTGATGGCAGATTGCAGGAGCCACTTGGTACTATCAAACCAGCCCAACTTGGCACTGGTGCCACCATGGGTCTGGTCACCATCCTGCCTATCGTAGCTTTTCAGGAGCCAGCCGGTCAGTCCCACATATAGGCCCCCAGAAAAAACCTCGGCCCGTTTCCCTGGCAAACAAAAGTAAGCTGCCCCGCTTCTGGATGGCAGATTGCAGGAGCCACTTGGTACTATCAAAGCAGCCCGACTTGGCACTGGTGCCACCTCTGGTCTGGGAACCATCCTGCGTATCGTGCATTCTAAGGAGCCAGCCGGCCACTCCCAGCCACAGTCCACCAAACACAATCAACGGCACTTTTCCCTGGAAAACAGAACTCGCCTGCCAACTTTTTCATGGCAGATTGCAGGAGCCACTTTGCACCATCAAACTAGCCCGACTTGGCACTGGTGCCACCATGGTCTGGGAACCATCCTGCGTATCGTGGATTCTAATTAGCCAGCCGGCCACTCCCAGCCATAGGCCCCCAAACACAAACAACGGCGCTTTCCCCTGGAAAACAAAACTCGCCTGCCAAATTTTGATGGCAGATTGCAGGAGCCGCTTGGTACTATCAAATCAGCCCAACGTGGCACTGGTGCCACCATGAGTCTGGTCACCATCCTGCCTATCGTAGCTTTTCAGGAGCCAGCAAATCACTCCCAGCCATAGGCCCCCAGACACAATCCTCGGCCCCTTTCCCTGGCAAACAAAAGTAAGCTGCCCCGCTTCTGGATGGCAGATTGCAGGAGCCACTTTGTGGTATCCAACCAGCCCAACTTGGCACTGGTGCCACCTCTGGTCTGGGAACCATCCTGCGTATCGTGGATTCTAAGGAGCCAGCCGGCCACTCCCAGCCACAGGACCCCAAACAAAAACAACGGCGCTTTTCCCTGGAAAACAAAACTGGCCTGCCAACTTTTTGATGGCAGATTGCAGGAACCACTTGGTAGTATCAAACCAGCCCAACTTGGCACTGGTTCCACCATGGGTCTGGTGACCATCCTGCCTATCGTAGCTTTTCAAGAGCCAGCCGGTCACTTCCAGCCATAGGCCCCAGACACAAAGCACTGGGGGTTTCCCTGGCAAAAAAAAGTATGCTACCCTGCTTCAGGATGGCAGATTGGAGGAGCCACTTTGCACCATCAAACCAGCCTGACTTGGCACGGGTGCCACCTCTGGTCTGGGAACCATCCTGCGTATCGTGGATTCTAAGGAGCCAGCTGGCCACTCCCAGCCACAGACCCCCAAACAGAAACAACGGCGCTTTTCCCTGGAAAACAAAACTGGCATGCCAACTTTTTAATGGCAGATTGCAGGAGCCACTTTGCACCATCAAACTAGCCCGACTTGGCACTGGTGCCACCTCTGCTCTGGGAACCATCCTGCGTATCGTGGATTCTAATTAGCCAGCCGGCCACTCCCAGCCACAGACCCCCAAACACAAACAACGGCGCTTTTCCCGGGAAAACAAAACTCGCCTGCCAACATTTTGATGGGAGATTGCAGGAGCCACTTTGCACAATCAAACCAGCCCGACTTGGCACTGGTGCCACCTCTGGTCTGGGAACCATCCTGCGTATCGTGGATTCTAAGGAGCCACCCGGCCACTCCCAGCCACAGGCCCCCAAACACAAACAACGGCGCTTTTCCCTGGAAAACAAAACTCGCCTGCCAACTTTTTGATGGCAGATTGCAGGAGCCACTTGGTTATCAAACCAGTCCAACTTGACACTGGTGCCACCATGGGTCTGGTCACCATCCTGCCTATCGTAGCTTTTCAGGAGCCAGCCGGACAGTCCCACCCATAGGCCCCCAGACAAAAACCTCGGCCCGTTTCCCTGGCAAACAAAAGTAAGCTACCCCGCTTCTGGATGGCAGATTGCAGGAGCCACTTTGCACCATCAAACCAGCCCGACTTGGCACTGGTGCCACCTCTGGTCTGGGAACCATCCTGCGTATCGTGGATTCTAAGGAGCCAGCCGGCCACTCCCAGCCATATGCCCCCAAAGACAAACAACGGCGCTTTTCCCTGGAAAACAAAACTCGCCTGCCAACTTTTTGATGGCAGATTGCAGGAGCCACTTTTCCCCATCAAACTAGCCCGACTTGGCACTGGTGCCACCTCTGGTCTGGGAACCATCCTGCCTATCGTAGCTTTTCAGGAGCCAGCCGGTCAGTCCCACCCATAGGCCCCCAGACACAAACCTCGGCCCGTTTCCCTGGCAAACAAAATTAAGCTGCCCCGCTCCTGGATGGCAGATTGCAGGAGCTATTTAGTACTATCAAACCAGCCCGACTTGGCACTGGCGCCACCTTGGCTCTGGGAACCATCCTGCCTATTGTGGATTTTCAGGGGTCAGCCGGCCACTCTCAGCCATATGCCCTCAAACACAAACCACGGCCCTTTTCTCTGGCAAACAAAACTCAACTGCCCCTCTTCTGAATGGCAAATTGCAGGACGCACTTGGTACTACAAAAACAGCACGACTTGGCACTGGTGCCACCTTGGGTCTGGTCACCATCCTGCGTATCGAGCATTTTAAGGAGCCAGCCGGCCACTCGCAGCCATATGCCCCCAAAAAAAAACCATGGCCCTTTTCTCTGGCAAACAAAACTCAGCTGCCCCGCTTCTGGATGGCAGATTGCAGGAGCCACTTTGCACCATCAAACCAGCCCGACTTGGCACTGGTGCCACCTCTGGTCTGTGAACCATCCTGCGTATCGTGGATTATAAGGAGACAGCCGGCCACTCCCAGCCACAGGCCCCCAAACACAAACAACGGCACATTTCCCTGGAAAACAAAACAGGCCTGCCAACTTTTTAATGGCAGATTGCAGGAGCCACTTTGCACCATCAAACTAGCCCGACTTGGCACTGGTGCCACCTCTGGTCTGGGCACCATCCAGCGTATCGTGGATTCTAAGGAGCCAGCGGGCCACTCCCAGCCATAGGCCCCCAAAGACAAACAACGGCGCTTTTCCCTGGAAAACAAAACTCGCCTGCCAACTTTTTAAAGGCAGATTGCAGGAGCCACTTTGCACCATCAAACTAGCCCGACTTGGCACTGGTGCCACCTCTGCTCTGGGAACCATCCTGCGTATCGTGGATTCTAATTAGCCAGTGGGCCACTCCCAGGCATAGGCCCCCAAACACAAACAACGGCGCTTTTCCCTGGAAAACAAAACTCGCCTGCCAACTTTGTGATGGCAGATTGCAGGAGCCACTTGGTACTATCAAACCAGCCCAACTTGGCACTGGTGCCACCATGGGTCTGGTCACCATCCTGCCTATCGTAGCTTCTCAGGAGCCAGCCGGTCAGTCCCACCCATAGGCCCCCAGAAAAAACCTCGGCCCGTTTCCCGGGCAAACAAAAGTAAGCTACCCCGCTTCTGGATGGCAGATTGCAGGAGCCACTTTGCACCATCAAACTAGCCCGACTTGGCACTGGTGCCACCTCTGGTCTGGGAACCATCCTGCGTATCGTGGATTCTAAGGAGCCAGCCGGCCACTCCCAGCCACAGTCCACCAAACACAAACAACGGCACTTTTCCCTGGAAAACAAAACTCGCCTGCCAACTTTTTCATGGCAGATTGCAGGAGCCACTTTGCACCATCAAACTAGCCCGACTTGGCACTGTTGCCACCATGGTCTGGGAACCATCCTGCGTATCGTGGATTCTAATTAGCCAGCTGGCCACTCCCAGCCATAGGCACCCAAACACAAACAATGGCGCTTTCCCCTGGAAAACAAAACTCGCCTGCCAACTTTTGGATGGCAGATTGCAGGAGCCGCTTGGTACTTTCAAATCAGCCCAACGTGGCACTGGTGCCACCATGAGTCTGGTAACCATCCTGCCTATCGTAGCTTTTCAGGAGCCAGCCAGTCACTCCCAGCCATAGGCCCCCAGACAAAAACCTCGGCCCGTTTCCCTTGCAAACAAAAGTAAGCTACCCCGCTTCTGGATGGCAGATTGCAGGAGCCACTTTGCACCATCAAACTAGCCCGACTTGGCACTGGTGACACCTCTGGTCTGGGAACCATCCTGCGTATCGTGGATTCTAAGGAGCCAGCCGGCCACTCCCAGCCATATGCCCCCAAACACAAACAACGGCGCTTTTCCCTGGAAAACAAAACTCGCCTGCCAACTTTTTGATGGCAGATTGCAGGAGCCGCTTGGTACTATCAAATCAGCCCAACTTGGCACTGGTGCCACCTCTGGTCTGGTCACCATCCTGCCTATCGTAGCTTTTCAGGAGGCAGCAAATCACTCCCAGCCATAGGCCCCCAGACACAAACCTCGGCCCGTTTCCCTGGCAAACAAAAGTAAGCTGCCCCGCTTCTGGATGGCAGATTGCAGGAGCCACTTTGTGGTATCCAACCAGCCCGACTTGGCACTGGTGCCACCTCTGGTCTGGGAACCATCCTGCGTATCGTGGATTCTAAGGAGCCAGCCGGCCACTCCCAGCCACAGGACCCCAAACACAAACAACGGCGCTTTTCCCTGGAAAACAAAACTGGCCTGCCAACTTTTTGATGGCAGATTGCAGGAACCACTTGGTACTATCAAACCAGCCCAACTTGGCACTGGTTCCACCATGGGTCTGCTAACCATCCTGCCTATCGTAGCTTTTCAGGAGCCAGCCGGTCACTTCCAGCCATAGGCCCCAGACACAAAACACTGGGGGTTTCCCTGGCAAAAAAAAGTATGCTACCCTGCTTCAGGATTGCAGATTGGAGGAGCCACTTTGCACCATCAAACCAGCCCGACTTGGCACTGGTGCCACCTCTGGTCTGGGAACCATCCTGCGTATCGTGGATTCTAAGGAGCCAGCTGGCCACTCCCAGCCACAGGCCCCCAAACACAAACAACGGCGCTTTTCCCTGGAAAACAAAACTGGCATGCCAACTTTTTAATGGCAGATTGCAGGAGCCACTTTGCACCATCAAACTAGCCCGACTTGGCACTGGTGCCACCTCTGGTCTGGGAACCATCCTGCGTATCGTGGATTCTAAATAGCCAGCCGGCCACTCCCAGCCACAGACCCCCAAACACAAACAACGGCGCTTTTCCCTGGAAAACAAAACTCGCCTGCCAACATTTTGATTGCAGATTGCAGGAGCCACTTTGCACCATCAAACCAGCCCGACTTGGAACTGGTGCCACCTCTCGTCTGGGAACCATCCAGCGTATCGTGGATTCTAAGGAGCCAGCCGGCCACTCCCAGCCACAGGCCCCCAAACACAAACAACGGCGCTTTTCCCTGGAAAACAAAACTCGCCTGCCAAATTTTGATGGCAGATTGCAGGAGCCACTTGGTACTATCAAATCAGCCCAACTTGGCACTGGTGCCACCATGGGTCTGGTAACCATCCTGCCTATCGTAGCTTTTCAGGAGCCAGCCGGTCACTCCCAGCCATAGGCCCCCAGACACAAACCTCGGCCCGTTTCCCTGGCAAACAAAAGTAAGCTGCCCGCTTCTGGATGGCAGATTGCAGGAGCCACTTGGTACTATCAAACCAGCCCGACTTGGAACTGGTGCCACCTCTGGTCTGTGAACCATCCTGCGTATCGTGGGTTCTAAGGAGCCAGCCGGCCACTCCCATCCACAGGCCCCCAAACACAAACAACCGCACTTTTCCCTGGAAAACAAAACTGGCCTGCCAACTTTTTGATGGCAGATTGCAGGAGCCACTTTGCACCATCAAACTAGCCTGACTTGGCACTGGTGCCACCTCTGCTCTGGGAACCATCCTGCGTATCGTGGATTCTAATTAGCCAGCGGGCCACTCCCAGCCATAGGCCCCCAAACACAAACAACGGCGCTTTTCCCGGGAAAACAAAACTCGCCTGCCAACATTTTGATGGGAGATTGCAGGAGCCACTTTGCACAATCAAACCAGCCCGACTTGGCACTGGTGCCACCTCTGGTCTGGGAACCATCCTGCGTATCGTGGATTCTAAGGAGCCACCCGGCAACTCCCAGCCACAGGCCCCCAAACACAAACAACGGCGCTTTTCCCTGGAAAACAAAACTCGCCTGCCAACTTTGTGATGGCAGATTGCAGGAGCCACTTGGTACTATCAAACCAGCCCAACTTGGCACTGGTGCCACCATGGGTCTGGTAACCATCCTGCCTATCGTAGCTTTTCAGGAGCCAGCCGGTCAGTCCCACCCATAGGCCCCCAGAAAAAACCTCGGCCCGTTTCCCTGGCAAACAAAAGTAAGCTACCCCGCTTCTGGATGGCAGATTGCAGGAGCCACTTTGCACCATCAAACTAGCCCGACTTGGCACTGGTGCCACCTCTGGTCTGGGAACCATCCTGCGTATCGTGGATTCTAAGGAGCCAGCCGGCCACTCCAAGCCATATGCCCCCAAAGACAAACAACGGCGCTTTTCCCTGGAAAACAAAACTCGCCTGCCAACTTTTTGATGGCAGATTGCAGGAGCCACTTTTCCCCATCAAACTAGCCCGACTTGGCACTGGTGCCACCTCTGGTCTGGGAACCATCCTGCCTATCGTAGCTTTTCAGGAGCCAGCCGGTCAGTCCCACCCATAGGCCCCCAGACACAAACCTCGGCCCGTTTCCCTGGCAAACAAAATTAAGCTGCCCCGCTCCTGGATGGCAGATTGCAGGAGCTATTTAGTACTATCAAACCAGCCCGACTTGGCACTGGCGCCACCTTGGCTCTGGGAACCATCCTGCCTATTGTGGATTTTCAGGGGTCAGCCGGCCACTCTCAGCCATATGCCCTCAAACACAAACCACGGCCCTTTTCTCTGGCAAACAAAACTCAACTGCCCCTCTTCTGGATGGCAAATTGCAGGACGCACTTGGTACTACAAAAACAGCACGACTTGGCACTGGTGCCACCTTGGGTCTGGTCACCATCCTGCGTATCGAGCATTTTAAGGAGCCAGCCGGCCACTCGCAGCCATATGCCCCCAAAAAAAAACCATGGCCCTTTTCTCTGGCAAACAAAACTCAGCTGCCCCGCTTCTGGATGGCAGATTGCAGGAGCCACTTTGCACCATCAAACCAGCCCGACTTGGCACTGGTGCCACCTCTGGTCTGTGAACCATCCTGCGTATCGTGGATTATAAGGAGACAGCCGGCCACTCCCAGCCACAGGCCCCCAAACACAAACAACGGCACATTTCCCTGGAAAACAAAACAGGCCTGCCAACTTTTTAATGGCAGATTGCAGGAGCCACTTTGCACCATCAAACTAGCCCGACTTGGCACTGGTGCCACCTCTGGTCTGGGAACCATCCAGCGTATCGTGGATTCTAAGGAGCCAGCGGGCCACTCCCAGCCATAGGCCCCCAAACACAAACAACGGCGCTTTTCCCTGGAAAACAAAACTCGCCTGCCAACTTTTTAAAGGCAGATTGCAGGAGCCACTTTGCACCATCAAACTAGCCCGACTTGGCACTGGTGCCACCTCTGCTCTGGGAACCATCCTGCGTATCGTGGATTCTAATTAGCCAGTGGGCCACTCCCAGGCATAGGCCCCCAAACACAAACAACGGCGCTTTTCCCTGGAAAACAAAACTCGCCTGCCAACTTTGTGATGGCAGATTGCAGGAGCCACTTGGTACTATCAAACCAGCCCAACTTGGCACTGGTGCCACCATGGGTCTGGTCACCATCCTGCCTATCGTAGCTTTTCAGGAGCCAGCCGGTCAGTCCCACCCATAGGCCCCCAGAAAAAACCTCGGCCCGTTTCCCGGGCAAACAAAAGTAAGCTACCCCGCTTCTGGATGGCAGATTGCAGGAGCCACTTTGCACCATCAAACTAGCCCGACTTGGCACTGGTGCCACCTCTGGTCTGGGAACCATCCTGCGTATCGTGGATTCTAAGGAGCCAGCCGGCCACTCCCAGCCACAGTCCACCAAACACAAACAACGGCACTTTTCCCTGGAAAACAAAACTCGCCTGCCAACTTTTTCATGGCAGATTGCAGGAGCCACTTTGCACCATCAAACTAGCCCGACTTGGCACTGTTGCCACCATGGTCTGGGAACCATCCTGCGTATCGTGGATTCTAATTAGCCAGCTGGCCACTCCCAGCCATAGGCACCCAAACACAAACAATGGCGCTTTCCCCTGGAAAACAAAACTCGCCTGCCAACTTTTGGATGGCAGATTGCAGGAGCCGCTTGGTACTTTCAAATCAGCCCAACGTGGCACTGGTGCCACCATGAGTCTGGTAACCATCCTGCCTATCGTAGCTTTTCAGGAGCCAGCCAGTCACTCCCAGCCATAGGCCCCCAGACAAAAACCTCGGCCCGTTTCCCTTGCAAACAAAAGTAAGCTACCCCGCTTCTGGATGGCAGATTGCAGGAGCCACTTTGCACCATCAAACTAGCCCGACTTGGCACTGGTGACACCTCTGGTCTGGGAACCATCCTGCGTATCGTGGATTCTAAGGAGCCAGCCGGCCACTCCCAGCCATATGCCCCCAAACACAAACAACGGCGCTTTTCCCTGGAAAACAAAACTCGCCTGCCAACTTTTTGATGGCAGATTGCAGGAGCCGCTTGGTACTATCAAATCAGCCCAACTTGGCACTGGTGCCACCTCTGGTCTGGTAACCATCCTGCCTATCGTAGCTTTTCAGGAGCCAGCCGGTCACTCCCAGCCATAGGCCCCCAGACACAAACCTCGGCCCGTTTCCCTGGCAAACAAAAGTAAGCTGCCCCGCTTCTGGATGGCAGATTGCAGGAGCCACTTGGTACTATCAAACCAGCCCGACTTGGAACTGGTGCCACTTCTGGTCTGGGAACCATCCTGCGTATCGTGGATTCTAAGGAGCCAGCTGGCCACTCCCAGCCACAGGCCCCCAAACACAAACAACGTCATATTTCCCTGGAAAACAAAACTCGCCTGCAAACTTTTTCATGGCAGATTGCAGGAGCCACTTTGCACCATCAAACTAGCCCGACTTGGCACTGGTGCCTCCTCTGCTCTGGGAACCATCCTGCGTATCGTGGATTCTAATTAGCCATAGGGCCACTCCCAGCCATAGGCCCCCAAACAAAAACAACGGCGCTTTTCCCTGGAAAACAAAACTCGCCTGCCAACTTTGTGATGGCAGATTGCAGGAGCCACTTGGTACTATCAAACCAGCCCAACTTGGCACTGGTGCCACCATGGGTCTGGTCACCATCCTGCCTATCGTAGCTTTTCAGGAGCCAGCCGGTCAGTCCCACCCATAGGCCCCCAGAAAAAACCTCGGCCCGTTTCCCTGGCAAACAAAAGTAAGCTACCCCGCTTCTGGATGGCAGATTGCAGGAGCCACTTTGCACCATCAAACTAGCCCGACTTGGCACTGGTGCCACCTCTGGTCTGGGAACCATCCTGCGTATCGTGGATTCTAAGGAGCCAGCCGGCCACTCCCAGCCACAAGCCCCCAAACACAAACAACGACACTTTTCCCTGGAAAACAAAACTCGCCTGCCAACTTTTTGATGGCAGATTGCAGGAGCCGCTTGGTACTATCAAATCAGCCCGACTTGGCACTGGTGCCACCATGAGTCTGGTAACCATCCTGCCTATCGTAGCTTTTCAGGAGCCAGCCGGTCACTCCCAGCCATAGGCCCCCAGACAAAAACCTCGGCCCGTTTCCCTGGCAAACAAAAGTAAGCTGCCCCGCTTCTGGATGGCAGATTGCAGGAGCCACTTGGTACTATCAAAGCAGCCCGACTTGGCACTGGTGCCACCTCTGGTCTGGGAACCATCCTGCGTATCGTGCATTCTAAGGAGCCAGCCGGCCACTCCCAGCCACAGTCCACCAAACACAAACAACGGCACTTTTCCCTGGAAAACAGAACTCGCCTGCCAACTTTTTGATGGCAGATTGCAGGAACCACTTGGTACTATCAAACCAGCCCAACTTGGCACTGGTTCCACCATGGGTCTGCTAACCATCCTGCCTATCGTAGCTTTTCAGGAGCCAGCCGGTCACTTCCAGCCATAGGCCCCAGACACAAAGCACTGGGGGTTTCCCTGGCAAACAAAAGTATGCTACCCTGCTTCAGGATTGCAGATTGGAGGAGCCACTTTGCACCATCAAACCAGCCCGACTTGGCACTGGTGCCACCTCTGGTCTGGGAACCATCCTGCGTATCGTGGATTCTAAGGAGCCAGCTGGCCACTCCCAGCCACAGGCCCCCAAACACAAACAACGGCGCTTTTCCCTGGAAAACAAAACTGGCATGCCAACTTTTTAATGGCAGATTGCAGGAGCCACTTTGCACCATCAAACTAGCCCGACTTGGCACTGGTGCCACCTCTGGTCTGGGAACCATCCTGCGTATCGTGGATTCTAAATAGCCAGCCGGCCACTCCCAGCCACAGACCCCCAAACACAAACAACGGCGCTTTTCCCTGGAAAACAAAACTCGCCTGCCAACATTTTGATTGCAGATTGCAGGAGCCACTTTGCACCATCAAACCAGCCCGACTTGGAACTGGTGCCACCTCTCGTCTGGGAACCATCCAGCGTATCGTGGATTCTAAGGAGCCAGCCGGCCACTCCCAGCCACAGGCCCCCAAACACAAACAACGGCGCTTTTCCCTGGAAAACAAAACTCGCCTGCCAAATTTTGATGGCAGATTGCAGGAGCCACTTGGTACTATCAAATCAGCCCAACTTGGCACTGGTGCCACCATGGGTCTGGTAACCATCCTGCCTATCGTAGCTTTTCAGGAGCCAGCCGGTCACTCCCAGCCATAGGCCCCCAGACACAAACCTCGGCCCGTTTCCCTGGCAAACAAAAGTAAGCTGCCCGCTTCTGGATGGCAGATTGCAGGAGCCACTTGGTACTATCAAACCAGCCCGACTTGGAACTGGTGCCACCTCTGGTCTGTGAACCATCCTGCGTATCGTGGGTTCTAAGGAGCCAGCCGGCCACTCCCATCCACAGGCCCCCAAACAAAAACAACCGCACTTTTCCCTGGAAAACAAAACTGGCCTGCCAACTTTTTGATGGCAGATTGCAGGAGCCACTTTGCACCATCAAACTAGCCTGACTTGGCACTGGTGCCACCTCTGCTCTGGGAACCATCCTGCGTATCGTGGATTCTAATTAGCCAGCGGGCCACTCCCAGCCATAGGCCCCCAAACACAAACAACGGCGCTTTTCCCGGGAAAACAAAACTCGCCTGCCAACATTTTGATGGGAGATTGCAGGAGCCACTTTGCACAATCAAACCAGCCCGACTTGGCACTGGTGCCACCTCTGGTCTGGGAACCATCCTGCGTATCGTGGATTCTAAGGAGCCACCCGGCAACTCCCAGCCACAGGCCCCCAAACACAAACAACGGCACTTTTCCCTGGAAAACAAAACTCGCCTGCCAACTTTGTGATGGCAGATTGCAGGAGCCACTTGGTACTATCAAACCAGCCCAACTTGGCACTGGTGCAACCATGGGTCTGGTAACCATCCTGCCTATCGTAGCTTTTCAGGAGCCAGCCGGTCAGTCCCACCCATAGGCCCCCAGAAAAAACCTCGGCCCGTTTCCCTGGCAAACAAAAGTAAGCTACCCCGCTTCTGGATGGCAGATTGCAGGAGCCACTTTGCACCATCAAACTAGCCCGACTTGGCACTGGTGCCACCTCTGGTCTGGGAACCATCCTGCGTATCGTGGATTCTAAGGAGCCATCCGGCCACTCCCAGCCATATGCCCCCAAAGACAAACAACGGCGCTTTTCCCTGGAAAACAAAACTCGCCTGCCAACTTTTTGATGGCAGATTGCAGGAGCCGCTTGGTACTATCAAATCAGCCCAACTTGGCACTGGTGCCACCTCTGGTCTGGTAACCATCCTGCCTATCGTAGCTTTTCAGGAGCCAGCCGGTCACTCCCAGCCATAGGCCCCCAGACACAAACCTCGGCCCGTTTCCCTGGCAAACAAAAGTAAGCTGCCCCGCTTCTGGATGGCAGATTGCAGGAGCCACTTGGTACTATCAAACAAGCCCGACTTGGAACTGGTGCCACCTCTGGTCTGGGAACCATCCTGCGTATCGTGGATTCTAAGGAGCCAGCTGGCCACTCCCAGCCACAGGCCCCCAAACACAAACAACGGCACTTTTCCCTGGAAAACAAAACTCGCCTGCCAACTTTTTGATGGCAGATTGCAGGAGCCGCTTGGTACTATCAAATCAGCCCAACTTGGCACTGGTGCCACCTCTGGTCTGGTAATCATCATGCCTATCGTAGCTTTTCAGGAGCCAGCCGGTCACTCCCAGCCATAGGCCCCCAGACACAAACCTCGGCCCGTTTCCCTGGCAAACAAAAGTAAGCTGCCCCGCTTCTGGATGGCAGATTGCAGGAGCCACTTGGTACTATCAAACCAGCCCGACTTGGAACTGGTGCCACCTCTGGTCTGGGAACCATCCTGCGTATCGTGGATTCTAAGGAGCCAGCCGGCCACTCCCAGCCACAGTCCACCAAACAAAAACAACGGCACTTTTCCCTGGAAAACAGAACTGGCCTGCCAACTTTTTCATGGCAGATTGCAGGAGCCACTTTGCACCATCAAACTAGCCCGACTTGGCACTGGTGCCACCATGGTCTGGGAACCATCCTGCGTATCGTGGATTCTAATTAGCCAGCCGGCCACTCCCAGCCATAGGCCCCCAAACACAAACAACGGCGCTTTCCCCTGGAAAACAAAACTCGCCTGCCAACTTTGTGATGGCAGATTGCAGGAGCCACTTGGTACTATCAAACCAGCCCAACTTGGCACTGGTGCAACCATGGGTCTGGTAACCATCCTGCCTATCGTAGCTTTTCAGGAGCCAGCCGGTCAGTCCCACCCATAGGCCCCCAGAAAAAACCTCGGCCCGTTTCCCTGGCAAACAAAAGTAAGCTACCCCGCTTCTGGATGGCAGATTGCAGGAGCCACTTTGCACCATCAAACTAGCCCGACTTGGCACTGGTGCCACCTCTGGTCTGGGAACCATCCTGCGTATCGTGGATTCTAAGGAGCCAGCCGGCCACTCCCAGCCATATGCCCCCAAAGACAAACAACGGCGCTTTTCCCTGGAAAACAGAACTCGCCTGCCAACTTTTTGATTGCAGATTGCAGGAGCCGCTTGGTACTATCAAATCAGCCCAACTTGGCACTGGTGCCACCTCTGGTCTGGTAACCATCCTGCCTATCGTAGCTTTTCAGGAGCCAGCCGGTCACTCCCAGCCATAGGCCCCCAGACACAAACCTCGGCCCGTTTCCCTGGCAAACAAAAGTAAGCTGCCCCGCTTCTGGATGGCAGATTGCAGGAGCCACTTGGTACTATCAAACAAGCCCGACTTGGAACTGGTGCCACCTCTGGTCTGGGAACCATCCTGCGTATCGTGGATTCTAAGGAGCCAGCTGGCCACTCCCAGCCACAGGCCCCCAAACAAAAACAACGGCACTTTTCCCTGGAAAACAAAACTCGCCTGCCAACTTTTTGATGGCAGATTGCAGGAGCCGCTTGGTACTATCAAATCAGCCCAACTTGGCACTGGTGCCACCTCTGGTCTGGTAATCATCCTGCCTATCGTAGCTTTTCAGGAGCCAGCCGGTCACTCCCAGCCATAGGCCCCCAGACACAAACCTCGGCCCGTTTCCCTGGCAAACAAAAGTAAGCTGCCCCGCTTCTGGATGGCAGATTGCAGGAGCCACTTGGTACTATCAAACCAGCCCGACTTGGAACTGGTGCCACCTCTGGTCTGGGAACCATCCTGCGTATCGTGGATTCTAAGGAGCCAGCCGGCCACTCCCAGCCACAGTCCACCAAACAAAAACAACGGCACTTTTCCCTGGAAAACAGAACTGGCCTGCCAACTTTTTCATGGCAGATTGCAGGAGCCACTTTGCACCATCAAACTAGCCCGACTTGGCACTGGTGCCACCATGGTCTGGGAACCATCCTGCGTATCGTGGATTCTAATTAGCCAGCCGGCCACTCCCAGCCATAGGCCCCCAAACACAAACAACGGCGCTTTCCCCTGGAAAACAAAACTCGCCTGCCATCTTTTTGATGGCAGATTGCAGGAGCCGCTTGGTACTATCAAATCAGCCCAACTTGGCACTGGTGCCACCATGAGTCTGGTCTCCATCCTGCCTATCGTAGCTTTTCAGGAGCCAGCAAATCACTCCCAGCCATAGGCCCCCAGACACAAACCTCGGCCCGTTTCCCTGGCAAACAAAAGAAAGCTGCCCCGCTTCTGGATGGCAGATTGCAGGAGCCACTTTGTGTTATCCAACCAGCCCAACTTGGCACTGGTGCCACCTCTGGTCTGGGAACCATCCTGCGTATCGTGGATTCTAAGGAGCCAGCCGGCCACTCCCAGCCACAGGACCCCAAACACAAACAACGGCGCTTTTCCCTGGAAAACAAAACTCGCCTGCCAACTTTTTGATGGCAGATTGCAGGAACCACTTAGTACTATCAAACCAGCCCAACTTGGCACTGGTTCCACCATGGGTCTGGTAACCATCCTGCCTATCGTAGCTTTTCAGGAGCCAGCCGGTCACTTCCAGCCATAGGCCCCAGACACAAACCACTGGGGGTTTCCCTGGCAAACAAAAGTATGCTACCCTGCTTCAGGATGGCAGATTGGAGGAGCCACTTTGCACCATCAAACCAGCCCGACTTGGCACTGGTGCCACCTCTGGTCTGAGAACCATCCTGCGTATCGTGGATTCTAAGGAGCCAGCTGGCCACTCCCAGCCACAGGCCCCCAAACACAAACAACGGCGCTTTTCCCTGGAAAACAAAACTCGCCTGCCAACATTTTGATGGCAGATTGCAGGAGCCACTTTGCACCATCAAACCAGCCCGACTTGGCACTGGTGCCACCTCTGGTCTGGGAACCATCCTGCGTACCGTGGATTCTAAGGAGCCAGCCGGCCACTCCCAGCCATATGCCCCCAAACACAAACAACGGCGCTTTTCCCTGGAAAACAAAACTCGCCTGCCAACTATTTGATGGCAGATGGCAGGAGCCACTTTTCCCCATCAAACTAGCCCGACTTGGCACTGGTGCCACCTCTGGTCTGGGAACCATCCTGCCTATCGTAGCTTTTCAGGAGGCAGCCGGTCACTCCCAGCCATAGGCCCCCAGACACAAACCTCGGCCCGTTTCCCTGGCAAACAAAATTAAGCTGCCCCGCTCCTGGATGGCAGATTGCAGGAGCTATTTAGTACTATCAAACCAGCCCGACTTGGCACTGGCGCCGCCTTGGCTCTGGGAACCATCCTGCCTATTGTGGATTTTCAGGGGTCAGCCGGCCACTCTCAGCCATATGCCCTGAAACACAAACCACGGCCCTTTTCTCTGGCAAACAAAACTCAACTGCCCCTCTTCTGGATGGCAAATTGCAGGACGCACTTGGTACTACAAAAACAGCACAACTTGGCACTGGTGCCACCTTGGGTCTGGTCACCATCCTGCGTATCGAGAATTTTAAGGAGCCAGCCGGCCACTCCCAGCCATATGCCCCCAAAAAAAAACCACGGCCCTTTTCTCTGGCAAACAAAACTCAGCTGCCCCGCTTCTGGATGGCAGATTGCAGGAGCCACTTTGCACCATCAAACCAGCCCGACTTGGCACTGGTGCCACCTCTGGTCTGTGAAACATCCTGCGTATCGTGGATTATAAGGAGACAGCTGGCCACTCCCAGCCACAGGCCCCCAAACAGAAACAACGGCGCTTTTCCCTGGAAAACAAAACAGGCCTGCCAACTTTTTAATGGCAGATTGCAGGAGCCACTTTGCACCATCAAACTAGCCCGACTTGGCACTGGTGCCACCTCTGCTCTGGGAACCATCCTGCGTATCGTGGATTCTAATTAGCCAGCGGGCCACTCCCAGCCATAGGCCCCCAAACACAAACAACGGCGCTTTTCCCTGGAAAACAAAACTCGCCTGCCAACTTTGTGATGGCAGATTGCAGGAGCCACTTGGTACTATCAAACCAGCCCAACTTGGCACTGGTGCCACCATGAGTCTGGTCACCATCCTGCCTATCGTAGCTTTTCAGGAGCCAGCCGGTCAGTCCCACCCATAGGCCCCCAGAAAAAACCTCGGCCCGTTTCCCTGGCAAACAAAAGTAAGCTACCCCGCTTCTGGATGGCAGATTGCAGGAGCCACTTTGCACCATCAAACTAGCCCGACTTGGCACTGGTGCCACCTCTGGTCTGGGAACCATCCTGCGTATCGTGGATTCTAAGGAGCCAGCCGGCCACTCCCAGCCATATGCCCCCAAACACAAACAACGGCGCTTTTCCCTGGAAAACAAAACTCGCCTGCCAAATTTTGATGGCAGATTGCAGGAGCCGCTTGGTACAATCAAATCAGCCTAACTTGGCACTGGTGCCACCTCTGGTCTGGTAACCATCCTGCCTATCGTAGCTTTTCAGGAACCAGCCGGCCACTCCCAGCCACAGTCCCCCAAACACAAACAACGGCACTTTTCCCTGGAAAACAAAACTCGCCTGCCAACTTTTTCATGGCAGATTGCAGGAGCCACTTTGCACCATCAAACTAGCCCGACTTGGCACTGGTGCCACCATGGTCTGGGAACCATCCTGCGTATCGTGGATTCTAATTAGCCAGCCGGCCACTCCCAGCCATAGGCACCCAAACACAAACAATGGCGCTTTCCCCTGGAAAACAAAACTCGCCTGCCAACTTTTGGATGGCAGATTGCAGGAGCCGCTTGGTACTTTCAAATCAGCCCAACGTGGCACTGGTGCCACCATGAGTCTGGTAACCATCCTGCCTATCGTAGCTTTTCAGGAGCCAGCCAGTCACTCCCAGCCATAGGCCCCCAGACAAAAACCTCGGCCCGTTTCCCTTGCAAACAAAAGTAAGCTGCCCCGCTTCTGGATGGCAGATTGCAGGAGCCACTTGGTACTATCAAACAAGCCCGACTTGGAACTGGTGCCACCTCTGGTCTGGGAACCATCCTGCGTATCGTGGATTCTAAGGAGCCAGCCGGCCACTCCCAGCCACAGGCCACCAAAAAAAATCAACGGCACTTTTCCCAGGAAAACAAAACTGGCCTGCCAACTTTTTGATGGCAGATTGCAGGAGCCGCTTGATACTATCAAATCAGCCCAACTTGGCACTGGTGCCACCATGGGTCTGGTAACCATCCTGCCTATCGTAGCTTTTCAGGAGCCAGCCGGTCACTCCCAGCCATAGGCCCCCAAACACAAACCTCGGCCCGTTTCCCTGGCAAACAAAAGTAAGCTGCCCCGCTTCTGGATGGCAGATTGCAGGAGCCACTTGGTACTATCAAACCAGCCCGACTTGGAATTGGTGCCACCTCTGGTCTGGGAACCATCCTGCGTATCGTGGATTCTAAGGAGCCAGCCGGACACTCCCGGCCACAGGCCCCCAAACACAAACAACGGCACTTTTCCCTGGAAAACAAAACTCGCCTGCAAACTTTTTCATGACAGATTGCAGGAGCCACTTTGCACCATCAAACTAGCCCGACTTGGCACTGGTGCCACCTCTGCTCTGGGAACCATCCTGCGTATCGTGGATTCTAATTAGCCAGCGGGCCACTCCCAGCCATAGGCCCCCAAACACAAACAACGGCGCTTTTCCCGGGAAAACAAAACTCGCCTGCCAACATTTTGATGGGAGATTGCAGGAGCCACTTTGCACAACCAAACCAGCCCGACTTGGCACTGGTGCCACCTCTGGTCTGGGAACCATCCTGCGTATCGTGGATTCTAAGGAGCCAGCCGGCCACTCCCAGCCACAGGACCCCAAACACAAACAACGGCGCTTTTCCCTGGAAAACAAAACTCGCCTGCCAACTTTGTGTTGGCAGATTGCAGGAGCCACTTGGTACTATCAAACCAGCCCAACTTGGCACTGGTGCCACCATGGGTCTGGTCACCATCCTGCCTATCGTAGCTTTTCAGGAGCCAGCCGGTCAGTCCCACCCATAGGCCCCCAGAAAAAACCTCGGCCCGTTTCCCCGGCAAAAAAAAGTAAGCTACCCCGCTTCTGGATAGCAGATTGCAGGAGCCAGTTTGCACCATCAAACTAGCCCGACTTGGCACTGGTGCCACCTCTGGTCTGGGAACCATCCTGCGTATCGTGGATTCTAAGGAGCCAGCCGGCCACTCCCAGCCATATGCCCCCAAAGACAAACAACGGCGCTTTTCCCTGGAAAACAAAACTCGCCTGCCAACTTTTTGATGGCAGATTGCAGGAGCCGCTTGGTACTATCAAATCAGCCCAACTTGGCACTGGTGCCACCTCTGGTCTGGTAACCATCCTGCCTATCGTAGCTTTTCAGGAGCCAGCCGGTCACTCCCAGCCATAGGCCCCCAGACACAAACCTCGGCCCGTTTCCCTGGCAAACAAAAGTAAGCTGCCCCGCTTCTGGATGGCAGATTGCAGGAGCCACTTGGTACTATCAAACAAGCCCGACTTGGAACTGGTGCCACCTCTGGTCTGGGAACCATCCTGCGTATCGTGGATTCTAAGGAGCCAGCTGGCCACTCCCAGCCACAGGCCCCCAAACACAAACAACGGCACTTTTCCCTGGAAAACAAAACTCGCCTGCCAACTTTTTGATGGCAGATTGCAGGAGCCGCTTGGTACTATCAAATCAGCCCGACTTGGCACTGGTGCCACCATGAGTCTGGTAACCATCCTGCCTATCGTAGCTTTTCAGGAGCCAGCCGGTCACTCCCAGCCATAGGCCCCCAGACAAAAACCTCGGCCCGTTTCCCTGGCAAACAAAAGTAAGCTGCCCCGCTTCTGGATGGCAGATTGCAGGAGCCACTTGGTACTATCAAACCAGCCCGACTTGGAACTGGTGCCACCTCTGGTCTGGGAACCATCCTGCGTATCGTGGATTCTAAGGAGCCAGCCGGCCACTCCCAGCCACAGTCCACCAAACAAAACAACGGCACTTTTCCCTGGAAAACAGAACTCGCCTGCCAACTTTTTCATGGCAGATTGCAGGAGCCACTTTGCACCATCAAACTAGCCCGACTTGGCACTGGTGCCACCATGGTCTGGGAACCATCCTGCGTATCGTGGATTCTAATTAGCCAGCCGGCCACTCCCAGCCATAGGCCCCCAAACACAAACAACGGCGCTTTCCCCTGGAAAACAAAACTCGCCTGAAATCTTTTTGATGGCAGATTGCAGGACCCGCTTGGTACTATCAAATCAGCCCAACTTGGCACTGGTGCCACCATGAGTCTGGTCACCATCCTGCCTATCGTAGCTTTTCAGGAGCCAGCAAATCACTCCCAGCCATAGGCCCCCAGACACAAACCTCGGCCCGTTTCCCTGGCAAACAAAAGAAAGCTGCCCCGCTTCTGGATGGCAGATTGCAGGAGCCACTTTGTGTTATCCAACCAGCCCAACTTGGCACTGGTGCCACCTCTGGTCTGGGAACCATCCTGCGTATCGTGGATTCTAAGGAGCCAGCCGGCCACTCCCAGCCACAGGACCCCAAACACAAACAACGGCGCTTTTCCCTGGAAAACAAAACTCGCCTGCCAACTTTTTGATGGCAGATTGCAGGAACCACTTTGTACTATCAAACCAGCCCAACTTGGCACTGGTTCCACCATGGGTCTGGTAACCATCCTGCCTATCGTAGCTTTTCAGGAGCCAGCCGGTCACTTCCAGCCATAGGCCCCAGACACAAACCACTGGGGGTTTCCCTGGCAAACAAAAGTATGCTACCCTGCTTCAGGATGGCAGATTGGAGGAGCCACTTTGCACCATCAAACCAGCCCGACTTGGCACTGGTGCCACCTCTGGTCTGAGAACCATCCTGCGTATCGTGGATTCTAAGGAGCCAGCTGGCCACTCCCAGCCACAGGCCCCCAAACACAAACAACGGCGCTTTTCCCTGGAAAACAAAACTCGCCTGCCAACATTTTGATGGCAGATTGCAGGAGCCACTTTGCACCATCAAACCAGCCCGACTTGGCACTGGTGCCACCTCTGGTCTGGGAACCATCCTGCGTACCGTGGATTCTAAGGAGCCAGCCGGCCACTCCCAGCCATATGCCCCCAAACACAAACAACGGCGCTTTTCCCTGGAAAACAAAACTCGCCTGCCAACTATGTGATGGCAGATGGCAGGAGCCACTTTTCCCCATCAAACTAGCCCGACTTGGCACTGGTGCCACCTCTGGTCTGGGAAACATCCTGCCTATCGTAGCTTTTCAGGAGGCAGCCGGTCACTCCCAGCCATAGGCCCCCAGACACAAACCTCGGCCCGTTTCCCTGGCAAACAAAATTAAGCTGCCCCGCTCCTGGATGGCAGATTGCAGGAGCTATTTAGTACTATCAAACCAGCCCGACTTGGCACTGGCGCCACCTTGGCTCTGGGAACCATCCTGCCTATTGTGGATTTTCAGGGGTCAGCCGGCCACTCTCAGCCATATGCCCTGAAACACAAACCACGGCCCTTTTCTCTGGCAAACAAAACTCAACTGCCCCTCTTCTGGATGGCAAATTGCAGGACGCACTTGGTACTACAAAAACAGCACAACTTGGCACTGGTGCCACCTTGGGTCTGGTCACCATCCTGCGTATCGAGAATTTTAAGGAGCCAGCCGGCCACTCCCAGCCATATGCCCCCAAAAAAAAACCAAGGCCCTTTTCTCTGGCAAACAAAACTCAGCTGCCCCGCTTCTGGATGGCAGATTGCAGGAGCCACTTTGCACCATCAAACCAGCCCGACTTGGCACTGGTGCCACCTCTGGTCTGTGAAACATCCTGCGTATCGTGGATTATAAGGAGACAGCTGGCCACTCCCAGCCACAGGCCCCCAAACAGAAACAACGGCGCTTTTCCCTGGAAAACAAAACAGGCCTGCCAACTTTTTAATGGCAGATTGCAGGAGCCACTTTGCACCATCAAACTAGCCCGACTTGGCACTGGTGCCACCTCTGCTCTGGGAACCATCCTGCGTATCGTGGATTCTAATTAGCCAGCGGGCCACTCCCAGCCATAGGCCCCCAAACACAAACAACGGCGCTTTTCCCTGGAAAACAAAACTCGCCTGCCAACTTTGTGATGGCAGATTGCAGGAGCCACTTGGTACTATCAAACCAGCCCAACTTGGCAATGGTGCCACCATGGGTCTGGTCACCATCCTGCCTATCGTAGCTTTTCAGGAGCCAGCCGGTCAGTCCCACCCATAGGCCCCCAGAAAAAACCTCGGCCCGTTTCCCTGGCAAACAAAAGTAAGCTACCCCGCTTCTGGATGGCAGATTGCAGGAGCCACTTTGCACCATCAAACTAGCCCGACTTGGCACTGGTGCCACCTCTGGTCTGGGAACCATCCTGCGTATCGTGGATTCTAAGGAGCCAGCCGGCCACTCCCAGCCATATGCCCCCAAACACAAACAACGGCACTTTTCCCTGGAAAACAAAACTCGCCTGCCAACTTTTTCATGGCAGATTGCAGGAGCCACTTTGCACCATCAAACTAGCCCGACTTGGCACTGGTGCCACCATGGTCTGGGAACCATCCTGCGTATCGTGGATTCTAATTAGCCAGCCGGCCACTCCCAGCCATAGGCACCCAAACACAACAATGGCGCTTTCCCCTGGAAAACAAAACTCGCCTGCCAACTTTTGGATGGCAGATTGCAGGAGCCGCTTGGTACTTTCAAATCAGCCCAACGTGGCACTGGTGCCACCATGAGTCTGGTAACCATCCTGCCTATCGTAGCTTTTCAGGAGCCAGCCAGTCACTCCCAGCCATAGGCCCCCAGACAAAAACCTCGGCCCGTTTCCCTTGCAAACAAAAGTAAGCTGCCCCGCTTCTGGATGGCAGATTGCAGGAGCCACTTGGTACTATCAAACAAGCCCGACTTGGAACTGGTGCCACCTCTGGTCTGGGAACCATCCTGCGTATCGTGGATTCTAAGGAGCCAGCCGGCCACTCCCAGCCACAGGCCACCAAAAAAAATCAACGGCACTTTTCCCAGGAAAACAAAACTGGCCTGCCAACTTTTTGATGGCAGATTGCAGGAGCCGCTTGATACTATCAAATCAGCCCAACTTGGCACTGGTGCCACCATGGGTCTGGTAACCATCCTGCCTATCGTAGCTTTTCAGGAGCCAGCCGGTCACTCCCAGCCATAGGCCCCCAGACACAAACCTCGGCCCGTTTCCCTGGCAAACAAAAGTAAGCTGCCCCGCTTCTGGATGGCAGATTGCAGGAGCCACTTGGTACTATCAAACCAGCCCGACTTGGAATTGGTGCCACCTCTGGTCTGGGAACCATCCTGCGTATCGTGGATTCTAAGGAGCCAGCCGGACACTCCCGGCCACAGGCCCCCAAACACAAACAACGGCACTTTTCCCTGGAAAACAAAACTCGCCTGCAAACTTTTTCATGACAGATTGCAGGAGCCACTTTGCACCATCAAACTAGCCCGACTTGGCACTGGTGCCACCTCTGCTCTGGGAACCATCCTGCGTATCGTGGATTCTAATTAGCCAGCGGGCCACTCCCAGCCATAGGCCCCCAAACACAAACAACGGCGCTTTTCCCGGGAAAACAAAACTCGCCTGCCAACATTTTGATGGGAGATTGCAGGAGCCACTTTGCACAACCAAACCAGCCCGACTTGGCACTGGTGCCACCTCTGGTCTGGGAACCATCCTGCGTATCGTGGATTCTAAGGAGCCAGCCGGCCACTCCCAGCCACAGGACCCCAAACACAAACAACGGCGCTTTTCCCTGGAAAACAAAACTCGCCTGCCAACTTTGTGTTGGCAGATTGCAGGAGCCACTTGGTACTATCAAACCAGCCCAACTTGGCACTGGTGCCACCATGGGTCTGGTCACCATCCTGCCTATCGTAGCTTTTCAGGAGCCAGCCGGTCAGTCCCACCCATAGGCCCCCAGAAAAAACCTCGGCCCGTTTCCCCGGCAAAAAAAAGTAAGCTACCCCGCTTCTGGATGGCAGATTGCAGGAGCCACTTTGCACCATCAAACTAGCCCGACTTGGCACTGGTGCCACCTCTGGTCTGGGAACCATCCTGCGTATCGTGGATTCTAAGGAGCCAGCCGGCCACTCCCAGCCATATGCCCCCAAACACAAACAACGGCGCTTTTCCCTGGAAAACAAAACTCGCCTGCCAACTTTTTGATGGCAGATTGCAGGAGCCGCTTGGTACTATCAAATCAGCCCAACTTGGCACTGGTGCCACCTCTGGTCTGGTAACCATCCTGCCTATCGTAGCTTTTCAGGAGCCAGCCGGTCACTCCCAGCCATAGGCCCCCAGACACAAACCTCGGCCCGTTTCCCTGGCAAACAAAAGTAAGCTGCCCCGCTTCTGGATGGCAGATTGCAGGAGTCACTTGGTACTATCAAACAAGCCCGACTTGGAACTGGTGCCACCTCTGGTCTGGGAACCATCCTGCGTATCGTGGATTCTAAGGAGCCAGCCGGCCACTCCCAGCCACAGGCCACCAAAAAAAATCAACGGCGCTTTTCCCTGGAAAACAAAACTCGCCTGCCAACTTTTTGATGGCAGATTGCAGGAGCCGCTTGGTACTATCAAATCAGCCCAACTTGGCACTTGTGCCACCATGGGTCTGGTAACCATCCTGCCTATCGTAGCTTTTCAGGAGCCAGCCGGTCACTCCCAGCCATAGGCCCCCAGACAAAAACCTCGGCCCGTTTCCCTTGCAAACAAAAGTAAGCTACCCCGCTTCTGGATGGCAGATTGCAGGAGCCACTTGGTACTATAAAACCAGCCCGACTTGGAACTGGAGCCACCTCTGGTCTGGGAACCATCCTGCGTATCGTGGATTCTAAGGAGCCTGCCGGCCACTCCCAGCCACAGGCTCCCAAACACAAACAACGGCACTTTTCCCTGGAAAACAAAACTCGCCTGCAAACTTTTTCATGGCAGATTGCAGGAGCCACTTTGCACCATCAAACTAGCCCGACATGGCACTGGTGCCACCTCTGGTGTGGGAACCATCCTGCGTATCGTGGATTCTAATTAGCCAGCCGGCCACTCCCAGTCATAGGCCCCCAAACAAAAACAACGGCGCTTTTCCCTGGAAAACAAAACTCGCCTGCCAACATTTTGATGGCAGATTGCAGGAGCTGCTTGGTACTATCAAATCAGCCCAACGTGGCCCTGGTGCCACCATGAGTCTGGTAACCATCCTGCCTATCGTAGCTTTTCAGGAGTCAGCCAGTCACTCCCAGCCATAGGCCCCCAGACACAAACCTCGGCCCGTTTCCCTGGCAAACAAAAGTAAGCTGCCCCGCTTCTGGATGGCAGATTGCAGGAGCCACTTGGTACTATCAAACAAGCCCGACTTGGAACTGGTACCACCTCTGGTCTGGGAACCATCCTGCGTATCGTGGATTCTAAGGAGCCAGCCGGCCGCTCCCCGCCACAGGCCACCAAACAAAATCAACGGCACTTTTCCCTGGAAAACAAAACTCGCCTGCCAACTTTTTGATGGCAGATTGCAGGAGCCACTTTTCACCATCAAACTAGCCAGACTTGGCACTGGTGCCACCTCTGGTCTGGGAACCATCCTGCCTATCGTAGCTTTTCAGGAGCCAGCCGGTCACTCCCAGCCATAGGCCCCCAGACACAAACCTCGGCCCGTTTCCCTGGCAAACAAAATTAAGCTGCCCCGCTTCTGGATGGCAGATTGCAGGAGCTATTTAGTACTATCAAACCAGCCCGACTTGGCACTGGTGCCACCTTGTGTCTGGGATCCATCCTGCCTATTGTTTATTTTCAGGGGTCAGCCGGCCACTCTCAGCCATATGCCCTCAAACACAAACCACGGCGCTTTTCTCTGGCAAACAAAACTCAACTGCCCCTCTTCTGGATGGCAAATTGCAGGACGCACTTGGTACTACAAAAACAGCACAACTTGGCACTGGTGCCACCTTGGGTCTGGTCACCATCCTGCGTATCGAGCATTTTAAGAAGCCAGCCGGCCACTCCCAGCCATATGCCCCCAAAAAAAAACCACGGCCCTTTTCTCTGGCAAACAAAACTCAGCTGCCCCGCTTCTGGATGGCAGATTGCAGGAGCCACTTTGCACCATTAAACCAGCCCGACTTGGCACTGGTGCCACCTCTGGTCTGGGAACCATCCTGCGTATCGTGGATTATAAGGAGCCAGCTGGCCACTCCCAGCCACAGGCCACCAAAATTATCAACGGCACTTTTCCCTGGAAAACAAAACTCGCCTGCCAACATTTGATGACAGATTGCAGGAGCCGCTTGATACTATCAAATCAGCCCAACTTGGCACTGGTGCCACCATGAGTCTGGTAACCATCCTGCCTATCGTAGCTTTTCAGGAGCCAGCCGGTCACTCCCAGCCATAGGCCCCCAGACACAAACCTCGGCCCGTTTCCCTGGCAAACAAAAGTAAGCTGCCCCGCTTCTGGATGGCAGATTGCAGGAGCCACTTGTTACTATCAAACCAGCCCGACTTGGCACTGGTGCCACCTCAGGTCTGGGAACCATCCTGCGTATCGTGGATTCGAAGGAGCCAGCCCGCCACTCCCAGCCACAGTCCACCAAACACAAACAACGGCACTTTTCCCTGGAAAACAAAACTGGCCTGCCAACTTTTTCATGGCAGATTGCAGGAGCCACTTTGCACCATCAAACTAGCCCGACTTGGCACTGGTGCCACCATGGTCTGGGAACCATCCTGCGTATCGTGGATTCTAATTAGCCAGCCGGCCACTCCCAGCCATAGGCCCCCAAACACAAACAACGGCGCTTTCCCCTGGAAAACAAAACTCGCCTGCCAACTTTTGGATGGCAGATTGCAGGAGCCGCTTGGTACTTTCAAATCAGCCCAACGTGGCACTGGTGCCACCATGAGTCTGGTAACCATCCTGCCTATCGTAGCTTTTCAGGAGCCAGCCAGTCACTCCCAGCCATAGGCCCCCAGACACAAACCTCGGCCCGTTTCCCTGGCAAACAAAAGTAAGCTGCCCCGCTTCTGGATGGCAGATTGCAGGAGCCACTTTGTGGTATCCAACCAGCCCAACTTGGCACTGGTGCCACCTCTGGTCTGGGAACCATCCTGCGTATCGTGGATTCTAAGGAGCCAGCCGGCCACTCCCAGCCACAGGCCCCCAAACACAAACAACGGCGCTTTTCCCTGGAAAACAAAACTCGCCTGCCAAATTTTGATGGCAGATTGCAGGAACCACTTGGTACTATCAAACCAGCCCAATTTGGCACTGGTTCCACCATGGGTCTGGTAACCATCCTGCCTGTCGTAGCTTTTCAGGAGCCAGCTGGCCACTCCCAGCCACAGGCCCCCAAACACAAACAACGGCGCTTTTCCCTGGAAAACAAAACTGGCATGCCAACTTTTTAATGGCAGATTGCAGGAGCCACTTTGCACCATCAAACTAGCCCGACTTGGCACTGGTGCCACCTCTGGTCTGGGAACCATCCTGCGTATCGTGGATTCTAATTAGCCAGCCGGCCACTCCCAGCCACAGGCCCCCAAACACAAACAACGGCGCTTTTCCCTGGAAAACAAAACTCGCCTGCCAACATTTTGATGGCAGATTGCAGGAGGCACTTTGCACCATCAAACCAGCCCGACTTGGCACTGGTGCCACCTCTGGTCTGGGAACCATCCCGCGTATCGTGGATTCTAAGGAGCCAGCCGGCCACTCCCAGCCACAGGCCCCCAAACACAAACAACGGCGCTTTTCCCTGGAAAACAAAACTCGCCTGCCAAGTTTTTGATGGCAGATTGCAGGAGCCACTTGGTACTATCAAGTCAGCCCAACTTGTCACTGGTGCCACCATGGGTCTGGTCACCATCCTGCCTATCGTAGCTTTTCAGGAGCCAGCCGGACAGTCCCACCCATAGGCCCCCAGACAAAAACCTCGGCCCGTTTCCCTGGCAAAAAAAAGTAAGCTACCCCGCTTCTGGATGGCAGATTGCAGGAGCCACTTTGCACCATCAAACTACCCTGACTTGGCACTGGTGCAACCTCTGGTCTGGGAACCATCCTGCGTATCGTGGATTCTAAGGAGCCAGCCGGCCACTCCCAGCCACAAGCCCCCACACACAAACAACGACACTTTTCCCTGGAAAACAAAACTCGCCTGCCAACTTTTTGATGGCAGATTGCAGGAGCCGCTTGGTACTATCAAATCAGCCCAACTTGGCACTGGTGCCACCATGAGTCTGGTAAGCATCCTGCCTATCGTAGCTTTTCAGGAGCCAGTCGGTCACTCCCAGCCATAGGCCCCCAGACACAAACCTCGGCCCGTTTCCCTTGCAAACAAAAGTAAGCTGCCCCGCTTCTGGATGGCAGATTGCAGGAGCCACTTGGTACTATCAAACCAGCCCGACTTGGCACTGGTGCCACCTCTGGTCTGGGAACCATCCTGCCTATCGTGCATTCTAAGGAGCCAGCCGGCCACTCCCAGCCACAGGCCCCCAAACACAAACAACGGCACTTTTCCCTGGAAAACAAAACTCGCCTGCAAACTTTTTCATGGCAGATTGCAGGAGCCACTTTGCACCATCAAACTAGCCCGACATGGCACTGGTGCCACCTCTGGTGTGGGAACCATCCTGCGTATCGTGGATTCTAATTAGCCAGCCGGCCACTCCCAGCCATCGGCCCCCAAACACAAACAACGGCGCTTTTCCCTGGAAAACAAAACTCGCCTGCCAACAATTTGATGGCAGATTGCAGGAGCCGCTTGGTGCTATCAAATCAGCCCAACGTGGCCCTGGTGCCACCATGAGTCTGGTAACCATCCTGCCTATCGTAGCTTTTCAGGAGTCAGCCAGTCACTCCCAGCCATAGGCCACCAGACACAAACCTCGTCCCGTTTCCCTTGCAAACAAAAGTAAGCTGCCCCGCTTCTGGATGGCAGATTGCAGGAGCCACTTGGTACTATCAAACAAGCCCGACTTGGAACTGGTACCACCTCTGGTCTGGGAACCATCCTGCGTATCGTGGATTCTAAGGAGCCAGCCGGCCACTCCCCGCCACAGGCCAGCAAACAAAATCAACGGCACTTTTACCTGGAAAACAAAACTCGCCTGCCAACTTTTTGATGGCAGATTGCTTGAGCCAATTTCACCATCAAACTAGCCAGACTTGGCACTGGTGCCACCTCTGGTCTGGGAACCATCCTGCCTATCGTAGCTTTTCAGGAGCCAGCCGGTCACTCCCAGCCATAGGCCACCAGACACAAACCTCGGCCCTTATCCCTGGCAAACAAAATTAAGCTGCCCCGCTTCTGGATGGCAGATTGCAGGAGCTATTTAGTACTATCAAACCAGCCCGACTTGGCACTGGTGCCACCTCTGGTCTGGGAACCATCCAGCGTATCGTGGATTCTAAGGAGCCAGCCGGCCACTCCCAGCCACAGGCCCCCAAACACAAACAACGGCGCTTTTCCCTGGAAAACAAAACTTGACTGCAAAGTTTTTGATGGCAGATTGCAGGAGCCACTTGGTACTATCAAATCAGCCCAACTTGACACTGGTGCCACCATGGGTCTGGTCACCATCCTGCCTATCGTAGCTTTTCAGGAGCCAGCCGGACAGTCCCACCCATAGGCCCCCAGACAAAAACCTCGGCCCGTTTCCCTGGCAAACAAAAGTAAGCTACCCCGCTTCTGGATGGCAGATTGCAGGAGCCACTTTGCACCATCAAACTAGCCTGACTTGGCACTGGTGCCACCTCTGGTCTGGGAACCATCCTGCGTATCGTGGATTCTAAGGAGCCAGCCGGCCACTCCCAGCCACAAGCCCCCAAACACAAACAACGACACTTTTCCCTGGAAAACAAAACTCGCCTGCCAACTTTTTGATGGCAGATTGCAGGAGCCGCTTGGTACTATCAAATCAGCCCAACTTGGCACTGGTGCCACCATGAGTCTGGTAACCATCCTGCCTATCGTAGCTTTTCAGGAGCCAGCCGGTCACTCCCAGCCATAGGCCCCCAGACACAAACCTCGGCCCGTTTCCCTTGCAAACAAAAGTAAGCTGCCCCGCTTCTGGATGGCAGATTGCAGGAGCCACTTGGTACTATCAAACCAGCCCGACTTGGCACTGGTGCCACCTTGGCTCTGGGAACCATCCTGCCTATTGTTTATTTTCAGGGGTCAGCCGGCCACTCTCAGCCATATGCCCTCAAACACAAACCACGGCCCTTTTCTCTGGCAAACAAAACTCAACTGCCCCTCTTCTGGATGGCAAATTGCAGGACGCACTTGGTACTGCAAAAACAGCACAACTTGGCACTGGTGCCCCCTTGGGTGTGGTCACCATCCCGCGTATCGAGCATTTTAAGAAGCCAGCCGGCCACTCCCAGCCATATGCCCCCCAAAAAAAACCACGGCCCTTTTCTCTGGCAAACAAAACTCAGCTGCCCCGCTTCTGGATGGCAGATTGGAGGAGCCACTTTGCACCATCAAACCAGCCCGACTTGGCACTGGTGCCACCTCTGGTCTGGGAACCATCCTGCGTATCGTGGATTATAAGGAGCTAGCTGGCCACTCCCAGCCACAGGCCCCCAAACACAAACAACGGCGCTTTTCCCTGGAAAACAAAACTGGCATGCCAACTTTTTAATGGCAGATTGCAGGAGCCACTTTGCACCATCAAACTAGCCCGACTTGGCACTGGTGCCACCTCTGGTCAGGGAACCATCCTGCGTATCGTGGATTCTAATTAGCCAGCCGGCCACTCCCAGCCACAGGCCCCCAAACACAAACAACGGCGCTTTTCCCTGGAAAACAAAACTCGCCTGCCAACATTTTGATGGCAGATTGCAGGAGCCACTTTGCACCATCAAACTAGCCCGACTTGGCACTGGTGCCACCTCTGGTCTGGGAACCATCCAGCGTATCGTGGATTCTAAGGAGCCAGCCGGCCACTCCCAGCCACAGGCCCCCAAACACAAACAACGGCGCTTTTCCCTGGAAAACAAAACTCGCCTGCCAACTTTTTGATGGCAGATTGCAGGAGCCACTTGGTACTATCAAACCAGCCCAACTTGACACTGGTGCCACCATGGGTCTGGTCACCATCCTGCCTATCGTAGCTTTTCAGGAGCCAGCCGGACAGTCCCACCCATAGGCCCCCAGAAAAAACCTCGGCCCGTTTCCCTGGCAAACAAAAGTAAGCTACCCCGCTTCTGGATGGCAGATTGCAGGAGCCACTTGGTACTATCAAACAAGCCCAACTTGGAACTGGTGCCACCTCTGGTCTGGGAACCATCCTGCGTATCGTGGATTCTAAGGAGCCAGCCGGCCACTCCCAGCCACAGGCCACCAAACAAAATCAACGGCACTTTTCCCTGGAAAACAAAACTCGCCTGCCAACTTTTTGATGGCAGATTGCAGGAGCCACTTTTCCCCATCAAACTAGCCCGACTTGGCACTGGTGCCACCTCTGGTCTGGTAACCATCCTGCCTATGGTAGCTTTTCAGGAGCCAGCCGGTCAGTCCCACCCATAGGCCCCCAGACACAAACCTCGGCCCGTTTCCCTGGCAAACAAAATTAAGCTGCCCCGCTCCTGGATGGCAGATTGCAGGAGCTATTTAGTACTATCAAACCAGCCCGACTTGGCACTGGCGCCACCTTGGCTCTGGGAACCATCCTGCCTATTGTGGATTTTCAGGGGTCAGCCGGCCACTCTCAGCCATATGCCCTGAAACACAAACCACGGCCCTTTTCTCTGGCAAACAAAACTCAACTGCCCCTCTTCTGGATGGCAAATTGCAGGACGCACTTGGTACTACAAAAACAGCACAACTTGGCACTGGTGCCACCTTGGGTCTGGTCACCATCCTGCGTATCGAGCATTTTAAGGAGCCAGCCGGCCACTCCCAGCCATATGCCCCCCAAAAAAAACCACGGCCCTTTTCTCTGGCAAACAAAACTCAGCTGCCCCGCTTCTGGATGGCAGATTGCAGGAGCCACTTTGCACCATCAAACCAGCCCGACTTGGCACTGGTGCCACCTCTGGTCTGTGAACCATCCTGCGTATCGTGGATTTTAAGGAGACAGCCGGCCACTCCCAGCCACAGGCCCCCAAACACAAACAACGGCGCTTTTCCCTGGAAAACAAAACAGGCCTGCCAACTTTTTAATGGCAGATTGCAGGAGCCACTTTGCACCATCAAACTAGCCCGACTTGGCACTGGTGCCACCTCTGCTCTGGGAACCATCCTGCGTATCGTGGATTCTAATTAGCCAGCGGGCCACTCCCAGCCATAGGCCCCCAAACACAAACAACGGCGCTTTTCCCTGGAAAACAAAACTCGCCTGCCAACATTTTGATGGGAGATTGCAGGAGCCACTTTGCACCATCAAACCAGCCCGACTTGGCACTGGTGCCACCTCTGGTCTGGGAACCATCCTGCGTATCGTGGATTCTAAGGAGCCACCCGGCCACTCCCAGCCACAGGCCCCCAAACACAAACAACGGCGCTTTTCCCTGGAAAACAAAACTCGCCTGCCAACTTTTTGATGGCAGATTGCAGGAGCCACTTGGTACTATCAAACCAGCCCAACTTGGCACTGGTGCCACCATGGGTCTGGTCACCATCCTGCCTATCGTAGCTTTTCAGGAGCCAGCCGGTCAGTCCCACCCATAGGCCCCCAGAAAAAACCTCGGCCCGTTTCCCTGGCAAACAAAAGTAAGCTACCCCGCTTCTGGATGGCAGATTGCAGGAGCCACTTTGCACCATCAAACTACCCTGACTTGGCACTGGTGCAACCTCTGGTCTGGGAACCATCCTGCGTATCGTGGATTCTAAGGAGCCAGCCGGCCACTCCCAGCCACAAGCCCCCACACACAAACAACGACACTTTTCCCTGGAAAACAAAACTCGCCTGCCAACTTTTTGATGGCAGATTGCAGGAGCCGCTTGGTACTATCAAATCAGCCCAACTTGGCACTGGTGCCACCATGAGTCTGGTAACCATCCTGCGTATGGTAGCTTTTCAGGAGCCAGCCGGTCACTCCCAACCATAGGCCCCCAGACACAAACCTCGGCCCGTTTCCCTTGCAAACAAAAGTAAGCTGCCCCGCTTCTGGATGGCAGATTGCAGGAGCCACTTGGTACTATCAAACCAGCCCGACTTGGCACTGGTGCCACCTCTGGTCTGGGAACCATCCTACCTATCGTGCATTCTAAGGAGCCAGCCGGCCACTCCCAGCCACAGGCCCCCAAACACAAACAACGGCACTTTTACCTGGGAAACAAAACTCGCCTGCAAACTTTTTCATGGCAGATTGCAGGAGCCACTTTGCACCATCAAACTAGCCCGACATGGCACTGGTGCCACCTCTGGTGTGGGAACCATCCTGCGTATCGTGGATTCTAATTAGCCAGCCGGCCACTCCCAGCCATAGGCCCCCAAACACAAACAACGGCGCTTTTCCCTGGAAAACAAAACTCGCCTGCCAACTTTTTGATGGCAGATTGCAGGAGCCGCTTGGTGCTATCAAATCAGCCCAACGTGGCCCTGGTGCCACCATGAGTCTGGTAACCATCCTGCCTATCGTAGCTTTTCAGGAGTCAGCCAGTCACTCCCAGCCATAGGCCACCAGACACAAACCTCGTCCCGTTTCCCTTGCAAACAAAAGTAAGCTGCCCCGCTTCTGGATGGCAGATTGCAGGAGCCACTTGGTACTATCAAACAAGCCCGACTTGGAACTGGTACCACCTCTGGTCTGGGAACCATCCTGCGTATCGTGGATTCTAAGGAGCCAGCCGGCCACTCCCCGCCACAGGCCAGCAAACAAAATCAACGGCACTTTTACCTGGAAAACAAAACTCGCCTGCCAACTTTTTGATGGCAGATTGCTTGAGCCAATTTCACCATCAAACTAGCCAGACTTGGCACTGGTGCCACCTCTGGTCTGGGAACCATCCTGCCTATCGTAGCTTTTCAGGAGCCAGCCGGTCACTCCCAGCCATAGGCCACCAGACACAAACCTCGGCCCTTTTCCCTGGCAAACAAAATTAAGCTGCCCCGCTTCTGGATGGCAGATTGCAGGAGCTATTTAGTACTATCAAACCAGCCCGACTTGGCACTGGTGCCACCTTGGCTCTGGGAACCATCCTCCCTATTGTTTATTTTCAGGGGTCAGCCGGCCACTCTCAGCCATATGCCCTCAAACACAAACCACGGCCCTTTTCTCTGGCAAACAAAACTCAACTGCCCCTCTTCTGGATGGCAAATTGCAGGACGCACTTGGTACTGCAAAAACAGCACAACTTGGCACTGGTGCCCCCTTGGGTCTGGTCACCATCCCGCGTATCGAGCATTTTAAGAAGCCAGCCGGCCACTCCCAGCCATATGCCCCCCAAAAAAAACCACGGCCCTTTTCTCTGGCAAACAAAACTCAGCTGCCCCGCTTCTGGATGGCAGATTGGAGGAGCCACTTTGCACCATCAAACCAGCCCGACTTGGCACTGGTGCCACCTCTGGTCTGGGAACCATCCTGCGTATCGTGGATTATAAGGAGCTAGCTGGCCACTCCCAGCCACAGGCCCCCAAACACAAACAACGGCGCTTTTCCCTGGAAAACAAAACTGGCATGCCAACTTTTTAATGGCAGATTGCAGGAGCCACTTTGCACCATCAAACTAGCCCGACTTGGCACTGGTGCCACCTCTGGTCAGGGAACCATCCTGCGTATCGTGGATTCTAATTAGCCAGCCGGCCACTCCCAGCCACAGGCCCCCAAACACAAACAACGGCGCTTTTCCCTGGAAAACAAAACTCGCCTGCCAACATTTTGATGGCAGATTGCAGGAGCCACTTGGTACTATCAAACCAGCCCAACTTGGCACTGGTGCCACCATGGGTCTGGTCACCATCCTGCCTATCGTAGCTTTTCAGGAGCCAGCCGGTCAGTCCCACCCATAGGCCCCCAGAAAAAACCTCGGCCCGTTTCCCTGGCAAACAAAAGTAAGCTACCCCGCTTCTGGATGGCAGATTGCAGGAGCCACTTTGCACCATCAAACTAGCCCGACTTGGCACTGGTGCCACCTCTGGTCTGGGAACCATCCTGCGTATCGTGGATTCTAAGGAGCCAGCCGGCCACTCCCAGCCATATGCCCCCAAAGACAAACAACGGCGCTTTTCCCTGGAAAACAAAACTCGCCTGCCAACTTTTTGATGGCAGATTGCAGGAGCCGCTTGGTACTATCAAATCAGCCCAACTTGGCACTGGTGCCACCTCTGGTCTGGTAACCATCCTGCCTATCGTAGCTTTTCAGGAGCCAGCCGGTCACTCCCAGCCATAGGCCCCCAGACACAAACCTCGGCCCGTTTCCCTGGCAAACAAAAGTAAGCTGCCCCGCTTCTGGATGGCAGATTGCAGGAGCCACTTGGTACTATCAAACCAGCCCGACTTGGAACTGGTGCCACCTCTGGTCTGGGAACCATCCTGCGTATCGTGGATTCTAAGGGGCCAGCCGGCCACTCCCAGCCACAGTCCACCAAACACAAACAACGGCACTTTTCCCTGGAAAACAAAACTCGCCTGCAAACTTTTTCATGGCAGATTGCAGGAGCCACTTTGCACCATCAAACTAGGCCGACTTGGCACTGTTGCCACCATGGTCTGGGAACCATCCTGCGTATCGTGGATTCTAATTAGCCAGCCGGCCACTCCCAGCCACAGGCCACCAAAAAAAATCAACGGCACTTTTCCCTGGAAAACAAAACTCGCCTGCCAACTTTTTGATGGCAGATTGCAGGAGCCGCTTGATACTATCAAATCAGCCCAACGTGGCACTGGTGCCACCATGGGTCTGGTAACCATCCTGCCTATCGTAGCTTTTCAGGAGCCAGCCGGTCACTCCCAGCCATAGGCCCCCAGACAAAAACCTCGGCCCGTTTCCCTTGCAAACAAAAGTAAGCTACCCCGCTTCTGGATGGCAGATTGCAGGAGCCACTTGGTACTATCAAACCAGCCCGACTTGGAACTGGTGCCACCTCTGGTCTGGGAACCATCCTGCGTATCGTGGATTCTAAGGAGCCAGCCGGCCACTCCCAGCCACAGGCCCCCAAACACAAACAACGGCACTTTTCCCTGGAAAACAAAACTCGCCTGCAAACTTTTTCATGGCAGATTGCAGGAGCCACTTTGCACCATCAAACCAGCCCGACTTGGCACTGGTGCCACCTCTGGTCTGGGAACCATCCAGCGTATCGTGGATTCTAAGGAGCCAGCCGGCCACTCCCAGCCACAGGCCCCCAAACACAAACAACGGCGCTTTTCCCTGGAAAACAAAACTCGACTGCAAAGTTTTTGATGGCAGATTGCAGGAGCCACTTGGTACTATCAAATCAGCCCAACTTGACACTGGTGCCACCATGGGTCTGGTCACCATCCTGCCTATCGTAGCTTTTCAGGAGCCAGCCGGACAGTCCCACCCATAGGCCCCCAGACAAAAACCTCGGCCCGTTTCCCTGGCAAACAAAAGTAAGCTACCCCGCTTCTGGATGGCAGATTGCAGGAGCCACTTTGCACCATCAAACTAGCCTGACTTGGCACTGGTGCCACCTCTGGTCTGGGAACCATCCTGCGTATCGTGGATTCTAAGGAGCCAGCCGGCCACTCCCAGCCACAAGCCCCCAAACACAAACAACGACACTTTTCCCTGGAAAACAAAACTCGCCTGCCAACTTTTTGATGGCAGATTGCAGGAGCCGCTTGGTACTATCAAATCAGCCCAACTTGGCACTGGTGCCACCATGAGTCTGGTAACCATCCTGCCTATCGTAGCTTTTCAGGAGCCAGCCGGTCACTCCCAGCCATAGGCCCCCAGACACAAACCTCGGCCCGTTTCCCTTGCAAACAAAAGTAAGCTGCCCCGCTTCTGGATGGCAGATTGCAGGAGCCACTTGGTACTATCAAACCAGCCCGACTTGGCACTGGTGCCACCTTGGCTCTGGGAACCATCCTGCCTATTGTTTATTTTCAGGGGTCAGCCGGCCACTCTCAGCCATATGCCCTCAAACACAAACCACGGCCCTTTTCTCTGGCAAACAAAACTCAACTGCCCCTCTTCTGGATGGCAAATTGCAGGACGCACTTGGTACTGCAAAAACAGCACAACTTGGCACTGGTGCCCCCTTGGGTCTGGTCACCATCCCGCGTATCGAGCATTTTAAGAAGCCAGCCGGCCACTCCCAGCCATATGCCCCCCAAAAAAAACCACGGACCTTTTCTCTGGCAAACAAAACTCAGCTGCCCCGCTTCTGGATGGCAGATTGGAGGAGCCACGTTGCACCATCAAACCAGCCCGACTTGGCACTGGTGCCACCTCTGGTCTGGGAACCATCCTGCGTATCGTGGATTATAAGGAGCTAGCTGGCCACTCCCAGCCACAGGCCCCCAAACACAAACAACGGCGCTTTTCCCTGGAAAACAAAACTGGCATGCCAACTTTTTAATGGCAGATTGCAGGAGCCACTTTGCACCATCAAACTAGCCCGACTTGGCACTGGTGCCACCTCTGGTCAGGGAACCATCCTGCGTATCGTGGATTCTAATTAGCCAGCCGGCCACTCCCAGCCACAGGCCCCCAAACACAAACAACGGCGCTTTTCCCTGGAAAACAAAACTCGCCTGCCAACATTTTGATGGCAGATTGCAGGAGCCACTTGGTACTATCAAACCAGCCCAACTTGGCACTGGTGCCACCATGGGTCTGGTCACCATCCTGCCTATCGTAGCTTTTCAGGAGCCAGCCGGTCAGTCCCACCCATAGGCCCCCAGAAAAAACCTCGGCCCGTTTCCCTGGCAAACAAAAGTAAGCTACCCCGCTTCTGGATGGCAGATTGCAGGAGCCACTTTGCACCATCAAACTAGCCCGACTTGGCACTGGTGCCACTTCTGGTCTGGGAACCATCCTGCGTATCGTGGATTCTAAGGAGCCAGCCGGCCACTCCCAGCCATATGCCCCCAAAGACAAACAACGGCGCTTTTCCCTGGAAAACAAAACTCGCCTGCCAACTTTTTGATGGCAGATTGCAGGAGCCGCTTGGTACTATCAAATCAGCCCAACTTGGCACTGGTGCCACCTCTGGTCTGGTAACCATCCTGCCTATCGTAGCTTTTCAGGAGCCAGCCGGTCACTCCCAGCCATAGGCCCCCAGACACAAACCTCGGCCCGTTTCCCTGGCAAACAAAAGTAAGCTGCCCCGCTTCTGGATGGCAGATTGCAGGAGCCACTTGGTACTATCAAACCAGCCCGACTTGGAACTGGTGCCACCTCTGGTCTGGGAACCATCCTGCGTATCGTGGATTCTAAGGGGCCAGCCGGCCACTCCCAGCCACAGTCCACCAAACACAAACAACGGCACTTTTCCCTGGAAAACAAAACTCGCCTGCAAACTTTTTCATGGCAGATTGCAGGAGCCACTTTGCACCATCAAACTAGGCCGACTTGGCACTGTTGCCACCATGGTCTGGGAACCATCCTGCGTATCGTGGATTCTAATTAGCCAGCCGGCCACTCCCAGCCACAGGCCACCAAAAAAAATCAACGGCACTTTTCCCTGGAAAACAAAACTCGCCTGCCAACTTTTTGATGGCAGATTGCAGGAGCCGCTTGATACTATCAAATCAGCCCAACGTGGCACTGGTGCCACCATGGGTCTGGTAACCATCCTGCCTATCGTAGCTTTTCAGGAGCCAGCCGGTCACTCCCAGCCATAGGCCCCCAGAAAAAACCTCGGCCCGTTTCCCTTGCAAACAAAAGTAAGCTACCCCGCTTCTGGATGGCAGATTGCAGGAGCCACTTGGTACTATCAAACCAGCCCGACTTGGAACTGGTGCCACCTCTGGTCTGGGAACCATCCTGCGTATCGTGGATTCTAAGGAGCCAGCCGGCCACTCCCAGCCACAGGCCCCCAAACACAAACAACGGCACTTTTCCCTGGAAAACAAAACTCGCCTGCAAACTTTTTCATGGCAGATTGCAGGAGCCACTTTGCACCATCAAACCAGCCCGACTTGGCACTGGTGCCACCTCTGGTCTGGGAACCATCCAGCGTATCGTGGATTCTAAGGAGCCACCCGGCCACTCCCAGCCACAGGCCCCCAAACACAAACAACGGCGCTTTTCCCTGGAAAACAAAACTCGACTGCAAAGTTTTTGATGGCAGATTGCAGGAGCCACTTGGTACTATCAAATCAGCCCAACTTGACACTGGTGCCACCATGGGTCTGGTCACCATCCTGCCTATCGTAGCTTTTCAGGAGCCAGCCGGACAGTCCCACTCATAGGCCCCCAGACAAATCCTCGGCCCGTTTCCCTGGCAAACAAAAGTAAGCTACCCCGCTTCTGGATGGCAGATTGCAGGAGCCACTTTGCACCATCAAACTAGCCTGACTTGGCACTGGTGCCACCTCTGGTCTGGGAACCATCCTGCGTATCGTGGATTCTAAGGAGCCAGCCGGCCACTCCCAGCCACAAGCCCCCAAACACAAACAACGACACTTTTCCCTGGAAAACAAAACTCGCCTGCCAACTTTTTGATGGCAGATTGCAGGAGCCGCTTGGTACTATCAAATCAGCCCAACTTGGCACTGGTGCCACCATGAGTCTGGTAACCATCCTGCCTATCGTAGCTTTTCAGGAGCCAGCCGGTCACTCCCAGCCATAGGCCCCCAGACACAAACCTCGGCCCGTTTCCCTTGCAAACAAAAGTAAGCTGCCCCGCTTCTGGATGGCAGATTGCAGGAGCCACTTGGTACTATCAAACCAGCCCGACTTGGCACTGGTGCCACCTCTGGTCTGGGAACCATCCTGCGTATCGTGCATTCTAAGGAGCCAGCCGGCCACTCCCAGCCACAGGCCCCCAAACACAAACAACGGCACTTTTCCCTGGAAAACAAAACTCGCCTGCAAACTTTTTCATGGCAGATTGCAGGAGCCACTTTGCACCATCAAACTAGCCCGACATGGCACTGGTGCCACCTCTGGTGTGGGAACCATCCTGCGTATCGTGGATTCTAAGGAGCCAGCTGGCCACTCCCAGCCACAGGCCCCCAAACACAAACAACGGCGCTTTTCCCTGGAAAACAAAACTGGCATGCCAACTTTTTAATGGCAGATTGCAGGAGCCACTTTGCACCATCAAACTAGCCCGACTTGGCACTGGTGCCACCTCTGGTCAGGGAACCATCCTGCGTATCGTGGATTCTAATTAGCCAGCGGGCCACTCCCAGCCATAGGCCCCCAAACACAAACAACGGCGCTTTTCCCGGGAAAACAAAACTCGCCTGCCAACATTTTGATGGGAGATTGCAGGAGCCACTTTGCACCATCAAACCAGCCCGACTTGGCACTGGTGCCACCTCTGGTCTGGGAACCATCCTGCGTATCGTGGATTCTAAGGAGCCACCCGGCCACTCCCAGCCACAGGCCCCCAAACACAAACAACGGCGCTTTTCCCTGGAAAACAAAACTCGCCTGCCAACTTTTTGATGGCAGATTGCAGGAGCCACTTGGTACTATCAAACCAGCCCAACTTGGCACTGGTGCCACCATGGGTCTGGTCACCATCCTGCCTATCGTAGCTTTTCAGGAGCCAGCCGGTCAGTCCCACCCATAGGCCCCCAGAAAAAACCTCGGCCCGTTTCCCTGGCAAACAAAAGTAAGCTACCCCGCTTCTGGATGGCAGATTGCAGGAGCCACTTTGCACCATCAAACTAGCCCGACTTGGCACTGGTGCCACCTCTGGTCTGGGAACCATCCTGCGTATCGTGGATTCTAAGGAGCCAGCCGGCCACTCCCAGCCATATGCCCCCAAAGACAAACAACGGCGCTTTTCCCTGGAAAACAAAACTCGCCTGCCAACTTTTTGATGGCAGATTGCAGGAGCCGCTTGGTACTATCAAATCAGCCCAACTTGGCACTGGTGCCACCTCTGGTCTGGTAACCATCCTGCCTATCGTAGCTTTTCAGGAGCCAGCCGGTCACTCCCAGCCATAGGCCCCCAGACACAAACCTCGGCCCGTTTCCCTGGCAAACAAAAGTAAGCTGCCCCGCTTCTGGATGGCAGATTGCAGGAGCCACTTGGTACTATCAAACCAGCCCGACTTGGAACTGGTGCCACCTCTGGTCTGGGAACCATCCTGCGTATCGTGGATTCTAAGGGGCCAGCCGGCCACTCCCAGCCACAGTCCACCAAACACAAACAACGGCACTTTTCCCTGGAAAACAAAACTCGCCTGCAAACTTTTTCATGGCAGATTGCAGGAGCCACTTTGCACCATCAAACTAGGCCGACTTGGCACTGTTGCCACCATGGTCTGGGAACCATCCTGCGTATCGTGGATTCTAATTAGCCAGCCGGCCACTCCCAGCCACAGGCCACCAAAAAAAATCAACGGCACTTTTCCCTGGAAAACAAAACTCGCCTGCCAACTTTTTGATGGCAGATTGCAGGAGCCGCTTGATACTATCAAATCAGCCCAACTTGGCACTGGTGCCACCATGGGTCTGGTAACCATCCTGCCTATCGTAGCTTTTCAGGAGCCAGCCGGTCACTCCCAGCCATAGGCCCCCAGACAAAAACCTCGGCCCGTTTCCCTTGCAAACAAAAGTAAGCTACCCCGCTTCTGGATGGCAGATTGCAGGAGCCACTTGGTACTATCAAACCAGCCCGACTTGGAACTGGTGCCACCTCTGGTCTGGGAACCATCCTGCGTATCGTGGATTCTAAGGAGCCAGCCGGCCACTCCCAGCCACAGGCCCCCAAACACAAACAACGGCACTTTTCCCTGGAAAACAAAACTCGCCTGCAAACTTTTTCATGGCAGATTGCAGGAGCCACTTTGCACCATCAAACCAGCCCGACTTGGCACTGGTGCCACCTCTGGTCTGGGAACCATCCAGCGTATCGTGGATTCTAAGGAGCCAGCCGGCCACTCCCAGCCACAGGCCCCCAAACAAAAACAACGGCGCTTTTCCCTGGAAAACAAAACTCGACTGCAAAGTTTTTGATGGCAGATTGCAGGAGCCACTTGGTACTATCAAATCAGCCCAACTTGACACTGGTGCCACCATGGGTCTGGTCACCATCCTGCCTATCGTAGCTTTTCAGGAGCCAGCCGGACAGTCCCACCCATAGGCCCCCAGACAAAAACCTCGGCCCGTTTCCCTGGCAAACAAAAGTAAGCTACCCCGCTTCTGGATGGCAGATTGCAGGAGCCACTTTGCACCATCAAACTAGCCTGACTTGGCACTGGTGCCACCTCTGGTCTGGGAACCATCCTGCGTATCGTGGATTCTAAGGAGCCAGCCGGCCACTCCCAGCCACAAGCCCCCAAACACAAACAACGACACTTTTCCCTGGAAAACAAAACTCGCCTGCCAACTTTTTGATGGCAGATTGCAGGAGCCGCTTGGTACTATCAAATCAGCCCAACTTGGCACTGGTGCCACCATGAGTCTGGTAACCATCCTGCCTATCGTAGCTTTTCAGGAGCCAGCCGGTCACTCCCAGCCATAGGCCCCCAGACACAAACCTCGGCCCGTTTCCCTTGCAAACAAAAGTAAGCTGCCCCGCTTCTGGATGGCAGATTGCAGGAGCCACTTGGTACTATCAAACCAGCCCGACTTGGCACTGGTGCCACCTCTGGTCTGGGAACCATCCTGCGTATCGTGCATTCTAAGGAGCCAGCCGGCCACTCCCAGCCACAGGCCCCCAAACACAAACAACGGCACTTTTCCCTGGAAAACAAAACTCGCCCGCAAACTTTTTCATGGCAGATTGCAGGAGCCACTTTGCACCATCAAACTAGCCCGACATGGCACTGGTGCCACCTCTGGTGTGGGAACCATCCTGCGTATCGTGGATTCTAAGGAGCCAGCTGGCCACTCCCAGCCACAGGCCCCCAAACACAAACAACGGCGCTTTTCCCTGGAAAACAAAACTGGCATGCCAACTTTTTAATGGCAGATTGCAGGAGCCACTTTGCACCATCAAACTAGCCCGACTTGGCACTGGTGCCACCTCTGGTCAGGGAACCATCCTGCGTATCGTGGATTCTAATTAGCCAGCGGGCCACTCCCAGCCATAGGCCCCCAAACACAAACAACGGCGCTTTTCCCGGGAAAACAAAACTCGCCTGCCAACATTTTGATGGGAGATTGCAGGAGCCACTTTGCACCATCAAACCAGCCCGACTTGGCACTGGTGCCACCTCTGGTCTGGGAACCATCCTGCGTATCGTGGATTCTAAGGAGCCACCCGGCCACTCCCAGCCACAGGCCCCCAAACACAAACAACGGCGCTTTTCCCTGGAAAACAAAACTCGCCTGCCAACTTTTTGATGGCAGATTGCAGGAGCCACTTGGTACTATCAAACCAGCCCAACTTGGCACTGGTGCCACCATGGGTCTGGTCACCATCCTGCCTATCGTAGCTTTTCAGGAGCCAGCCGGTCAGTCCCACCCATAGGCCCCCAGAAAAAACCTCGGCCCATTTCCCTGGCAAACAAAAGTAAGCTACCCCGCTTCTGGATGGCAGATTGCAGGAGCCACTTTGCACCATCAAACTAGCCCGACTTGGCACTGGTGCCACCTCTGGTCTGGGAACCATCCTGCGTATCGTGGATTCTAAGGAGCCAGCCGGCCACTCCCAGCCATATGCCCCCAAAGACAAACAACGGCGCTTTTCCCTGGAAAACAAAACTCGCCTGCCAACTTTTTGATGGCAGATTGCAGGAGCCGCTTGGTACTATCAAATCAGCCCAACTTGGCACTGGTGCCACCTCTGGTCTGGTAACCATCCTGCCTATCGTAGCTTTTCAGGAGCCAGCCGGTCACTCCCAGCCATAGGCCCCCAGACACAAACCTCGGCCCGTTTCCCTGGCAAACAAAAGTAAGCTGCCCCGCTTCTGGATGGCAGATTGCAGGAGCCACTTGGTACTATCAAACAAGCCCGACTTGGAACTGGTACCACCTCTGGTCTGGGAACCATCCTGCGTATCGTGGATTCTAAGGGGCCAGCCGGCCACTCCCAGCCACAGTCCACCAAACACAAACAACGGCACTTTTCCCTGGAAAACAAAACTCGCCTGCAAACTTTTTCATGGCAGATTGCAGGAGCCACTTTGCACCATCAAACTAGGCCGACTTGGCACTGTTGCCACCATGGTCTGGGAACCATCCTGCGTATCGTGGATTCTAATTAGCCAGCCGGCCACTCCCAGCCACAGGCCACCAAAAAAAATCAACGGCACTTTTCCCTGGAAAACAAAACTCGCCTGCCAACTTTTTGATGGCAGATTGCAGGAGCCGCTTGATACTATCAAATCAGCCCAACGTGGCACTGGTGCCACCATGGGTCTGGTAACCATCCTGCCTATCGTAGCTTTTCAGGAGCCAGCCGGTCACTCCCAGCCATAGGCCCCCAGACAAAAACCTCGGCCCGTTTCCCTTGCAAACAAAAGTAAGCTGCCCCGCTTCTGGATGGCAGATTGCAGGAGCCACTTGGTACTATCAAACCAGCCCGACTTGGAACTGGTGCCACCTCTGGTCAGGGAACCATCCTGCGTATCGTGGATTCTAAGGAGCCAGCCGGCCACTCCCAGCCACAGGCCCCCAAACACAAACAACGGCACTTTTCCCTGGAAAACAAAACTCGCCTGCAAACTTTTTCATGGCAGATTGCAGGAGCCACTTTGCACCATCAAACCAGCCCGACTTGGCACTGGTGCCACCTCTGGTCTGGGAACCATCCAGCGTATCGTGGATTCTAAGGAGCCAGCCGGCCACTCCCAGCCACAGGCCCCCAAACACAAACAACGGCGCTTTTCCCTGGAAAACAAAACTCGACTGCAAAGTTTTTGATGGCAGATTGCAGGAGCCACTTGGTACTATCAAATCAGCCCAACTTGACACTGGTGCCACCATGGGTCTGGTCACCATCCTGCCTATCGTAGCTTTTCAGGAGCCAGCCGGACAGTCCCACCCATAGGCCCCCAGACAAAAACCTCGGCCCGTTTCCCTGGCAAACAAAAGTAAGCTACCCCGCTTCTGGATGGCAGATTGCAGGAGCCACTTTGCACCATCAAACTAGCCTGACTTGGCACTGGTGCCACCTCTGGTCTGGGAACCATCCTGCGTATCGTGGATTCTAAGGAGCCAGCCGGCCACTCCCAGCCACAAGCCCCCAAACACAAACAACGACACTTTTCCCTGGAAAACAAAACTCGCCTGCCAACTTTTTGATGGCAGATTGCAGGAGCCGCTTGGTACTATCAAATCAGCCCAACTTGGCACTGGTGCCACCATGAGTCTGGTAACCATCCTGCCTATCGTAGCTTTTCAGGAGCCAGCCGGTCACTCCCAGCCATAGGCCCCCAGACACAAACCTCGGCCCGTTTCCCTTGCAAACAAAAGTAAGCTGCCCCGCTTCTGGATGGCAGATTGCAGGAGCCACTTGGTACTATCAAACCAGCCCGACTTGGCACTGGTGCCACCTCTGGTCTGGGAACCATCCTGCGTATCGTGCATTCTAAGGAGCCAGCCGGCCACTCCCAGCCACAGGCCCCCAAACACAAACAACGGCACTTTTCCCTGGAAAACAAAACTCGCCTGCAAACTTTTTCATGGCAGATTGCAGGAGCCACTTTGCACCATCAAACTAGCCCGACATGGCACTGGTGCCACCTCTGGTGTGGGAACCATCCTGCGTATCGTGGATTCTAAGGAGCCAGCTGGCCACTCCCAGCCACAGGCCCCCAAACACAAACAACGGCGCTTTTCCCTGGAAAACAAAACTGGCATGCCAACTTTTTAATGGCAGATTGCAGGAGCCACTTTGCACCATCAAACTAGCCCGACTTGGCACTGGTGCCACCTCTGGTCTGGGAACCATCCAGCGTATCGTGGATTCTAAGGAGCCAGCCGGCCACTCCCAGCCACAGGCCACCAAACAAAATCAACGGCACTTTTCCCTGGAAAACAAAACCCGCCTGCCAACTTTTTGATGGCAGATTGCAGGAGCCACTTTTCCCCATCAAACTAGCCCGACTTGGCACTGGTGCCACCTCTGGTCTGGTAACCATCCTGCCTATGGTAGCTTTTCAGGAGCCAGCCGGTCACTCCCAGCCATAGGCCCCCAGACAAAAACCTCGGCCCGTTTCCCTGGCAAACAAAATTAAGCTGCCCCGCTCCTGGATGGCAGATTGCAGGAGCTATTTAGTACTATCAAACCAGCCCGACTTGGCACTGGCGCCACCTTGGCTCTGGGAACCATCCTGCCTATTGTGGATTTTCAGGGGTCAGCGGGCCACTCTCAGCCATATGCCCTCAAACACAAACCACGGCCCTTTTCTCTGGCAAACAAAACTCAACTGCCCCTCTTCTGGATGGCAAATTGCAGGACGCACTTGGTACTACAAAAACAGCACAACTTGGCACTGGTGCCACCTTGGGTCTGGTCACCATCCTGCGTATCGAGCATTTTAAGCAGCCAGCCGGCCACTCCCAGCCATATGCCCCCACAAAAAAACCACGGCCCTTTTCTCTGGCAAACAAAACTCAGCTGCCCCGCTTCTGGATGGCAGATTGCAGGAGCCACTTTGCACCATCAAACCAGCCCGACTTGGCACTGGTGCCACCTCTGGTCTGTGAACCATCCTGCGTATCGTGGATTATAAGGAGACAGCTGGCCACTCCCAGCCACAGGCCCCCAAACACAAACAACGGCGCTTTTCCCTGGAAAACAAAACAGGCCTGCCAACTTTTTAATGGCAGATTGCAGGAGCCACTTTGCACCATCAAACTAGCCCGACTTGGCACTGCTGCCACCTCTGCTCTGGGAACCATCCTGCGTATCGTGGATTCTAATTAGCCAGCGGGCCACTCCCAGCCATAGGCCCCCAAACACAAACAACGGCGCTTTTCCCGGGAAAACAAAACTCGCCTGCCAACATTTTGATGGGAGATTGCAGATGCCACTTTGCACCATCAAACCAGCCCGACTTGGCACTGGTGCCACCTCTGGTCTGGGAACCATCCTGCGTATCGTGGATTCTAAGGAGCCAGCCGGCCACTCCCAGCCACAGGCCCCCAAACACAAACAACGGCGCTTTTCCCTGGCAAACAAAACTCGCCTGCCAACATTTTGATGGCAGATTGCAGGAGCCACTTTGCACCATCAAACCAGTACGACTTGGAACTGGTGCCACCTCTGGTCTGGGAACCATCCTGCGTATCGTATATTCTAAGGAGCCAGCCGGCCACTCCCAGCCACAGGCCACCAAACAAAATCAACGGCACTTTTCCCTGGAAAACAAAACCCGCCTGCCAACTTTTTGATGGCAGATTGCAGGAGCCACTTTTCCCCATCAAACTAGCCCGACTTGGCACTGGTGCCACCTCTGGTCTGGTAACCATCCTGCCTATGGTAGCTTTTCAGGAGCCAGCCGGTCACTCCCAGCCATAGGCCCCCAGACAAAAACCTCGGCCCGTTTCCCTGGCAAACAAAATTAAGCTGCCCCGCTCCTGGATGGCAGATTGCAGGAGCTATTTAGTACTATCAAACCAGCCCGACTTGGCACTGGCGCCACCTTGGCTCTGGGAACCATCCTGCCTATTGTGGATTTTCAGGGGTCAGCGGGCCACTCTCAGCCATATGCCCTCAAACACAAACCACGGCCCTTTTCTCTGGCAAACAAAACTCAACTGCCCCTCTTCTGGATGGCAAATTGCAGGACGCACTTGGTACTACAAAAACAGCACAACTTGGCACTGGTGCCACCTTGGGTCTGGTCACCATCCTGCGTATCGAGCATTTTAAGGAGCCAGCCGGCCACTCCCAGCCATATGCCCCCACAAAAAAACCACGGCCCTTTTCTCTGGCAAACAAAACTCAGCTGCCCCGCTTCTGGATGGCAGATTGCAGGAGCCACTTTGCACCATCAAACCAGCCCGACTTGGCACTGGTGCCACCTCTGGTCTGTGAACCATCCTGCGTATCGTGGATTATAAGGAGACAGCTGGCCACTCCCAGCCACAGGCCCCCAAACACAAACAACGGCGCTTTTCCCTGGAAAACAAAACAGGCCTGCCAACTTTTTAATGGCAGATTGCAGGAGCCACTTTGCACCATCAAACTAGCCCGACTTGGCACTGCTGCCACCTCTGCTCTGGGAACCATCCTGCGTATCGTGGATTCTAATTAGCCAGCGGGCCACTCCCAGCCATAGGCCCCCAAACACAAACAACGGCGCTTTTCCCGGGAAAACAAAACTCGCCTGCCAACATTTTGATGGGAGATTGCAGATGCCACTTTGCACCATCAAACCAGCCCGACTTGGCACTGGTGCCACCTCTGGTCTGGGAACCATCCTGCGTATCGTGGATTCTAAGGAGCCACCCGGCCACTCCCAGCCACAGGCCCCCAAACACAAACAACGGCGCTTTTCCCTGGCAAACAAAACTCGCCTGCCAACTTTGTGATGGCAGATTGCAAGAGCCACTTGGTACTATCAAACCAGCCCAACTTGGCACTTGTGCCACCATGGGTCTTGTCACCATCCTGCCTATCGTAGCTTTTCAGGAGCCAGCCGGTCAGTCCCACCCATAGGCCCCCAGAAAAAACCTCGGCCCGTTTCCCTGGCAAACAAAAGTAAGCTGCCCCGCATCTGGATGGCAGATTGCAGGAGCCACTTGGTACTATCAAACCAGCCCGACTTGGAACTGGTGCCACCTCTGGTCTGGGAACCATCCTGCGTATCGTGGATTCTAAGGAGCCAGCCGGCCACTCCCAGCCACAGGCCACCAAACAAAATCAACGGCACTTTTCCCTGGAAAACAAAACCCGCCTGCCAACTTTTTGATGGCAGATTGCAGGAGCCACTTTTCCCCATCAAACTAGCCCGACTTGGCACTGGTGCCACCTCTGGTCTGGTAACCATCCTGCCTATGGTAGCTTTTCAGGAGCCAGCCGGTCACTCCCAGCCATAGGCCCCCAGACACAAACCTCGGCCCGTTTCCCTGGCAAACAAAATTAAGCTGCCCCGCTCCTGGATGGCAGATTGCAGGAGCTATTTAGTACTATCAAACCAGCCCGACTTGGCACTGGCGCCACCTTGGCTCTGGGAACCATCCTGCCTATTGTGGATTTTCAGGGGTCAGCGGGCCACTCTCAGCCATATGCCCTCAAACACAAACCACGGCCCTTTTCTCTGGCAAACAAAACTCAACTGCCCCTCTTCTGGATGGCAAATTGCAGGACGCACTTGGTACTACAAAAACAGCACAACTTGGCACTGGTGCCACCTTGGGTCTGGTCACCATCCTGCGTATCGAGCATTTTAAGCAGCCAGCCGGCCACTCCCAGCCATATGCCCCCACAAAAAAACCACGGCCCTTTTCTCTGGCAAACAAAACTCAGCTGCCCCGCTTCTGGATGGCAGATTGCAGGAGCCACTTTGCACCATCAAACCAGCCCGACTTGGCACTGGTGCCACCTCTGGTCTGTGAACCATCCTGCGTATCGTGGATTATAAGGAGACAGCTGGCCACTCCCAGCCACAGGCCCCCAAACACAAACAACGGCGCTTTTCCCTGGAAAACAAAACAGGCCTGCCAACTTTTTAATGGCAGATTGCAGGAGCCACTTTGCACCATCAAACTAGCCCGACTTGGCACTGCTGCCACCTCTGCTCTGGGAACCATCCTGCGTATCGTGGATTCTAATTAGCCAGCGGGCCACTCCCAGCCATAGGCCCCCAAACACAAACAACGGCGCTTTTCCCGGGAAAACAAAACTCGCCTGCCAACATTTTGATGGGAGATTGCAGGAGCCACTTTGCACCATCAAACCAGCCCGACTTGGCACTGGTGCCACCTCTGGTCTGGGAACCATCCTGCGTATCGTGGATTCTAAGGAGCCACCCGGCCACTCCCAGCCACAGGCCCCCAAACACAAACAACGGCGCTTTTCCCTGGAAAACAAAACTCGCCTGCCAACTTTTTGATGGCAGATTGCAGGAGCCACTTGGTACTATCAAACCAGCCCAACTTGGCACTTGTGCCACCATGGGTCTGGTCACCATCCTGCCTATCGTAGCTTTTCAGGAGCCAGCCGGTCAGTCCCACCCATAGGCCCCCAGAAAAAACCTCGGCCCGTGTCCCTGGCAAACAAAAGTAAGCTGCCCCGCTTCTGGATGGCAGATTGCAGGAGCCACTTGGTACTATCAAACCAGCCCGACTAGGAACTGGTGCCACCTCTGGTCTGGGAACCATCCTGCGTATCGTGGATTCTAAGGGGCCAGCCGGCCACTCCCAGCCACAGTCCACCAAACACAAACAACGGCACTTTTCCCTGGAAAACAAAACTCGCCTGCCAACTTTTTCATGGCAGATTGCAGGAGCCACTTTGCACCATCAAACTAGGCCGACTTGGCACTGTTGCCACCATGGTCTGGGAACCATCCTGCGTATCGTGGATTCTAATTAGTCAGCCGGCCACTCTCAGCCATATGCCCTGAAACACAAACCACGGCCCTTTTCTCTGGCAAACAAAACTCAACTGCCCCTCTTCTGGATGGCAAATTGCAGGACGCACTTGGTACTACAAAAACAGCACAACTTGGCACTGGTGCCACCTTGGGTCTGGTCACCATCCTGCGTATCGAGCATTTTAAGGAGCCAGCCGGCCACTCCCAGCCATATGCCCCCCAAAAAAAACCACGGCCATTTTCTCTGGCAAACAAAACTCAGCTGCCCCGCTTCTGGATGGCAGATTGCAGGAGCCACTTTGCACCATCAAACCAGCCCGACTTGGCACTGGTGCCACCTCTGGTCTGTGAACCATCCTGCGTATCGTGGATTTTAAGGAGACAGCTGGCCACTCCCAGCCACAGGCCCCCAAACACAAACAACGGCGCTTTTCCCTGGAAAACAAAACAGGCCTGCCAACTTTTTAATGGCAGATTGCAGGAGCCACTTTGCACCATCAAACTAGCCCGACTTGGCACTGGTGCCACCTCTGCTCTGGGAACCATCCTGCGTATCGTGGATTCTAATTAGCCAGCGGGCCACTCCCAGCCATAGGCCCCCAAACACAAACAACGGCGCTTTTCCCGGGAAAACAAAACTCGCCTGCCAACATTTTGATGGGAGATTGCAGGAGCCACTTTGCACCATCAAACCAGCCCGACTTGGCACTGGTGCCACCTCTGGTCTGGGAACCATCCTGCGTATCGTGGATTCTAAGGAGCCACCCGGCCACTCCCAGCCACAGGCCCCCAAACACAAACAACGGCGCTTTTCCCTGGAAAACAAAACTCGCCTGCCAACTTTTTGATGGCAGATTGCAGGAGCCACTTGGTACTATCAAACCAGCCCAACTTGGCACTGGTGCCACCATGGGTCTGGTCACCATCCTGCCTATGGTAGCTTATTAGGAGCCAGCCGGTTAGTCCCACCCATAGGCCCCCAGAAAAAACCTCGGCCCGTTTCCCTGGCAAACAAAAGTAAGCTACCCCGCTTCTGGATGGCAGATTGCAGGAGCCACTTTGCACCATCAAACTAGCCCGACTTGGCACTGGTGCCACCTCTGGTCTGGGAACCATCCTGCGTATCGTGGATTCTAAGGAGCCAGCCGGCCACTCCCAGCCATATGCCCCCAAAGACAAACAACGGCGCTTTTCCCTGGAAAACAAAACTCGCCTGCCAACTTTTTGATGGCAGATTGCAGGAGCCGCTTGGTACTATCAAATCAGCCCAACTTGGCACTGGTGCCACCTCTGGTCTGGTAACCATCCTGCCTATCGTAGCTTTTCAGGAGCCAGCCGGTCACTCCCAGCCATAGGCCCCCAGACACAAACCTCGGCCCGTTTCCCTGGCAAACAAAAGTAAGCTGCCCCGCTTCTGGATGGCAGATTGCAGGAGCCACTTGGTACTATCAAACCAGCCCGACTTGGAACTGGTGCCACCTCTGGTCTGGGAACCATCCTGCGTATCGTGGATTCTAAGGGGCCAGCCGGCCACTCCCAGCCACAGTCCACCAAACACAAACAACGGCACTTTTCCCTGGAAAACAAAACTCGCCTGCAAACTTTTTCATGGCAGATTGCAGGAGCCACTTTGCACCATCAAACTAGGCCGACTTGGCACTGTTGCCACCATGGTCTGGGAACCATCCTGCGTATCGTGGATTCTAATTAGCCAGCCGGCCACTCCCAGCCACAGGCCACCAAAAAAAATCAACGGCACTTTTCCCTGGAAAACAAAACTCGCCTGCCAACTTTTTGATGGCAGATTGCAGGAGCCGCTTGATACTATCAAATCAGCCCAACGTGGCACTGGTGCCACCATGGGTCTGGTAACCATCCTGCCTATCGTAGCTTTTCAGGAGCCAGCCGGTCACTCCCAGCCATAGGCCCCCAGACAAAAACCTCGGCCCGTTTCCCTTGCAAACAAAAGTAAGCTACCCCGCTTCTGGATGGCAGATTGCAGGAGCCACTTGGTACTATCAAACCAGCCCGACTTGGAACTGGTGCCACCTCTGGTCTGGGAACCATCCTGCGTATCGTGGATTCTAAGGAGCCAGCCGGCCACTCCCAACCACAGGCCCCCAAACACAAACAACGGCACTTTTCCCTGGAAAACAAAACTCGCCTGCAAACTTTTTCATGGCAGATTGCAGGAGCCACTTTGCACCATCAAACCAGCCCGACTTGGCACTGGTGCCACCTCTGGTCTGGGAACCATCCAGCGTATCGTGGATTCTAAGGAGCCAGCCGGCCACTCCCAGCCACAGGCCCCCAAACACAAACAACGGCGCTTTTCCCTGGAAAACAAAACTCGACTGCAAAGTTTTTGATGGCAGATTGCAGGAGCCACTTGGTACTATCAAATCAGCCCAACTTGACACTGGTGCCACCATGGGTCTGGTCACCATCCTGCCTATCGTAGCTTTTCAGGAGCCAGCCGGACAGTCCCAGCCATAGGCCCCCAGACAAAAACCTCGGCCCGTTTCCCTGGCAAACAAAAGTAAGCTACCCCGCTTCTGGATGGCAGATTGCAGGAGCCACTTTGCACCATCAAACTAGCCTGACTTGGCACTGGTGCCACCTCTGGTCTGGGAACCATCCTGCGTATCGTGGATTCTAAGGAGCCAGCCGGCCACTCCCAGCCACAAGCCCCCAAACACAAACAACGACACTTTTCCCTGGAAAACAAAACTCGCCTGCCAACTTTTTGATGGCAGATTGCAGGAGCCGCTTGGTACTATCAAATCAGCCCAACTTGGCACTGGTGCCACCATGAGTCTGGTAACCATCCTGCCTATCGTAGCTTTTCAGGAGCCAGCCGGTCACTCCCAGCCATAGGCCCCCAGACACAAACCTCGGCCCGTTTCCCTTGCAAACAAAAGTAAGCTGCCCCGCTTCTGGATGGCAGATTGCAGGAGCCACTTGGTACTATCAAACCAGCCCGACTTGGCACTGGTGCCACCTCTGGTCTGGGAACCATCCTGCGTATCGTGCATTCTAAGGAGCCAGCCGGCCACTCCCAGCCACAGGCCCCCAAACACAAACAACGGCACTTTTCCCTGGAAAACAAAACTCGCCTGCAAACTTTTTCATGGCAGATTGCAGGAGCCACTTTGCACCATCAAACTAGCCCGACATGGCACTGGTGCCACCTCTGGTGTGGGAACCATCCTGCGTATCGTGGATTCTAAGGAGCCAGCTGGCCACTCCCAGCCACAGGCCCCCAAACACAAACAACGGCGCTTTTCCCTGGAAAACAAAACTGGCATGCCAACTTTTTAATGGCAGATTGCAGGAGCCACTTTGCACCATCAAACTAGCCCGACTTGGCACTGGTGCCACCTCTGGTCAGGGAACCATCCTGCGTATCGTGGATTCTAATTAGCCAGCGGGCCACTCCCAGCCATAGGCCCCCAAACACAAAAAACGGCGCTTTTCCCGGGAAAACAAAACTCGCCTGCCAACATTTTGATGGGAGATTGCAGGAGCCACTTTGCACCATCAAACCAGCCCGACTTGGCACTGGTGCCACCTCTGGTCTGGGAACCATCCTGCGTATCGTGGATTCTAAGGAGCCACCCGGCCACTCCCAGCCACAGGCCCCCAAACACAAACAACGGCGCTTTTCCCTGGAAAACAAAACTCGCCTGCCAACTTTTTGATGGCAGATTGCAGGAGCCACTTGGTACTATCAAACCAGCCCAACTTGGCACTGGTGCCACCATGGGTCTGGTCACCATCCTGCCTATCGTAGCTTTTCAGGAGCCAGCCGGTCAGTCCCACCCATAGGCCCCCAGAAAAAACCTCGGCCCGTTTCCCTGGCAAACAAAAGTAAGCTACCCCGCTTCTGGATGGCAGATTGCAGGAGCCACTTTGCACCATCAAACTAGCCCGACTTGGCACTGGTGCCACCTCTGGTCTGGGAACCATCCTGCGTATCGTGGATTCTAAGGAGCCAGCCGGCCACTCCCAGCCATATGCCCCCAAAGACAAACAACGGCGCTTTTCCCTGGAAAACAAAACTCGCCTGCCAACTTTTTGATGGCAGATTGCAGGAGCCGCTTGGTACTATCAAATCAGCCCAACTTGGCACTGGTGCCACCTCTGGTCTGGTAACCATCCTGCCTATCGTAGCTTTTCAGGAGCCAGCCGGTCACTCCCAGCCATAGGCCCCCAGACACAAACCTCGGCCCGTTTCCCTGGCAAACAAAAGTAAGCTGCCCCGCTTCTGGATGGCAGATTGCAGGAGCCACTTGGTACTATCAAACCAGCCCGACTTGGAACTGGTGCCACCTCTGGTCTGGGAACCATCCTGCGTATCGTGGATTCTAAGGGGCCAGCCGGCCACTCCCAGCCACAGTCCACCAAACACAAACAACGGCACTTTTCCCTGGAAAACAAAACTCGCCTGCAAACTTTTTCATGGCAGATTGCAGGAGCCACTTTGCACCATCAAACTAGGCCGACTTGGCACTGTTGCCACCATGGTCTGGGAACCATCCTGCGTATCGTGGATTCTAATTAGCCAGCCGGCCACTCCCAGCCACAGGCCACCAAAAAAAATCAACGGCACTTTTCCCTGGAAAACAAAACTCGCCTGCCAACTTTTTGATGGCAGATTGCAGGAGCCGCTTGATACTATCAAATCAGCCCAACGTGGCACTGGTGCCACCATGGGTCTGGTAACCATCCTGCCTATCGTAGCTTTTCAGGAGCCAGCCGGTCACTCCCAGCCATAGGCCCCCAGACAAAAACCTCGGCCCGTTTCCCTTGCAAACAAAAGTAAGCTACCCCGCTTCTGGATGGCAGATTGCAGGAGCCACTTGGTACTATCAAACCAGCCCGACTTGGAACTGGTGCCACCTCTGGTCTGGGAACCATCCTGCGTATCGTGGATTCTAAGGAGCCAGCCGGCCACTCCCAGCCACAGGCCCCCAAACACAAACAACGGCACTTTTCCCTGGAAAACAAAACTCGCCTGCAAACTTTTTCATGGCAGATTGCAGGAGCCACTTTGCACCATCAAACCAGCCCGACTTGGCACTGGTGCCACCTCTGGTCTGGGAACCATCCAGCGTATCGTGGATTCTAAGGAGCCAGCCGGCCACTCCCAGTCACAGGCCCCCAAACACAAACAACGGCGCTTTTCCCTGGAAAACAAAACTCGACTGCAAAGTTTTTGATGGCAGATTGCAGGAGCCACTTGGTACTATCAAATCAGCCCAACTTGACACTGGTGCCACCATGGGTCTGGTCACCATCCTGCCTATCGTAGCTTTTCAGGAGCCAGCCGGACAGTCCCACCCATAGGCCCCCAGACAAAAACCTCGGCCCGTTTCCCTGGCAAACAAAAGTAAGCTACCCCGCTTCTGGATGGCAGATTGCAGGAGCCACTTTGCACCATCAAACTAGCCTGACTTGGCACTGGTGCCACCTCTGGTCTGGGAACCATCCTGCGTATCGTGGATTCTAAGGAGCCAGCCGGCCACTCCCAGCCACAAGCCCCCAAACACAAACAACGACACTTTTCCCTGGAAAACAAAACTCGCCTGCCAACTTTTTGATGGCAGATTGCAGGAGCCGCTTGGTACTATCAAATCAGCCCAACTTGGCACTGGTGCCACCATGAGTCTGGTAACCATCCTGCCTATCGTAGCTTTTCAGGAGCCAGCCGGTCACTCCCAGCCATAGGCCCCCAGACACAAACCTCGGCCCGTTTCCCTTGCAAACAAAAGTAAGCTGCCCCGCTTCTGGATGGCAGATTGCAGGAGCCACTTGGTACTATCAAACCAGCCCGACTTGGCACTGGTGCCACCTCTGGTCTGGGAACCATCCTGCGTATCGTGCATTCTAAGGAGCCAGCCGGCCACTCCCAGCCACAGGCCCCCAAACACAAACAACGGCACTTTTCCCTGGAAAACAAAACTCGCCTGCCAACTTTTTGATGGCAGATTGCTTGAGCCAATTTCACCATCAAACTAGCCCGACTTGGCACTGGTGCCACCTCTGGTCTGGTAACCATCCTGCCTATGGTAGCTTTTCAGGAGCCAGCCGGTCACTCCCAGCCATAGGCCCCCAGACAAAAACCTCGGCCCGTTTCCCTGGCAAACAAAATTAAGCTGCCCCGCTCCTGGATGGCAGATTGCAGGAGCTATTTAGTACTATCAAACCAGCCCGACTTGGCACTGGCGCCACCTTGGCTCTGGGAACCATCCTGCCTATTGTGGATTTTCAGGGGTCAGCGGGCCACTCTCAGCCATATGCCCTCAAACACAAACCACGGCCCTTTTCTCTGGCAAACAAAACTCAACTGCCCCTCTTCTGGATGGCAAATTGCAGGACGCACTTGGTACTACAAAAACAGCACAACTTGGCACTGGTGCCACCTTGGGTCTGGTCACCATCCTGCGTATCGAGCATTTGAAGCAGCCAGCCGGCCACTCCCAGCCATATGCCCCCACAAAAAAACCACGGCCCTTTTCTCTGGCAAACAAAACTCAGCTGCCCCGCTTCTGGATGGCAGATTGCAGGAGCCACTTTGCACCATCAAACCAGCCCGACTTGGCACTGGTGCCACCTCTGGTCTGTGAACCATCCTGCGTATCGTGGATTATAAGGAGACAGCTGGCCACTCCCAGCCACAGGCCCCCAAACACAAACAACGGCGCTTTTCCCTGGAAAACAAAACAGGCCTGCCAACTTTTTAATGGCAGATTGCAGGAGCCACTTTGCACCATCAAACTAGCCCGACTTGGCACTGCTGCCACCTCTGCTCTGGGAACCATCCTGCGTATCGTGGATTCTAATTAGCCAGCGGGCCACTCCCAGCCATAGGCCCCCAAACACAAACAACGGCGCTTTTCCCGGGAAAACAAAACTCGCCTGCCAACATTTTGATGGGAGATTGCAGATGCCACTTTGCACCATCAAACCAGCCCGACTTGGCACTGGTGCCACCTCTGGTCTGGGAACCATCCTGCGTATCGTGGATTCTAAGGAGCCACCCGGCCACTCCCAGCCACAGGCCCCCAAACAAAAACAACGGCGCTTTTCCTTGGCAAACAAAACTCGCCTGCCAACTTTGTGATGGCAGATTGCAAGAGCCACTTGGTACTATCAAACCAGCCCAACTTGGCACTTGTGCCACCATGGGTCTGGTCACCATCCTGCCTATCGTAGCTTTTCAGGAGCCAGCCGGTCAGTCCCACCCATAGGCCCCCAGAAAAAACCTCGGCCCGTTTCCCTGGCAAACAAAAGTAAGCTGCCCCGCATCTGGATGGCAGATTGCAGGAGCCACTTGGTACTATCAAACCAGCCCGACTTGGAACTGGTGCCACCTCTGGTCTGGGAACCATCCTGCGTATCGTGGATTCTAAGGAGCCAGCCGGCCACTCCCAGCCACAGGCCACCAAACAAAATCAACGGCACTTTTCCCTGGAAAACAAAACCCGCCTGCCAACTTTTTGATGGCAGATTGCAGGAGCCACTTTTCCCCATCAAACTAGCCCGACTTGGCACTGGTGCCACCTCTGGTCTGGTAACCATCCTGCCTATGGTAGCTTTTCAGGAGCCAGCCGGTCACTCCCAGCCATAGGCCCCCAGACACAAACCTCGGCCCGTTTCCCTGGCAAACAAAATTAAGCTGCCCCGCTCCTGGATGGCAGATTGCAGGAGCTATTTAGTACTATCAAACCAGCCCGACTTGGCACTGGCGCCACCTTGGCTCTGGGAACCATCCTGCCTATTGTGGATTTTCAGGGGTCAGCGGGCCACTCTCAGCCATATGCCCTCAAACACAAACCACGGCCCTTTTCTCTGGCAAACAAAACTCAACTGCCCCTCTTCTGGATGGCAAATTGCAGGACGCACTTGGTACTACAAAAACAGCACAACTTGGCACTGGTGCCACCTTGGGTCTGGTCACCATCCTGCGTATCGAGCATTTTAAGCAGCCAGCCGGCCACTCCCAGCCATATGCCCCCACAAAAAAACCACGGCCCTTTTCTCTGGCAAACAAAACTCAGCTGCCCCGCTTCTGGATGGCAGATTGCAGGAGCCACTTTGCACCATCAAACCAGCCCGACTTGGCACTGGTGCCACCTCTGGTCTGTGAACCATCCTGCGTATCGTGGATTATAAGGAGACAGCTGGCCACTCCCAGCCACAGGCCCCCAAACACAAACAACGGCGCTTTTCCCTGGAAAACAAAACAGGCCTGCCAACTTTTTAATGGCAGATTGCAGGAGCCACTTTGCACCATCAAACTAGCCCGACTTGGCACTGCTGCCACCTCTGCTCTGGGAACCATCCTGCGTATCGTGGATTCTAATTAGCCAGCGGGCCACTCCCAGCCATAGGCCCCCAAACACAAACAACGTCGCTTTTCCCGGGAAAACAAAACTCGCCTGCCAACATTTTGATGGGAGATTGCAGGAGCCACTTTGCACCATCAAACCAGCCCGACTTGGCACTGGTGCCACCTCTGGTCTGGGAACCATCCTGCGTATCGTGGATTCTAAGGAGCCACCCGGCCACTCCCAGCCACAGGCCCCCAAACACAAACAACGGCGCTTTTCCCTGGAAAACAAAACTCGCCTGCCAACTTTTTGATGGCAGATTGCAGGAGCCACTTGGTACTATCAAACCAGCCCAACTTGGCACTTGTGCCACCATGGGTCTGGTCACCATCCTGCCTATCGTAGCTTTTCAGGAGCCAGCCGGTCAGTCCCACCCATAGGCCCCCAGAAAAAACCTCGGCCCGTGTCCCTGGCAAACAAAAGTAAGCTGCCCCGCTTCTGGATGGCAGATTGCAGGAGCCACTTGGTACTATCAAACCAGCCCGACTTGGAACTGGTGCCACCTCTGGTCTGGGAACCATCCTGCGTATCGTGGATTCTAAGGGGCCAGCCGGCCACTCCCAGCCACAGTCCACCAAACACAAACAACGGCACTTTTCCCTGGAAAACAAAACTCGCCTGCCAACTTTTTCATGGCAGATTGCAGGAGCCACTTTGCACCATCAAACTAGGCCGACTTGGCACTGTTGCCACCATGGTCTGGGAACCATCCTGCGTATCGTGGATTCTAATTAGCCAGCCGGCCACTCCCAGCCATAGGCACCCAAACACAAACAATGGCGCTTTCCCCTGGAAAACAAAACTCGCCTGCCAACTTTTGGATGGCAGATTGCAGGAGCCGCATGGTACTTTCAAATCGGGCCAACGTGGCACTGGTGCCACCATGAGTCTGGTAACCATCCTGCCTATCGTAGCTTTTCAGGAGCCAGCCAGTCACTCCCAGCCATAGGCCCCCAGACAAAAACCTCGGCCCGTTTCCCTGGCAAACAAAAGTAAGCTGCCCCGCTTCTGGATGGCAGATTGCAGGAGCAACTTGGTACTATCAAACAAGCCCGACTTGGAACTGGTGCCACCTCTGGTCTGGGAACCATCCTGCGTATCGTGGATTCTATGGAGCCAGCCGGCCACTCCCAGCCACAGGCCCCCAAACACAAACAACGGCACTTTTCCCTGGAAAACAAAACTCGCCTGCAAACTTTTTCATGGCAGATTGCAGGAGCCACTTTGCACCATCAAACTAGCTCGACATGGCACTGGTGCCACCTCTGGTGTGGGAACCATCCTGCGTATCGTGGATTCTAATTAGCCAGCCGGCCACTCCCAGCCATAGGCCCCCAAACACAAACAACGGCGCTTTTCCCTGGAAAACAAAACTCGCCTGCCAACTATTTGATGGCAGATTGCAGGAGCTGCTTGGTACTATCAATTCAGCCCAACGTGGCCCTGGTGCCACCATGAGTCTGGTAACCATCCTGCCTATCGTAGCTTTTCAGGAGCCAGCCAGTCACTCCCAGCCATAGGCCCCCAGACACAAACCTCGGCCCGTTTCCCTGGCAAACAAAAGTAAGCTGCCCCGCTTCTGGATGGCAGATTGCAGGAGCCACTTGGTACTATCAAACAAGCCCGACTTGGAACTGGTACCACCTCTGGTCTGGGAACCATCCTGCGTATCGTGGATTCTAAGGAGCCAGCTGGCCACTCTCAGCCACAGGCCACCAAACAAAATCAACGGCACTTTTCCCTGGAAAACAAAACTCGCCTGCCAACTTTTTGATGGCAGATTGCAGGAGCCACTTTTCACCATCAAACTAGCCAGACTTGGCACTGGTGCCACCTCTGGTCTGGGAACCATCCTGCCTATCGTAGCTTTTCAGGAGCCAGCCGGTCACTCCCAGCCATAGGCCCCCAGACACAAACCTCGGCCCGTTTCCCTGGCAAACAAAATTAAGCTGCCCCGCTTCTGGATGGCAGATTGCAGGAGCTATTTAGTACTATCAAACCAGCCCGACTTGGCAATGGTGCCACCTTGGGTCTGGGAACCATCCTGCCTATTGTTTATTTTCAGGGGTCAGCCGGCCACTCTCAGCCATATGCCCTCAAACACAAACCACGGCCCTTTTCTCTGGCAAACAAAACTCAACTGCCCCTCTTCTGGATGGCAAATTGCAGGACGCACTTGGTACTACAAAAACAGCACAACTTGGCACTGGTGCCACCTTGGGTCTGGTCACCATCCTGCGTATCGAGCATTTTAAGAAGCCAGCCGGCCACTCCCAGCCATATGCCCCCCAAAAAAAACCACGGCCCCTTTCTCTGGCAAACAAAACTCAGCTGCCCCGCTTCTGGATGGCAGATTGCAGGAGCCACTTTGCACCATCAAACCAGCCCGACTTGGCACTGGTGCCACCTCTGGTCTGGGAACCATCCTGCGTATCATGGATTATAAGGAGCCAGCTGGCCACTCCCAGCCACAGGCCACCAAAAATATCAACGGCACTTTTCCCTGGAAAACAAAACTCGCCTGCCAACTTTTTGATGACAGATTGCAGGAGCCGCTTGATACTATCAAATCAGCCCAACTTGGCACTGGTGCCACCATGAGTCTGGTAACCATCCTGCCTATCGTAGCTTTTCAGGAGCCAGCCGGTCACTCCCAGCCATATGCCCCCAGACACAAACCTCGGCCCGTTTCCCTGGCAAACAAAAGTAAGCTGCCCCGCTTCTGGATGGCAGATTGCAGGAGCCACTTGGTACTATCAAACCAGCCCGACTTGGCACTGGTGCCACCTCAGGTCTCGGAAACATCCTGCGTATCGTGGATTCGAAGGAGCCAGCCGGCCACTCCCATCCACAGTCCACCAAACACAAACAACGGCACTTTTCCCTGGAAAACAAAACTCGCCTGCCAACTTTTTCATGGCAGATTGCAGGAGCCAGTTTGCACCATGAAACTAGCCCGACTTGGCACTGGTGCCACCATGGTCTGGGAACCATCCTGCGTATCGTGGATTCTAATTAGCCAGCCGGTCACTCCCAGCCATATGCCCCCAGACACAAACCTCGGCCCGTATCCCTGGCAAACAAAAGTAAGCTGCCCCGCTTCTGGATGGCAGATTGCAGGAGCCACTTTGTGGTATCCAACCAGCCCGACTTGGCACTGGTTCCACCATGGGTCTGGTAACCATCCTGCCTATCGTAGCTTTTCAGGAGCCAGCCGGTCACTTCCAGCCATAGGCCCCAGACACAAAGCACTGGGGGTTTCCCTGGCAAACAAAAGTATGCTACCCTGCTTCAGGATGGCAGATTGGAGGAGCCACTTTGCACCATCAAACCAGCCCGACTTGGCACTGGTGCCACCTCTGGTCTGGGAACCATCCTGCGTATCGTGGATTCTAAGGAGCCAGCTGGCCACTCCCAGCCACAGGCCCCCAAACACAAACAACGGCGCTTTTCCCTGGAAAACAAAACTGGCATGCCAACTTTTTAATGGCAGATTGCAGGAGCCACTTTGCACCATCAAACTAGCCCGACTTGGCACTGGTGCCACCTCTGGTCTGGGAACCATCCTGCGTATCGTGGATTCTAATTAGCCAGCCGGCCACTCCCAGCCACAGGCCCCCAAACACAAACAACGGCGCTTTTCCCTGGAAAACAAAACTCGCCTGCCAACATTTTGATGGCAGATTGCAGGAGGCACTTTGCACCATCAAACCAGCCCGACTTGTCACTGGTGCCACCTCTGGTCTGGGAACCATCCTGCGTATCGTGGATTCTAAGGAGCCAGCCGGCCACTCCCGCCACAGGCCCCCAAACACAAACAACGGCGCTTTTCCCTGGAAAACAAAACTCGCCTGCCAACATTTTGATGGCAGATTGCAGGAGCCACTTGGTACTATCAAACCAGCCCAAATTGACACTGGTGCCACCATGGGTCTGGTAACCATCCTGCCTATCGTAGCTTTTCAGGAGCCAGCCGGTCACTCCCAGCCATAGGCCCCCAGACACAAACCTCGGCCCGTTTGCCTTGCAAACAAAAGTAAGCTGCCCCGCTTCTGGATGGCAGATTGCAGGAGCCACTTGGTACTATCAAACCAGCCCGACTTGGAACTGGTGCCACCTCTGGTCTGGGAACCATCCTGCGTATCGTGGATTCTAAGGAGCCAGCCGGCCACTCCCAGCCACAGGCCCCCAAACACAAACAACGGCACTTTTCCCTGGAAAACAAAACTCGCCTGCAAACTTTTTCATGGCAGATTGCAGGAGCCACTTTGCACCATCAAACTAGCCCGACATGGCACTGGTGCCACCTCTGGTGTGGGAACCATCCTGCGTATCGTGGATTCTAATTAGCCAGCCGGCCACTCCCAGCCATAGGCCCCCAAACACAAACAACGGCGCTTTTCCCTGGAAAACAAAACTCGCCTGCCAACTATTTGATGGCAGATTGCAGGAGCTGCTTGGTACTATCAATTCAGCCCAACGTGGCCCTGGTGCCACCATGAGTCTGGTAACCATCCTGCCTATCGTAGCTTTTCAGGAGCCAGCCGGTCACTCCCAGCCATAGGCCCCCAGACACAAACCTCGGCCCGTTTCCCTGGCAAACAAAATTAAGCTGCCCCGCTTCTGGATGGCAGATTGCAGGAGCTATTTAGTACTATCAAACCAGCCCGACATAGCAATGGTGCCACCTTGGGTCTGGGAACCATCCTGCCTATTGTTTATTTTCAGGGGTCAGCCGGCCACTCTCAGCCATATGCCCTCAAACACAAACCACGGCCCTTTTCTCTGGCAAACAAAACTCAACTGCCCCTCTTCTGGATGGCAAATTGCAGGACGCACTTGGTACTACAAAAACAGCACAACTTTGCACTGGTGCCACCTTGGTTCTGGTCACCATCCTGCGTATCGAGCATTTTAAGAAGCCAGCCGGCCACTCCCAGCCATATGCCCCCCAAAAAAAACCACGGCCCCTTTCTCTGGCAAACAAAACTCAGCTGCCCCGCTTCTGGATGGCAGATTGCAGGAGCCACTTTGCACCATCAAACCAGCCCGACTTGGCACTGGTGCCACCTCTGGTCTGTGAACCATCCTGCGTATCATGGATTATAAGGAGCCAGCTGGCCACTCCCAGCCACAGGCCACCAAAAATATCAACGGCACTTTTCCCTGGAAAACAAAACTCGCCTGCCAACTTTTTGATGACAGATTGCAGGAGCCGCTTGATACTATCAAATCAGCCCAACTTGGCACTGGTGCCACCATGAGTCTGGTAAACATCCTGCCTATCGTAGCTTTTCAGGAGCCAGCCGGTCACTCCCAGCCATATGCCCCCAGACACAAACCTCGGCCCGTTTCCCTGGCAAACAAAAGTAAGCTGCCCCGCTTCTGGATGGCAGATTGCAGGAGCCACTTGGTACTATCAAACCAGCCCGACTTGGCACTGGTGCCACCTCAGGTCTCGGAAACATCCTGCGTATCGTGGATTCGAAGGAGCCAGCCGGCCACTCCCATCCACAGTCCACCAAACACAAACAACGGCACTTTTCCCTGGAAAACAAAACTCGCCTGCCAACTTTTTCATGGCAGATTGCAGGAGCCACTTTGCACCATGAAACTAGCCCGACTTGGCACTGGTGCCACCATGGTCTGGGAACCATCCTGCGTATCGTGGATTCTAATTAGCCAGCCGGCCACTCCCAGCCATAGGCCCCCAAACACAAACAACGGCGCTTTCCCCTGGAAAACAAAACTCGCCTGCCAACTTTTTGATGGCAGATTGCAGGAGCCGCTTGATACTATCAAATCAGCCCAACGTGGCACTGGTGCCACCATGAGTCTGGTAACCATCCTGCCTATCGTAGCTTTTCAGGAGCCAGCCAGTCACTCCCAGCCATAGGCCCCCAGACACAAACCTCGGCCCGTTTCCCTGGCAAACAAAAGTAAGCTGCCCCGCTTCTGGATGGCAGATTGCAGGAGCCACTTTGTGGTATCCAACCAGCCCGACTTGGCACTGGTGCCACCTCTGGTCTGGGAACCATCCTGCGTATCGTGGATTCTAAGGAGCCAGCCGGCCACTCCCAGCCACAGGACCCCAAACACAAACAACGGCGCTTTTCCCTGGAAAACAAAACTGGCCTGCCAACTTTTTGATGGCAGATTGCAGGAACCACTTGGTACTATCAAACCAGCCCAACTTGGCACTGGTTCCACCATGGGTCTGGTAACCATCCTGCCTATCGTAGCTTTTCAGGAGCCAGCCGGTCACTTCCAGCCATAGGCCCCAGACACAAAGCACTGGGGGTTTCCCTGGCAAACAAAAGTATGCTACCCTGCTTCAGGATGGCAGATTGGAGGAGCCACTTTGCACCATCAAACCAGCCCGACTTGGCACTGGTGCCACCTCTGGTCTGGGAACCATCCTGCGTATCGTGGATTCTAAGGAGCCAGCTGGCCACTCCCAGCCACAGGCCCCCAAACACAAACAACGGCGCTTTTCCCTGGAAAACAAAACTGGCATGCCAACTTTTTAATGGCAGATTGCAGGAGCCACTTTGCACCATCAAACTAGCCCGACTTGGCACTGGTGCCACCTCTGGTCTGGGAACCATCCTGCGTATCGTGGATTCTAATTAGCCAGCGGGCCACTCCCAGCCAGAGACCCCCAAAAAAAAACAACGGCGCTTTTCCCTGGAAAACAAAACTCGCCTGCCAACATTTTGATGGCAGATTGCAGGAGGCACTTTGCACCATCAAACCAGCCCGACTTGGCACTGGTGCCACCTCTGGTCTGGGAACCATCCTGCGTATCGTGGATTCTAAGGAGCCAGCCGGCCACTCCCGCCACAGGCCCCCAAACACAAACAACGGCGCTTTTCCCTGGAAAACAAAACTCGCCTGCCAACTTTTTGATGGCAGATTGCAGGAGCCGCTTGATACTATCAAATCAGCCCAACGTGGCACTGGTGCCACCATGGGTCTGGTCACCATCCTGCCTATCGTAGCTTTTCAGGAGCCAGCCGTACAGTCCCACCCATAGGCCCCCAGACAAAAACCTCGGCCCGTTTCCCTGGCAAACAAAAGTAACCTACCCCGCTTCTGGATGGCAGATTGCAGGAGCCACTTTGCACCATCAAACTAGCCTGACTTGGCACTGGTGCCACCTCTGGTCTGGGAACCATCCTGCGTATCGTGGATTCTAAGGAGCCAGCCGGCCACTCCCAGCCACAAGCCCCCAAACACAAACAACGGTGCTTTTCCCTGGAAAACAAAACTCGCCTGCCAACTTTTTGATGGCAGATTGCAGGAGCCAGTTTGCACCATCAAACTAGCCCGACTTGGCACTGGTGCCACCTCTGGTCTGGGAACCATCCAGCGTATCGTGGATTCTAAGGAGCCAGCTGGCCACTCCCAGCCACAGGCCCCCAAACACAAACAACGGCGCTTTTCCCTGGAAAACAAAACTGGCATGCCAACTTTTTAATGGCAGATTGCAGGAGCCACTTTGCACCATCAAACTAGCCCGACTTGGCACTGGTGCCACCTCTGGTCTGGGAACCATCCTGCGTATCGTGGATTCTAATTAGCCAGCCGGCCACTCCCAGCCACAGGCCCCCAAACACAAACAACGGCGCTTTTCCCTGGAAAACAAAACTCGCCTGCCAACTTTTTGATGGCAGATTGCAGGAGCCACTTGGTACTATCAAACCAGCCCAACTTGGCACTGGTGCCACCATGGGTCTGGTCACCATCCTGCCTATCGTAGCTTTTCAGGAGCCAGTCGGACAGTCCCACCCATAGGCCCCCAGACAAAAACCTCGGCCCGTTTCCCTGGCAAACAAAAGTAAGCTACCCCTCTTCTGGATGGCAGATTGCAGGAGCCACTTGGTACTATCAAACAAGCCCAACTTGGAAATGGTGCCACCTCTGGTCTGGGAACCATCCTGCGTATCGTGGATTCTAAGGAGCCAGCCGGCCACTCCCAGCCACAGGCCACCAAACAAAATCAACGGCACTTTTCCCTGGAAAACAAAACCCGCCTGCCAACTTTTTGATGGCAGATTGCAGGAGCCACTTTTCCCCATCAAACTAGCCCGCCTTGGCACTGGTGCCACCTCTGTTCTGGGAACCATCCTGCCTATGGTAGCTTTTCAGGAGCCAGCCGGTCACTCCCAGCCATAGGCCCCCAGACACAAACCTCGGCCCGTTTCCCTGGCAAACAAAATTAAGCTGCCCCGCTCCTGGATGGCAGATTGCAGGAGCTATTTAGTACTATCAAACCAGCCCGACTTGGCACTGGCGCCACCTTGGCTCTGGGAACCATCCTGCCTATTGTGGATTTTCAGGGGTCAGCCGGCCACTCTCAGCCATATGCCCTCAAACACAAACCACGGCCCTTTTCTCTGGCAAACAAAACTCAACTGCCCCTCTTCTGGATGGCAAATTGCAGGACGCACTTGGTACTACAAAAACAGCACAACTTGGCACTGGTGCCACCTTGGGTCTGGTCACCATCCTGCGTATCGAGCATTTTAAGGAGCCAGCCGGCCACTCCCAGCCATATGCCCCCACAAAAAAACCACGGCCCTTTTCTCTGGCAAACAAAACTCAGCTGCCCCGCTTCTGGATGGCAGATTGCAGGAGCCACTTTGCACCATCAAACCAGCCCGACTTGGCACTGGTGCCACCTCTGGTCTGTGAACCATCCTGCGTATCGTGGATTATAAGGAGACAGCTGGCCACTCCCAGCCACAGGCCCCCAAACACAAACAACCGCGCTTTTCCCTGGAAAACAAAACAGGCCTGCCAACTTTTTAATGGCAGATTGCGGGAGCCACTTTGCACCATCAAACTAGCCCTACTTGGCACTGCTGCCACCTCTGCTCTGGGAACCATCCTGCGTATCGTGGATTCTAATTAGCCAGCGGGCCACTCCCAGCCATAGGCCCCCAAACACAAACAACGTCGCTTTTCCCGGGAAAACAAAACTCGCCTGCCAACATTTTGATGGGAGATTGCAGGAGCCTCTTTGCACCATCAAACCAGCCCGACTTGGCACTGGTGCCACCTCTGGTCTGGGAACCATCCTGCGTATCGTGGATTCTAAGGAGCCACCCGGCCACTCCCAGCCACAGGCCCCCAAACACAAACAACGGCGCTTTTCCCTGGAAAACAAAACTCGCCTGCCAACTTTTTGATGGCAGATTGCAGGAGCCGCTTGGTACTATCAAATCAGCCCAACGTGGCACTGGTGCCACCTCTGCTCTGGGAACAATCCTGCTATCGTAGCTTTTCAGGAGCCAGCCGGTCACTCCCAGCCATAGGCCCCCAGACACAAACCTCGGCCCGTTTCCCTGGCAAACAAAAGTAAGCTGCCCCGCTTCTGGATGGCAGATTGCAGGAGCCACTTGGTACTATCAAACCAGCCCGACTTGGAACTGGTGCCACCTCTGGTCTGGGAACCATCCTGCGTATCGTGGATTCTACGGAGCCATCCGGCCACTCCCAGCCACAGGACCCCAAACACAAACAACGGCGCTTTTCCCTGGAAAACAAAACTGGCCTGCCAACATTTTGATGGCAGATTGCAGGAACCACTTGGTACTATCAAACCAGCCCAACTTGGCACTGGTTCCACCATGGGTCTGGTAACCATCCTGCCTATCGTAGCTTTTCAGGAGCCAGCCGGTCACTTCCAGCCATAGGCCCCAGACACAAAGCACTGGGGGTTTCCCTGGCAAACAAAAGTATGCTACCCTGCTTCAGGATGGCAGATTGGAGGAGCCACTTTGCACCATCAAACCAGCCCGACTTGGCACTGGTGCCACCTCTGGTCTGGGAACCATCCTGCGTATTGTGGATTCTAAGGAGCCAGCTGGCCACTCCCAGCCACAGGCCCCCAAACACAAACAATGGCGCTTTTCCCTGGAAAACAAAACTGGCATGCCAACTTTTTAATGGCAGATTGCAGGAGCCACTTTGCACCATCAAACTAGCCCGACTTGGCACTGGTGCCACCTCTGGTCTGGGAACCATCCTGCGTATCGTGGATTCTAATTAGCCAGCCGGCCACTCCCAGCCACAGGCCCCCAAACACAAACAACGGCGCTTTTCCCTGGAAAACAAAACTCGCCTGCCAACATTTTGATGGGAGATTGCAGGAGCCACTTTGCACCATCAAACCAGCCCGACTTGGCACTGGTGCCACCTCTGGTCTGGGAACCATCCAGCGTATCGTGGATTCTAAGGAGCCAGCCGGCCACTCCCAGCCACAGGCTTCCTAACACAAACAACGGCGCTTTTCCCTGGAAAACAAAACTCGCCTGCCAACATTTTGATGGCAGATTGCAGAAGCCACTTGGTACTATCAAACCAGCCCAACTTGACACTGGTGCCACCATGGGTCTGGTCACCATCCTGCCTATCGTAGCTTTTCAGGAGCCAGCCGGACAGTCCCACCCATAGGCCCCCATACAAAAACCTCGGCCCGTTTCCCTGGCAAACAAAAGTAAGCTGCCCCGCTTCTGGATGGCAGATTGCAGGAGCCACTTTGCACCATCAAACTAGCCTGACTTGGCACTGGTGCAACCTCTGGTCTGGGAACCATCCTGCGTATCGTGGATTCTAAGGAGCCAGCCGGCCACTCCCAGCCACAAGCCCCCAAACACAAACAACGACACTTTTCCCTGGAAAACAAAACTCGCCTGCCAACTTTTTGATGGCAGATTGCAGGAGCCGCTTGGTACTATCAAATCAGCCCAACTTGGCACTGGTGCCACCATGAGTCTGGTAACCATCCTGCCTATCGTAGCTTTTCAGGAGCCAGCCGGTCACTCCCAGCCATAGGCCCCCAGACACAAACCTCGGCCCGTTTCCCTTGCAAACAAAAGTAAGCTGCCCCGTTTCGGGATGGCAGATTGCAGGAGCCACTTGGTACTATCAAACCAGCCCGACTTGGCACTGGTGCCACCACTGGTCTGGGAACCATCCTGCGTATCGTGGATTCTAAGGAGCCAGCCGGCCACTCCCAGCCATAGGGCCCCAAACACAAACAACGGAGCTTTCCCCTGGAAAACAAAACTCGCCTGCCAACTTTTTGATGGCAGATTGCAGGAGCCGCTTGGTACTATCAAATCAGCCCAACGTGGCACTGGTGCCACCATGAGTCTGGTAACCATCCTGCCTATCGTAGCTTTTCAGGAGCCAGCCAGTCACTCCCAGCCATAGGCCCCCAGACACAAACCTCGGCCCGTTTCCCTGGCAAACAAAAGTAAGCTGCCCCGCTACTGGATGGCAGATTGCAGGAGCCACTTTGTGGTATCCAACCAGCCCGACTTGGCACTGGTGCCACCTCTGGTCTGGGAACCATCCTGCGTATCGTGGATTCTAAGGAGCCAGCCGGCCACTCCCAGCCACAGGACCCCAAACACAAACAACGGCGCTTTTCCCTGGAAAACAAAACTGGCCTGCCAACTATTTGATGGCAGATTGCAGGAACCACTTGGTACTATCAAACCAGCCCAACTTGGCACTGGTTCCACCATGGGTCTGGTTACCATCCTGCCTATCGTAGCTTTTCAGGAGCCAGCCGGTCACTTCCAGCCATAGGCCCCAGACACAAAGCACTGGGGGTTTCCCTGGCAAACAAAAGTATGCTACCCTGCTTCAGGATGGCAGATTGGAGGAGCCACTTTGCACCATCAAACCAGCCCGACTTGGCACTGGTGCCACCTCTGGTCTGGGAACCATCCTGCGTATCGTGGATTCTAAGGAGCCAGCTGGCCACTCCCAGCCACAGGCCCCCAAACACAAACAACGGCGCTTTTCCCTGGAAAACAAAACTGGCATGCCAACTTTTTAATGGCAGATTGCAGGAGCCACTTTTCACCATCAAACTAGCCCGACTTGGCACTGGTGCCACCTCTGGTCTGGGAACCATCCTGCGTATCGTGGATTCTAATTAGCCAGCGGGCCACTCCCAGCCACAGGCCCCCAAACACAAACAACGGCGCTTTTCCCTGGAAAACAAAACTCGCCTGCCAACATTTTGATGGCAGATTGCAGGAGCCACTTTGCACCATCAAACCAGCCTGACTTGGCACTGGTGCCACCTCTGGTCTGGGAACCATCCAGCGTATCGTGGATTCTAAGGAGCCAGCCGGCCACTCCCAGCCACAGGCCCCCAAACACAAACAACGGCGCTTTTCCCTGGAAAACAAAACTCGCCTGCCAACATTTTGATGGCAGATTGCAGGAGCCACTTGGTACTATCAAACCAGCCCAACTTGACACTGGTGCCACCATGGGTCTGGTCACCATCCTGCCTATCGTAGCTTTTCAGGAGCCAGCCGTACAGTCCCACCCATAGGCCCCCAGACAAAAACCTCGGCCCGTTTCCCTGGCAAACAAAAGTAAGCTACCCCGCTTCTGGATGGCAGATTGCAGGAGCCACTTTGCACCATCAAACTAGCCTGACTTGGCACTGGTGCCACCTCTGGTCTGGGAACCATCCTGCGTATCGTGGATTCTATGGAGCCAGCCGGCCACTCCCAGCCACAAGCCCCCAAACAAAAACAATGACACTTTTCCCTGGAAAACAAAACTCGCCTGCCAACTTTTTGATGGCAAATTGCAGGAGCCGCTTGGTACTATCAAATCAGCCCAACTTGGCACTGGTGCCACCATGAGTCTGGTAACCATCCTGCCTATGGTAGCTTTTCAGGAGCCAGCCGGTCACTCCCAGCCATAGGCCCCCAGACACGAACCTCGGCCCGTTTCCCTGGCAAACAAAAGTAAGCTGCCCCGCTTCTGGATGGCAGATTGCAGGAGCCACTTGGTACTATCAAACCAGCCCGACTTGGCTCTGGTGCCACCTCTGGTCTGGGAACCATCCTGCGTATCGTGCATTCTAAGGAGCCAGCCGGCCACTCCCAGCCACAGTCCGCCAAACACAAACAACGGCACTTTTCCCTGGAAAACAGAACTCGCCTGCCAACTTTTTCATGGCAGATTGCAGGAGCCACTTTTCACCATCAAATTAGCCCGACTTGGCACTGGTGCCATCTCTGGTCTGGTCACCATCGTGCCTATCGTAGCTTTTCAGGAGCCAGCCGGTCACTCCCAGCCATAGGCCCCCAGACACAAACCTCGGCCCGTTTCCCTGGCAAACAAAAGTAAGCTGCCCCGCTTCTGGATGGCAGATTGCAGGAGCTATTTAGTAATATCAAACCAGCCCGACTTGGCACTGGTGCCACCTTGGCTCTGGGAACCATCCTGCCTATTGTGGATTTTCAGGGGTCAGCCGGCCACTCTCAGCCATATGCCCTCAAACACAAACCACGGACCTTTTCTCTGGCAAACAAAACTCAACTGCCCCTCTTCTGGATGGCAAATTGCAGGACGCACTTGGTACTACACAAACAGCACAACTTGGCACTGGTGCCACCTTGGGTCTGGTCACCATCCTGCGTATCGAGCATTATAAGGAGCCAGCCGGCCACTCCCAGCCATATGCCCCCAAAAAAAAACCACGGCCTTTTTCTCTGGCAAACAAAACTCAGCTGCCCCGCTTCTGGATGGCAGATTGCAGGAGCCACTTTGCACCATCAAACCAGCCCGACTTGGCACTGGTGCCACCATGGGTCTGGGAACCATCCTGCGTATCGTGGATTATAAGGAGCCAGCTGGCCACTCCCAGCCACAGGCCCCCAAACACAAACAACGGCGCTTTTCCCTGGAAAACAAAACTCGCCTGCCAACTTTTTAATGGCAGATTGCAGGAGCCACTTTGCACCATCAAACCAGCCTGACTTGGCACTGGTGCCACCTCTGCTCTGGGAACCATCCTGCGTATCGTGGATTCTAATTAGCCAGCCGGCCACTCCCAGCCACAGGCCCCCAAACACAAACAACGGTGCTTTTCCCGGGAAAACAAAACTCGCCTGCCAACTTTTTCATGGCAGATTGCAGGAGCCACTTTGCACCATCAAACCAGCCCGACTTGGCACTGGTGCCACCTCTGGTCTGGGAACCATCCTGCGTATCGTGGATTCTAAGGAGCCAGCCGGCCACTCCCAGCCATAGGCACCCAAAAACAAACAATGGCGCTTTCCCCTGGAAAACAAAACTCGCCTGCCAACTATTTGATGGCAGATTGCAGGAGCCGCTTGGTACTATCAAACCAGCCCAACGTGGCACTGGTGCCACCTCTGGTCTGGTAACCATCCTGCCTATCGTAGCTTTTCAGGAGCCAGCCAGTCACTCCCAGCCATAGGCCCCCAGACAAAAACCTCGGCCCGTTTCCCTTGGAAACAAAAGTAAGCTGCCCCGCTTCTGGATGGCAGATTGCAGGAGCCACATGGTACTATCAAACAAGCCCGACTTGGAACTGGTGCCACCTCTGGTCTGGGAACCATCCTGCGTATCGTGGATTCTAAGGAGCCAGCCGGCCACTCCCAGCCACAGTCCACCAAACACAAACAACGGCACTTTTCCCTGGAAAACAAAACTCGCCTGCCAACTTTGTGATGGCAGATTGCAGGAGCCGCTTGATACTATCAAATCAGCCCAACTTGGCACTGGTGCCACCATGGGTCTGGTAACCATCCTGCCTATGGTAGCTTTTCAGGAGCCAGCCGGTCACTCCCAGCCATAGGCCCCAGACACAAACCTCGGCCCGTTTCCCTGGCAAACAAAAGTAAGCTGCCCCGCTTCTGGATGGCAGATTGCAGGAGCCACTTGGTACTATCAAACCAGCCCGACTTGGAACTGGTGCCACCTCTGGTCTGGGAACCATCCTGCGTATCGTGGATTCTAATTAGCCAGCCGGCCACTCCCAGCCATAGGCCCCCAAACACAAACAACGGCGCGTTCCCCTGGAAAACAAAACTCGCCTGCCAAATTTTGATGGCAGATTGCAGGAGCCGCTTGGTACTATCAAATCAGCCCAACGTGGCCCTGGTGCCACCATGAGTCTGGTAACCATCCTGCCTATCGTAGCTTTTCAGGAGCCAGCCAGTCACTCCCAGCCATAGGCCCCCAGACACAAACCTCGGCCCGTTTCCCTGGCAAACAAAAGTAAGCTGCCCCGCTTCTGGATGGCAGATTGCAGGAGCCACTTGGTACTATCAAACAAGCCCAACTTGGAACTGGTGCCACCTCTGGTCTGGGAACCATCCTGCGTATCGTGGATTCTAAGGAGCCAGCCGGCCACTCCCAGCCACAGGCCACCAAACAAAATCAACGGCACTTTTCCCTGGAAAACAAAACTCGCCTGCCAACTTTTTCATGGCAGATTGCAGGAGCCACTTTTCACCATCAAACTAGCCCGACTTGGCACTGGTGCCACCTCTGGTCTGGGAACCATCCTGTCTATCGTAGCTTTTCAGGAGCCAGCCAGTCACTCCCAGCCATAGGCCCCCAGACACAAACCTCGGCCCGTTTCCCTGGCAAACAAAAGTAAGCTACCCCGCTTCTGGATGGCAGATTGCAGGAGCTATTTAGTACTATCAAACCAGCCCGACTTGGCACTGGTGCCACCTTGGCTCTGGGAACCATCCTGCCTATTGTTTATTTTCAGGGGTCAGCCGGCCACTCTCAGCCATATGCCCTCAAACACAAACCACGGCACTTTTCTCTGGCAAACAAAACTCAACTGCCCCTCTTCTGGATTGCAAATTGCAGGACGCACTTGGTACTACAAAAACAGCACAACTTGGCACTGGTGCCACATGGGTCTGGTCACCATCCTGCGTATCGAGCATTTTAAGAAACCAGCCGGCCACTCCCAGCCATATGCCCCCAAAAAAAACCACGGCCCTTTTCTCTGGCAAACAAAACTCAGCTGCCCCGCTTCAGGATGGCAGATTGCAGGAGCCACTTGGTACTATCAAACAAGCCCGACTTGGAACTGGTGCCACCTCTGGTCTGGGAACCATCCTGCGTATCGTGGATTCTAAGGAGCCAGCCGGCCACTCCCAGCCACAGGCCACCAAAAAAAATCAACGGCACTTTTCCCTGGAAAACAAAACTCGCCTGCCAACTTTTTGATGGCAGATTGCAGGAGCCGCTTGGTACTATCAAATAAGCCCAACTTGGCACTGGTGCCACCATGGGTCTGGTCACCATCCTGCCTATCGTAGCTTTTCAGGAGCCAGCCGGTCACTCCCAGCCATAGGCCCCCAGACACAAACCTCGGCCCGTTTCCCTGGCAAACAAAAGTAAGCTGCCCCGCTTCTGGATGGCAGATTGCAGGAGCCACTTGGTACTATCAAACCAGCCCGACTTGGAACTGGTGCCACCTCTGGTCTGGGAACCATCCTGCGTATCGTGGATTCTAAGGAGCCAGCCGGCCACTCCCAGCCACAGTCCACCAAACACAAACGATGGCACTTTTCCCTGGAAAACAAAACTCGCCTGCTAACTTTTTCATGGCAGATTGCAGGAGCCACTTTGCACCATCAAACCAGCCCGACATGGCACTGGTGCCACCTCTGATCTGGGAACCATCCTGCGTATCGTGGATTCTAATTAGCCAGCCGGCCACTCCCAGCCATAGGCCCCCAAACAAAAACAACGGCGCTTATCCCTGGAAAACAAAACTCGCCTGCCAACTTTTTGATGGCAGATTGCAGGAGCCACTTTTCACCATCAAACTAGCCCGACTTGGCACTGGTGCCACCTCTGGTCTGGGAACCATCCTGCCTATCGTAGCTTTTCAGGAGCCAGCCGGTCACTCCCAGCCATAGGCCCCCAGACACAAACCTCGGCCCGTTTCCCTGGCAAACAAAATTAAGCTGCCCCGCTTCTGGATGGCAGATTGCAGGAGCTATTTAGTACTATCAAACCAGCCCGACTTGGCACTGGTGCCACCTCTGGTCTGGGAACCATCCTGCCTATTGTGGATTTTCAGGGGTCAGCCGGCCACTCTCAGCCATATGCCCTCAAACACAAACCACGGCCCTTTTCTCTGGCAAACAAAACTCAACTGCCCCTCTTCTGGATGGCAAATTGCAGGACGCACTTGGTACTACAAAAACAGCACAACTTGGCAGTGGTGCCAGCTTGTGTCTGGTCACCATCCTACGTATCGAGCATTTTAAGGAGCCAGCCGGCCACTCCCAGCCATATGCCCCCAAAAAAAAACCACGGCCCTTTTCTCTGGCAAACAAAACTGAGCTGCCCCGCTTCTGGATGGCAGATTGCAGGAGCCACTTTGCACCATCAAACCAGCCCGACTTGGCACTGGTGCCACCTCTGGTCTGGGAACCATCCTGCGTATCGTGGATTATAATGAGACAGCTGGCCACTCCCAGCCACAGGCCCCCAACACAAACAACGGCGCTTTTCCCTGGAAAACAAAACTGGCCTGCCAACTTTTTAATGGCAGATTGCAGGAGCCACTTTGCACCATCAAACTAGCCCGAGTTGGCACTGGTGCCACCTCTGGTCTGGGAACCATCCTGCCTATCGTGGATTCTAATTAGCCAGCCGGCCACTCCCAGCCACAGGCCCCCAAACACAAACAACGGCGCTTTTCCCTGGAAAACAAAACTCGCCTGCCAACATTTTGATGGCAGATTGCAGGAGCCACTTTGCACCATCAAACCAGCCTGACTTGGCACTGGTGCCACCTCTGGTCTGGGAACCATCCTGCGTATCGTGGATTCTAAGGAGCCAGCCGGCCACTCCCAGCCACAGGCCCCCAAACACAAACAACGGCGCTTTTCCCTGGAAAACAAAACTCGCCTGCCAACTTTGTGATGGCAGATTGCAGGAGCCACTTGGTACTATCAAACCAGCCCAACTTGGCACTGGTGCCACCATGGGTCTGGTCACCATCCTGCCTATCGTAGCTTTTCAGGAGCCAGCCGGTCAGTCCCACCCATAGGCCCCCAGACAAAAACCTCGGCCCGTTTCCCTGGCAAACAAAAGTAAGCTACCCCGCTTCTGGATGGCAGATTGCAGGAGCCACTTTGCACAATCAAACCAGCCTGACTTGGCACTGGTGCCACCTCTGGTCTGGGAACCATCCTGCGTATCGTGGATTCTAAGGAGCCAGCCGGCCACTCCCAGCCATATGCCCCCAAACAAAAACAACGGCGCTTTTCCCTGGAAAACAAAACTCGCCTGCCAACTTTTTGATGGCAGATTGCAGGAGCCGCTTGGTACTATCAAATCAGCCCAACATGCCACTGGTGCCACCATGGGTCTGGTAACCATCCTGCCTATCGTAGCTTTTCAGGAGCCAGCCGGTCACTCCCAGCCATAGGCCCCCATACACAAACCTCGGCCCGTTTCCCTGGCAAACAAAAGTAAGCTGCCCCGCTTCTGGATGGCAGATTGCAGGAGCCACTTGGTACTATCAAACCAGCCCGACTTGGAACTTGTGCCACCTCTGGTCTGGGAACCATCCTGCGTATCGTGGATTCTAAGGAGCCAGACGGCCACTCCCAGCCACAGGCCCCCAAACAAAAACAACGGCACGTTTCCCTGGAAAACAAAACTCGCCTGCCAACTTTTTCATGGCAGATTGCAGGAGCCACTTTTCAACATCAAACTAGCCAGACTTGGCACTGGTGCCACCTCTGGTCTGGGAACCATCCTGCCTATCGTAGCTTTTCAGGAGCCAGCCGGTCACTCCCAGCCATAGGCCCCCAGACACAAACCTCGGCCCGTTTCCCTGGCAAACAAAATTAAGCTGCCCAGCTTCTGGATGGCAGATTGCAGGAGCTATTTAGTACTATCAAACCAGCCCGACTTGGCACTGGTGCCACCTTGGCTCTGGGAATCATCCTGCCTATTGTGGATTTTCAGGGGTCAGCCGGCCACTCTCAGCCATATGCCCTCAAACACAAACCACGGCCCTTTTCTCTGGCAAACAAAACTCAACTGCCCCTCTTCTGGATGGCAAATTGCAGGACGCACTTGGTACTACAAAAACAGCACAACTTGGCACTGGTGCCACCTTGGGTCTGGTCACCATCCTGCGTATCGAGCATTTTAAGAAGCCAGCCGGCCACTCCCAGCCATATGCCCCCAAAAAAAACCACGGCCCTTTTCTCTGGCAAACAAAACTCAGCTGCCCCGCTTCTGGATGGCAGATTGCAGGAGCCACTTTGCACCATCAAACCAGCCTCACTTGGCACTGGTGCCACCTCTGGTCTGGGAACCATCCTGCGTATCGTGGATTATAAGGAGCCAGCTGGCCACTCCCAGCCACAGGCCACCAAAAAAAATCAACGGCACTTTTCCCTGGAAAACAAAACTCGCCTGCCAACTTTTTGACGGCAGATTGCAGGAGCCGCTTGATACTATCAAATCAGCCCAACTTGGCACTGGTGCCACCATGGGTCTGGTAACCATCCTGCCTATCGTAGCTTTTCAGGAGCCAGCCGGTCATTCCCAGCCATATGCCCCCAGACACAAACCTCGGCCCGTTTACCTGGCAAACAAAAGTAAGCTGCCCCGCTTCTGGATGGCAGATTGCAGGAGCCACTTGGTACTATCAAACCAGCCCGACTTGGCACTGGTGCCACCTCAGGTCTGGGAACCATCCTGCGTATCGTGGATTCGAAGGAGCCAGCCGGCCACTCCCAGCCACAGTCCACCAAACAAAAACAACGGCACTTTTCCCTGGAAAACAAAAGTCGCCTGCCAACTTTTTGATGGCAGATTGCAGGAGACACTTTGCACCATCAAACTAGCCCGACTTGGCACTGGTGCCACCTCTGGTCTGGGAACCATCCTGCGTATCGTGGATTCTAATTAGCCAGCCGGCCACTCCCAGCCATAGGCCCCCAAACACAAACAACGGCGCTTTCCCCTGGAAAACAAAACTCGCCTGCCAACTTTTTGATGGCAGATTGCAGGAGCCGCTTGGTACTATCAAATCAGCCCAACGTGGCACTGGTGCCACCATGAGTCTGGTAACCATCCTGCCTATCGTAGCTTTTCAGGAGCCAGCCAGTCACTCCCAGCCATAGGCCCCCAGACACAAACCTCGGCCCGTTTCCCTGGCAAACAAAAGTAAGCTGCCCCGCTTCTGGATGGCAGATTGCAGGAGGCACTTGGTACTATCAAACAAGCCCGACGTGGAACTGGTGCCACATCTGGTCTGGGAACCATCCTGCGTATCGTGGATTCTAAGGAGCCAGCCGGCCACTCCCAGCCACAGGCCACCAAAAAAAATCAACGGCACTTTTCCCTGGAAAACAAAACTCGCCTGCCAACTTTTTGATGGCAGATTGCAGGAGCCGCTTGATACTATCAAATCAGCCCAACTTGGCACTGGTGCCACCTTGGCTCTGGGAACCATCCTGCCTATTGTGGATTTTCAGGGGTCAGCCGGCCACTCTCAGCCATATGCCCTCAAACACAAACCACGGCCCTTTTCTCTGGCAAACAAAACTCAACTGCCCCTCTTCTGGATGGCAAATTGCAGGACGCACTTGGTACTACAAAAACAGCCTGACTTGGCACTGGTGCCACCTTGGGTCTGGTCACCATCCTGCGTATCGAGCATTTTAAGGAGCCAGCCGGCCACTCCCAGCCTTAGGCCCCCAGACACAAAACACGGCCCTTTTCTCTGGCAAACAAAACTCTGCTGCCCCGCTTCCGGATGGCAGATTGCAGGAGCCACTTTGCACCATCAAACCAGCCTGACTTGGAACTGGTGCCACCTCTGGTCTGGTCACCATCCTGCGTATTGTGGATTCTAATTAGCCAGCCCGCCACTCCCAGTCACAGGCCCCCAAACCAAAACAACGGCGCTTTTCCCTGGAAAACAAAACTCGCCTGCCAACATTTAGATGGCAGATTGCAGGAGCCACTTTGCACCATCAAACCAGCCCGACTTGGCACTGGTGCCACCTCTGGTCTGGGAACCATCCTGCGTATCGTGGATTCTAAGGAGCCAGCCGGCCACTCCCAGCCACAGGCCCCCAAACACAAACAACGGCGCTTTCCCCTGGAAAACAAAACTCGCCTGCCAACATTTTGATGGCAGATTGCAGGAGCCGCTTGGTAATTTCAAATCAGCCCAACGTGGCACTGGTGCCACCATGAGTCTTCTAACCATCCTGCCTATCGTAGCTTTTCAGGAGCCAGCCAGTCACTCCCAGCCATAGGCCCCCAGACAAAAACCTCGGCCCGTTTCCCTTGCAAACAAAAGTAAGCTGCCCCGCTTCTGGATGGCAGATTGCAGGAGCCACTTGGTACTATCAAACAAGCCCGACTTGGAACTGGTGCCACCTCTGGTCTGGGAACCATCCTGCGTATCGTGGATTCTAAGGAGCCAGCCGGCCACTCCCAGCCACAGGCCACCAAAAAAAATCAACGGCACTTTTCCCTGGAAAACAAAACTCGCCTGCCAACTTTTTGATGGCAGATTGCAGGAGCCACTTGGTACTATCAAACCAGCCCAACTTGGCACTGTTGCCACCATGGGTCTGGTAACCATCCTGCCTATCGTAGCTTTTCAGGAGCCAGCCGGTCACTCCCAGCCATAGGCCCCCAGACAAAAACCTCGGCCCGTTTCCCTGGCAAACAAAATTAAGCTACCCCGCTTCTGGATGGCAGATTGCAGGAGCTATTTAGTACTATCAAACCAGCCCAACTTGGCACTGGTGCCACCTCTGGTCTGGGAAACATCCTGCGTGTCGAGGATTTTAAGGAGCAAGCCGGCCACTCCCAGCCCATAGGCCCCCAGACAAAAACCACGGCCCGTTTCCTTGGCAAAAAAAAGTAAGCTGCCCCGCTTCTGGATGCCAGATTGCAGGAGCCACTTGGTACTATCAAACCAGCCCAACTTGGCACTCCTGCCACCATGGGTCTGGTAGCCATACTGCCTATGGTAGCTTTTCAGGAGCCAGCAGGCCACTCCCAGCCACAGGCCCCCAAACAAAAACAACGGCGCTTTTCCCTGGAAAACAGAACTCGCCTGCCAACTTTTTGATGGCAGATTGCAGGAGCCGCTTGCTACTATCAAACCAGCCCAACTTGGCACTGGTGCCACCCTGGGTCTGGTCACCATCCTGCCTATCGTAGATTTTCAGGAGCCAGCCGGTCACTCCCAGCCATAGGCCCCCAGACAGAAACCACGGCCCGTTTCCTTGGCAAACAAAAGTAAGCTGCCCCGCTTCTGGATGGCAGATTGCAGGAGCCACTTTGTGGTATCAAAACAGCCCGACTTGGCACTGGTGCCACCACAGGTCTGGGAACCATCCTGCGTATCGTGGATTATAAGGAGACAGCTGGCCACTCCCAGCCACAGGCCCCCAAACACAAACAACGGCGCTTTTCCCTGGAAAACAAAACTGGCCTGCCAACTTTTTAATGGCAGATTGCAGGAGCCACTTTGCACCATCAAACTAGCCCGACTTGGCACTGGTGCCACCTCTGGTCTGGGAACCATCCTGCGTATCGTGGATTCTAATTAGCCAGCTGGCCACTCCCAGCCACAGGCCGCCAAACACAAACAACGGCGCTTTTCCCTGGAAAACAAAACTCGCCTGCCAACTTTTTGATGGCAGATTGCAGGAGCCACTTTGCACCATCAAACCAGCCCGACTTGGCCCTGGTGCCACCTCTGGTCTGGGAACCATCCTGCGTATCGTGGATTCTAAGGAGCCAGCCGGCCACTCCCAGCCACAGGCCCCCAAACAAAAACAACGGCGCTTTTCCCTGGAAAACAAAACTCACCTGCCAACTTTTTGATGGCAGATTGCAGGAGCCACTTGGTACTATCAAACCAGCCCAACTTGGCACTGGTGCCACCATGGGTCTGGTCACCATCCTGCCTATCGTAGCTTTTCAGGAGCCAGCCAGTCAGTCCCACCCATAGGCCCCCAGAAAAAACCTCGGCCCGTTTCCCTGGCAAACAAAAGTAAGATACCCCGCTACTGGATGGCAGATTGCAGGAGCCACTTTGCACCATCAAACTAGCCCGACTTGGAACTGGTGCCACCTCTGGTCTGGGAACCATCCTGCGTATCGTGGATTCTAAGGAGCCAGCCGGCCACTCCCAGCCACAAGCCCCCAAACACAAACAACGGCGCTTTTCCCTGGAAAACAAAACTCGCCTGCCAACTTTTTGATGGCAGATTGCAGGAGCCGCTTGGTACTATCAAATCAGCCCAACTTGGCACTGGTGCCACCATGGGTCTGGTAACCATCCTGCCTATCGTAGCTTTTCAGGAGCCAGCCAGTCACTCCCAGCCATAGGCCCCCAGACACAAACCTCGGCCCGTTTCCCTGGCAAACAAAAGTAAGCTGCCCCGCTTCTGGATGGCAGATTGCAGGAGCCACTTGGTACTATCAAACCAGCCCGACTTGGCACTGGTGCCACCTCTGGTCTGGGAACCATCCTGCGTATCGTGGATTCTAAGGAGCCAGCCGGCCACTCCCAGCCACAGTCCACCAAACACAAACGACGGCACTTTTCCCTGGAAAACAAAACTCGCCTGCAAACTTTTTCATGGCAGATTGCAGGAGCCACTTTGCACCATCAAACTAGCCCGACATGGAACTGGTGCTACCTCTGGTCTGGTCACCATCGTGCCTATCGTGGATTCTAATTAGCCAGCCGGCCACTCCCAGCCACAGGCCACCAAAAAATCAACGGCACTTTTCCCTGGAAAACAAAACTGGCCTGCCAACTTTTTGATGGCAGATTGCAGGAGCCACTTTTCACCATCAAATTAGCCCGACTTGGCACTGGTGCCACCTCTGGTCTGGTCAACATCGTGCCTATCGTAGCTTTTCAGGAGCCAGCCAGTCACTCCCAGCCATAGGCCCCCAGACAAAAACCTCGGCCCGTTTCCCTGGCAAACAAAATTAAGCTGCCCCGCTTCTGGATGGCAGATTGCAGGAGCTATTTAGTACTATCAAACCAGCCCGACTTGGCACTGGTGCCACCTTGGCTCTGGGAATCATCCTGCCTATTGTGGATTTTCAGGGGTCAGCCGGCCACTCCCAGCCATATGCCCCCAAAAAAAAACCACGGCCCTTTTTCTCTGGCAAACAAAATAAGCTGCCCCGCTTCTGGATGGCAGATTGCAGGAGCCACTTTGCACCATCAAACCAGCCCGACTTGGCACTGGTGCCACATGGGTCTGGTCACCATCCTGCGTATCGTGGATTATAAGGAGCCAGCTGGCCACACCCAGCCACAGGACCCCAAACACAAACAACGGCGCTTTTCCCTGGAAAACAAAACTCGCCTGCCAACTTTTTAATGGCAGATTGCAGGAGCCACTTTGCACCATCAAACTAGCCCGACTTGGCACTGGTGCCACCTCTGGTCTGGGGACCATCCTGCCTATCGTAGCTTTTCAGGAGCCAGCCGGTCACTCCCAGCCATAGGCCCCCAGACACAAACCTCGGCCCGTTTCCCTGGCAAACAAAATTAAGCTGCCCCGCTTCTGGATGGCAGATTGCAGGAGCTATTTAGTACTATCAAACCAGCCCGACTTGGCACTGGTGCCAGCTTGGCTCTGGGAACCATCCTGCCTATTGTGGATTTTCAGGGATCAGCCGGCCTCTCTCAGCCATATGCCCTCAAACACAAACCACGGCCCTTTTCTCTGGCAAACAAAACTCAACTGCCCGTCTTCTGGATGGCAAATTGCAGGACGCACTTGGTACTACAAAAACAGCACAACTTGGCACTGGTGCCACCTTGTGTCTGGTCACCATCCTACGTATCGAGCATTTTAAGGAGCCAGCCGGCCACTCCCAGCCATATGCCCCCAAAAAAAAACCACGGCCCTTTTCTCTGGCAAACAAAACTCAGCTGCCCCGCTTCTGGATGGCAGATTGCAGGAGCCACTTTGCACCATCAAACCAGCCCGACTTGGCACTGGTGCCACCTCTGGTCTGGGAACCATCCTGCGTATCGTGGATTATAAGGAGCCAGCTGGCCACTCCCAGCCACAGGCCCCCAAACAAAAACAACGGCGCTTTTCCCTGGAAAACAAAACTGCCCTGCCAACTTTTTAATGGCAGATTGCAGGAGCCACTTTGCACCATCAAACTAGCCCGACTTGGCACTGGTGCCACCTCTGGTCTGGGAACCATCCTGCGTATCGTGGATTCTAATTAGCCAGCCGGCCACTCCCAGCCACAGGCCCCCAAACACAAACAACGGCGCTTTTCCCTGGAAAACAAAACTCGCCTGCGAACATTTTGATGGCAGATTGCAGGAGCCACTTTGCACCATCAAACCAGCCTGACTTGGCACTGGTGCCACCTCTGGTCTGGGAACCATCCTGCGTATCGTGGATTCTAAGGAGCCAGCCGGCCACTCCCAGCCACAGGCCCCCAAACACAAACAACGGCGCTTTTCCCTGGAAAACAAAACTCGCCTGCCAACTTTGTGATGGCAGATTGCAGGAGCCACTTGGTACTATCAAACCAGCCCAACTTGGCACTGGTGCCACCACGGGTCTGGTCACCATCCTGCCTATCGTAGCTTTTCAGGAGCCAGCCGGTCAGTCCCAGCCATAGGCCCCCAGACAAAAACCTCGGCCCGTTTCCCTGGCAAACAAAAGTAAGCTACCCCGCTTCGGGATGGCAGATTGCAGGAGCCACTTTGCACAATCAAACCAGCCCGACTTGGCACTGGTGCCACCTCTGGTCTGGGAACCATCCTGCGTATCGTGGATTCTAAGGAGCCAGCCGGCCACTCCCAGCCATATGCCCCCAAACACAAACAACGGCGCTTTTCCCTGGAAAACAAAACTCGCCTGCCAACTTTTTGATGGCAGATTGCAGGAGCCGCTTGGTACTATCAAATCAGCCCAACTTGCCACTGGTGCCACCATGGGTCTGGTAAGCATCCTGCCTATCGTAGCTTTTCAGGAGCCAGCCGGTCACTCCCAGCCATAGGCCCCCATACACAAACCTCGGCCCGTTTCCCTGGCAAACAAAAGTAAGCTGCCCCGCTTCTGGATGGCAGATTGCAGGAGCCACTTGGTACTATCAAACCAGCCCGACTTGGAACTGGTGCCACCTCTGGTCTGGGAACCATCCTGCGTATCGTGGATTCTAAGGAGCCAGCCGGCCACTCCCAGCCACAGGCTGCCAAACACAAACAACGGCACTTTTCCCTGGAAAACAAAACTCGCCTGCCAACTTTTTCATGGCAGATTGCAGGAGCCACTTTGCACCATCAAACTAGCCCGACATGGCACTGGTGCCACCTCTGGTCTGGGAACCATCCTGCGTATCGTGGATTCTAAGGAGCCAGCCGGCCACTCCCAGCCATAGGCCCCCAAACACAAACAACGGAGCTTTTCCCTGGAAAACAAAACTCGCCTGCCAACTTTTTGATGGCAGATTGCAGGAGCTGCTTGGTACTATCAAATCAGCCCAACGTGGCCCTGGTGCCACCATGAGTCTGGTAAACATCCTGCCTATCGTAGCTTTTCAGGAGCCAGCCAGTCACTCCCAGCCATAGGCCCCCAGACACAAACCTCGGCCCGTTTCCCTGGCAAACAAAAGTAAGCTGCCCCGCTTCTGGATGGCAGATTGCAGGAGCCACTTGGTACTATCAAACAAGCCCGACTGTGAACTGGTACCACCTCTGGTCTGGGAACCATCCTGCGTATTGTGGATTCTAAGGAGCCAGCCGGCCACTCCCAGCCACAGGCCACCAAAAAAAATCAACAGCACTTTTCCCTGGAAATCAAAACTCGCCTGCCAACTTTTTGATGGCAGATTGCAGGAGCCACTTTTCAACATCAAACTAGCCAGACTTGGCACTGGTGCCACCTCTGGTCTGGGAACCATCCTGCCTATCGTAGCTTTTCAGGAGCCAGCCGGTCACTCCCAGCCATAGGCCCCCAGACACAAACCTCGGGCCGTTTCCCTGGCAAACAAAATTAAGCTGCCCCGCTTCTGGATGGCAGATTGCAGGAGCTATTTAGTACTATCAAACCAGCCCGACTTGGCACTGGTGCCACCTTGGCTCTGGGAACCATCCTGCCTATTGTGGATTTTCAGGGGTCAGCCGGCCACTCTCAGCCATATGCCCTCAAACACAAACCACGGCCCTTTTCTCTGGCAAACAAAACTCAACTGCCCCTCTTCTGGATGGCAAATTGCAGGACGCACTTGGTACTACAAAAACAGCACAACTTGGCACTAGTGCCACCTTGGGTCTGGTCACCATCCTGCGTATCGAGCATTTTAAGAAGCCAGCCGGCCACTCCCAGACATATGCCCCCAAAAATAACCACGGCCCTTTTCTCTGGCAAACAAAACTCAGCTGCCCCGCTTCTGGATGGCAGATTGCAGGAGCCACTTTGCACCATCAAACCAGCCCGACTTGGCACTGGTGCCACCTCTGGTCTGGGAACCATCCTGCGTATCGTGGATTATAAGGAGCCAGCTGGCCACTCCCAGCCACAGGCCACCAAAAAAAATCAACGGCACTTTTCCCTGGAAAACAAAACTCGCCTGCCAACTTTTTGACGGCAGATTGCAGGAGCCGCTTGATACTATCAAATCAGCCCAACTTGGCACTGGTGCCACCATGGGTCTGGTAACCATCCTGCCTATCGTAGGTTTTCAGGAGCCAGCCGGTCACTTCCAGCCATATGCCCCCAGACACAAACCTCGGCCCGTTTCCCTGGCAAACAAAAGTAAGCTGCCCCGCTTCTGGATGGCAGATTGACGGAGCCACTTGGTACTATCAAACCAGCCCGACTTGGCACTGGTGCCACCTCAGGTCTGGGAACCATCCTGCGTATCGTGGATTCGAAGGAGCCAGCCGGCCACTCCCAGCCACAGTCCACCAAACACAAACAACGGCACTTTTCCCTGGAAAACAAAAGTCGCCTGCAAACTTTTATATGGCAGATTGCAGGAGACACTTTGCACCATCAAACTAGCCCGACTTGGCACTGGTGCCACCATGGTCTGGGAACCATCCTGCGTATCGTGGATTCTAATTAGCCAGCCGGCCACTCCCAGCCATAGGCCCCCAAACACAAACAACGGCGCTTTCCCCTGGAAAACAAAACTCGCCTGCCAACTTTTTGATGGCAGATTGCAGGAGCCGCTTGGAACTATCAAATCAGCCCAACGTGGCACTGGTGCCACCATGAGTCTGGTAACCATCCTGCCTATCCTAGCTTTTCAGGAGCCAGCCAGTCACTCCCAGCCATAGGCCCCCAGACAAAAACCTCGGCCCGTATCCCTTGCAAACAAAAGTAAGCTGCCCCGCTTCTGGATGGCAGATTGCAGGAGCCACTTGGTACTATCAAACCAGCCCGACTTGGAACTGGTGCCACCTCTGGTCTGGGAACCATCCTGCGTATCGTGGATTCTAAGGAGCCAGCCGGCCACTCCCAGCAACAGGCCACCAAAAAAAATCAACGGCACTTTTCCCTGGAAAACAAAACTCGCCTGCCAACTTTTTGATGGCAGATTGCAGGAGCCGCTTGATACTATCAAATCAGCCCAACTTGGCACTGGTGCCACCTTGGCTGTGGGAACCATCCTGCCTATTGTGGATTTTCAGGGGTCAGCCGGCCACTCTCAGCCATATGCCCTCAAACACAAACCACGGCCCTTTTCTCTGGCAAACAAAACTCAACTGCCCCTCTTCTGGATGGCAAATTGCAGGACGCACTTCGTACTACAAAAACAGCCTGACTTGGCACTGGTGCCACCTTGGTTCTGGTCACCATCCTGCGTATCGAGCATTTTAAGGAGCCAGCCGGCCACTCCCAGCCTTAGGCCCCCAGACACAAAACACGGCCCTTTTCTCTGGCAAACACAACTCAGCTGCCCCGCTTCCGGATGGCAGATTGCAGGAGCCACTTTGCACCATCAAACCAGCCTGACTTGGCACTGGTGCCACCTCTGGTCTGGTCACCATCCTGCGTATCGAGCATTCTAATTAGCCAGCCCGCCACTCCCAGTCACAGGCCCCCAAACAAAAACAACGGCGCTTTTCCCTGGAAAACAAAACTCGCCTGCCAACATTTTGATGACAGATTGCAGGAGCCACTTTGCACCATCAAACCAGCCCGACTTGGCACTGGTGCCACCTCTGGTCTGGGAACCATCCTGTGTATCGTGGATTCTAAGGAGCCAGCCGGCCACTCCCAGCCACAGGCCCCCAAACACAAACAACGGCGCTTTCCCCTGGAAAACAAAACTCGCCTGCCAACATTTTGATGGCAGATTGCAGGAGCCGCTTGGTACTATCAAATCAGCCCAACGTGGCACTGGTGCCACCATGAGTCTTCTAACCATCCTGCCTATCGTAGCTTTTCAGGAGCCAGCCAGTCACTCCCAACCATAGGCCCCCAGACAAAAACCTCGGCCCGTTTCCCTTGCAAACAAAAGTAAGCTGCCCCGCTTCTGGATGGCAGATTGCAGGAGCCACTTGGTACTATCAAACAAGCCCGACTTGGAACTGGTGCCACCTCTGGTCTGGGAACCATCCTGCGTATCGTGGATTCTAAGGAGCCAGCCAGCCACTCCCAGCCACAGGCCACCAAAAAAAATCAACGGCACTTTTCCCTGGAAAACAAAACTCGCCTGCCAACTTTTTGATGGCAAATTGCAGGAGCCACTTGGTACTATCAAACCAGCCCAACTTGGCACTGGTGCCACCATGGGTCTGGTAACCATCCTGCCTATCGTAGCTTTTCAGGAGCCAGCCGGTCACTCCCAGCCATAGGCCCCCAGACAAAAACCTCGGCCCGTTTCCCTGGCAAACAAAATTAAGCTACCCCGCTTCTGGATGGCAGATTGCAGGAGCTATTTAGTACTATCAAACCAGCCCAACTTGGCACTGGTGCCACCTTGGCTCTGGGAACCATCCTGCCTATTGTGGATTTTCAGGGGTCAGCCGGCCACTCTCAGCCATATGCCCTCAAACACAAACCACGGCCCTTTTCTCTGGCAAACAAAACTCAACTGCCCCTCTTCTGGATGGCAAATTGCAGGACGCACTTGGTACTACAAAAACAGCACAACTTGGCACTAGTGCCACCTTGGGTCTGGTCACCATCCTGCGTATCGAGCATTTTAAGAAGCCAGCCGGCCACTCCCAGACATATGCCCCCAAAAATAACCACGGCCCTTTTCTCTGGCAAACAAAACTCAGCTGCCCCGCTTCTGGATGGCAGATTGCAGGAGCCACTTTGCACCATCAAACCAGCCCGACTTGGCACTGGTGCCACCTCTGGTCTGGGAACCATCCTGCGTATCGAGCATTCTAATTAGCCAGCCCGCCACTCCCAGTCACAGGCCCCCAAACAAAAACAACGGCGCTTTTCCCTGGAAAACAAAACTCGCCTGCCAACATTTTGATGGCAGATTGCAGGAGCCACTTTGCACCATCAAACCAGCCCGACTTGGCACTGGTGCCACCTCTGGTCTGGGAACCATCCTGCGTATCGTGGATTCTAAGGAGCCAGCCGGCCACTTCCAGCCCATAGGCACCCAGACACAAACCACGGCCCGTTTCCTTGGCAAAAAAAAGTAAGCTGCCCCGCTTCTGGATGGCAGATTGCAGGAGCCACTTGGTACTATCAAACCAGCCCAACTTGGCACTGCTGCCACCATGGGTCTGGTAGCCATACTGCCTATGGTAGCTTTTCAGGAGCCAGCCGGCCACTCCCAGCCACAGGCCCCCAAACAAAAACAACGGCGCTTTTCCCTGGAAAACAGAACTCGCCTGCCAACTTTTTGATGGCAGATTGCAGGAGCCGCTTGGTACTATCAAACCAGCCCAACTTGGCACTGGTGCCACCCTGGGTCTGGTCACCATCGTGCCTATCGTAGCTTTTCAGGAGCCAGCCGGTCACTCCCAGCCATAGGCCCCCAGACAGAAACCACGGCCCGTTTCCTTGGCAAACAAAAGTAAGCTGCCCCGCTTCTGGATGGCAGATTGCAGGAGCCACTTTGTGGTATCAAACCAGCCCGACTTGGCACTGGTGCCACCACAGGTCTGGGAACCATGCTGCGTATCGTGGATTATAAGGAGCCAGCTGGCCACTCCCAGCCACAGGCCCCCAAACACAAACAACGGCCCTTTTCCCTAGAAAACAAAACTGGCCTGCCAACATTTTAATGGCAGATTGCAGGAGCCACTTTGCACCATCAAACTAGCCCAACTTGGCACTGGTGCCACCTCTGGTCTGGGAACCATCCTGCGTATCGTGGATTCTAATTAGCCAGCTGGCCACTCCCAGCTACAGGTCCCCAAACACAAACAACGGCGCTTTTCCCTGGAAAACAAAACTCGCCTGCCAAGTATTTGATGGCAGATTGCAGGAGCCACTTTGCACCATCAAACCAGCCCGACTTGGCACTGGTGCCACCTCTGGTCTGGGAACCATCCTGCGTATCGTGGATTCTAAGGAGCCAGCCGGCCACTCCCAGCCACAGGCCCCCAAACAAAAACAACGGCGCTTTTCCCTGGAAAACAAAACTCACCTGCCAACATTTTGATGGCAGATTGCAGGAGCCACTTTGCACCATCAAACTAGGCCGACATGGCACTGGTGCCACCATGGTCTGGGAACCATCCTGCGTATCGTGGATTCTAATTAGCCAGCCGGCCACTCCCAGCCACAGGCCCCCAAACACAAACAACAGCGCTTTCCCCAGGAAAACAATCCCGCCTGCCAACTTTTTGATGGCAGATTGCAGGAGCCACTTTTCACCATCAAACAAGCCCGACTTGGAACTGGTGCCACCTCTGGTCTGGGAACCATCCTGCCTATCGTAGCTTTTCAGGAGCCAGCCGGTCACTCCCAGCCATAGGCCACAAGACACAAACCTCGGCCCGTTTCCCTGGCAAACAAAAGTAAGCTGCCCCGCTTCTGGATGGCAGATTGCAGGAGCTATTTAGTACTATCAAACCAGCCCGACTTGGCACTGGTGCCACCTTGGCTCTGGGAACCATCCTGCCTATTGTGGATTTTCAGGGGTCAGCCGGCCACTCTCAGCCATATGCCCTCAAACACAAACCACGGCCCTTTTCTCTGGCAAACAAAACTCAACTGCCCCTCTTCTGGATGGCAAATTGCAGGACGCACTTGGTACTACAAAAACAGCACAACTTGGCACTGGTGCCACAATGGGTCTGGTCACCATCCTGCGCACCGAGCATTTTAAGGAGCCAGCCGGCCACTCCCAGCCATATGCCCCCAAAAAAAAACCACGGCCCTTTTCTCTGGCAAACAAAACTCAGCTGCCCCACTTCCGGATGGCAGATTGCAGGAGCCACTTTGCACCATCAAACCAGCCCGACTTGGCACTGGTGCCACCTCTGGTCTGGGAACCATCCTGCGTATCATGGATTATAATGAGACAGCTGGCCACTCCCAGCCACAGGCCCCCAAACACAAACAACGGCGCTTTCCCCTGGAAAACAAAACTCGCCTGCCAACATTTTAATGGCAGATTGCAGGAGCCACTTTGCACCATCAAACTAGCCCGACTTGGCACTGGTGCCACCTCTGGTCTGGCAACCATCCTGCGTATCGTGGATTCTAATTAGCCAGCTGGCCACTCCCTGCCACAGGCCCCCAAACATAAACAACGGCGCTTTTCCCTGGAAAACAAAACTCGCCTGCCAACATTTTGATGGCAGATTGCAGGAGCCACTTTGCACCATCAAACCAGCCTGACTTGGCACTGGTGCCACCTCTGGTCTGGGAACCATCCTGCGTATCGTGGATTCTAATTAGCCAGCTGGCCACTCCCAGCCACAGGCCCCCAAACACAAACAACGGCGCTTTTCCCTGGAAAACAAAACTCGCCTGCCAACATCTTGATGGCAGATTGCAGGAGCCACTTTGCACCATCAAACCAGCCTGACTTGGCACTGGTGCCACCTCTGGTCTGGGAACCATCCTGCGTATCGTGGATTCTAAGGAGCCAGCCCGCCACTCCCAGCCACAGGCCCCCAAACACAAACAACGGCGCTTTTCCCTGGAAAACAAAACTCGCCTGCCAACTTTGTGATGGCAGATTGCAGGAGCCACTTGGTACTATCAAACCAGCCCAACTTGGCACTGGTGCCACCATGGGTCTGGTCACCATCCTGCCTATCGTAGCTTTTCAGGAGCCAGCCGGTCAGTCCCACCCATAGGCCCCCAGACAAAAACCTCGGCCCGTTTCCCTGGCAAACAAAAGTAAGCTACCCCGCTTCTGGATGGCAGATTGCAGGAGCCACTTTGCACCATCAAACTAGCAAGACATGGCACTGGTGCCACCTCTGGTCTGGGAACCATCCTGCGTATCGTGGATTCTAATTAGCCAGCCGGCCACTCCCAGCCATAGGCCCCCAAACACAAACAACGGCGCTTTTCCCTGGAAAACAAAACTCGCCTGCCAACTTTTTGATGGCAGATTGCAGGAGCTGCTTGGTACTATCAAATCAGCCCAACGTGGCCCTGGTGCCACCATGAGTCTGGTAACCATCCTGCCTATCGTAGCTTTTCAGGAGCCAGCCAGTCACTCCCAGCCATAGGCCCCCAGACACAAACCTCGGCCCGTTTCCCTGGCAAACAAAAGTAAGCTGCCCCGCTTCTGGATGGCAGATTGCAGGAGCCACTTGGTACTATCAAAGAAGCCCGACTTGGAACTGGTACCACCTCTGGTCTGGGAACCATCCTGCGTATCGTGGATTCTAAGGAGCCAGCCGGCCACTCCCAGCCACAGGCCACCAAACAAAATCAACAGGACTTTTCCCTGGAAAACAAAACTCGCCTGCCAACTTTTTGATCGCAGATTGCAGGAGCCACTTTTCACCATCAAACTAGCCAGACTTGGCACTGGTGCCACCTCTGGTCTGGGAACCATCCTGCCTATCGTAGCTTTTCAGGAGCCAGCTGGTCACTCCCAGCCATAGGCCCCCAGACACAAACCTCGGCCCGTTTCCCTGGCAAACAAAATTAAGCTGCCCCGCTTCTGGATGGCAGATTGCAGGAGCTATTTAGTACTATCAAACCAGCCCGACTTGGCACTGGTGCCACCTTGGCTCTGGGAACCATCCTGCCTATTGTTTATTTTCAGGGGTCAGCCGGCCACTCTCAGCCATATGCCCTCAAACACAAACCACGGCCCTTTTCTCTGGCAAACAAAACTCAACTGCCCCTCTTCTGGATGGTAAATTGCAGGACGCACTTGGTACTACAAAAACAGCACAACTTGGCACTGGTGCCACCTTGGGTCTGGTCACCATCCTGCGTATCGAGCATTTTAAGAAGCCAGCCGGCCACTCCCAGCCATATGCCCCCAAAAAAAAACCACGGACCTTTTCTCTGGCAAACAAAACTCAGCTGCCCCGCTTCTGGATGGCAGATTGCAGGAGCCACTTTGCACCATCAAACCAGCCCGACTTGGCACTGGTGCCACCTCTGGTCTGGGAACCATCCTGCGTATCGTGGATTATAAGGAGCCAGCTGGCCACTCCCAGCCACAGGCCACCAAAAAAAATCAACGGCACTTTTCCCTGGAAAACAAAACTCGCCTGCCAACTTTTTGACGACAGATTGCAGGAGCCGCTTGATACTATCAAACCAGCCCAACTTGGCACTGGTGCCACCATGGGTCTGGTAACCATCCTGCCTATTGTGGATTTTCAGGGGTCAGCCGGCCACTCTCAGCCATATGCCCTCAAACACAAACCACGGAACTTTTCTCTGGCAAACAAAACTCAACTGCCCCTCTTCTGGATGGCAAATTGCAGGACGCACTTGGTACTACAAAAACAGCAAAACTTGGCACTGGTGCCACCTTGGGTCTGGTCACCATCCTGCGTATCGAGCATTTTAAGGAGCCAGCCGGCCACTCCCAGCCATAGGCCCCCAGACACAAACCACGGCCCTTTTCTCTGGCAAACAAAACTCAGCTGCCCCGCTTCTGGACGGCAGATTGCAGGAGCCACTTTGCACCATCAAACCAGCCCGACTTGGCACTGGTGCCACCTCTGGTCTGGTCACCATCCTGCGTATCGTGGATTCAAATTAGCCAGCCCGCCACTCCCAGCCACAGGCCCCCAAATACAAACAACGGCGCTTTTCCCTGGAAAACAAAACTCGCCTGCCAACTTTTTCATGGCAGATTGCAGGAGCCACTTTGCACCATCAAACCAGCCCGACTTGGCACTGGTGCCACCTCTGGTCTGGGAAACATCCTGCGTATCGTGGATTCTAATTAGCCAGCCGGCCACTCCCAGCCAAAGGCCCCCAAACACAAACAACAGCGCTTTCCCCAGGAAAACAAAACTCGCCTGCCAAGTATTTGATGGCAGTTTGCAGGAGCCGCTTGGTACTATCAATTCAGCCCAACGTGGCACTGGTGCCACCATGAGTCTGTTAACCATCCTGCCTATCGTAGCTATTCAGGAGCCAGCCAGTCACTCCCAGCCATAGGCCCCCAGACAAAAACCTCGGCCCGTTTCCCTTGCAAACAAAAGTAAGCTGCCCCGCTTCTGGATGGCAGATTGCAGGGGCCACTTGGTACTATCAAACAAGCCCGACTTGGAACTGGTGCCACCTCTGGTCTGGGAACCATCCTGCGTATCGTGGATTCGAAGGAGCCAGCCGGCCACTCCCAGCCACAGTCCACCAAACAAAAACAACGGCACTTTTCCCTGGAAAACAAAACTCGCCTGCTAACTTTTTCATGGCAGATTGCAGGAGACACTTTGCACCATCAAACTAGCCCGACATGGCACTGGTGCCACCTCTGGTCTGGGAACCATCCTGCGTATCGTGGATTCTAATTAGCCAGCCGGCCACTCCCAGCCATTGGCCCCCAAACACAAACAACGGCGCTTTTCCCTGGAAAACAAAACCCGCCTGCCAACTTTTTGATGGCAGATTGCAGGAGCCACTTTTCACCATCAAACTAGCCCGACTTGGATCTGGTGCCACCTCTGGTCTGGGAACCATCCTGCCTATCGTAGCTTTTCAGGAGCCAGCCGGTCACTCCCAGCCATAGGCCACCAGACACAAACCTCGGCCCGTTTCCCTGGCAAACAAAAGTAAGCTGCCCCGCTTCTGGATGGCAGATTGCAGGAGCTATTTAGTACTATCAAACCAGCCCGACTTGGCACTGGTGCCACCTTGGCTCTGGGAACCATCCTGCCTATTGTGGATTTTCAGGGGTCAGCCGGCCACTCTCAGCCATATGCCCTCAAACACAAACCACGGCCCTTTTCTCTGGCAAACAAAACTCAACTGCCCCTCTTCTGGATGGCAAATTGCAGGACGCACTTGGTACTACAAAAACAGCACAACTTGGCACTGGTGCCACCATGGGTCTGGTCACCATCCTGCGCACCGAGCATTTTAAGGAGCCTGCCGGCCACTCCCAGCCATATGCCCCCAAAAAAAAACCACGGCCCTTTTCTCTAGCAAACAAAACTCAGCTGCCCCGCTTCTGGATGGCAGATTGCAGGAGCCACTTTGCACCATCAAACCAGCCCGACTTGGCACTGGTGCCACCTCTGGTCTGGGAACCATCCTGCGTATCGTGGATTCAAATTAGCCAGCCCGCCACTCCCAGCCACAGGCCCCCAAATACAAACAACGGCGCTTTTCCCTGGAAAACAAAACTCGCCTGCCAACATTTTGATGGCAGATTGCAGGAGCCACTTTGCACCATCAAACTAGCCCGACTTGGCACTGGTGCCACCTCTGGTCTGGGAACCATCCTGCGTATCGTGGATTCTAATTAGCCAGCCGGCCACTCCCAGCCACAGGCCCCCAAACACAAACAACGGCGCTTTTCCCTGGAAAACAAAACTCGCCTGCCAACTTTTTGATGGCAGATTGCAGGAGCCACTTGGTACTATCAAACCAGCCCAACTTGGCACTGCTGCCACCATGGGTCTGGTCACCATCCTGCCTATCGTAGCATTTCAGGAGACAGCCGCTCAATCCCAGCCACAGGACCCCAAACAGTAACCTCGGCCCGTTTCCCTGCCAAAGAAATGTAAGCTGCCCCGTTTCTGGATGGCAGATTGCAGGAGCCACTTGGTACTATCAAACCAGCCCGACTTGGAACTGGTGCCACCTCTGATCTGGGAACCATCCTGCGTATCGTGGATTCTAAGGAGCCAGCCGGCCACTCCCAGCCACAGTCCACTAAATAAAAACAACGGCACTTTTCCCTGGAAAACAAAACTCGCCTGCCAACTTTTTCATGGCAGATTGCAGGAGCCACTTTGCACCATCAAACTAGGCCGACTTGGCACTGTTGCCACCATGGTCTGGGAACCATCCTGCGTATCGTGGATTCTAATTAGCCAGCGGGCCACTCCCAGCCACAGGCCCCCAAACACAAACAACAGCGCTTTCCCCAGGAAAACAAAACTCGCCTGCCAAGTATTTGATGGCAGTTTGCAGGAGCCGCTTGGTACTATCAATTCAGCCCAACGTGGCACTGGTGCCACCATGAGTCTGTTAACCATCCTGCCTATCGTAGCTATTCAGGAGCCAGCCAGTCACTCCCAGCCATAGGCCCCCAGACAAAAACCTCGGCCCGTTTCCCGTGCAAACAAAAGTAAGCTGCCCCGCTTCTGGATGGCAGATTGCAGGGGCCACTTGGTACTATAAAACAAGCCCGACTTGGAACTGGTGCCACCTCTGGTCTGGGAACCATCCTGCGTATCGTGGATTCTAAGGAGCCAGCCGGCCACTCCCAGCCACAGTCCACCAAACACAAACAACGGCACTTTTTCCTGGAAAACAAAACTCGCCTGCTAACTTTATCATGGCAGATTGCAGGAGACACTTTGCACCATCAAACTAGCCCGACATGGCACTGGTGCCACCTCTGGTCTGGGAACCATCCTGCGTATCGTGGATTCTAATTAGCCAGCCGGCCACTCCCAGCCATAGGCCCCCAAACACAAACAACGGCGCTTTTCCCTGGAAAACAAAACCCGCCTGCCAACTTTTTGATGGCAGATTGCAGGAGCCACTTTTCACCATCAAACTAGCCCGACTTGGAACTGGTGCCACCTCTGGTCTGGGAACCATCCTGGCTATCGTAGCTTTTCAGGAGCCAGCCGGTCACTCCCAGCCATAGGCCACCAGACACAAACCTCGGCCCGTTTCCCTGGCAAACAAAAGTAAGCTGCCCCGCTTCTGGATGGCAGATTGCAGGAGCTATTTAGTACTATCAAACCAGCCCGACTTGGCACTGGTGCCACCTTGGCTCTGGGAACCATCCTGCCTATTGTGGATTTTCAGGGGTCAGCCGGCCACTCTCAGCCATATGCCCTCAAACACAAACCACGGCCCTTTTCTCTGGCAAACAAAACTCAACTGCCCCTCTTCTGGATGGCAAATTGCAGGACGCACTTGGTACTACAAAAACAGCACAACTTGGCACTGGTGCCACCATGGGTCTGGTCACCATCCTGCGCACCGAGCATTTTAAGGAGCCAGCCGGCCACTCCCAGCCATATGCCCCCAAAAAAAAACCACGGCCCTTTTCTCTGGCAAACAAAACTCAGCTGCCCCGCTTCCGGATGGCAGATTGCAGGAGCCACTTTGCACCATCAAACCAGCCCGACTTGGCACTGGTGCCACCTCTGGTCTGGGAACCATCCTGCGTATCGTGGATTATAATGAGACAGCTGGCCACTCCCAGCCACAGGCCCCCAAACAAAAACAACGGCGCTTTTCCCTGGAAAACAAAACTGGCCTGCCAACTTTTTGATGGCAGATTGCAGGAGCTGCTTGGTACTATCAAATCAGCCCAACGTGGCCCTGGTGCCACCATGAGTCTGGTAACCATCCTGCCTATCGTAGCTTTTCAGGAGCCAGCCAGTCACTCCCAGCCATAGGCCCCCAGACACAAACCTCGGCCCGTTTCCCTGGCAAACAAAAGTAAGCTGCCCCGCTTCTGGATGGCAGATTGCAGGAGCCACTTGGTACTATCAAAGAAGCCCGACCTGGAACTGGTACCACCTCTGGTCTGGGAACCATCCTGCGTATCGTGGATTCTAAGAAGCCAGCCGGCCACTCCCAGCCACAGGCCACCAAAAAAAATCAACGGCACTTTTCCCTGGAAAACAAAACTCGCCTGCCAACTTTTTGATGGCAGATTGCAGGAGCCACTTTTCACCATCAAACTAGCCAGACTTGGCAGTGGTGCCACCTCTGGTCTGGGAACCATCCTGCCTATCGTAGCGTTTCAGGAGCCAGCTGGTCACTCCCAGCCATAGGCCTCCAGACACAAACCTCGGCCCGTTTCCCTGGCAAACAAAATTAAGCTGCCCCGCTTCTGGATGGCAGATTGCAGGAGCTATTTAGTACTATCAAACCAGCCCGACTTGGCACTGGTGCCACCTTGGCTCTGGGAACCATCCTGCCTATTGTTTATTTTCAGGGGTCAGCCGGCCACTCTCAGCCATATGCCCTCAAACACAAACCACGGCCCTTTTCTCTGGCAAACAAAACTCAACTGCCCCTCTTCTGGATGGTAAATTGCAGGACGCACTTGGTACTACAAAAACAGCACAACTTGGCACTGGTGCCACCTTGGGTCTGGTCACCATCCTGCGTATCGAGCATTTTAAGAAGCCAGCCGGCCACTCCCAGCCATATGCCCCCAAAAAAAAACCACGGACCTTTTCTCTGGCAAACAAAACTCAGCTGCCCCGCTTCTGGATGGCAGATTGCAGGAGCCACTTTGCACCATCAAACCAGCCCGACTTGGCACTGGTGCCACCTCTGGTCTGGGAACCATCCTGCGTATCGTGGATTATAAGGAGCCAGCTGGCCACTCCCAGCCACAGGCCACCAAAAAAAATCAACGGCACTTTTCCCTGGAAAACAAAACTCGCCTGCCAAATTTTTGACGACAGATTGCAGGAGCCGCTTGATACTATCAAATCAGCCCAACTTGGCACTGGTGCCACCATGGGTCTGGTAACCATCCTGCCTATTGTGGATTTTCAGGGGTCAGCCGGCCACTCTCAGCCATATGCCCTCAAACACAAACCACGGCCCTTTTCTCTGGCAAACAAAACTCAACTGCCCCTCTTCTGGATGGTAAATTGCAGGACGCACTTGGTACTACAAAAACAGCAAAACTTGGCACTGGTGCCACCTTGGGTCTGGTCACCATCCTGCGTATCGAGCATTTTAAGGAGCCAGCCGGCCACTCCCAGCCATAGGCCCCCAGACACAAACCACGGCCCTTTTCTCTGGCAAACAAAACTCAGCTGCCCCGCTTCTGGATGGCAGATTGCAGGAGCCACTTTGCACCATCAAACCAGCCCGAGTTGGCACTGGTGCCACCTCTGGTCTGGGAACCATCCTGCGTATCGTGGATTCTAATTAGCCAGCCGGCCACTCCCAGCCACAGGCCCCCAAACACAAACAACGGCGCTTTTCCCTGGAAAACAAAACTCGCCTGCCAACATTTTGATGGCAGATTGCAGGAGCCACTTTGCACCATCAAACCAGCCCGACTTGGCACTGGTGCCACCTCTGGTCTGGGAACCATCCTGCGTATCGTGGATTCTAAGGAGCCAGCCGGCCACTCCCAGCCATAGGCCCCCAAACACAAACAACGGCGCTTTCCCCTGGAAAACAAAACTCGCCTGCCAACTTTTTGATGGCAGATTGCAGGAGCCGCTTGGTACTATCAAATCAGCCAAACGTGGCACTGGTGCCACCATGAGTCTTCTAACAATCCTGCCTATCGTAGCCTTTCAGGAGCCAGCCAGTCACTCCCAGCCATAGGCCCCCAGACACAAACCTCGGCCCGTTTCCCTTGCAAACAAAAGTAAGCTGCCCCGCTTCTGGATGGCAGATTGCAGGGGCCACTTGGTACTATCAAACAAGCCCGACTTGGAACTGGTGCCACCTCTGGTCTGGGAACCATCCTGCGTATCGTGGATTCTAAGGAGCCAGCCGGCCACTCCCAGCCACAGGCCACCAAAAAAAAATCAACGGCACTTTTCCCTGGAAAACAAAACTCGCCTGCCAACTTTTTGATGGCAGATTGCAGGAGCCACTTGGTACTATCAAACCAGCCCAACTTGGCACTGGTGCCACCATGGGTCTGGTCACCATCGTGCCTATCGTAGCTTTTCAGGAGCCAGCCGGTCACTCCCAGCCATAGGCCCCCAGACAAAAACCTCGGCCCTTTTCACTGGCAAAAAAAATTAAGCTACTCCGCTTCTGGATGGCAGATTGCAGGAGCTATTTAGTACTATCAAACCAGCCCAACTTGGCACTGGTGCCACCTTGGCTCTGGGAACCATCCTGCGTATCGAGGATTTTAAGGAGCCAGCCGGCCACTCCCAGCCATAGGCCCCCAGACACAAACCACGGCCCTTTTCCTTGGCAAAAAAAAGTAAGCTGCCCCGCTTCTGGATGGCAGATTGCAGGAGCCACTTGGTACTATCAAACCAGCCCAACATGGCACTGCTGCCACCATGGGTCTGGTAGCCATTCTGCCTATGGCAGCTTTTCAGGAGCCAGCCGGCCACTCCCAGCCACAGGCCCCCAAACAAAAACAACGGCGCTTTTCCCTGGAAAACAGAACTCGCCTGCCAACTAATTGATGGCAGATTGCAGGACCCGCTTGGTACTATCAAACCAGCCCAACTTGGCACTGGTGCCACCATGGGTCTGCTCACCATCCTGCCTATCGTAGCTTTTCAGGAGCCAGGCGGTCACTCCCAGCCATAGGCCCCCAGACAGAAACCACGGCCCGTTTCCTTGGCAAACAAAAGTAAGCTGCCCCGCTTCTGGATGGCAGATTGCAGGAGCCACTTTGTGGTATCAAACCAGCCCGACTTGGCACTGGTGCCACCACTGGTCTGGGAACCATCCTGCGTATCGTGGATTATAAGGAGCCAGCCGGCCACTCCCAGCCACAGTCCACCAAACACAAACAACGGCACTTTTCCCTGGAAAACAAAACTCGCCTGCCAACTTTTTCATGGCAGATTGCAGGAGCCACTTTGCACCATCAAACTAGCCCGACTTGGAACTGGTGCCACCATGGTCTGCGAACCATCCTGCGTAACGTGGATTCTAATTAGCCAGCTGGCCACTCCCAGCCGCAGGCCCCAAAATACAAACAACGGCGCTTTTCCCTTGAAAACAAAACGCGCCTGCCAACTATTTGATGGCAGATTGCAGGAGCCACTTTGCACCATCAAACTAGCCCGACATGGCACTGGTGCCACCTCTGGTCTGGGAACCATCCTGCGTATCGTGGATTCTAAGGAGCCAGCCGGCCACTCCCAGCCATAGGCCCCCAAACACAAACAACGGCGCTTTCCCCTGGAAAACAAAACTCGCCTGCCAACTTTTTGATGGCAGATTGCAGGAGCCGCTTGGTACTATCAAATCAGCCCAACGTGGCACTGGTGCCACCATGAGTCTTCTAACCATCCTGCCTATCGTAGCTTTTCAGGAGCCAGCCGGTCACTCCCAGCCATAGGCCCCCAGACACAAACCTCGGCCCGTTTCCCTTGCAAACAAAAGTAAGCTGCCCCGCTTCTGGATGGCAGATTGCAGGGGCCACTTGGTACTATCAAACAAGACCGACTTGGAACTGGTGCCACCTCTGGTCTGGGAACCATCCTGCGTATCGTGGATTCTAAGGAGCCAGCCGGCCACTCCCAGCCACACGCCACCAAAAAAAATCAACGGCACTTTTCCCTGGAAAACAAAACTCGCCTGCCAACTTTTTGATGGCAGATTGCAGGAGCCACTTGGTACTATCAAACCAGCCCAACTTGGCACTGGTGCCACCATGGGTCTGGTCACCATCGTGCCTATCGTAGCTTTTCAGGAGCCAGCCGGTCACCCCCAGCCATAGGCCCCCAGAAAAAAACCTCGGCCAGTTTCCCTGGCAAACAAAATTAAGCTACTCCGCTTCTGGATGGCAGATTGCAGGAGGTATTTAGTACTATCAAACCAGCCCAACTTGGCACTGGTGCCACCTTGGCTCTGGGAACCATCCTGCGTATCGAGGATTTTAAGGAGCCAGCCGGCCACTCCCAGCCATAGGCCCCCAGACACAAACCACGGCCCGTTTCCTTGGCAAACAAAAGTAAGCTGCCCCGCTTCTGGATGGCAGATTGCAGGAGCCACTTTGTGGTATCAAACCAGCCCGACATGGCACTGGTGCCACCACTGGTCTGGGAACCATCCTGCGTATCGTGGATTATAAGGAGCAAGCTGGCCACTCCCAGCCACAGGCCCCCAAACACAAACAACGGCGCTTTTCCCTGGAAAACAAAACTGGCCTGCCAACTTTTTAATGGCAGATTGCAGGAGCCACTTTGCACCATCAAACTAGCCCGACTTGGCAATGGTGCCACCTCTGGTCTGGGAACCATCCTGCGTATCGTGGATTCTAATTAGCCAGCCGGCCACTCCCAGCCACAGGCCCCCAAACACAAACAACGGCGCTTTTCCCTGGAAAACAAAACTCGCCTGCCAACTTTTTGATGGCAGATTGCAGGAGCCACTTTGCACCATCAAACTAGCCCGACTTCGAACTGGTGCCACCTCTGGTCTGGGAACCATCCTGCGTATCGTGGATTCTAAGGAGCCAGCCGGCCAGTTCCAGCCACAAGCCCCCAAACACAAACAACGGCGCTTTTCCCTGGAAAACAAAACTCGCCTGCCAACTTTTTGATGGCAGATTGCAGGAGCCGCTTGGTACTATCAAATCAGCCCAACTTGGCACTGGTGCCACCATGAGTTTGGAACCATCCTGCCTATCGTAGCTTTTCAGGAGCCAGCCGGTCACTCCCAGCCATAGGCCCCCAGAGACGAACCTCGGCCTGTTTCCCTGGCAAACAAAAGTAAGCTGCCCCGCTTCTGGATGGCAGATTGCAGGAGCCACTTGGTACTATCAAACCAGCCCGACTTGGAACGGGTGCCACCTCTGATCTGGGAACCATCCTGCGTATCGTGGATTCTAAGGAGCCAGCCGGCCACTCCCAGCCACAGTCCACCAAACACAAACAACGGCAATTTTCCCTGGAAAACAAATCTGGCCTGCCAACTTTTTCATGGCAGATTGCAGGAGCCACTTTGCACCATCAAACTAGCCCGACTTGGCACTGGTGCCACCATGGTCTGGGAACCATCCTGCGTATCGTGGATTCTAATTAGCCAGCCGGCCACTCCCGGCCACAGGCCCCCAAACACAAACAACAGCGCTTTCCCCTGGAAAACAAAACTCGCCTGCCAACAATTTGATGGCAGATTGCAGGAGCCGCTTGGTACTATCAATTCAGCCCAACGTGGCACTGGTGCCACCATGAGTCTGGTAACCATCCTGCCTATCGTAGCTATTCAGGAGCCAGCCAGTCACTCCCAGCCATAGGCCCCCAGACAAAAACCTCGGCCCGTTTCCCTTGCAAACAAAAGTAAGCTGCCCCGCTTCTGGATGGCAGATTGCAGGGGCCACTTGGTACTATCAAACAAGCCCGACTTGGAACTGGTGCCACCTCTGGTCTGGGAACCATCCTGCGTATCGTGGATTCTAAGGAGCCAGCCGGCCACTCCCAGCCACAGGCCACCAAACAAAATCAACGCCACTTTTCCCTGGAAAACAAAACTGGCCTGCCAACTTTTTAATGGCAGATTGCAGGAGCCACTTTTCACCATCAAACTAGCCCGACTTGGCACTGGTGCCACCTCTGGTCTGGGAACCATCCTGCCTATCGTAGCTTTTCAGGAGCCAGCCGGTCACTCCCAGCCATAGGCCCCCAGACACAAACCTCGGCCCGTTTCCCTGGCAAACAAAATTAAGCGGCCCCACTTCTGGATGGCAGATTGCAGGAGCTATTTAGTACTATCAAACCAGCCCGACTTGGCACTGGTGCCACCTTGGCTCTGGGAACCATCCTGCCTATTGTGGATTTTCAGGGGTCAGCCGGCCACTCTCAGCCATATGCCCCCAAAAAAAAACCACGGCCCTTTTCTCTGGCAAACAAAACTCAACTGCCCCTCTTCTGGATGGCAAATTGCAGGACGCACTTGGTACTACAAAAACAGCACAACTTGGCACTGGTGCCACCTTGGGTCTGGTCACCATCCTGCGTATCGAGCATTTTAAGGAGCCAGCCGTCCAATCCCAGCCATATGCCCCCAAAAAAAAACCACGGTCCGTTTCTCTGGCAAACAAAACTCAGCTGCCCCGCTTCTGGATGGCAGATTGCAGGAGCCACATGGTACTATCAAACCAGCCTGTCTTGGCACTGGTGCCACCTTGGGTCTGTGAACCATCCTGCGTATTGTGGATTGTCAGGAGCCAGCCGACCACTCTCGGCCACAGACCCCAATCAAAAACAACGGCCCGATTCACAGGCAAAAAAAACTCAGCTGCCCCACTTCTGGATGGGAGATTGCAGGAGGCGCTTGACGCTGTAAAAACAGCCCGACTTGGCACTGGTGCCACCTTGGGTCTGGGAACCATGCTGCGTATCATGGAATTTCAGGAGCCAGCCGGCCACTGCCAGCCACAGGACCCAAACACATACCACAGCCCTTATCTCTGGCAAGCAAAACTCAGCTGCCCCGCTTCTGGATGGCAGATTGCAGGGGCCACTTGCTACTATAAAACCAGCCCAACTTGGCACTGCTGCCACCATGGGTCTGGTCACCATCCTGCCTATCGTAGCTTTTCAGGAGCCAGCCGGCCACTCCCAGCCACAGGCCCCCAAACAAAAACAACGGCGCTTTTCCCTGGAAAACAAAACTCGCCTGGCAACATTTTGATGGCAGATTGCAGGGACCACTTGGTACTATCAAACCAGCCCAACTTGGCACTGGTTCCACCATGGGTCTGGTAACCATCCAGCCTATCGTAGCTTTTCAGGAGCCAGCCGGTCACTCCCAGCCATAGGCCCCAGACAAAAAGCTCTGCCCGTTTCCCGGGCAAACAAAAGTATGCTACCCCGCTTCAGGATGGCAGATTGCAGGAGCCACTTTGCACCATCAAACCAGCCCGACTTGGCACTGGTGCCACCTCTGGTCTGGGAACCATCCTGCCTATCGCAGCTTTTCAGGAGCCAGCCGGTCACTCCCAGCCATAGGCCCCCATACACAAACCTCGGCCCGTTTCCCTGGCAAACAAAATTAAGCTGCCCTGCTTCTGGATGGCAGATTGCAGGAGCTATTTAGTACTATCAAACCAGCCTACCTTGGCAATGGTGCAACCTTGGCTCTGGGAACCATCCTGCCTATTGTGGATTTTCAGGGGTCAGCCGGCCACTCTCAGCCATATGCCCTCAAACACAAACCACGGCCCTTTTCTCTGGCAAAGAAAACTCAGCTGCCCCGCTTCTGGATGGCAGATTGCAGGAGGCACTTGGCACTATCAAACCAGCCCGACTTGGCACTGGTGCCACCTTGGGTCTGGGAACCATCCTGCGTATTGTGGATTGACAGGAGCCACCCGACCACTCCCAGCCACAGGCCCCCAAACAAAAACAACGGCGCTTTTCCCTGGAAAACAAAACTGGCCTGCCAACTTTTTGATGGCAGATTGCAGGAGCCACTTTGCACCATCAAACTAGCCCGACTTGGCACTGGTGCCACCATGGTCTGGGAAGCTTCCTGCGTATCGTGGATTCTAATTAGCCAGCCAGCCACTCCCAGCCACAGGCCCCCAAACACAAACAACAGCGCTTTCCCCTGGAAAACAAAACTCGCCTGCCAACTATTTGATGGCAGATTGCAGGAGTCGCTTGGTACTATCAATTCAGCCCAACGTGGCACTGGTGCCACCATGAGTCTAGTAACCATACTGCCTATCGTAGCTATTCAGGAGCCAGCCAGTCACTCCCAGCCATAGGCCCCCAGAAAAAAACCTCGGCCCGTTTCCCTTACAAACAAAAGTAAGCTGCCCCGATTCTGGATGGCAGATTGCAGGGGCCACTTGGTACTATCAAACAAGCCCGACTTGGAACTGGTGCCACCTCTGGTCTGGGAACCATCCTGCGTATCGTGGATTCTAAGGAGCCAGCCGGCCACTCCCAGCCACAGGCCCCCAAACAAAATCAACGGCGCTTTTCTCTGGCAAACAAAACTCGCCTGCCAACTTTTTGATGGCAGATTGCAGGAGCCACTTGGTACTATCAAACCAGCCCGACTTGGCACTGGTGCCACCATGGGTCTGGTCACCATCCTGCCTATCGTAGCTTTTCAGGACCCAGCCGGTCACTCCCAGCCATCGGCCCCCAGACACAAACCACGGCCCGTTTCCCTGGCAAACAAAAGTAAGCTGCCCCACTTCTGGATGGCAGATTGCAGCAGCCACTTGGTACTATCAAACCAGCCTAACTTGGCAATGGTGCAACCTTGGGTCTGGGAACCATCCTGCGTATCGTGGATTCTAAGGAGCCAGCCGGCCATTCCCAGCCACAGGCCACCAAACACAAACAACGGCACTTTTCCCTGGAAAACCAAACTCGCCTGCCAACTTTTTGATGGCAGATTGCAGGAGCCACTTGGTACTATCAAATCAGCCCAACTTGGCACTGGTGCCACCATGGGTCTGGTAACCGTCCTGCCTATCGTAGCTTTACAGGAGCCAGCCGGTCACTTCCAGCCATAGGCCCCCATACACAAACCACGGCCCGTTTCCCTGGCAAACAAAAGTAAGCTGCCCCGCTTCTCGATGGCAGATTGCAGGAGCCACTTGGTACTATCAAACCAGCCCGACTTGGAACTGGTGCCACCTCTGGTCTGTGAACCATCCTGCGTATCGTGGGTTCTAAGGAGCCAGCCGGCCACTCCCAGCCACAGTCCACCAAACACAAACAACGGCACTTTTCCCTGGAAAACAAAACTCGCCTGCAAACTTTTTCATGGCAGATTGCAGGAGCCATTTTGCATCATCAAACTAGCCCGACATGGCACTGGTGCCACCTCTGGTCTGGCAACCATCCTGCGTATCGTGGATTCTAATTAGCCAGCCGGCCACTCCCAACCATAGGCCCCCAAACACAAACAACGGCGCTTTTCCCTGGAAAACAAAACTCGCCTGCCAACTTTTTGATGGCAGATTGCAGGAGCCGCTTGGTACTATCAAATCAGCCCAACTTGGCACTGGTGCCACCATGGGTCTGGTCACCATCCTGCCTATCGTAGCTTTTCAGGAGCCAGCCGGTCACTCCCAGCCATAGGCCCCCAGACACAAACCTCGGCCCGTTTCCCTGGCAAACAAAAGTAAGCTGCCCCGCTTCTGGATGGCAGATTGCAGGAGCCACTTGGTACTATCAAACCAGCCCGACTTGGAACTGGTGCCGCCTCTTGTCTGGGAACCATCCTGCGTATCGTGGATTCTAAGGAGCCAGCCGGCCACTCCCAGCCACAGGCCACCAAACAAAATCAACGCCACTTTTCCCTGGAAAACAAAACTGGCCTGCCAACTTTTTAATGGCAGATTGCAGGAGCCACTTTTCACCATCAAACTAGCCCGACTTGGCCCTGGTGCCACCTCTGGTCTGGGAACCATCCTGCCTATCGTAGCTTTTCAGGAGCCAGGCGGTCACTCCCAGCCATAGGCCCCCAGACACAAACATCGGCCCGTTTCCCTGGCAAACAAAATTAAGCGGCCCCACTTCTTGATGGCAGATTGCAGGAGCTATTTAGTACTATCAAACCAGCCCGACTTGGCACTGGTGCCACCTTGGCTCTGGGAACCATCCTGCCTATTGTGGATTTTCAGGGGTCAGCCGGCCACTCTCAGCCATATGCCCCCAAAAAAAAACCACGGCCCTTTTCTCTGGCAAACAAAACTCAACTGCCCCTCTTCTGGATGGCAAATTGCAGGACGCACTTGGTACTACAAAAACAGCACAACTTGGCACTGGTGCCACCTTGGGTCTGGTCACCATCCTGCGTATCGAGCATTTTAAGGAGCCAGCCGGCCACTCCCAGCCATATGCCCCCAAAAAAAAACCACGGCCCGTTTCTCTGGCAAACAAAACTCAGCTGCCCCGCTTCTGGATGGCAGATTGCAGGAGCCACTTTGTGGTATCAAACCGGCCCAACTTAGAACTCGTGCCACCACTGGTCTCGGAACCATCCTTCGTATCGTGGATTCTAAGGAGCCAGCCGACCACTCCCAGCCACAGGACCCCAAACACAAACAACGGCGCTTTTCCTTGGAAAACAAAACTCGCCTGCCAACATTTTGATGGCAGATTGCAGGGACCACTTGGTACTATCAAACCAGCCCGACTTGGCACTGATTCCACCTTGGGTATGGCAACCATCCAGCCTATCGTAGCTTTTCAGGAGCCAGCCGGTCACTCCCAGCCATAGGCCCCAGACAAAAAGCTCTGCCCGTTTCCCGGGCAAACAAAAGTATGCTACCCCGCATCAGGATGGCAGATTGCAGGAGCCACTTTGCACCGTCAAACCAGCCCGACTTGGCACTGGTGCCACCTCTGGTCTGGGAACCATCCTGCGTAGTGTGGATTCTAAGGAGCCAGCTGGCCACTCCCAGCCACAGGCCCCCAAACACAAACCTCAGCCCGTTTCCATGCCAAACAAAAGTAAGCTACCCCGCTTCTGGATGGCAGATTGCAGGAGCCACTTTGCACCATCAAACTAGCCCGACTTGGCACTGGTGCCACCTCTGGTCTGGGAACCATCCTGCCTATCGTAGCTTTTCAGGAGCCAGCCGGTCACTCCCAGCCATAGGCCCCCATACACAAACCTCGGCCCGTTTCCCTGGCAAACAAAATTAAGCGGCCCCACTTCTTGATGGCAGATTGCAGGAGCTATTTAGTACTATCAAACCAGCCCGACTTGGCACTGGTGCCACCTTGGCTCTGGGAACCATCCTGCCTATTGTGGATTTTCAGGGGTCAGCCGGCCACTCTCAGCCATATGCCCTCAAACACAAACCACGGCCCTTTTCTCTGGCAAAGAAAACTCAGCTGCCCCGCTTCTGGATGGCAGATTGCAGGAGGCACTTGGCACTATCAAACCAGCCCGACTTGGCACTGGTGCCACCTTGGGTCTGGGAACCATCCTGCGTATTGTGGATTGACAGGAGCCACCCGACCACTCCCAGCCACAGGCCCCCAAACAAAAACAACGGCGCTTTTCCCTGGAAAACAAAACTGGCCTGCCAACTTTTTGATGGCAGATTGCAGGAGCCACTTTGCACCATCAAACTAGCCCGACTTGGCACTGGTGCCACCATGGTCTGGGAAGCTTCCTGCGTATCGTGGATTCTAATTAGCCAGCCAGCCACTCCCAGCCACAGGCCCCCAAACACAAACAACAGCGCTTTCCCCTGGAAAACAAAACTCGCCTGCCAACTATTTGATGGCAGATTGCAGGAGTCGCTTGGTACTATCAATTCAGCCCAACGTGGCACTGGTGCCACCATGAGTCTAGTAACCATACTGCCTATCGTAGCTATTCAGGAGCCAGCCAGTCACTCCCAGCCATAGGCCCCCAGAAAAAAACCTCGGCCCGTTTCCCTTACAAACAAAAGTAAGCTGCCCCGATTCTGGATGGCAGATTGCAGGGGCCACTTGGTACTATCAAACAAGCCCGACTTGGAACTGGTGCCACCTCTGGTCTGGGAACCATCCTGCGTATCGTGGATTCTAAGGAGCCAGCCGGCCACTCCCAGCCACAGGCCCCCAAACACAATCAACGGCGCTTTTCTCTGGCAAACAAAACTCGCCTGCCAACTTTTTGATGGCAGATTGCAGGAGCCACTTGGTACTATCAAACCAGCCCGACTTGGCACTGGTGCCACCATGGGTCTGGTCACCATCCTGCCTATCGTAGCTTTTCAGGACCCAGCCGGTCACTCCCAGCCATCGGCCCCCAGACACAAACCACGGCCCGTTTCCCTGGCAAACAAAAGTAAGCTGCCCCACTTCTGGATGGCAGATTGCAGCAGCCACTTGGTACTATCAAACCAGCCTAACTTGGCAATGGTGCAACCTTGGGTCTGGGAACCATCCTGCGTATCGTGGATTCTAAGGAGCCAGCCGGCCATTCCCAGCCACAGGCCACCAAACACAAACAACGGCACTTTTCCCTGGAAAACCAAACTCGCCTGCCAACTTTTTGATGGCAGATTGCAGGAGCCACTTGGTACTATCAAATCAGCCCAACTTGGCACTGGTGCCACCATGGGTCTGGTAACCGTCCTGCCTATCGTAGCTTTACAGGAGCCAGCCGGTCACTTCCAGCCATAGGCCCCCATACACAAACCACGGCCCGTTTCCCTGGCAAACAAAAGTAAGCTGCCCCGCTTCTGGATGGCAGATTGCAGGAGCCACTTGGTACTATCAAACCAGCCCGACTTGGAACTGGTGCCACCTCTGGTCTGTGAACCATCCTGCGTATCGTGGGTTCTAAGGAGCCAGCCGGCCACTCCCAGCCACAGTCCACCAAACACAAACAACGGCACTTTTCCCTGGAAAACAAAACTCGCCTGCAAACTTTTTCATGGCAGATTGCAGGAGCCACTTTGCATCATCAAACTAGCCCGACATGGCACTGGTGCCACCTCTGGTCTGGCAACCATCCTGCGTATCGTGGATTCTAATTAGCCAGCCATCCACTCCCAACCATAGGCCCCCAAACACAAACAACGGCGCTTTTCCCTGGAAAACAAAACTCGCCTGCCAACTTTTTGATGGCAGATTGCAGGAGCCGCTTGGTACTATCAAATCAGCCCAACTTGGCACTGGTGCCACCATGGGTCTGGTCACCATCCTGCCTATCGTAGCTTTTCAGGAGCCAGCCGGTCACTCCCAGCCATAGGCCCCCAGACACAAACCTCGGCCCGTTTCCCTGGCAAACAAAAGTAAGCTGCCCCGCTTCTGGATGGCAGATTGCAGGAGCCACTTGGTACTATCAAACCAGCCCGACTTGGAACTGGTGCCGCCTCTTGTCTGGGAACCATCCTGCGTATCGTGGATTCTAAGGAGCCAGCCGGCCACTCCCAGCCACAGGCCACCAAACAAAATCAACGCCACTTTTCCCTGGAAAACAAAACTGGCCTGCCAACTTTTTAATGGCAGATTGCAGGAGCCACTTTTCACCATCAAACTAGCCCGACTTGGCCCTGGTGCCACCTCTGGTCTGGGAACCATCCTGCCTATCGTAGCTTTTCAGGAGCCAGGCGGTCACTCCCAGCCATAGGCCCCCAGACACAAACCTCGGCCCGTTTCCCTGGCAAACAAAATTAAGCGGCCCCACTTCTTGATGGCAGATTGCAGGAGCTATTTAGTACTATCAAACCAGCCCGACTTGGCACTGGTGCCACCTTGGCTCTGGGAACCATCCTGCCTATTGTGGATTTTCAGGGGTCAGCCGGCCACTCTCAGCCATATGCCCCCAAAAAAAAACCACGGCCCTTTTCTCTGGCAAACAAAACTCAACTGCCCCTCTTCTGGATGGCAAATTGCAGGACGCACTTGGTACTACAAAAACAGCACAACTTGGCACTGGTGCCACCTTGGGTCTGGTCACCATCCTGCGTATCGAGCATTTTAAGGAGCCAGCCGGCCACTCCCAGCCATATGCCCCCAAAAAAAAACCACGGCCCGTTTCTCTGGCAAACAAAACTCAGCTGCCCCGCTTCTGGATGGCAGATTGCAGGAGCCACTTTGTGGTATCAAACCGGCCCAACTTAGAACTCGTGCCACCACTGGTCTCGGAACCATCCTTCGTATCGTGGATTCTAAGGAGCCAGCCGACCACTCCCAGCCACAGGACCCCAAACACAAACAACGGCGCTTTTCCTTGGAAAACAAAACTCGCCTGCCAACATTTTGATGGCAGATTGCAGGGACCACTTGGTACTATCAAACCAGCCCGACTTGGCACTGATTCCACCTTGGGTATGGCAACCATCCAGCCTATCGTAGCTTTTCAGGAGCCAGCCGGTCACTCCCAGCCATAGGCCCCAGACAAAAAGCTCTGCCCGTTTCCCGGGCAAACAAAAGTATGCTACCCCGCATCAGGATGACAGATTGCAGGAGCCACTTTGCACCGTCAAACCAGCCCGACTTGGCACTGGTGCCACCTCTGGTCTGGGAACCATCCTGCGTAGTGTGGATTCTAAGGAGCCAGCTGGCCACTCCCAGCCACAGGCCCCCAAACACAAACCTCAGCCCGTTTCCATGCCAAACAAAAGTAAGCTACCCCGCTTCTGGATGGCAGATTGCAGGAGCCACTTTGCACCATCAAACTAGCCCGACTTGGCACTGGTGCCACCTCTGGTCTGGGAACCATCCTGCCTATCGTAGCTTTTCAGGAGCCAGCCGGTCACTCCCAGCCATAGGCCCCCATACACAAACCTCGGCCCGTTTCCCTGGCAAACAAAATTAAGCTGCCCTGCTTCTGGATGGCAGATTGCAGGAGGCATTTGGTACTATCAAACCAGCCCGACTTGGCACTGGTGCCATATGGGTCTGGGAACCATCCTGCCTATTGTGGATTTTCAGGGGTCAGCCGGCCACTCTCAGCCATATGCCCTCAAACACAAACCACGGCCCTTTTCTCTGGCAAAGAAAACTCAGCTGCCCCGCTTCTGGATGGCAGATTGCAGGAGGCATTTGGTACTATCAAACCAGCCCGACTTGGCACTGGTGCCACCTTGGGTCTGTGAACCATCCTGCGTATTGTGGATTGACAGGAGCCAGCCGGCCGCTCCCAGCCACAGGCCCCCAAACACAAACAACGGCGCTTTTTCCTGGAAAACAAAACTCGCCTGCCAACTTTTTGATGGCAGATTGCAGGAGCCACTTGGTACTATCAAACCAGCCCAACTTGGCACTGGTGCCACCATGGGTCTGGTCACCATCCTGCCTATCGTAGCTTTTCAGGAGCCAGCCGGTCAGTCACACCCATAGGGCGCCAAGACACAACCTCGGCCCGTTTCCCTGGCAAACAAAAGTAAGCTGCCCCGCTTCTGGATGGTAGATTGCAGGAGCCACTTGGTACTATCAAACCAGCCCGACTTGGCAATGGTGCCACCTCTGGTCTGGGAACCATCCTGTGTATCGTGGATTCTAAGGAGCCAGCCGGCCACTCCCAGCCACAGGCCGCCAAACAAAATCAACGGCGCTTTTCTCTGGCAAACAAAACTCGCCTGCCAACTTTTTGATGGCAGATTGCAGGAGCCACTTGGTACTATCAAACCAGCCCGACTTGGCACTGGTGCCACCATGGGTCTGGTCACCATCGTGCCTATGGTAGCTATTCAGGAGCCAGCCGGTCACTCCCAGCCATAGGCCCCCAGACACAAACCACGGCCCGTTTCCCTGGCAATCCAAAGTAAGCTGCCCCAATTCTGGATGGCAGATTGCAGGACGCACTTAGTACTATCAAACCAGCCTACCTTGGCAATGGTGCAACCTTGGGTCTGGGAACCATCCTGCGTATCGTGGATTCTAAGGAGCCAGCCGGCCATTCCCAGCCACAGGCCACCAAACACAAACAAAGGCACTCTTCCCTGGAAAACAAAACTCGCCTGCCAACTTTTTGATGGCAGATTGCAGGAGCCACTTGGTACTATCAAATCAGCCCAACTTGGCACTGGTGCCACCATGGGTCTGGTAACCGTCCTGCCTATCGTAGCTTTTCAGGAGCCAGCCGGTCACTTCCAGCCATAGGCCCCCAGACACAAACCTCGGCCCGTTTCCCTGGCAAACAAAAGTAAGCTGCCCCACTTCTGGATGGCAGATTGCAGGAGCCACTTGGTACTATCAAACCAGCCCGACTTGGAACTGGTGCCACCTCTGGTCTGGGAACCATCCCGCGTATCGTGGATTCTAAGGAGCCAGCCGGCCACTCCCAGCCAGAGTCCACCAAACACAAACAACGGCCCGTTTCCCTGGAAAACCAAACTCGCCTGCCAACTTTTTGATGGCAGATTGCAGGAGCCACTTTTCACCATCAAACTAGCCCGACTTGGCACTGGTGCCACCTCTGGTCTGGGAACCATCCTGCGTATCGTGGATTCTAATTAGCCAGCCGGCCACTCCCAGCCATAGGCCCCCAAACACAAACAACGGCGCTTTTCCCTGGAAAACAAAACTCGCCGGCCAACATTTTGATGGCAGATTGCAGGAGCCACTTGGTACTATCAAACCAACCCAACTTGGCACTGGTGCCACCATGGGTCTGGTCACCATCGTGCCTATCGTAGCTTTTCAGGAGCCAGCCGGTCACTCCCAGCCATAGGCCCCCAGACAAAAACCTCGGCCCTTTTCCCTGGCAAACAAAATTAAGCTGCCCCGCTTCTGGATGGCAGATAGCAGGAGCTATTTAGTACTATCAAAGCAGCCCGACTTGGCACTGGTGCCACCTTGGCTCTGGTCACCATCCTGCGTATCGAGCATTTTAAGGAGCCAGCCGGCCACTCCCAGCCATAGGCCCCCAGACACAAACCACGGCCCTTTTCTCTGGCAAACAAAACTCAGCTGCCCCGCTTCTGGATGGCAGATTGCAGGAGCCACTTTGCACCATCAAACCAGCCCGACTTGGCACTGGTGCCACCTCTGGTCTGGGAACCATCCTGCGTATCGTGGATTCGAATTAGCCAGCCGGCCACTCCCAGCCACAGGCCACCAAAAACAAACAACGGCGCTTTTCCCTGGAAAACAAAACTCGCCTGCCAACATTTTGATGGCAGATTGCAGGAGCCACTTTGCACCATCAAACCAGCCCGACTTGGCCCTGGTGCCACCTCTGGTCTCGGAACCATCCTGCGTATCGTGGATTCTAATTAGCCAGCCGGCCACTCCCAGCCATAGGCCCCCAAACACAAACAACGGCGCTTTCCCCTGGAAAACAAAACTCGCCTGCCAACTTTTTGATGGCAGATTGCAGGAGCCGCTTGGTACTATCAAATCAGCCAAATGTGGCACTGGTGCCATCATGAGTCTTGTAACCATCCTGCCTATCGTAGCTTTTCAGGGGCCAGCCGGTCACTCCCAGACATAGGCCGCCAGACACAAACTTCGGCCCGTTTCCCTGGCAAACAAAAGTAAGCTGCCCCGCTTCTGGATGGCAGATTGCAGGAGCCACTTGGTACTATCAAACCAGCCCGACTTGGAACTGGTGCCACCTCTGGTCTGGGAACCATCCTGCGTATCGTGGATTCTAAGGAGCCAGCCGGCCACTCCCAGCCACAGGCCACCAAAAAAATCAACGGCACTTTTCCCTGGAAAACAAAACTCGCCTGCCAACTTTTTGATGGCAGATTGCAGGAGCCACTTTTCACCATCAAACTAGCCCGACTTGGCACTGGTGCCACCTCTGGTCTGGGAACCATCCTGCCTATCGTAGCTTTTCAGGAGCCAGCCGGTCACTCCCAGCCATAGGCCCCCATACACAAACCTCGGCCCGTTTCCCTTGCAAACAAAATTAAGCGGCCCCACTTCTGGATGGCAGATTGCAGGAGCTATTTAGTACTATCAAACCAGCCCGACTTGGCACTGGTGCCACCTTGGCTCTGGGAACCATCCTGCCTATTGTGGATTTTCAGGGGTCAGCCGGCCACTCTCAGCCATATGCCCCCAAAAAAAAACCACGGCCCTTTTCTCTGGCAAACAAAACTCAACTGCCCCTCTTCTGGATGGCAAATTGCAGGACGCACTTGGTACTACAAAAACAGCACAACTTGGCACTGGTGCCACCTTGGGTCTGGTCACCATCCTGCGTATCGAGCATTTTAAGGAGCCAGCCGGCCACTCACAGCCATATGCCCCCAAAAAAAAACCACGGCCCGTTTCTCTGGCAAACAAAACTCAGCTGCCCCGCTTCTGGATGGCAGATTGCAGGAGCCACTTTGTGGTATCAAACCGGCCCAACTTAGAACTCGTGCCACCACTGGTCTCGGAACCATCCTTTGTATCGTGGATTCTAAGGAGCCAGCCGACCACTCCCAGCCACAGGACCCCAAACACAAACAACGGCGCTTTTCCCTGGAAAACAAAACTCGCCTGCCAACATTTTGATGGCAGATTGCAGGGACCACTTGGTACTATCAAACCAGCCCGACTTGGCACTGATTCCACCATGGGTCTGGTAACCATCCAGCCTATCGTAGCTTTTCAGGAGCCAGCCGGTCACTCCCAGCCATAGGCCCCAGACAAAAAGCTCTGCCCGTTTCCCGGGCAAACAAAAGTACGCTACCCCGCATCAGGATGGCAGATTGCAGGAGCCACTTTGCACCATCAAACCAGCTCGACTTGGCACTGGTGCCACCTCTGGTCTGGGAACCATCCTGCGTATTGTGGATTCTAAGGAGCCAGCTGGCCACTCCCAGCCACAGGCCCCCAAACACAAACCTCAGCCCGTTTCCATGGCAAACAAAAGTAAACTACCCCGCTTCTGGATGGCAGATTGCAGGAGCCACTTTGCACCATCAAACTAGCCCGACTTGGCACTGGTGCCACCTCTGGTCTGGGAACCATCCTGCCTATCGTAGCTTTTCAGGAGCCAGCCGGTCACTCCCAGCCATAGGCCCCCATACACAAACCTCGGCCCGTTTCCCTGGCAAACAAAATTAAGCTGCCCTGCTTCTGGATGGCAGATTGCAGGAGCTATTTAGTACTATCAAACCAGCCTAACTTGGCACTGGTGCCACCTTGGCTCTGGGAACCATCCTGCCTATTGTGGATTTTCAGGGGTCAGCCGGCCACTCTCAGCCATATGCCCTCAAACACAAACCACGGCCCTTTTCTCTGGCAAAGAAAACTCAGCTGCCCCGCTTCTGGATGGCAGATTGCAGGAGGCATTTGGTACTATCAAACCAGCCCGACTTGGCACTGGTGCCACCTTGGGTCTGTGAACCATGCTGCGTATTGTGGATTGACAGGAGCCAGCCGACCACTCCCAGCCACAGGCCCCCAAACAAAATCAACGGCGCTTTTCCCTGGAAAACAAAACTGGCCTGCCAACTTTTTGATGGCAGGATGCAGGAGCCACTTTGCACCATGAAACTAGCCCGACTTGGCACAGGTGCCACCTCTGGTCTGGGAACCATCCTGCGTATCGTGGATTCTAATTAGCCAGCCGGCCACTCCCAGCCACAGGCCCCCAAACACAAACAACGGCGCTTTTTCCTGGAAAACAAAACTCGCCTGCCAACTTTTTGATGGCAGATTTCAGGAGCCACTTGGTACTATCAAACCAGCCCAACTTGGCACTGGTGCCACCATGGGTCTGGTCACCATCCTGCCTATCGTAGCTTTTCAGGAGCCAGCCGGTCAGTCACACCCATAGGGCGCCAAGACACAACCTCGGCCCGTTTCCCTGGCAAACAAAAGTAAGCTGCCCCGCTTCTGGATGGTAGATTGCAGGAGCCACTTGGTACTATCAAACCAGCCCGACTTGGCAATGGTGCCACCTCTGGTCTGGGAACCATCCTGCGTATCGTGGATTCTAAGGAGCCAGCCGGCCACTCCCAGCCACAGGCCGCCAAACAAAATCAACGGCGCTTTTCTCTGGCAAACAAAACTCGCCTGCCAACTTTTTGATGGCAGATTGCAGGAGCCACTTGGTACTATCAAACCAGCCCGACTTGGCACTGGTGCCACCATGGGTCTGGTCACCATCGTGCCTATGGTAGCTATTCAGGAGCCAGCCGGTCACTCCCAGCCATCGGTCCCCAGACACAAACCACGGCCCGTTTCCCTGGCAAACCAAAGTAAGCTGCCCCACTTCTGGATGGAAGATTGCAGGACGCACTTGGTACTATCAAACCAGCCTACCTTGGCAATGGTGCAACCTTGGGTCTGGGAACCATCCTGCGTATCGTGGATTCTAAGGAGCCAGCCGGCCATTCCCAGCCACAGGCCACCAAACACAAACAACGGCACTCTTCCCTGGAAAACAAAACTCGCCTGCCAACTTTTTGATGGCAGATTGCAGGAGCCACTTGGTACTATCAAATCAGCCCAACTTGGCACTGGTGCCACCATGGGTCTGGTAACCGTCCTGCCTATCGTAGCTTTTCAGGAGCCAGCCGGTCACTTCCAGCCATAGGCCCCCAGACACAAACCTCGGCCCGTTTCCCTGGCAAACAAAAGTAAGCTGCCCCACTTCTGGATGGCAGATTGCAGGAGCCAGTTGGTACTATCAAACCAGCCCGACTTGGAACTGGTGCCACCTCTGGTCTGGGAACCATCCCGCGTATCGTGGATTCTAAGGAGCCAGCCGGCCACTCCCAGCCAGAGTCCACCAAACACAAACAACGGCACTTTTCCCTGGAAAACAAAACTCGCCTGCCAACTTTTTGATGGCAGATTGCAGGAGCCACTTTTCACCATCAAACTAACCCGACTTGGCACTGGTGCCACCTCTGGTCTGGGAACCATCCTGCGTATCGTGGATTCTAATTAGCCAGCCGGCCACTCCCAGCCATAGGCCCCCAAACACAAACAACGGCGCTTTTCCCTGGAAAACAAAACTCGACTGCCAACATTTTGATGGCAGATTGCAGGAGCCACTTGGTACTATCAAACCAGCCCAACTTGGCACTGGTGCCACCATGGGTCTGGTCACAATCGTGCCTATCGTAGCTTTTCAGGAGCCAGCCGGTCACTCCCAGCCATAGTCCCCCAGACAAAAACCTCGGCCCGTTTCCCTGGCAAACAAAATTAAGCTGCCCCGCTTCTGGATGGCAGATAGCAGGAGCTATTTAGTACTATCAAACCAGCCCGACTTGGCACTGGTGCCACCTTGGCTCTGGTCACCATCCTGCGTATCGAGCATTTTAAGGAGCCAGCCGGCCACTCCCAGCCATAGGCCCCCAGACACAAACCACGTCACTTTTCTCTAGCAAACAAAACTCAGCTGCCCCGCTTCTGGATGGCAGATTGCAGGAGCCACTTTGCACCATCAAACCAGCCCGACTTGGCACTGGTGCCACCTCTGGTCTGGGAACCATCCTGCGTATCGTGGATTCTAAGGAGCCAGCCGGCCACTCCCAGCCACAGGCCCCCAAAAAAAAAAATGGCGCTTTTCCCTGGCAAACAAAACTCGCCTGCCAACATTTTGATGGCAGATTGCAGGAGCCACTTTGCACCATCAAACCAGCCCGACTTGGCACTGGTGCCACCTCTGGTCTGGGAACCATCCTGCGTATCGTGGATTGTAATTAGCCAGCCGGCCACTCCCAGCCATAGGCCCCCAAACAAAAACAAAGGCGCTTTCCCCTGGAAAACAAAACTCGGCTGCCAACATTTGATGGCAGATTGCAGGAGCCGCTTGGTACTATCAAATCAGCCAAATGTGGCACTGGTGCCACCATGAGTCTTGTAACCATCCTGCCTATCGTAGCTTTTCAGGGGCCAGCCAGTCACTCCCAGCCATAGGCCCCCAGACAAAAACCTCGGCCCGTTTCCCTTCCCAACAAAAGTAAGCTGCCACGCTTCTGGATGGCAGATTGCAGGGGCCACTTGGTACTATCAAACAAGCCCGACTTGGAACTGGTGCCACCTCTGGTCTGGGAACCATCCTGCGTATCGTGGATTCGAAGGAGCCAGCCGGCCACTCCCAGCCACAGTCCACCAAACACAAACAACGGCACTTTTCCCTGGAAAACAAAACTCGCCTGCTAACTTTTTCATGGCAGATTGCAGGAGACACTTTGCACCATCAAACTAGCCCGACATGGCACTGGTGCCACCTTGGTTCTGGGAACCATCCTGCGTATCGTGGATTCTAATTAGCCAGCCGGCCACTCCTAGCCATAGGCCCCCAGACACAAACCACGGCCCGTTTCCTTGGCAAAAAAAAGTAAGCTGCCCCGCTTCTGGATGGCAGATTGCAGGAGCCACTTGGTACTATCAAACCAGCCCAACTTGGCACTGCTGCCACCATGGGTCTTGTAGCCATCCTGCCTATGGTAGCTTTTCAGGAGCCATCCGGACACTCCCAGCCACTGGCCCCCAAACAAAAACAACGGCGCTTTTCCCTGGAAAACAGAACTCGCCTGCCAACTTTTTGATGGCAGATTGCAGCAGCCACTAGGTACTATCAATTCAGCCCAACGTGGCACTGGTGCCACCATGAGTCTGGTAACCATCCTGCCTATCGTAGCTTTTCAGGAGCCAGCCAGTCACTCCCAGCCATAGGCCCCCAGACAAAAACCTCGGCCCGTTTCCCTTGCAAACAAAAGTAAGCTGCCCCGCTTCTGGATGGCAGATTGCAGGGGCCACTTGGTACTATCAAACATGCCCGACTTGGAACAGGTGCCACCTCTGGTCTGGGAACCATCCTGCGTATCGTGGATTCTAAGGAGCCAGCCGGCCACTCCCAGCCACAGGCCACCAAAAAAAATCAACGGCACTTTTCCCTGGAAAACAAAACTCGTCTGCCAACTTTTTGATGGCAGATTGCAGGAGCCGCTTGATACTATCAAACCAGCCCAACTTGGCACTGGAGCCACCATGGGTCTGGTAACCATCCTGCCTATCGTAGCTTTTCAGGAGCCAGCCGGTCACTCAGAGCCATAGGCCCCCATACACAAACCTCGGCCCGTTACCCTTGCAAACAAAAGTAAGCTGCCCCGCTTCTGGATGGCAGATTGCAGGAGTCACTTGGTACTATCAAACCAGCCCGACTTGGAACTGGTGCCACCTCTTGTCTGGGAACCATCCTGCGTATCGTGGATTCTAAGGAGCCAGCTGGCCACTCCCAGCCACAGTCCACCAAACAAAAACAACGGCACTTTTCCCTGGAAAACAAAACTCGCCTGCAAACTTTTTCATGGCAGATTGCAGGAGCCACTTTGCATCATCAAACTAGCCCGACATGGCACTGGTGCCACCTCTGGCCTGGGAACCATCCTGCGTATCGTGGATTCTAATTAGCCAGCCGGCCACTCCCAGCCATAGGCCCCGAAACACTAACAACGGCGCTTTTCCCTGGAAAACAAAACTCGCCTGCCAACTTTTTGATGGCAGATTGCAGGAGCCGCTTGGTACTATCAAATCAGCCCAACTTGGCCCTGGTGCCACCATGGGTCTGGTCACCATCGTGCCTATCGTAGCTTTTCAGGAGCCAGCCGGTCACTCCCAGCCATAGGCCCCCAGACACAAACCTCGGCCCGTTTCCCTGGCAAACAAAAGTAAGCTGCCCCGCTTCTGGATGGCAGATTGCAGGAGCCACTTGGTACTATCAAACCAGCCCGACTTGGAACTGGTGCCACCTCTGGTCTGGGAACCATCCTGCGTATCGTGGATTCTAAGGAGCCAGCCGGCCACTCCCAGCCACACGCCACCAAAAAAAATCAACGGCACTTTTCCCTGGAAAACAAAACTCGCCTGCCAACTTTTTGATGGCAGATTGCAGGAGCCACTTGGTACTATCAAACCAGCCCAACTTGGCACTGGTGCCACCATGGGTCTGGTAACCATCGTGCCTATCGTAGCTTTTCAGGAGCCAGCCGGTCACTCCCAGCCATAGGCCCCCAGACACAAACCTCGGCCCGTTTCCCTGGCAAACAAAATTAAGCGGCCCCACTTCTGGATGGCAGATTGCAGGAGCTATTTAGTACTATCAAACCAGCCCGACTTGGCACTGGTGCCACCTTGGCTCTGGGAACCCTCCTGCCTATTGTGGATTTTCAGGGGTCAGCCGGCCACTCTCAGCCATATGCCCCCAAAAAAAAACCACGGCCCTTTTCTCTGGCAAACAAAACTCAACTGCCCCTCTTCTGGATGGCAAATTGCAGGACGTGCTTGGTACTACAAAAACAGCACAACTTGGCACTGCTGCCACCATGGGTCTGGTCACCATCCTGCCTATCGTAGCTTTTCACGACCGAGCCAATCACTCCCAGCCATAGGCCCCCAGACACAAACCACGGCGCGTTTCCTTGGCAAACAAAAGAAAGCTGCCCCGCTTCTGGATGGCAGATTGCAGGAGCCACTTTGTGGTATCAAACCGGCCCAACTTAGAACTGGTGCCACCACTGGTCTCGGAACCATCCTTCGTATCGTGGATTCTAAGGAGCCAGCCGACCACTCCCAGCCACAGGACCCCAAACACAAACAAGGGCGCTTTTCCCTGGAAAACAAAACTCGCCTGCCAACATTTTGATGGCAGATTGCAGGGACCACTTGTTACTATCAAATCAGCCCAACTTGGCACTGGTTCCACCATGGGTCTGGTAACCATCCTGCCTATCGTAGCTTTTCAGGAGCCAGCCGGTCAATCCCAGCCATAGGCCCCAGACAAAAAGCTCTACCCGTTTCCCGGGCAAACAAAAGTATGCTACCCCGCTTCAGGATGGCAGATTGCAGGAGGCACTTTGCACCATCAAACCAGCCCGACTTGGCACTGGTACCACCTCTGGTCTGGGAACCATCCTGCGTATCGTGGATTCTAATTAGCCAGCCGGCCACTCCCAGCCAGAGGCCCCCAAACACAAACAACGGTGCTTTTCCCTGGAAAACAAAACACGCCTGCCAACTTTTTGATGGCAGATTGCAGGGACCACTTGGTACTATCAAACCAGCCCAACTTGGCACTGCTGCCACCATGGGTCTGGTAACCATCCTGCCTATCGTAGCTTTTCAGGAGCCAGCCGGTCACTTCCAGCCATAGGCCCCCAGACACAAACCTCGGCCCGTTTCCCTGGCAAACAAAAGTAAGCTGCCCCACTTCTGGATGGCAGATTGCAGGAGCCAGTTGGTACTATCAAACCAGCCCGACTTGGAACTGGTGCCACCTCTGGTCTGGGAACCATCCCGCGTATCGTGGATTCTAAGGAGCCAGCCGGCCACTCCCAGCCAGAGTCCACCAAACACAAACAACGGCACTTTTCCCTGGAAAACAAAACTCGCCTGCCAACTTTTTGATGGCAGATTGCAGGAGCCACTTTTCACCATCAAACTAACCCGACTTGGCACTGGTGCCACCTCTGGTCTGGGAACCATCCTGCGTATCGTGGATTCTAATTAGCCAGCCGGCCACTCCCAGCCATAGGCCCCCAAACACAAACAACGGCGCTTTTCCCTGGAAAACAAAACTCGACTGCCAACATTTTGATGGCAGATTGCAGGAGCCACTTGGTACTATCAAACCAGCCCAACTTGGCACTGGTGCCACCATGGGTCTGGTCACAATCGTGCCTATCGTAGCTTTTCAGGAGCCAGCCGGTCACTCCCAGCCATAGTCCCCCAGACAAAAACCTCGGCCCGTTTCCCTGGCAAACAAAATTAAGCTGCCCCGCTTCTGGATGGCAGATAGCAGGAGCTATTTAGTACTATCAAACCAGCCCGACTTGGCACTGGTGCCACCTTGGCTCTGGTCACCATCCTGCGTATCGAGCATTTTAAGGAGCCAGCCGGCCACTCCCAGCCATAGGCCCCCAGACACAAACCACGTCACTTTTCTCTAGCAAACAAAACTCAGCTGCCCCGCTTCTGGATGGCAGATTGCAGGAGCCACTTTGCACCATCAAACCAGCCCGACTTGGCACTGGTGCCACCTCTGGTCTGGGAACCATCCTGCGTATCGTGGATTCTAAGGAGCCAGCCGGCCACTCCCAGCCACAGGCCCCCAAAAAAAAAAATGGCGCTTTTCCCTGGAAAACAAAACTCGCCTGCCAACATTTTGATGGCAGATTGCAGGAGCCACTTTGCACCATCAAACCAGCCCGACTTGGCACTGGTGCCACCTCTGGTCTGGGAACCATCCTGCGTATCGTGGATTGTAATTAGCCAGCCGGCCACTCCCAGCCATAGGCCCCCAAACAAAAACAAAGGCGCTTTCCCCTGGAAAACAAAACTCGGCTGCCAACATTTGATGGCAGATTGCAGGAGCCGCTTGGTACTATCAAATCAGCCAAATGTGGCACTGGTGCCACCATGAGTCTTGTAACCATCCTGCCTATCGTAGCTTTTCAGGGGCCAGCCAGTCACTCCCAGCCATAGGCCCCCAGACAAAAACCTCGGCCCGTTTCCCTTCCCAACAAAAGTAAGCTGCCACGCTTCTGGATGGCAGATTGCAGGGGCCACTTGGTACTATCAAACAAGCCCGACTTGGAACTGGTGCCACCTCTGGTCTGGGAACCATCCTGCGTATCGTGGATTCGAAGGAGCCAGCCGGCCACTCCCAGCCACAGTCCACCAAACACAAACAACGGCACTTTTCCCTGGAAAACAAAACTCGCCTGCTAACTTTTTCATGGCAGATTGCAGGAGACACTTTGCACCATCAAACTAGCCCGACATGGCACTGGTGCCACCTTGGTTCTGGGAACCATCCTGCGTATCGTGGATTCTAATTAGCCAGCCGGCCACTCCTAGCCATAGGCCCCCAGACACAAACCACGGCCCGTTTCCTTGGCAAAAAAAAGTAAGCTGCCCCGCTTCTGGATGGCAGATTGCAGGAGCCACTTGGTACTATCAAACCAGCCCAACTTGGCACTGCTGCCACCATGGGTCTTGTAGCCATCCTGCCTATGGTAGCTTTTCAGGAGCCATCCGGACACTCCCAGCCACTGGCCCCCAAACAAAAACAACGGCGCTTTTCCCTGGAAAACAGAACTCGCCTGCCAACTTTTTGATGGCAGATTGCAGCAGCCACTAGGTACTATCAATTCAGCCCAACGTGGCACTGGTGCCACCATGAGTCTGGTAACCATCCTGCCTATCGTAGCTTTTCAGGAGCCAGCCAGTCACTCCCAGCCATAGGCCCCCAGACAAAAACCTCGGCCCGTTTCCCTTGCAAACAAAAGTAAGCTGCCCCGCTTCTGGATGGCAGATTGCAGGGGCCACTTGGTACTATCAAACATGCCCGACTTGGAACAGGTGCCACCTCTGGTCTGGGAACCATCCTGCGTATCGTGGATTCTAAGGAGCCAGCCGGCCACTCCCAGCCACAGGCCACCAAAAAAAATCAACGGCACTTTTCCCTGGAAAACAAAACTCGTCTGCCAACTTTTTGATGGCAGATTGCAGGAGCCGCTTGATACTATCAAACCAGCCCAACTTGGCACTGGAGCCACCATGGGTCTGGTAACCATCCTGCCTATCGTAGCTTTTCAGGAGCCAGCCGGTCACTCAGAGCCATAGGCCCCCATACACAAACCTCGGCCCGTTACCCTTGCAAACAAAAGTAAGCTGCCCCGCTTCTGGATGGCAGATTGCAGGAGTCACTTGGTACTATCAAACCAGCCCGACTTGGAACTGGTGCCACCTCTTGTCTGGGAACCATCCTGCGTATCGTGGATTCTAAGGAGCCAGCTGGCCACTCCCAGCCACAGTCCACCAAACAAAAACAACGGCACTTTTCCCTGGAAAACAAAACTCGCCTGCAAACTTTTTCATGGCAGATTGCAGGAGCCACTTTGCATCATCAAACTAGCCCGACATGGCACTGGTGCCACCTCTGGCCTGGGAACCATCCTGCGTATCGTGGATTCTAATTAGCCAGCCGGCCACTCCCAGCCATAGGCCCCGAAACACTAACAACGGCGCTTTTCCCTGGAAAACAAAACTCGCCTGCCAACTTTTTGATGGCAGATTGCAGGAGCCGCTTGGTACTATCAAATCAGCCCAACTTGGCCCTGGTGCCACCATGGGTCTGGTCACCATCGTGCCTATCGTAGCTTTTCAGGAGCCAGCCGGTCACTCCCAGCCATAGGCCCCCAGACACAAACCTCGGCCCGTTTCCCTGGCAAACAAAAGTAAGCTGCCCCGCTTCTGGATGGCAGATTGCAGGAGCCACTTGGTACTATCAAACCAGCCCGACTTGGAACTGGTGCCACCTCTGGTCTGGGAACCATCCTGCGTATCGTGGATTCTAAGGAGCCAGCCGGCCACTCCCAGCCACACGCCACCAAAAAAAATCAACGGCACTTTTCCCTGGAAAACAAAACTCGCCTGCCAACTTTTTGATGGCAGATTGCAGGAGCCACTTGGTACTATCAAACCAGCCCAACTTGGCACTGGTGCCACCATGGGTCTGGTAACCATCGTGCCTATCGTAGCTTTTCAGGAGCCAGCCGGTCACTCCCAGCCATAGGCCCCCAGACACAAACCTCGGCCCGTTTCCCTGGCAAACAAAATTAAGCGGCCCCACTTCTGGATGGCAGATTGCAGGAGCTATTTAGTACTATCAAACCAGCCCGACTTGGCACTGGTGCCACCTTGGCTCTGGGAACCCTCCTGCCTATTGTGGATTTTCAGGGGTCAGCCGGCCACTCTCAGCCATATGCCCCCAAAAAAAAACCACGGCCCTTTTCTCTGGCAAACAAAACTCAACTGCCCCTCTTCTGGATGGCAAATTGCAGGACGTGCTTGGTACTACAAAAACAGCACAACTTGGCACTGCTGCCACCATGGGTCTGGTCACCATCCTGCCTATCGTAGCTTTTCACGACCGAGCCAATCACTCCCAGCCATAGGCCCCCAGACACAAACCACGGCGCGTTTCCTTGGCAAACAAAAGAAAGCTGCCCCGCTTCTGGATGGCAGATTGCAGGAGCCACTTTGTGGTATCAAACCGGCCCAACTTAGAACTGGTGCCACCACTGGTCTCGGAACCATCCTTCGTATCGTGGATTCTAAGGAGCCAGCCGACCACTCCCAGCCACAGGACCCCAAACACAAACAAGGGCGCTTTTCCCTGGAAAACAAAACTCGCCTGCCAACATTTTGATGGCAGATTGCAGGGACCACTTGTTACTATCAAATCAGCCCAACTTGGCACTGGTTCCACCATGGGTCTGGTAACCATCCTGCCTATCGTAGCTTTTCAGGAGCCAGCCGGTCAATCCCAGCCATAGGCCCCAGACAAAAAGCTCTACCCGTTTCCCGGGCAAACAAAAGTATGCTACCCCGCTTCAGGATGGCAGATTGCAGGAGGCACTTTGCACCATCAAACCAGCCCGACTTGGCACTGGTACCACCTCTGGTCTGGGAACCATCCTGCGTATCGTGGATTCTAATTAGCCAGCCGGCCACTCCCAGCCAGAGGCCCCCAAACACAAACAACGGTGCTTTTCCCTGGAAAACAAAACACGCCTGCCAACTTTTTGATGGCAGATTGCAGGGACCACTTGGTACTATCAAACCAGCCCAACTTGGCACTGCTGCCACCATGGGTCTGGTAACCATCCTGCCTATCGTAGCTTTTCAGGAGCCAGCCGGTCACTCCCAGCCATAGGCCCCAGACACAAAGCTCTGCCATGTCGGGCTGGTTTGATAGTACCAAGTGGCGCCAGCAATCTGCCATCCAGAAGCGGGGTAGCTTACTTTTGTTTGCCAGGGAAACGGGCCGAGGTTTGTGTCTCGGGGCCTATGGCTGGGAGTGACCGGCTGGCTCCTGAAAAGCTACGATAGGCAGGATGGTGACCAGACCCATGGTGGCACCAGTGCCAAGTTGGGCTGGTTTGATAGTTCCAAGTGGCTCCTGCAATCTGCCATCAAAAAGTTGGCAGGCGAGTTTTGTTTTCCAGGGAAGAGTGCCTTTGTTTGTGTTTGGTGGCCTGTGGCTGGGAGTGGCCGGCTGGCTCCTTAGAATCCACGATACGCAGGATGGTTCCCAGACCAGAGGTGGCACCAGTGCCAAGTTGGGCTGGTTTCATAGTACCAAGTGGTTGCGGCAATCTGCCATCCAGAAGCGGGGTAGGTTACTTTTGTTTGCCAGGGAAACGGGCCGAGGTTTGTGTTTGGGGGCCTATGGCTGGGAGTAACTGTCTGGCTCATGAAAAGCTACGATAGGCAGGATGGTGACCAGACCCATGGTGGCACCAGTGCCATGTCGGGCTGCTTTGATAGTACCAAGTGGCTCCTGCAATCTGCCATCCAGAAGCAAGGCAGCTTACTTTTGTTTGCCAGGGAAACGGGCCGAGGTTTGTGTCTCGGGGCCTATGGCTGGGAGTGACCGGCTGGCTCCTGAAAAGCTACGATAGGCACGATGGTGACCAGACCCATGGTGGCACCAGTGCCAAGTTGGGCTGGTTTGATAGTGCCAAGTGTCTCCTGCAATCTGCCATCAAAGAGTTGGCAGGCGAGTTTTGTTTTCCAGGGAAAAGCGCCATTGTTTGTGTTTGGAGGCCTGTGGCTGGGAGTGGCCGGCTGGCTAATTAGAATCCACGATACGCAGCATGGTTCTCAGACCAGAGGTGGCACCAGTGCCATGTCGGGCTGGTTTGATAGTACCAAGTGGCTCCTGCAATCTGCCATCCAGAAGCGGGGCAGCTTACTTTTGTTTGCCAGGGTAACGGGCCGAGGTTTGTTACTCGGGGCCCATGGCTGGGAGTGACCGGCTCGCTCCTGAAAAGCTACGATAGGCAGGATGGTGACCAGACCCATGGTGGCACCAGTGCCAAGTTGGGCTGGTTTGATAGTACCAAGTGGCTCCTGCAATCAGCCATCAAAATGTTGGCAGGCGAGTTTTTTTTTCCAGAGAAAAGCGCCGTTGTTTGTGTTTGGGGGCCTGTGGCTGGGAGTGGCCGGCTGGCTAATTAGAATCCACGATACGCAGGATGGTTCCCAGACCCAAGGTGGCACCAGTGCCAAGTCGGGCTGGTTTGATAGTACCAAGTGCGTCCTGCAATCTGCCATCCAGAAGCGGGGATGCTTACTTTTGTTTGCCAGGGAAACGGGCCGAGGTTTGTGTCTCGGGGCCTATGGCTGGGAGTGACCGGCTGGCTCCTGAAAAGCTACGATAGGCAGGATGGTGACCAGACCCATGGTGGCAGCCGTGCCAAGTTGGGCTGGTTTGATAGTACCAAGTGGCTCCTGCAATCTGCCATCAAATGTTGGCAGGCGAGTTTTGTTTTCCAGGGAAAAGCGCCGTTGTTTTGTTTGGGGGCATGTGGCTGGGAGTGGCCGGCTGGCTCCTTAGAATCTACGTTACGCAGGATGGTTCCCAGAGCCAAGGTGTCACCAGTGCCAATTCGGGCTGGTTTGATAGTACCAAGTGTCTCCTGCAATCTGCCATCCAGAAGCGGGGCAGCTTACTTATTTTTGCCAGGGAAACGGGCCGAGATTTGTGTCTGGGGGTCCATGGCTGGGAGTGACCGGCTGGCTCCTGAAAAGCAACGATAGGCAGGATGGTGACCAGACCCATGGTGGCACCAGTGCCAAGTTGGGCTGGTTTGATAGTACCAAGTGGCTCCTGCTATCTGCCATCAAAAAGTTGGCAGGCGAGTTTTGTTTTCCAGGGAAAAGCGCCGTTGTTTGTGTTTGGGGGCCTGTGGCTGGGAGTGGCCGGCTGGCTAATTAGAATCCACGATACGCAGGATGGTTCCCAGACCAGAGGTGGCACCAGTGCCATGTCGGGCTGGTTTGATAGTACCAAGTGGCTCCTGCAATCTGCCATCCAGAAGCGGGGCAGCTTACTTTTGTTTGCCAGGGAAACCGGCCGAGGTTTTTGTTTGGGGGCCTATGGCTGGGATTGAGCGGCTGTCTCCTGAAATGCTACGATAGGCAGGATGGTGACCAGACCCATGGTGGCACCAGTGCCAAGTTGGGCTGGTTTGATAGTACCAAGTTGGTCCTGCAATCTGCCATCAAAAAGTTGGCAGGCGAGTTTTGTTTTCCAGGGAAAAGCGCCGTTGTTTGTGTTTGGGGGCCTGTGGCTGGGAGTGGCCGCCTGGCTCCTTAGAATCCACGATACGCAGGATCGTTCCCAGACCAGAGGTGGCACCAGTGCCAAGTCGGGCTAGTTTGATGGTGCAAAGTGGCTCCTGCAATCTTCCATCCAGAAGCGGGGTAGCTTACTTTTGTTGGCAGGGAAACGGGTTGAGGTTTGTGTCTGGGGGCCTATGGCTGGAAGTGACCGGCTGGCTCCTGAAAAGCTACGATAGGCAGGATGGTGACCAGACCCATGGTGGCACCAGTGCCAAGTTGGGCTGATTTGATAGTACCAAGTGGCTCCTGCAATCTGCCATCAAAAAGTTGGCAGGCGAGTTTTGTTTTCCAGGGAAAAGCGCCGTTGTTTGTGTTTGGGGGCCTGTGGCTGGGAGTGGCCGGCTGGCTAATTAGAATCCACGATACGCAGGATGGTTCCCAGACCTGAGGTTGCACCAGTGCCAAGTCGGGCTAGTTTGATGGTGCAAAGTGGCTCCTGCAATCTGCCATCCAGAAGCGGGGCAGCTTACTTTTGTTTGTCAGGGAAACGGGCCGAGGTTTTTGTCTGGGGGCCTATGGCTGGGAGTGACCGGCTGGCTCCTGAAAAGCTACGATAGGCAGGATGGTGACCAGACCCATGGTGGCACCAGTGCCAAGCTGGGCTGATTTGATAGTACCAAGTGGCTCCTGCAATCTGCCATCAAAATGTTGGCAGGCGAGTTTTGTTTTCCAGGGAAAAGCGCCGTTGTTTTTGTTTGGGGGCCTGTGGCTGGGAGTGGCCGGCTGGCTAATTAGAATCCACGATACGCAGGATGGTTCCCAGACCCAAGGTGACACCAGTACCAAGTTGGGCTGGGGTGATAGTACCAAGTGTGTCTTGCAATCTGCCATCCAGAAGCGGGGATGCTTACATTTGTTTGCCAGGGAAACGGGCCGAGGTTTGTGTCTGGGGGCCTATGGCTGGGAGTGACCGGCTGGCTCCTGAAAAGCTACGATAGGCAGGATGGTGACCAGACCCATGGTGGCAGCAGTGCCAAGTTGGGCTGGTTTGATAGTACCAAGTGGCTCCTGCAATCTGCCATCAAAAATGTGGCAGGCGAGTTTTGTTTTCCAGGGAAAAGCGCCGTTGTTTGTGTTTGGGGGCCTGTGGCTGGGAGTGGCCGGCTGGCTCCTTTGAACCTACGATACACAGGATGTTTCCCTGAGCCAAGGTGGCACCAGTGCCAATTCGGGCAGGTTTGATAGTACCAAGTGTCTCCTGCAATCTGCCATCCAGAAGCGGGGCAGCTTACTTATTTTTGCCAGGGAAACGGGCCGAGGTTTGTGTCTGGTGGTCCATGGTTGGGAGTGACCGGCTGGCTCCTGAAAAGCAACGATAGGCAGGATGGTGACCAGACCCATGGTGGCACCAGTGCAAGGTTGGGCTGGTTTGATAGTACCAAGTGGCTCCTGCAATCTGCCATCAAACGTTGGCAGGCGAGTTTTGTTTTCCAGGGAAAAGCGCCGTTGTTTGTGTTTGGAGGCCTGTGGCTGGGAGTGGCCGGCTGGCTCCTTAGAATCCACGATACGCAGGATGGTTCCCAGACCAGAGGTGGCACCAGTGCCATGTCGGGCTGGTTTGATAGTACCAAGTGGCTCCTGCAATCTGCCATCCAGAAACGGGGCAGCTTACTTTTGTTTGGCAGGGAAACGGGCCGAGGTTTTTGTTTGGGGTCCTGTGGCTGGGATTGAGCGGCTGGCTCCTGAAAAGCTACGATAGGCAGGATGGTGACCAGACCCATGGTGGCAGCCGTGCCAAGTTGGGCTGGTTTGATAGTACCAAGTGGCTCCTGCAATCTGCCATCAAAAAGTTGGCAGGCGAGTTTTGTTTTCCAGGGAAAAGCGCCGTTGTTTGTGTTTGGGGGCCTGTGGCTGGGAGTGGCCGGCTGGCTCCTTAGAATCCACGATACGCAGGATGGTTCCCAGACCAGAGGTGGCACCAGTGCCAAGTCGGGCTAGTTTGATGGTGCAAAGTGGCTCCTCCAATCTGCCATCCAGAAGTGGGGTAGCTTACTTTTGTTTGCCAGGGAAACGGGCCGAGGTTTTATACAGGGGGCCTATGGCTGGGTGTGACCGGCTGGCTCCTGAAAAGCTACGATAGGCAGGATGTTTCCCAGACCCAAGGTGGCACCAGTGCCAAGTTGGGCTGGTTTGATAGTACCAAGTGGCTCCTGTATTTTGCCATCAAAAAGTTGGCAGGCGAGTTTTGTTTTCCAGGGAAAAGCGCCATTGTTTGTGTTTGGGGGCCAGTGGCTGGAAGTGGCCGGCTGGCTCCTTGGAATCCACGATACGCAGCATCGTTCCCAGACCCAAGGTGGAACCAGTGCCAAGTTGGGCTGGGGTGATAGTACCAAGTGCGTCTTGCAATCTGCCATCCAGAAGCGGGGATGCTTACTTTTGTTTGCCAGGGAAACGGGCCGAGGTTTGTGTCTCGGGGCCTATGGCTGGGAGTGACCGGCTGGCTCCTGAAAAGCTACGATAGGCAGGATGGTGACGAGACCCATGGTGGCAGCAGTGCCAAGTTGGGCTGGTTTGATAGTACCAAGTGGCTCCTGCAATCTGCCATCAAAAAGTTGGCAGGCGAGTTTTGTTTTCCAGGGAAAAGCGCCGTTGTTTGTGTTTGGGGGCCTGTGGCTGGGAGTGGCCGGCTGGCTCCTTAGAATCCACGTTACGCAGGATGGTTCCCAGACCAGAGGTGGCACCAGTGCCAAGTCGGGCTAGTTTGATGGTGCAAAGTGGCTCCTGCAATCTGCCATCCAGAAGCGGGGTAGCTTACTTTTTTTTGCCAGGGAAACGGGCCGAGGTTTGTGTCTGGGGGCCTATGGCTGGGAGTGACCGGCTGGCTCCTGAAAAGCTACGATAGGCAGGATGGTGACCAGACCCATGGTGGCACCAGTGCAAGGTTGGGCTGGTTTGATAGTACCAAGTGGCTCCTGCAATCTGCCATCAAAATGTTGGCAGGCGAGTTTTGTTTTCCAGGGAAAAGCGCCGTTGTTTGTGTTTGGGGGCCTGTGGCTGGGAGTGGCCGGCTGGCTCCTTAGAATCCACGATACGCAGGATGGTTCCCAGACCAGAGGTGGCACCAGTGCCATGTCGGGCTAGTTTGATGGTGCAAAGTGGCTCCTGCAATCTGGCATCCAGAAGCGGGGCAGCTTACTATTTTTTGCCAGGGAAACGGGCCGAGGTTTTTTACTGGGGACCTATGGCTGGGAGTGACCGGCTGGCTCCTGAAAAGCTACGATAGGCAGAATGTTTCCCAGACCCAAGATGGCACCAGTGCCAAGTTGGGCTGGTTTGATAGTGCCAAGTGGCTCCTGCAATCTGCCATCAAAAAGTTGGCAGGCGAGTTTTGTTTTCCAGGGAAAAGCGCCGTTGTTTTTGTTTGGGGGCCTGTGGCTGGGAGTGGCCGGCTGGCTAATTAGAATCCACGATACGCAGGATGGTTCCCAGACCCAAGGTGGCACCAGTACCAAGTTGGGGTGGGGTGATAGTACCAAGTGCGTCCTGCAATCTGCCATCCAGAAGCGGGGCAGCTTACTTTTGTTTGCCAGGGAAAGGGGCCGAGGTTTGTGTCTCGGGGCCTATGGCTGGGAGTGACCGGCTCGCTCCTGAAAAGCTACGATAGGCAGGATGGTGACCAGACCCATGGTGGCAGCAGTGCCAAGTTGGGCTGGTTTGATAGTGCCAAGTGGCTCCTGCAATCTGCCATCAAAAAGTTGGCAGTCGAGTTTTGTTTTCCAGGGAAAAGCGCCGTTGTTTTTGTTTGGTGGCCTGTGGCTGGGAGTGGCCGGCAGGCTCCTTTGAACCTACGATACGCAGGATGGTTCCCAGAGCCAAGGTGGCACCAGTGCCAATTCGGGCAGGTTTGATAGTATCAAGTGTCTCCTGCAATCTGCCATCCAGAAGCGGGGCAGCTTACTTATTTTTGCCAGGGAAACGGGCCGAGGTTTGTGTCTGGGGGTCCATGGCTGGGAGTGACTGGCTGGCTCCTGAAAAGCAACGATAGGCAGGATGGTGACCAGACCCATGGTGGCACCAGTGCCAAGTTGGGCTGGTTTGATAGTACCAAGTGGCTCCTGCAATCAGCCATCAAAATGTTGGCAGGCGAGTTTTTTTTTCCAGGGAAAAGCGCCGTTGTTTGTGTTTGGGGGCCTGTGGCTGGGAGTGGCCGGCTGGCTAATTAGAATCCACGATACGCAGGATGGTTCCCAGACCCAAGGTGGCACCAGTGCCAAGTCGGGCTGGTTTGATAGTACCAAGTGCGTCCTGCAATCTGCCATCCAGAAGCGGGGATGCTTACTTTTGTTTGCCAGGGAAACGGGCCGAGGTTTGTGTCTCGGGGCCTATGGCTGGGAGTGACCGGCTGGCTCCTGAAAAGCTACGATAGGCAGGATGGTGACCAGACCCATGGTGGCAGCAGTGCCAAGTTGGGCTGGTTTGATAGTACCAAGTGGCTCCTGCAATCTGCCATCAAATGTTGGCAGGCGAGTTTTGTTTTCCAGGGAAAAGCGCCGTTGTTTTGTTTGGGGGTATGTGGCTGGGAGTGGCCGGCTGGCTCCTTAGAATCTACGTTACGCAGGATGGTTCCCAGAGCCAAGGTGTCACCAGTGCCAATTCGGGCTGGTTTGATAGTACCAAGTGTCTCCTGCAATCTGCCATCCAGAAGCGGGGCAGCTTACTTTTGTTTGCCAGGGAAACCGGCCGAGGTTTGTGTCTGGGGGTCCATGGCTGGGAGTGACCGGCTGGCTCCTGAAAAGCAACGATAGGCAGGATGGTGACCAGACCCATGGTGGCACCAGTGCCAAGTTGGGCTGGTTTGATAGTACCAAGTGGCTCCTGCTATCTGCCATCAAAAAGTTGGCAGGCGAGTTTTGTTTTCCAGGGAAAAGCGCCGTTGTTTGTGTTTGGGGGCCTGTGGCTGGGAGTGGCCGGCTGGCTAATTAGAATCCACGATACGCAGGATGGTTCCCAGACCAGAGGTGGCACCAGTGCCATGTCGGGCTGGTTTGATAGTACCAAGTGGCTCCTGCAATCTGCCATCCAGAAGCGGGGCAGCTTACTTTTGTTTGCCAGGGAAACCGGCCGAGGTTTTTGTTTGGGGGCCTATGGCTGGGATTGAGCGGCTGTCTCCTGAAATGCTACGATAGGCAGGATGGTGACCAGACCCATGGTGGCACCAGTGCCAAGTTGGGCTGGTTTGATAGTACCAAGTTGGTCCTGCAATCTGCCATCAAAAAGTTGGCAGGCGAGTTTTGTTTTCCAGGGAAAAGCGCCGTTGTTTGTGTTTGGGGGCCTGTGGCTGGGAGTGGCCGGCTGGCTCCTTAGAATCCACGATACGCAGGATGGTTCCCAGACCAGAGGTGGCACCAGTGCCAAGTCGGGCTAGTTTGATGGTGCAAAGTGGCTCCTGCAATCTTCCATCCAGAAGCGGGGTAGCTTACTTTTGTTGGCAGGGAATCGGGTTGAGGTTTGTGTCTGGGGGCCTATGGCTGGAAGTGACCGGCTGGCTCCTGAAAAGCTACGATAGGCAGGATGGTTACCAGACCCATGGTGGCACCAGTGCCAAGTTGGGCTGATTTGATAGTACCAAGTGGCTCCTGCAATCTGCCATCAAAAAGTTGGCAGGCGAGTTTTGTTTTCCAGGGAAAAGCGCCGTTGTTTGTGTTTGGGGGCCTGTGGCTGGGAGTGGCCGGCTGGCTAATTAGAATCCACGATACGCAGGATGGTTCCCAGACCTGAGGTTGCACCAGTGCCAAGTCGGGCTAGTTTGATGGTGCAAAGTGGCTCCTGCAATCTGGCATCCAGAAGCGGGGCAGCTTACTTTTGTTTGTCAGGGAAACGGGCCGAGGTTTTTGTCTGGGGGCCTATGGCTGGGAGTGACCGGCTGGCTCCTGAAAAGCTACGATAGGCAGGATGGTGACCAGACCCATGGTGGCACCAGTGCCAAGCTGGGCTGATTTGATAGTACCAAGTGGCTCCTGCAATCTGCCATCAAAATGTTGGCAGGCGAGTTTTGTTTTCCAGGGAAAAGCGCCGTTGTTTTTGTTTGGGGGCCTGTGGCTGGGAGTGGCCGGCTGGCTAATTAGAATCCACGATACGCAGGATGGTTCCCAGACCCAAGTTGACACCAGTACCAAGTTGGGCTGGGGTGATAGTACCAAGTGTGTCTTGCAATCTGCCATCCAGAAGCGGGGATGCTTACATTTGTTTGCCAGGGAAACGGGCCGAGGTTTGTGTCTGGGGGCCTATGGCTGGGAGTGACCGGCTGGCTCCTGAAAAGCTACGATAGGCAGGATGGTGACCAGACCCATGGTGGCACCAGTGCAAGGTTGGGCTGGTTTGATAGTACCAAGTGGCTCCTGCAATCTGCCATCAAACGTTGGCAGGCGAGTTTTGTTTTCCAAGGAAAAGCGCCGTTGTTTGTGTTTGGAGGCCTGTGGCTGGGAGTGGCCGGCTGGCTCCTTAGAATCCACGATACGCAGGATGGTTCCCAGACCAGAGGTGGCACCAGTGCCATGTCGGGCTGGTTTGATAGTACCAAGTGGCTCCTGCAATCTGCCATCCAGAAACGGGGCAGCTTACTTTTGTTTGGCAGGGAAACGGGCCGAGGTTTTTGTTTGGGGTCCTGTGGCTGGGATTGAGCGGCTGGCTCCTGAAAAGCTACGATAGGCAGGATGGTGACCAGACCCATGGTGGCAGCCGTGCCAAGTTGGGCTGGTTTGATAGTACCAAGTGGCTCCTGCAATCTGCCATCAAAAAGTTGGCAGGCGAGTTTTGTTTTCCAGGGAAAAGCGCCGTTGTTTGTGTTTGGGGGCCTGTGGCTGGGAGTGGCCGGCTGGCTCCTTAGAATCCACGATACGCAGGATGGTTCCCAGACCAGAGGTGGCACCAGTGCCAAGTCGGGCTAGTTTGATGGTGCAAAGTGGCTCCTCCAATCTGCCATCCAGAAGTGGGGTAGCTTACTTTTGTTTGCCAGGGAAACGGGCCGAGGTTTTATACAGGGGGCCTATGGCTGGGTGTGACCGGCTGGCTCCTGAAAAGCTACGATAGGCAGGATGTTTCCCAGACCCAAGGTGGCACCAGTGCCAAGTTGGGCTGGTTTGATAGTACCAAGTGGCTCCTGTATTTTGCCATCAAAAAGTTGGCAGGCGAGTTTTGTTTTCCAGGGAAAAGCGCCATTGTTTGTGTTTGGGGGCCAGTGGCTGGAAGTGGCCGGCTGGCTCCTTGGAATCCACGATACGCAGCATCGTTCCCAGACCCAAGGTGGAACCAGTGCCAAGTTGGGCTGGGGTGATAGTACCAAGTGCGTCTTGCAATCTGCCATCCAGAAGCGGGGATGCTTACTTTTGTTTGCCAGGGAAACGGGCCGAGGTTTGTGTCTCGGGGCCTATGGCTGGGAGTGACCGGCTGGCTCCTGAAAAGCTACGATAGGCAGGATGGTGACGAGACCCATGGTGGCAGCAGTGCCAAGTTGGGCTGGTTTGATAGTACCAAGTGGCTCCTGCAATCTGCCATCAAAAAGTTGGCAGGCGAGTTTTGTTTTCCAGGGAAAAGCGCCGTTGTTTGTGTTTGGGGGCCTGTGGCTGGGAGTGGCCGGCTGGCTCCTTAGAATCCACGTTACGCAGGATGGTTCCCAGACCAGAGGTGGCACCAGTGCAGAGTCGGGCTAGTTTGATGGTGCAAAGTGGCTCCTGCAATCTGCCATCCAGAAGCGGGGTAGCTTACTTTTGTTTGCCAGGGAAACGGGCCGAGGTTTGTGTCTCGGGGCCTATGGCTGGGAGTGACCGGCTGGCTCCTGAAAAGCTACGATAGGCAGGATGGTGACCAGACCCATGGTGGCACCAGTGCAAGGTTGGGCTGGTTTGATAGTACCAAGTGGCTCCTGCAATCTGCCATCAAAATGTTGGCAGGCGAGTTTTGTTTTCCAGGGAAAAGCGCCGTTGTTTGTGTTTGGGGGCCTGTGGCTGGGAGTGGCCGGCTGGCTCCTTAGAATCCACGATACGCAGGATGGTTCCCAGACCAGAGGTGGCACCAGTGCCATGTCGGGCTAGTTTGATGGTGCAAAGTGGCTCCTGCAATCTGGCATCCAGAAGCGGGGCAGCTTACTATTTTTTGCCAGGGAAACGGGCCGAGGTTTTTTACTGGGGGCCTATGGCTGGGAGTGACCGGCTGGCTCCTGAAAAGCTACGATAGGCAGAATGTTTCCCAGACCCAAGATGGCACCAGTGCCAAGTTGGGCTGGTTTGATAGTGCCAAGTGGCTCCTGCAATCTGCCATCAAAAAGTTGGCAGGCGAGTTTTGTTTTCCAGGGAAAAGCGCCGTTGTTTTTGTTTGGGGGCCTGTGGCTGGGAGTGGCCGGCTGGCTAATTAGAATCCACGATACGCAGGATGGTTCCCAGACCCAAGGTGGCACCAGTACCAAGTTGGGGTCGGGTGATAGTACCAAGTGCGTCCTGCAATCTGCCATCCAGAAGCGGGGCAGCTTACTTTTGTTTGCCAGGGAAAGGGGCCGAGGTTTGTGTCTCGGGGCCTATGGCTGGGAGTGACCGGCTCGCTCCTGAAAAGCTACGATAGGCAGGATGGTGACCAGACCCATGGTGGCAGCAGTGCCAAGTTGGGCTGGTTTGATAGTGCCAAGTGGCTCCTGCAATCTGCCATCAAAAAGTTGGCAGTCGAGTTTTGTTTTCCAGGGAAAAGCGCCGTTGTTTTTGTTTGGTGGCCTGTGGCTGGGAGTGGCCGGCTGGCTCCTTTGAACCTACGATACGCAGGATGGTTCCCAGAGCCAAGGTGGCACCAGTGCCAATTCGGGCAGGTTTGATAGTATCAAGTGTCTCCTGCAATCTGCCATCCAGAAGCGGGGCAGCTTACTTATTTTTGCCAGGGAAACGGGCCGAGGTTTGTGTCTGGGGGTCCATGGCTGGGAGTGACCGGCTGGCTCCTGAAAAGCAACGATAGGCAGGATGGTGACCAGACCCATGGTGGCACCAGTGCCAAGTTGGGCTGGTTTGATAGTACCAAGTGTCTCCAGCAATCTGCCATCAAAACGTTGCCAGGCGAGTTTTGTTTTCCAGGGAAAAGCGCCGTTGTTTGTGTTTGGAGGCCTGTGGCTGGGAGTGGCCGGCTGGCTCCTGAAAAGCTACGATAGGCAGGATGGTGACCAGACCCATGGTGGCAGCAGTGCCAAGTTGGGCTGGTTTGATAGTACCAAGTGGCTCCTGCAATCTGCCATCAAAAATGTGGCAGGCGAGTTTTGTTTTCCAGGGAAAAGCGCCGTTGTTTGTGTTTGGGGGCCTGTGGCTGGGAGTGGCCGGCTGGCTCCTTTGAACCTACGATACACAGGATGTTTCCCTGAGCCAAGGTGGCACCAGTGCCAATTCGGGCAGGTTTGATAGTACCAAGTGTCTCCTGCAATCTGCCATCCAGAAGCGGGGCAGCTTACTTATTTTTGCCAGGGAAACGGGCCGAGGTTTGTGTCTGGTGGTCCATGGTTGGGAGTGACCGGCTGGCTCCTGAAAAGCAACGATAGGCAGGATGGTGACCAGACCCATGGTGGCACCAGTGCAAGGTTGGGCTGGTTTGATAGTACCAAGTGGCTCCTGCAATCTGCCATCAAACGTTGGCAGGCGAGTTTTGTTTTCCAGGGAAAAGCGCCGTTGTTTGTGTTTGGAGGCCTGTGGCTGGGAGTGGCCGGCTGGCTCCTTAGAATCCACGATACGCAGGATGGTTCCCAGACCAGAGGTGGCACCAGTGCCATGTCGGGCTGGTTTGATAGTACCAAGTGGCTCCTGCAATCTGCCATCCAGAAACGGGGCAGCTTACTTTTGTTTGGCAGGGAAACGGGCCGAGGTTTTTGTTTGGGGTCCTGTGGCTGGGATTGAGCGGCTGGCTCCTGAAAAGCTACGATAGGCAGGATGGTGACCAGACCCATGGTGGCAGCCGTGCCAAGTTGGGCTGGTTTGATAGTACCAAGTGGCTCCTGCAATCTGCCATCAAAAAGTTGGCAGGCGAGTTTTGTTTTCCAGGGAAAAGCGCCGTTGTTTGTGTTTGGGGGCCTGTGGCTGGGAGTGGCCGGCTGGCTCCTTAGAATCCACGATACGCAGGATGGTTCCCAGACCAGAGGTGGCACCAGTGCCAAGTCGGGCTAGTTTGATGGTGCAAAGTGGCTCCTCCAATCTGCCATCCAGAAGTGGGGTAGCTTACTTTTGTTTGCCAGGGAAACGGGCCGAGGTTTTATACAGGGGGCCTATGGCTGGGTGTGACCGGCTGGCTCCTGAAAAGCTACGATAGGCAGGATGTTTCCCAGACCCAAGGTGGCACCAGTGCCAAGTTGGGCTGGTTTGATAGTACCAAGTGGCTCCTGTATTTTGCCATCAAAAAGTTGGCAGGCGAGTTTTGTTTTCCAGGGAAAAGCGCCATTGTTTGTGTTTGGGGGCCAGTGGCTGGAAGTGGCCGGCTGGCTCCTTGGAATCCACGATACGCAGCATCGTTCCCAGACCCAAGGTGGAACCAGTGCCAAGTTGGGCTGGGGTGATAGTACCAAGTGCGTCTTGCAATCTGCCATCCAGAAGCGGGGATGCTTACTTTTGTTTGCCAGGGAAACGGGCCGAGGTTTGTGTCTCGGGGCCTATGGCTGGGAGTGACCGGCTGGCTCCTGAAAAGCTACGATAGGCAGGATGGTGACGAGACCCATGGTGGCAGCAGTGCCAAGTTGGGCTGGTTTGATAGTACCAAGTGGCTCCTGCAATCTGCCATCAAAAAGTTGGCAGGCGAGTTTTGTTTTCCAGGGAAAAGCGCCGTTGTTTGTGTTTGGGGGCCTGTGGCTGGGAGTGGCCGGCTGGCTCCTTAGAATCCACGTTACGCAGGATGGTTCCCAGACCAGAGGTGGCACCAGTGCCAAGTCGGGCTAGTTTGATGGTGCAAAGTGGCTCCTGCAATCTGCCATCCAGAAGCGGGGTAGCTTACTTTTTTTTGCCAGGGAAACGGGCCGAGGTTTGTGTCTGGGGGCCTATGGCTGGGAGTGACCGGCTGGCTCCTGAAAAGCTACGATAGGCAGGATGGTGACCAGACCCATGGTGGCACCAGTGCAAGGTTGGGCTGGTTTGATAGTACCAAGTGGCTCCTGCAATCTGCCATCAAAATGTTGGCAGGCGAGTTTTGTTTTCCAGGGAAAAGCGCCGTTGTTTGTGTTTGGGGGCCTGTGGCTGGGAGTGGCCGGCTGGCTCCTTAGAATCCACGATACGCAGGATGGTTCCCAGACCAGAGGTGGCACCAGTGCCATGTCGGGCTAGTTTGATGGTGCAAAGTGGCTCCTGCAATCTGGCATCCAGAAGCGGGGCAGCTTACTATTTTTTGCCAGGGAAACGGGCCGAGGTTTTTTACTGGGGACCTATGGCTGGGAGTGACCGGCTGGCTCCTGAAAAGCTACGATAGGCAGAATGTTTCCCAGACCCAAGATGGCACCAGTGCCAAGTTGGGCTGGTTTGATAGTGCCAAGTGGCTCCTGCAATCTGCCATCAAAAAGTTGGCAGGCGAGTTTTGTTTTCCAGGGAAAAGCGCCGTTGTTTTTGTTTGGGGGCCTGTGGCTGGGAGTGGCCGGCTGGCTAATTAGAATCCACGATACGCAGGATGGTTCCCAGACCCAAGGTGGCACCAGTACCAAGTTGGGGTGGGGTGATAGTACCAAGTGCGTCCTGCAATCTGCCATCCAGAAGCGGGGCAGCTTACTTTTGTTTGCCAGGGAAAGGGGCCGAGGTTTGTGTCTCGGGGCCTATGGCTGGGAGTGACCGGCTCGCTCCTGAAAAGCTACGATAGGCAGGATGGTGACCAGACCCATGGTGGCAGCAGTGCCAAGTTGGGCTGGTTTGATAGTGCCAAGTGGCTCCTGCAATCTGCCATCAAAAAGTTGGCAGTCGAGTTTTGTTTTCCAGGGAAAAGCGCCGTTGTTTTTGTTTGGTGGCCTGTGGCTGGGAGTGGCCGGCAGGCTCCTTTGAACCTACGATACGCAGGATGGTTCCCAGAGCCAAGGTGGCACCAGTGCCAATTCGGGCAGGTTTGATAGTATCAAGTGTCTCCTGCAATCTGCCATCCAGAAGCGGGGCAGCTTACTTATTTTTGCCAGGGAAACGGGCCGAGGTTTGTGTCTGGGGGTCCATGGCTGGGAGTGACTGGCTGGCTCCTGAAAAGCAACGATAGGCAGGATGGTGACCAGACCCATGGTGGCACCAGTGCCAAGTTGGGCTGGTTTGATAGTACCAAGTGGCTCCTGCAATCAGCCATCAAAATGTTGGCAGGCGAGTTTTTTTTTCCAGGGAAAAGCGCCGTTGTTTGTGTTTGGGGGCCTGTGGCTGGGAGTGGCCGGCTGGCTAATTAGAATCCACGATACGCAGGATGGTTCCCAGACCCAAGGTGGCACCAGTGCCAAGTCGGGCTGGTTTGATAGTACCAAGTGCGTCCTGCAATCTGCCATCCAGAAGCGGGGATGCTTACTTTTGTTTGCCAGGGAAACGGGCCGAGGTTTGTGTCTCGGGGCCTATGGCTGGGAGTGACCGGCTGGCTCCTGAAAAGCTACGATAGGCAGGATGGTGACCAGACCCATGGTGGCAGCAGTGCCAAGTTGGGCTGGTTTGATAGTACCAAGTGGCTCCTGCAATCTGCCATCAAATGTTGGCAGGCGAGTTTTGTTTTCCAGGGAAAAGCGCCGTTGTTTTGTTTGGGGGTATGTGGCTGGGAGTGGCCGGCTGGCTCCTTAGAATCTACGTTACGCAGGATGGTTCCCAGAGCCAAGGTGTCACCAGTGCCAATTCGGGCTGGTTTGATAGTACCAAGTGTCTCCTGCAATCTGCCATCCAGAAGCGGGGCAGCTTACTTTTGTTTGCCAGGGAAACCGGCCGAGGTTTGTGTCTGGGGGTCCATGGCTGGGAGTGACCGGCTGGCTCCTGAAAAGCAACGATAGGCAGGATGGTGACCAGACCCATGGTGGCACCAGTGCCAAGTTGGGCTGGTTTGATAGTACCAAGTGGCTCCTGCTATCTGCCATCAAAAAGTTGGCAGGCGAGTTTTGTTTTCCAGGGAAAAGCGCCGTTGTTTGTGTTTGGGGGCCTGTGGCTGGGAGTGGCCGGCTGGCTAATTAGAATCCACGATACGCAGGATGGTTCCCAGACCAGAGGTGGCACCAGTGCCATGTCGGGCTGGTTTGATAGTACCAAGTGGCTCCTGCAATCTGCCATCCAGAAGCGGGGCAGCTTACTTTTGTTTGCCAGGGAAACCGGCCGAGGTTTTTGTTTGGGGGCCTATGGCTGGGATTGAGCGGCTGTCTCCTGAAATGCTACGATAGGCAGGATGGTGACCAGACCCATGGTGGCACCAGTGCCAAGTTGGGCTGGTTTGATAGTACCAAGTTGGTCCTGCAATCTGCCATCAAAAAGTTGGCAGGCGAGTTTTGTTTTCCAGGGAAAAGCGCCGTTGTTTGTGTTTGGGGGCCTGTGGCTGGGAGTGGCCGGCTGGCTCCTTAGAATCCACGATACGCAGGATGGTTCCCAGACCAGAGGTGGCACCAGTGCCAAGTCGGGCTAGTTTGATGGTGCAAAGTGGCTCCTGCAATCTTCCATCCAGAAGCGGGGTAGCTTACTTTTGTTGGCAGGGAATCGGGTTGAGGTTTGTGTCTGGGGGCCTATGGCTGGAAGTGACCGGCTGGCTCCTGAAAAGCTACGATAGGCAGGATGGTTACCAGACCCATGGTGGCACCAGTGCCAAGTTGGGCTGATTTGATAGTACCAAGTGGCTCCTGCAATCTGCCATCAAAAAGTTGGCAGGCGAGTTTTGTTTTCCAGGGAAAAGCGCCGTTGTTTGTGTTTGGGGGCCTGTGGCTGGGAGTGGCCGGCTGGCTAATTAGAATCCACGATACGCAGGATGGTTCCCAGACCTGAGGTTGCACCAGTGCCAAGTCGGGCTAGTTTGATGGTGCAAAGTGGCTCCTGCAATCTGGCATCCAGAAGCGGGGCAGCTTACTTTTGTTTGTCAGGGAAACGGGCCGAGGTTTTTGTCTGGGGGCCTATGGCTGGGAGTGACCGGCTGGCTCCTGAAAAGCTACGATAGGCAGGATGGTGACCAGACCCATGGTGGCACCAGTGCCAAGCTGGGCTGATTTGATAGTACCAAGTGGCTCCTGCAATCTGCCATCAAAATGTTGGCAGGCGAGTTTTGTTTTCCAGGGAAAAGCGCCGTTGTTTTTGTTTGGGGGCCTGTGGCTGGGAGTGGCCGGCTGGCTAATTAGAATCCACGATACGCAGGATGGTTCCCAGACCCAAGTTGACACCAGTACCAAGTTGGGCTGGGGTGATAGTACCAAGTGTGTCTTGCAATCTGCCATCCAGAAGCGGGGATGCTTACATTTGTTTGCCAGGGAAACGGGCCGAGGTTTGTGTCTGGGGGCCTATGGCTGGGAGTGACCGGCTGGCTCCTGAAAAGCTACGATAGGCAGGATGGTGACCAGACCCATGGTGGCACCAGTGCAAGGTTGGGCTGGTTTGATAGTACCAAGTGGCTCCTGCAATCTGCCATCAAACGTTGGCAGGCGAGTTTTGTTTTCCAAGGAAAAGCGCCGTTGTTTGTGTTTGGAGGCCTGTGGCTGGGAGTGGCCGGCTGGCTCCTTAGAATCCACGATACGCAGGATGGTTCCCAGACCAGAGGTGGCACCAGTGCCATGTCGGGCTGGTTTGATAGTACCAAGTGGCTCCTGCAATCTGCCATCCAGAAACGGGGCAGCTTACTTTTGTTTGGCAGGGAAACGGGCCGAGGTTTTTGTTTGGGGTCCTGTGGCTGGGATTGAGCGGCTGGCTCCTGAAAAGCTACGATAGGCAGGATGGTGACCAGACCCATGGTGGCAGCCGTGCCAAGTTGGGCTGGTTTGATAGTACCAAGTGGCTCCTGCAATCTGCCATCAAAAAGTTGGCAGGCGAGTTTTGTTTTCCAGGGAAAAGCGCCGTTGTTTGTGTTTGGGGGCCTGTGGCTGGGAGTGGCCGGCTGGCTCCTTAGAATCCACGATACGCAGGATGGTTCCCAGACCAGAGGTGGCACCAGTGCCAAGTCGGGCTAGTTTGATGGTGCAAAGTGGCTCCTCCAATCTGCCATCCAGAAGTGGGGTAGCTTACTTTTGTTTGCCAGGGAAACGGGCCGAGGTTTTATACAGGGGGCCTATGGCTGGGTGTGACCGGCTGGCTCCTGAAAAGCTACGATAGGCAGGATGTTTCCCAGACCCAAGGTGGCACCAGTGCCAAGTTGGGCTGGTTTGATAGTACCAAGTGGCTCCTGTATTTTGCCATCAAAAAGTTGGCAGGCGAGTTTTGTTTTCCAGGGAAAAGCGCCATTGTTTGTGTTTGGGGGCCAGTGGCTGGAAGTGGCCGGCTGGCTCCTTGGAATCCACGATACGCAGCATCGTTCCCAGACCCAAGGTGGAACCAGTGCCAAGTTGGGCTGGGGTGATAGTACCAAGTGCGTCTTGCAATCTGCCATCCAGAAGCGGGGATGCTTACTTTTGTTTGCCAGGGAAACGGGCCGAGGTTTGTGTCTCGGGGCCTATGGCTGGGAGTGACCGGCTGGCTCCTGAAAAGCTACGATAGGCAGGATGGTGACGAGACCCATGGTGGCAGCAGTGCCAAGTTGGGCTGGTTTGATAGTACCAAGTGGCTCCTGCAATCTGCCATCAAAAAGTTGGCAGGCGAGTTTTGTTTTCCAGGGAAAAGCGCCGTTGTTTGTGTTTGGGGGCCTGTGGCTGGGAGTGGCCGGCTGGCTCCTTAGAATCCACGTTACGCAGGATGGTTCCCAGACCAGAGGTGGCACCAGTGCAGAGTCGGGCTAGTTTGATGGTGCAAAGTGGCTCCTGCAATCTGCCATCCAGAAGCGGGGTAGCTTACTTTTGTTTGCCAGGGAAACGGGCCGAGGTTTGTGTCTCGGGGCCTATGGCTGGGAGTGACCGGCTGGCTCCTGAAAAGCTACGATAGGCAGGATGGTGACCAGACCCATGGTGGCACCAGTGCAAGGTTGGGCTGGTTTGATAGTACCAAGTGGCTCCTGCAATCTGCCATCAAAATGTTGGCAGGCGAGTTTTGTTTTCCAGGGAAAAGCGCCGTTGTTTGTGTTTGGGGGCCTGTGGCTGGGAGTGGCCGGCTGGCTCCTTAGAATCCACGATACGCAGGATGGTTCCCAGACCAGAGGTGGCACCAGTGCCATGTCGGGCTAGTTTGATGGTGCAAAGTGGCTCCTGCAATCTGGCATCCAGAAGCGGGGCAGCTTACTATTTTTTGCCAGGGAAACGGGCCGAGGTTTTTTACTGGGGGCCTATGGCTGGGAGTGACCGGCTGGCTCCTGAAAAGCTACGATAGGCAGAATGTTTCCCAGACCCAAGATGGCACCAGTGCCAAGTTGGGCTGGTTTGATAGTGCCAAGTGGCTCCTGCAATCTGCCATCAAAAAGTTGGCAGGCGAGTTTTGTTTTCCAGGGAAAAGCGCCGTTGTTTTTGTTTGGGGGCCTGTGGCTGGGAGTGGCCGGCTGGCTAATTAGAATCCACGATACGCAGGATGGTTCCCAGACCCAAGGTGGCACCAGTACCAAGTTGGGGTCGGGTGATAGTACCAAGTGCGTCCTGCAATCTGCCATCCAGAAGCGGGGCAGCTTACTTTTGTTTGCCAGGGAAAGGGGCCGAGGTTTGTGTCTCGGGGCCTATGGCTGGGAGTGACCGGCTCGCTCCTGAAAAGCTACGATAGGCAGGATGGTGACCAGACCCATGGTGGCAGCAGTGCCAAGTTGGGCTGGTTTGATAGTGCCAAGTGGCTCCTGCAATCTGCCATCAAAAAGTTGGCAGTCGAGTTTTGTTTTCCAGGGAAAAGCGCCGTTGTTTTTGTTTGGTGGCCTGTGGCTGGGAGTGGCCGGCTGGCTCCTTTGAACCTACGATACGCAGGATGGTTCCCAGAGCCAAGGTGGCACCAGTGCCAATTCGGGCAGGTTTGATAGTATCAAGTGTCTCCTGCAATCTGCCATCCAGAAGCGGGGCAGCTTACTTATTTTTGCCAGGGAAACGGGCCGAGGTTTGTGTCTGGGGGTCCATGGCTGGGAGTGACCGGCTGGCTCCTGAAAAGCAACGATAGGCAGGATGGTGACCAGACCCATGGTGGCACCAGTGCCAAGTTGGGCTGGTTTGATAGTACCAAGTGTCTCCAGCAATCTGCCATCAAAACGTTGCCAGGCGAGTTTTGTTTTCCAGGGAAAAGCGCCGTTGTTTGTGTTTGGAGGCCTGTGGCTGGGAGTGGCCGGCTGGCTCCTTAGAATCCACGATACGCAGCATGGTTCCCAGACCAGAGGTGGCACCAGTGCCATGTCGGGCTGGTTTGATAGTACCAAGTGGCTCCTGCAATCTGCCATCCAGAAACGGGGCAGCTTACATTTGTTTGGCAGGGAAACGGGCCGAGGTTACTGTTTGGGGTCCTGTGGCTGGGATTGAGCGGCTGTCTCCTGAAATGCTACGATAGGCAGGATGGTGACCAGACCCATGGTGGCAGCAGTGCCAAGTTGGGCTGGTTTGATAGTACCAAGTGGCTCCTGCAATCTGCCATCAAAAAGTTGGCAGGCGAGTTTTGTTTTCCAGGGAAAAGCGCCGTTGTTTGTGTTTGGGGGCCTGTGGCTGGGAGTGGCCGGCTGGCTAATTAGAATCCACGATACGCAGGATGGTTCCCAGACCAGAGGTGGCACCAGTGCCAAGTCGGGCTAGTTTGATGGTGCAAAGTGGCTCCTGCAATCTGCCATCCAGAAGTGGGGTAGCTTACTTTTGTTTGCCAGGGAAACGGGCCGAGGTTTTATACTGGGGGCCTATGGCTGGGAGTGACCGGCTGGCTCCTGAAAAGCTAAGATAGGCAGGATGGTTACCAGACCCATGGTGGCACCAGTGCCAAGTTGGGCTGGTTTGATAGTACCAAGTGGCTCCTGCAATCAGCCATCAAAATGTTGGCAGGCGAGTTTTTTTTTCCAGGGAAAAGCGCCGTTGTTTGTGTTTGGGGGCCTGTGGCTGGGAGTGGCCGGCTGGCTAATTAGAATCCACGATACGCAGGATGGTTCCCAGACCCAAGGTGGCACCAGTGCCAAGTCGGGCTGGTTTGATAGTACCAAGTGCGTCCTGCAATCTGCCATCCAGAAGCGGGGATGCTTACTTTTGTTTGCCAGGGAAACGGGCCGAGGTTTGTGTCTCGGGGCCTATGGCTGGGAGTGACCGGCTGGCTCCTGAAAAGCTACGATAGGCAGGATGGTGACCAGACCCATGGTGGCACCAGTGCCAAGTTGGGCTGGTTTGATAGTACCAAGTGGCTCCTGCAATCTGCCATCAAATATTGGCAGACGAGTTTTGTTTTCCAGGGAAAAGCGCCGTTGTTTGTGTTTGGGGGCATGTGTCTGGGAGTGGCCGGCTGGCTCCTTAGAATCTACGTTGCGCAGGATGGTTCCCAGAGCCAAGGTGGCACCAGTGCCAATTCGGGCTGGTTTGATAGTACCAAGTGTCTCCTGCAATCTGCCATCCAGAAGCGGGGCAGCTTACTTATTTTTGCTAAGGAAACGGGCCGAGATTTGTGTCTGGGGGTCCATGGCTGGGAGTGACCGGCTGGCTCCTAAAAAGCTACGATAGGCAGGATGGTGACCAGACCCATGGTGGCACCAGTGCCAAGTTGGGCTGATTTGATAATACCAAGTGGCTCCTGCAATCTGCCATCAAAAAGTTGGCAGGCGAGTTTTGTTTTCCAGGGAAAAGCGCCGTTGTTTGTGTTTGGGGGCCTGTGGCTGGGAGTGGCCGCCTGGCTCCTTAGAATCCACGATACGCAGGATGGTTCCCAGACCAGAGGTGGCACCAGTGCCAAGTCGGGCTAGTTTGATGGTGCAAAGTGGCTCCTGCAATCTTCCACCCAGAAGCGGGGTAGCTTACTTTTGTATGCCAGGGAAACGGGCCAAGGTTTGTGTCTGGGGGCCTATGGCTGGAAGTGACCGGCTGGCTCCTGAAAAGCTACGATAGGCAGGATGGTGACCAGACCCATGGTGGCACCAGTGCCAAGTTGGGCTGGTTTGATAGTACCAAGTGGCTCCTGCAATCTGCCATCAAAATGTTGGCAAGCGAGTTTTGTTTTCCAGGGAAAAGCGCCGTTGTTTGTGTTTGGGGGCCTGTGGCTGGGAGTGGCCGGCTGGCTCCTTAGAATCCACGATACGCAGGATGGTTCCCAGACCAGAGGTGGCACCAGTGCCAAGTCGGGCTAGTTTGATGGTGCAAAGTGGCTCCTGCAATCTGCCATCCAGAAGCGGGGATGCTTACTTTTGTTTGCCAGGGAAACGGGCCGATGTTTGTGTCTCGGGGCCTATGGCTGGGAGTGACCGGCTGGCTCCTGAAAAGCTACGATAGGCAGGATGGTGACCAGACCCATGGTGGCAGCAGTGCCAAGTTGGGCTGGTTTGATAGTACCAAGTGGCTCCTGCAATCTGCCATCCAGAAGCGGGGCAGCTTACTTATTTTTGCCAAGGAAACAGGCCGAGGTTTGTGTCTGGGGGTCCATGGCTTGGAGTGACCGGCTGGCTCCTGAAAAGCAACGATAGGCAGGATGGTGACCAGACCCATGGTGGCACCAGTGCCAAGTTGGGCTGGTTTGATAGTACCAAGTGGCTCCTGCAATCAGCCATCAAAAAGTTGGCAGGCGAGTTTTTTTTTCCAGGGAAAAGCGCCGTTGTTTGTGTATGGGGGCCTGTGGCTGGGAGTGGCCGGCTGGCTAATTAGAATCCACGATACGCAGGATGGTTCCCAGACCCAAGGTGGCACCAGTGCCAAGTTGGGCTGGTTTGATAGTACCAAGTGCGTCCTGCAATATGCCATCCAGAAGCAGGGATGCTTACTTATGTTTGCCGGGGAAACGGGCCGAGGTTTGTGTCTCGGGGCCTATGGCTGGGAGTGACCGGCTGGCTCCTGAAAGGCTACGATAGGCAGGATGGTTCCCAGACCCAAGGTAGCACCAGTGCCAAGTTGGGCTGGTTTGATAGTACCAAGTGGCTCCTGCAATCAGCCATCAAAAAGTTGGCAGGCGAGTTTTTTTTTCCAGGGAAAAGCGCCGTTGTTTGTGTTTGGGGGCCTGTGGCTGGGAGTGGCCGGCTGGCTAATTAGAATCCACGACACGCAGGATGGTTCCCAGACCCAAGGTGGCACCAGTGCAAAGTTGGGCTGGTTTGATAGTACCAAGTGCGTCCTGCAATCTGCCATCCAGAAGCGGGGATGCTTACTTTTGTTTGCCAGGGAAACGGGCCGAGGTTTGTGTCTGGGGGCCTATGGCTGGGAGTGACCGGCTGGCTCCTGAAAAGCTACGATAGGCAGGATGGTGACCAGACCCATGGTGGCAGCTGTGCCAAGTTGGGCTGGTTTGATAGTACCAAGTGGCTCCTGGAATCTGCCTTTAAAATTTGGCAGGCGAGTTTTGTTTTCCCGGGAAAAGCGCCGTTGTTTGTGTTTGGGGCCTGTGGCTGGGAGTGGCCGGCTGGCACCTTAGAATCTACGTTACGCAGGATGGTTCCCAGAGCCAAGGTGGCACCAGTGCCAATTCGGGCTGGTTTGATAGTACCAAGTGTCTCCTGCAATCTGCCATCCAGAAGCGGGGCAGCTTACTTATTTTTGCCAGGGAAACGGGCCGAGGTTTGTGTCTGGGTGTCCATGGCTGGGAGTGACCGGCTGGCTCCTGAAAAGCTACGATAGGCAGGATGGTTACCAGACCCATGGTGGCACCAGTGCCAAGTTGGGCTGGTTTGATAGTACCAAGTGGCTCCTGCAATCTGCCATCATAAAGTTGGCAGGCGAGTTTTGTTTTCCAGGGAAAAGCGCCGTTGTTTGTGTTTGGGGGCCTGTGGCTGGGAGTGGCCGGCTGGCTCCTTAGAATCCACGATACGCAGGATGGTTCCCAGACCAGAGGTGGCACCAGTGCCATGTCGGGCTGGTTTGATAGTACCAAGTGGCTCCTGCAATCTGCCATCCAGAAGTGGGGTAGCTTACTTTTGTTTGCCAGGGAAACGGGCCGAGGTTTTATACTGGGGGCCTATGGCTGGGTGTGACCGGCTGGCTCCTGAAAAGCTACGATAGGCAGGATGGTTCCCAGACCGAAGGTGGCACCAGTGCCAAGTTGGGCTGGTTTGATAGTACCAAGTGGCTCCTGCAATCTGCCATCAAAATGTTGGCAGGCGAGTTTTGTTTTCCAGGGAAAAGCGCCATTGTTTGTGTTTGGGGGCCTGTGGCTGGAAGTGGCCGGCTGGCTCCTTAGAATCCACGATACGCAGCATGGTTCCCAGACCCGAGGTGGAACCAGTGCCAAGTTGGGCTGGGGTGATAGTACCAAGTGTGTCTTGCAATCTGCCATCCAGAAGCGGGGATGCTTACATTTGTTTGCCAGGGAAATGGGCCGAGGTTTGTGTCTCGGGGCCTATGGCTGGGAGTTACCGGCTGGCTCCTGAAAAGCTACGATAGGCAGGATGGTGACGAGACCCATGATGGCACCAGTGCCAAGTTGGGCTGGTTTGATAGTAACACGTGGCTCCTGCAACTTGCCATCAAAAAGTTGGCAGGCGAGTTTTGTTTTCCAGGGAAAAGCGCCGTTGTTTGTGTTTGGGGACCTGTGGCTGGGAGTGGCCGGCTGGCTCCTTTGAACCTACAATACGCAGGATGGTTCCCAGACCAGAGGTGGCACCAGTGCCATGTCGGGCTGGTTTGATAGTACCAAGTGGCTCCTGCAATCTGCCATCCAGAAGCGGGGCAGCTTACTTTTGTTTGCCAGGGAAACGGGCCGAGGTTTGTGTCTCGGGGCCTATGGCTGGGAGTGACTGGCTGGCTCCTGAAAAGCTACGATAGGCAGGATGGTGACCAGACCCATGGTGGCAGCAGTGCCAAGTTGGGCTGGTTTGATAGTGCCAAGTGTCTCCTGCAATCTGCCATCAAAGAGTTGGCAGGCGAGTTTTGTTTTCCAGGGAAAAGCGCCGTTGTTTGTGTTTGGGGGCCTGTGGCTGGGAGTGGCCGGCTGGCTAATTAGAATCCACGATACGCAGCATGGTTCCCAGACCCAAGGTGGCACCAGTGCCAAGTTGGGCTGGGGTGATAGTACCAAGTGCGTCCTGCAATCTGCCATCCAGAAGCGGGGATGCTTACTTTTGTTTGCCAGGGAAACGGGCCGAGGTTTGTGTCTCGGGGCCTATGGCTGGGAGTGACCGGCTGGCTCCTGAAAAGCTACGATAGGCAGGATGGTGACGAGACCCATGGTGGCAGCAGTGCCAAGTTGGGCTGGTTTCATAGTACCAAGTGGCTCCTGCAATCTGCCATCAAAAAGTTGGCAGGCGAGTTTTGTTTTCCAGGGAAAAGCGCCGTTGTTTGTGTTTGGGGGCCTGTGGCTGGGAGTGGCCGGCTGGCTCCTTAGAATCCACGATACGCAGGATGGTTCCCAGACCAGAGGTGGCACCAGTGCCAAGTCGGGCTAGTTTGATGGTGCAAAGTGGCTCCTGCAATCTGCCATCCAGAAGCGGGGTACCTTACTTTTGTTTGCCAGGGAAACGGGCCGAGGTTTGTGTCTCGGGGCCTATGACTGGGAGTGACTGGCTAGCTCCTGAAAAGCTGCGATAGGCAGGATGGTGACCAGACCCATGGTGGCAGCAGTGTCAAGTTGGGCTGGTTTGATAGTACCAATTGGCTCCTGCAATCTGCTCACAAAAAGTTGGCAGGCGAGTTTTGTTTTCCAGGGAAAAGCGCCGTTGTTTGTGTTTGGGGGCCTGTGGCTGGGAGTGGCCGGCTGGCTAATTAGAATCCACGATACGCAGGATGATTCCCAGACCCAAGGTGGCACCAGTGCCAAGTTGGGCTGGTTTGATAGTACCAAGTGGCTCCTGCAATCAGCCATCAAAATTTTGGCAGGCGAGTTTTTTTTTCCAGGGAAAAGCGCCGTTGTTTGTGTTTGGGGGCCTGTGGCTGGGAGTGGCCGGCTGGCTAATTAGAATCCACGATACGCAGGATGGTTCCCAGACCCAAGGTGGCACCAGTGCCAAGTTGGGCTGGTTTGATAGTACCAAGTGCGTCCTGCAATCTGCCATCCAGAAGCGGGGCAGCTTACTTTTGTTTGCAAGGGAAACGGGCCGAGGTTTGTGTCTGGGGGCCTATGGCTGGGAGTGACTGGCTGGCTCCTGAAAAGCTACGATAGGCAGGATGCTGACCAGACCCATGGTGGCAGCCGTGCCAAGTTGGGCTGGTTTGATAGTACCAAGTGGCTCCTGCAATCTGCCATCAAAAAGTTGGCAGGCGAGTTTTGTTTTCCAGGGAAAAGCGCCGTTGTTTGTGTTTGGGGGCCTGTGGCTGGGAGTGGCCGGCTGGCTCCTTAGAATCCACGATACGCAGGATGGTTCCCAGACCTGAGGTGGCACCAGTGCCAAGTCGGGCTAGTTTGATGGTGCAAAGTGGCTCCTGCAATCTTCCATCCAGAAGCGGGGTAGCTTACTTTTGTTTGCCAGGGAAACGGGCCGAGGTTTTTGTCTGGGGGCCTATGGCTGGGACTGACCGGCTGGCTCCTGAAAAGCTACGATAGGCAGGATGGTGACCAGACCCATGGTGGCACCAGTTCCAAGCTGGGCTGATGTGATAGTACCAAGTGGCTCCTGCAATCTGCCATCAAAAAGTTGGCAGGCGAGTTTTGTTTTCCAGGGAAAAGCACCGTTGTTTGTGTTTGGGGGCCTGTGGCTGGGAGTGGCCGGCTGGCTAATTAGAATCCACGATACGCAGGATGGTTCCCAGACCCAAGGTGGCACCAGTGCCAAGTTGGGCTGGGGTGATAGTACTAAATACCTCCTGCAATCTGCCATCCAGAAGCGGGGATGCTTACTTTTGTTTGCCAGGGAAACGGGCCGAGGTTTGTGTCTCGGGGCCTATGGCTGGGAGTGACCGGCTGGCTCCTGAAAAGCTACGATAGGCAGGATGGTGACCAGACCCATGGTGGCACCAGTGCCAAGTTGGGCTGGTTTGATAGTACCAAGTGGCTCCTGCAATCTGCTCACAAAATGTTGGCCGGCGAGTTTTGTTTTCCAGGGAAAAGCGCCGTTGTTTGTGTTTGGGGGCCTGTGGCTGGGAGTGGCCGGCTGGCTCCTTGGAACCTACGATACGCAGGATGATTCCCAGACCAGAGGTGGCACCAGTGCCATGTCGGGCTGGTTTGATAGTACCAAGTAGCTCCTGCAATCTGCCATCCAGAAGCGGGGTAGCTTAGTTTTTTTTGCCAGGGAAACGGGCCGAGGTTTGTGTCTCGGGGCCTATGGCTGGGTTTGACCGGCTGGCTCCTGAAAAGCTACGATAGGCAGGATGGTGACCAGACCCATGGTGGCAGCCGTGCCAAGTTGGGCTGGTTTGATAGTACCAAGTGGCTCCTGCAATCTGCCATCAAAATGTTGGCAGGCGAGTTTTGTTTTCCAGGGAAAACCGCGGTTGTTTGTGTTTGGGGGCCTGTGGCTGGGAGTGGCCGGCTGGCTAATTAGAATCTACGTTACGCAGGATGGTTCCCAGAGCCAAGGTGGCACCAGTGCCAATTCGGGCTGGTTTGATAGTACCAAGTGTCTCCTGCAATCTGCCATCCAGAAGCGGGGCAGCTTACTTATTTTTGCCAGGGAAACGGGCCGAGGTTTGTGTCTGGGGGTCCATGGCTGGGAGTGACCTGCTGGCTCCTGAAAAGCAACGATAGGCAGGATTGTGACCAGACCCATGGTGGCACCAGTGCCAAGTTGGGCTGGTTTGATAGTACCAAGTGGCTCCTGCAATCTGCCATCAAATGGTTGGCAGGCGAGTATTGTTTTCCAGGGAAAAGCGCCGTTGTTTGTGTTTGGGGGCCTGTGGCTGGGAGTGCCGGCTGGCTAATTAGAATCCACGATACGCAGGAGGGTTCCCAAACCAGAGGTGGCACCAGCGCCAAGTCGGGCTAGTTTGATGGTGCAAAGTGGCTCCTGCAATCTGCAATCAAGAAGCGGGGTAGCTTACTTTTGTTTGCCAGGGAAACGGGCCGAGGTTTTTGTCTGGGGGCCTATGGCTGGGACTGACCGGCTGGCTCCTGAAAAGCAACGATAGGCAGGATGGTGACCAGACCCATGGTGGCACCAGTGCCAAGCTGGGCTGATTTGATAGTACCAAATGTCTCCTGCAATCTGCCATCAAAAAGTTGGCAGGGGAGTTTTGTTTTCCAGGGAAAAGCGCCGTTGTTTGTGTTTGGGGGCCTGTGGCTGGGAGTGGCCGGCTGGCTAATTAGAATCCACGATACGCAGGGTGGTTCCCAGACGCAAGGTGGCACCAGTGCCAAGTTGGGCTGGGGTGATAGTACCAAGTGCGTCCTGCAATCTGCCATCCAGAAGCGGGGCAGCTTACTTTTGTTTGCCAGGGAAACGGGCCGATGTTTGTGTCTCGGGGCCTATGGCTGGGAGTGACCGGCTGGCTCCTGAAAAGCTACGATAGGCAGGATGGTGACCAGACCCATGGTGGCAGCAGTGCCAAGTTGGGCTGGTTTGATAGTGCCAAGTGTCTCCTGCAATCTGCCATCAAGGAGTTTGCAGGCGAGTTTTGTTTTCCAGGGAAAAGCGCCGTTGTTTGTTTTTGGTGGCCTGTGGCTGGGAGTGGCCGGCTGGCTAATTAGAATCCACGATACGCAGCATGGTTCCCAGACCAGAGGTGGCACCAGTGCCATGTTGGGCTGATTTGATAGTACCAAGTGGCTCCTGCAATCTGCCATCCAGAAGCGGGGCAGCTTACTTTTTTTTGCCAGGGAAACAGGGCCGAGGTTTGTGTCTGGGGGCCTATGACTGGGAGTGACTGGCTGGCTCCTGAAAAGCTGCGATAGGCAGGATGGTGACCAGACCCATGGTGGCAGCAGTGCCAAGTTGGGCTGGTTTGATAGTACCAAGTGGCTCCTGCAATCTGCCATCAAAAAGTTGGCAGGCGAGTTTTGTTTTCCAGGGAAAAGCGCCGTTGTTTGTGTTTGGGGGCCTGTGGCTGGGAGTGGCCGGCTGGCTAATTAGAATCCACGATACGCAGGATGGTTCCCAGACCCAAGGTAGCACCAGTGCCAAGTTGGGCTGGTTTGATAATACCAAGTGGCTCCTGCAATCAGCCATCAAAAAGTTGGCAGGCGAATTTTTTTTTCCAGGGAAAAGCGCCGTTGTTTGTGTTTGGGGGCCTGTGGCTGGGAGTGGCCGGCTGGCTAATTAGAATCCACGATATGCAGGATGGTTCCCAGACCACAGATGGCACCAGTGCCAAGTTGGGCTGGTTTGATAGTACCAAGTGCGTCCTGCAATCTGCCATCCAGAAGCGGGGCAGCTTACTTTTGTTTGCCAGGGAAACGGGCCGAGGTTTGTGTCTGGGGGCCTATGGCTGGGAGTGACCGGCTGGCTCCTGAAAAGCTACGATAGGCAGGATGGTGACCAGACCCATGGTGGCAGCCGTGCCAAGTTGGGCTGGTTTGATAGTACCAAGTGGCTCCTGGAATCTGCCTTTAAAATTTGGCAGGCGAGTTTTGTATTCCCGGGAAAAGCGCCGTTGTTTGTGTTTGGGGGCCTGTGGCTGGGAGTGGCCGGCTGGCTCCTTAGAATCTACGTTACGCAGGATGGTTCCCAGAGCCAAGATGGCACCAGTGCCAATTCGGGCTGGTTTGATAGTACCAAGTGTCTCCTGCAATCTGCCATCCAGAAGCGGGGCAGCTTACTTATTTTTGACAGGGAAACGGGCCGAGGTTTGTGTCTGGGGGTCCATGGCTGGGAGTGACCGGCTGGCTCCTGAAAAGCAACGATAGGCAGGATGGTGACCAGACCCATGGTGGCACCAGTGCCAAGTTGGGCTGGTTTGATAGTACCAAGTGGCTCCTGCAATCTGCCATCAAAACGTTGGCAGGCGAGTTTTGTTTTCCAGGGAAAAGCGCCGTTGTTTGTGTTTGGGTGCCTGTGGCTGGGAGTGGCCGGCTGGCTAATTAGAATCCACGATACGCAGCATGGTTCCCAGACCAGAGGTGGCACCAGTGCCATGTCGGGCTGGTTTGATAGTACCAAGTTGCTCCTGCAATCTGCCATCCAGAAGCGGGGCAGCTTACTTTTGTTTGCCAGGGAAACGGGCCGAGGTTAGTGTTTCGGGGCCTATGGCTGGGATTGAGCGGCTGGCTCCTGAAATGCTACGATAGGCAGGATGGGCCAGGTGTTTTGCAGGAAGAAAAAAAAGGTGTCCAAAACCGCTTCCAATCGAAAATTCATGTGATTGGAAATGTCAGGAGAGTGCAAAAGTACTGTTTTCTATCAGTTGGCAAGCTGCGCACACAATCCCAGTGTTGTACAGCTTCCTTCTTCACCTTTCCGAAGCGGCCGCACTCACCGGATCCCGGAGCCGAAAAAGCGCCTTTTTCCCGCCAAGACGATTGTGCCGCTCACAGTGCTCTCCTTAGTGCGGCTTCTGCCGAAAGACGCCCGGGAGCGGTGCTTAGCTCCAGAGAGCACCGTACCTACGTCTTTAGCGTCTTTTGGGGTCTACATCGAAGTAGAAAGCTTTTCCACTATGTCTGGCAAGGAGAAACTGTGCCAGCACAGAAAACATCTCCCATGGTGTTCTAGACGTTGCACGGAGGTGTGCCGAGTGTTTTGGAAGAAGGGAAAGAAACTTGTCCAAAACAGCTTCCAATCGAATGTTCATGTGATTGGAAAGGTCAGGAGAGTGCAAAGGTACTGTTTTCTATCAGTTGGCAAGGTGCGCACACAATCCCAGTGTTGTACAGCTTGCTTCTTCACCTTCCCGATGCTGCCGCACTCTCGGGCTCCCGGAGCCGAAGAAGCGGCTTCTTCGCGCAAAGACGATTGTGCCACTCACAGTCCTCTCCTCAAGGCGGCTTCTGCCTAAAGACGCCCGGGAGTGGCGTTTAGCTCCAGAGAGCTCCGTACATTCGTCTTTAGCGTCTCTTCTCGTCTACATCTTAGCCAAAATTTTTCCACTATATCTGGCAAGGAGAAACTGTGCCACCACAGAAAACAACTCCCATCGTGTTCCAGACGTTGCACGCCGGTGTGCGGAGTGGTTTGGAAGAAGGAAAAGAAACTTGTCTAAAATAGCTTCCAATCGAATGTTCATGTGATTGGAAATGTCAGGAGAGTGCACAGGTACTGTTTTCTATCAGTTGGCAAGCTGCGCACACAATCCCAGTCTTGTACAGCTTCCTTCTTCACCTTTCCGAAGCTGCCGCTCTCTCAGGCTCCCGGAGCCGGAGAAGCGCCTTCTTCGCGCAAAGACGATTGTGTCGCTCACAGTGCTCTCCTTAGCGCGGCTTCTGCCGAAAGACGCCCGGGAGCGGTGCTTAGCTCCACAGAGCACCGTACCTTCGTCTTTAGCGTCTCTTCTCGTCTACATCTTAGCCAAAACTTTTCCACTATGTCTGGCAAGGAGAAACTGTGCCAGCACAGAAAACATCTCCCATCGTGTTCCAGACGTCGCACGGAGGTGTGCCGAGTGTTTTGGAAGAAGGGAAAGAAACTTGTCCAAAACAGCTTCCAATCGAATGTTCATGTGATTGGAAAGGTCAGGAGAGTGCAAAGGTACTGTTTTCTATCAGTTGGCAAGCTGCGCACACAATCCCAGTGTTGTACAGCTTCCTTCTTCACCTTTCCGAAGGTGCCGCTCTCTCGGGCTCCCGGAGTCGAAGAAGCGCCTTCTTCGCGCAAAGACGATTGTGCCGCTCACAGTGCTCTCCTTAGCGCGGCTTCTGCCTAAAGACGCCCGGGAGCGGCGTTTAGCTCCAGAGAGCACCGTACCTTCGTCTTTAGCGTCTCTTCTCGTCTACATCTTAGCCAAAACTTTTCCACTATGTCTGGCAAGGAGAAAATGTGCCAGCACAGAAAACATCTCCCATCGTGTTCCAGACGTTGCACGGTGGTGTGCGGAGTGTTTTGGAAGAAGGGAAAGAAACTTGTCCAAAACAGCTTCCAATCGAATGTTCATGTGATTGGAAATGTCAGGAGAGTGCAAAGGTACTGTTTTCTATCAGTTGGCAAGCTGCGCACACAATCCCAGTCTTGTACAGCTTCCTTCTTCACCTTTCCGAAGGTGCCGCTCTCTCGGGCTCCCGGAGCCGAAGAAGCGCCTTCTTCGCGCAAAGACGATTGTGCTGGTCACAGTGCTCTCTTTAGCGCGGCTTCTCAGAAAGACGCCCGGGAGCAGCACTTTGCTCCGGACAGCCTGGTACCAACGTCTTTAGCGTCTTTTCTGGTCTACATGGAAGCAGAAAGCTTTCCACTATGTCTGGCAGGGAGAAACAGTGCCAGCACAGAAAACAACTCCCACCGTAGTCGAGAGGATGCACGGAGGTCTGCCAGGTGTTTTGCAGGGAGAAAAGAAAAGGTGTCCAAAACCGCTTCCAATCGAAAGTTCATGTGATTGGAAAAGTCAGGAGAGTGCAAAATACTGTTTTCTATCAGTTGACAAGCAGCTCACACAATACCAGTGTAGACAGCTTCCCTATTCACCTTTCCGAAGGTGCCGCTCTCTCGGGCTCCGGGAGCCGAAGAAGCGCCTTCTTCGCGCAAAGACGATTGTGCCGTTCACAGTGCTCTCCTTAGCGCGGCTTCTGCCGAAAGACGCCCGGGAGCGGCGCTTAGCTCCAGAGAGCACCGTACCTTCGTCTTTAGCGTCTCTTCTCGTCTACATCTTAACCAAAATTTTTCCACTATGTCTGGCAAGGGGAAACTGTGCCAGCACAGAAAACATCTCCCATGGTGTTCTAGACGTTGCACGGAGGTGTGCCGAGTGTTTTGGAAGAAGGGAAAGAAACTTGTCCAAAACAGCTTCCAATCGAATGTTCATGTGATTGGAAATGTCAGGAGAGTGCAAAGGTACTGTTTTCTATCAGTTGGCAAGCTGCGCACACAATCCCAGTCTTGTACAGCTTCCCTTTTCACCTTTTTGAAGATGCCGCTCTCTCGGGCTCCCGGAGTCGAAGAAGCGCCTTCTTCGCGCAAAGACGATTGTGCCGCTCACAGTGCTCTCCTTAGCGCGGCTTCTGCCGAAAGACGCCCGGGAGCGGTGCTTAGCTCCACAGAGCACCGTACCTTCGTCTTTAGCGTCTCTTCTCGTCTACATCTTAGCCAAAACTTTTCCACTATGTCTGGCAAGGAGAAACTGTGCCAGCACAGAAAACATCTCCCATCGTGTTCCAGACGTTGCACGGAGGTGTGCCGAGTGTTTTGGAAGAAGGGAAAGAAACTTGTCCAAAACAGCTTCCAATCGAATGTTCATGTGATTGGAAATGTCAGGAGAGTGCAAAGGTACTGTTTTCTATCAGTTGGCAAGCTGCGCACACAATCCCAGTGTTGTACAGCTTCCTTCTTCACCTTTCCGAAGGTGCCGCTCTCTCGGGCTCCCGGAGTCGAAGAAGCGCCTTCTTCGCGCAAAGACGATTGTGCCGCTCACAGTGCTCTCCTTAGCGCGGCTTCTGCCTAAAGACGCCCGGGAGCGGCGTTTAGCTCCAGAGAGCACCGTACCTTCGTCTTTAGCGTCTCTTCTCGTCTACATCTTAGCCAAAACTTTTCCACTATGTCTGGCAAGGAGAAACTGTGCCAGCACAGAAAACATCTCCCATCGTGTTCCAGACGTTGCACGGTGGTGTGCGGAGTGTTTTGGAAGAAGGGAAAGAAACTTGTCCAAAACAGCTTCCAATCGAATGTTCATGTGATTGGAAATGTCAGGAGACTGCAAAGGTACTGTTTTCTATCAGTCGGCAAGCTGCGCACACAATCCCAGTCTTGTACAGCTTCCTTCTTCACCTTTCCGAAGGTGCCGCTCTCTCGGGCTCCCGGAGCCGAAGAAGCGCCTTCTTCGCGCAAAGACGATTGTGCTGGTCACAGTGCTCTCTTTAGCGCGGCTTCTCAGAAAGACGCCCGGGAGCAGCACTTTGCTCCGGACAGCCTGGTACCAACGTCTTTAGCGTCTTTTCTGGTCTACATGGAAGCAGAAAGCTTTCCACTATGTCTGGCAGGGAGAAACAGTGCCAGCACAGAAAACAACTCCCACCGTAGTCGAGAGGATGCACGGAGGTCTGCCAGGTGTTTTGCAGGGAGAAAAGAAAAGGTGTCCAAAACCGCTTCCAATCGAAAGTTCATGTGATTGGAAAAGTCAGGAGAGTGCAAAAGTACTGTTTTCTATCAGTTGACAAGCAGCTCACACAATACCAGTGTAGACAGCTTCCCTATTCACCTTTCCGAAGGTGCCGCTCTCTCGGGCTCCGGGAGCCGAAGAAGCGCCTTCTTCGCGCAAAGACGATTGTGCCGGTCACAGTGCTCTCCTTAGCGCGGCTTCTGCCGAAAGACGCCCGGGAGCGGCGCTTAGCTCCAGAGAGCACCGTACCTTCGTCTTTAGCGTCTCTTCTCGTCTACATCTTAACCAAAATTTTTCCACTATGTCTGGCAAGGGGAAACTGTGCCAGCACAGAAAACATCTCCCATGGTGTTCTAGACGTTGCACGGAGGTGTGCCGAGTGTTTTGGAAGAAGGGAAAGAAACTTGTCCAAAACAGCTTCCAATCGAATGTTCATGTGATTGGAAATGTCAGGAGAGTGCAAAGGTACTGTTTTCTATCAGTTGGCAAGCTGCGCACACAATCCCAGTCTTGTACAGCTTCCCTTTTCACCTTTTTGAAGATGCCGCTCTCTCGGGCTCCCGGAGCCGAAGAAGCGCCTTCTTCGCGCAAAGACGATTGTGCCGCTCACAGTGCTCTCCTTAGCGCGGCTTCTGCCGAAAGACGCCCGGGAGCGGTGCTTAGCTCCACAGAGCACCGTACCTTCGTCTTTAGCGTCTCTTCTCGTCTACATCTTAGCCAAAACTTTTCCACTATGTCTGGCAAGGAGAAACTGTGCCAGCACAGAAAACATCTCCCATCGTGTTCCAGACCTCGCACGGAGGTGTGCCGAGTGTTTTGGAAGAAGGGAAAGAAACTTGTCCAAAACAGCTTCCAATCGAATGTTCATGTGATTGGAAATGTCAGGAGAGTGCAAAGGTACTGTTTTCTATCAGTTGGCAAGCTGCGCACACAATCCCAGTGTTGTACAGCTTCCTTCTTCACCTTTCCAAAGATGCCGCACTCTCGGGCTCCCGGAGGCGAAGAAGCCCCTTCTTCGCGCAAAGACGATTGTGCCGCTCACAGTGCTCTCCTCAAGGCGGCTTCTGCCTAAAGACGCCCGGGAGCGGTGCTTAGCTCCAGAGAGCACGGTACCTTCGTCTTTAGCGTCTCTTCTCGTCTACATCTTAACCAAAACTTTTCCACTATGTCTGGCAAGGAGAAACTGTGCCAGCACAGAAAACTTCTCCCATGGTGTTCTAGACGTTGCACGGAGGTGTGCCGAGTGTTTTGGAAGAAGGGACAGAAACTTGTCCAAAACAGCTTCCAATCGAATGTTCATGTGATTGGAAATGTCAGGAGAGTGCAAAGGTACTGTTTTCTATCAGTTGGCAAGCTGCGCACACAATCCCAGTGTTGTACAGCTTCCTTCTTCACCTTTCCGAAGCTGCCGCTCTCTCGGGCTCCCGGAGCCGAAGAAGCGCCTTCTTCGCGCAAAGGCGATTGTTCCGCTCACAGTGCTCTCCTTAGCGCGGCTTCTGCCGAAAGACGCCCGGGAGCGGTGCTTAGCTCCAGAGAGCACCGTACCTGCGTCTTTAGCGTCTTTTGGGGTCTACATCGAAGTAGAAAGCTTTTCCACTATGTCTGGCAAGGAGAAACTGTGCCAGCACAGAAAACATCTCCCATGGTGTTCTAGACGTTGCACGGAAGTGTGCGGAGTGTTTTGGAAGAAGGGACAGAAACTTGTCCAAAACAGCTTCCAGTCGAATGTTCATGTGATTGGAAATGACAGGAGAGTGCACAGGTACTGTATTCTATCAGTTGGCAAGCTGCGCACACAATCCCAGTGTTGTACAGCTTCCTTCTTCACCTTTCCGAAGCTGCCGCTCTCTCGGGCTCCCGGAGCCGAAGAAGCGCCTTCTTCCCGCAAAGACGATTGTGCCGCTCACAGTGCTCTCCTTAGTGCGGCTTCTGCCGAAAGACGCCCGGGAGCGGTGCTTAGCTCCAGAGAGCACCGTACCTACGCCTTTAGCGTCTTTTGGGGTCTACATCGAAGTAGAAAGCTTTTCCACTATATCTGGCAAGGAGAAACTGTGCCAGCACAGAAAATATCTCCCATGGTGTTCTAGACGTTGCACGGAGGTGTGCGGAGTGTTTTGGGAGAAGGGAAAGAAACTTGTCCAAAACAGCTTCCAATCGAATGTTCATGTGATTGGAAAGGTCAGGAGAGTGCAAAGGTACTGTTTTCTATCAGTTGGCAAGCTGCGCACACAATCCCAGTCTTGTACAGCTTCCTTCTTCACCTTTCCGAAGGTGCCGCTCTCTCAGGCTCCCGGAACCCAAGAAGCGCCTTCTTCGCGCAAAGACGATTGTGCCAGTCACAGTGCTCTCCTTAGCGCGGCTTCTCCGAAAGACGCCCGCGGGCAGCACTTAGCTCCGGACAGCATGGTACCATCGTCTTTAGGGTCTTTTGTGGTCTACATCGTAGCAGAAATCTTTCCATTATGTCTGGAAGGGAGAAACAGTGCCAGCACAGAAAACATCTCCCACCGTAGTCGAGAGGATGCACGGAGGTCTGCCAGGTGTTTTGCAGGGAGAAAAGAAAAGGTGTCCAAAACCGCTTCCAATCGAAAGTTCATGTGATTGGAAAAGTCAGGAGAGTGCAAAAGTACTGTTTTCTATCAGTTGACAAGCTGCTCACACAATCCCAGTGTTGTTCAGCTTCCCTCTTCACCTTTCCGAAGATACCGCTCTCTCGGGCTCCCAGAGCCGAAGAAGCCCCTTCTTCGCGCAAAGACGATTGTGCCGGTCACAGTGCTCTCCTTAGCGCGGCTTCTGCCGAAAGACGCCCGGGAGCAGCGCTTAGCTCCAGAGAGCACCGTACCTTCGTCTTTAGCGTCTCTTCTCGTCTACCTCTTAATCAAAACTTTTCCACTATGTCTGGCAAGGGGAAACTGTGCCAGCACAGAAAACATCTCCCATGGTGTTCTAGACGTTGCACGGAGGTGTGCCGAGTGTTTTGGAAGAAGGGAAAGAAACTTGTCCAAAACAGCTTCCAATCGAATGTTCATGTGATTGGAAATGTCAGGAGAGTGCAAAGGTACCGTTTTCTATCAGTTGGCAAGGTGCGCACACAATCCCAGTGTTGCACAGCTTGCTTCTTCACCTTCCCGAAGCTGCCGCTCTCGCCGGCTCCCGGAGCCGAAGAAGTGGCTTCTTCGCGCAAAGACGATTGTGCCGCTCACAGTGCTCTCCTTAGCGCGGCTTCTGCCGAAAGACGCCCGGCAGCGGCTCTTAGCTCCGAAGAGCATCGTACCTTCGTCTTTCGCGTCTTTTGTAGTCTACATCTCGGCAAAAAGCTTTTCCACTCTGTCTGGCTAGGAAAAACTGTGCCAGCACAGAAAACATCTCCCATCGTGTTCTAGACGTTGCAGAGATGTCTGCCAAGTGTTTGGCAGGAAGAAAAGAAAAGTTGTCCAAAACAGCTTCCAATCGAATGTTCATGTGATTGGAAAAGCCAGGAGAGTGCAAAGGTACTGTGTTCTATCAGTTGGCAAGGTGCGCACACAATCCCAGTGTTGTACAGCTTGCTTCTTCACCTTCCCGAAGCTGCCGCTCTCGCTGGCTCCCGGAGCCCAAGAAGCGGCTTCTTCGCGCAAAGACGATTGTGCCGCTCACAGTGCTCTCCTTAGCGCGGCTTCTGCCGAAAGACGCCCGGCAGCAGCTCTTAGCTCCGGAGAGCATCCTACCTTCGTCTTTAGCTCCTCTTCTCATCTACATCTCGGCAAAACGTTTTCCCACTCTGTCTGGCTAGGAAAAACTGTGCCAGCACAGAAAACATCTCCCATCGTGTTCCAGAAGTTGCAGAGATGTCTGCCAAGTGTTTGGCAGGAAGAAAAGAAAAGTTGTCCAAAACAGCTTCCAATCGAATGTTCATGTGATTGGAAAAGCCAGGAGAGTGCAAAGGTACTGTTTTCTATCAGTTGGCAAGGTGCGCACACAATCCCAGTGTTGTACAGCTTGCTTCTTCACCTACCCGAAGCTGCCGTTCTCGCCGGCTCCCGGAGCCCAAGAAGCGGCTTCTTCGCGCAAAGACGATTGTGCCGCTCACAGTGCTCTCCTTAGCGCGGCTTCTGCCGAAAGACGCCCGGGAGCGGTGCTTAGCTCCAGAGAGCACCGTACCTGCGTCTTTAGCGTCTTTTGGGGTCTACATCGAAGTAGAAAGCTTTTCCACTATGTCTGGCAAGGAGAAACTGTGCCAGCACAGAAAACATCTCCCATGGTGTTCTAGACGTTGCACGGAAGTGTGCGGAGTGTTTTGGAAGAAGGGACAGAAACTTGTCCAAAACAGCTTCCAGTCGAATGTTCATGTGATTGGAAATGACAGGAGAGTGCACAGGTACTGTATTCTATCAGTTGGCAAGCTGCGCACACAATCCCAGTGTTGTACAGCTTCCTTCTTCACCTTTCCGAAGCTGCCGCTCTCTCGGGCTCCCGGAGCCGAAGAAGCGCCTTCTTCCCGCAAAGACGATTGTGCCGCTCACAGTGCTCTCCTTAGTGCGGCTTCTGCCGAAAGACGCCCGGGAGCGGTGCTTAGCTCCAGAGAGCACCGTACCTACGCCTTTAGCGTCTTTTGGGGTCTACATCGAAGTAGAAAGCTTTTCCACTATATCTGGCAAGGAGAAACTGTGCCAGCACAGAAAATATCTCCCATGGTGTTCTAGACGTTGCACGGAGGTGTGCGGAGTGTTTTGGGAGAAGGGAAAGAAACTTGTCCAAAACAGCTTCCAATCGAATGTTCATGTGATTGGAAAGGTCAGGAGAGTGCAAAGGTACTGTTTTCTATCAGTTGGCAAGCTGCGCACACAATCCCAGTCTTGTACAGCTTCCTTCTTCACCTTTCCGAAGGTGCCGCTCTCTCAGGCTCCCGGAACCCAAGAAGCGCCTTCTTCGCGCAAAGACGATTGTGCCAGTCACAGTGCTCTCCTTAGCGCGGCTTCTCCGAAAGACGCCCGCGGGCAGCACTTAGCTCCGGACAGCATGGTACCATCGTCTTTAGGGTCTTTTGTGGTCTACATCGTAGCAGAAATCTTTCCATTATGTCTGGAAGGGAGAAACAGTGCCAGCACAGAAAACATCTCCCACCGTAGTCGAGAGGATGCACGGAGGTCTGCCAGGTGTTTTGCAGGGAGAAAAGAAAAGGTGTCCAAAACCGCTTCCAATCGAAAGTTCATGTGATTGGAAAAGTCAGGAGAGTGCAAAAGTACTGTTTTCTATCAGTTGACAAGCTGCTCACACAATCCCAGTGTTGTTCAGCTTCCCTCTTCACCTTTCCGAAGATACCGCTCTCTCGGGCTCCCAGAGCCGAAGAAGCCCCTTCTTCGCGCAAAGACGATTGTGCCGGTCACAGTGCTCTCCTTAGCGCGGCTTCTGCCGAAAGACGCCCGGGAGCAGCGCTTAGCTCCAGAGAGCACCGTACCTTCGTCTTTAGCGTCTCTTCTCGTCTACCTCTTAATCAAAACTTTTCCACTATGTCTGGCAAGGGGAAACTGTGCCAGCACAGAAAACATCTCCCATGGTGTTCTAGACGTTGCACGGAGGTGTGCCGAGTGTTTTGGAAGAAGGGAAAGAAACTTGTCCAAAACAGCTTCCAATCGAATGTTCATGTGATTGGAAATGTCAGGAGAGTGCAAAGGTACCGTTTTCTATCAGTTGGCAAGGTGCGCACACAATCCCAGTGTTGCACAGCTTGCTTCTTCACCTTCCCGAAGCTGCCGCTCTCGCCGGCTCCCGGAGCCGAAGAAGTGGCTTCTTCGCGCAAAGACGATTGTGCCGCTCACAGTGCTCTCCTTAGCGCGGCTTCTGCCGAAAGACGCCCGGCAGCGGCTCTTAGCTCCGAAGAGCATCGTACCTTCGTCTTTCGCGTCTTTTGTAGTCTACATCTCGGCAAAAAGCTTTTCCACTCTGTCTGGCTAGGAAAAACTGTGCCAGCACAGAAAACATCTCCCATCGTGTTCTAGACGTTGCAGAGATGTCTGCCAAGTGTTTGGCAGGAAGAAAAGAAAAGTTGTCCAAAACAGCTTCCAATCGAATGTTCATGTGATTGGAAAAGCCAGGAGAGTGCAAAGGTACTGTGTTCTATCAGTTGGCAAGGTGCGCACACAATCCCAGTGTTGTACAGCTTGCTTCTTCACCTTCCCGAAGCTGCCGCTCTCGCTGGCTCCCGGAGCCCAAGAAGCGGCTTCTTCGCGCAAAGACGATTGTGCCGCTCACAGTGCTCTCCTTAGCGCGGCTTCTGCCGAAAGACGCCCGGCAGCAGCTCTTAGCTCCGGAGAGCATCCTACCTTCGTCTTTAGCTCCTCTTCTCATCTACATCTCGGCAAAACGTTTTCCCACTCTGTCTGGCTAGGAAAAACTGTGCCAGCACAGAAAACATCTCCCATCGTGTTCCAGAAGTTGCAGAGATGTCTGCCAAGTGTTTGGCAGGAAGAAAAGAAAAGTTGTCCAAAACAGCTTCCAATCGAATGTTCATGTGATTGGAAAAGCCAGGAGAGTGCAAAGGTACTGTTTTCTATCAGTTGGCAAGGTGCGCACACAATCCCAGTGTTGTACAGCTTGCTTCTTCACCTACCCGAAGCTGCCGTTCTCGCCGGCTCCCGGAGCCCAAGAAGCGGCTTCTTCGCGCAAAGACGATTGTGCCGCTCACAGTGCTCTCCTTAGCGCGGGTTCTGCCGAAAGACGCCCGGCAGCGGCTCTTAGCTCCGGAGAGCATCCTACCTTCGTCTTTAGCTCCTCTTCTCATCTACATCTTAGCCAAAACTTTTCCACTATGTCTAGCAAGGAGAAATTGTGCCAGCACAGAAAACATCTCCCATCGTGTTCCAGACGTTGCACGGAGGTGTGCCGAGTGTTTTGGGAGAAGGGAAAGAAACTTGTCTAAAACAGCTTCCAATCGAATGTTCATGTGATTGGAAATGTCAGGAGAGTGCACAGGTACTGGTTTCTATCAGTTGGCAAGCTGCGCACACAATCCCAGTCTTGTACAGCTTCCTTCTTCACCTTTCCGAAGGTGCCGCTCTCTCAGCCTCCCGGAGCCCAAGAAGCGCCTTCTTCGCGCAAAGACGATTGTGCCGCTCACAGTGCTCTCCTTAGCGCGGCTTCTCCGAAAGACGCCCGGGAGCAGCACTCATCTCCGGAGAGCATGGTACCATCGTCTTTAGGGTCTTTTGTGGTCTACATCGTATCAGAAAGATTTCGAATATGTCTGGCAGGGAGAAAGAGTGCCAGCACAGAAAACAACTCCCACCGTAGTCGAGAGGATGCACGGAGGTCTGCCAGGTGTTTTGCAGGGAGAAAAGAAAAGGTGTCCAAAACCGCTTCCAATCGAAAGTTCATGTGATTGGAAAAGTCAGGAGAGTGCAAAAGTACTGTTTTCTATCAGTTGACAAGCTGCTCACACAATCCCAGTCTTGTACAGCTTCCTTCTTCACCTTTCCGAAGGTGCCGCTCTCTCGGGCTCCCGGAGCCGAAGAAGCGCCTTCTTCGCGCAAAGACGATTGTGCCGCTCACCGTGCTCTCCTTAGCGCGGCTTCTGCCGAAAGACCCCCGGGAGCGGCGTTTACCTCCAGAGAGCACCATACCTTCGTCTTTAGCGTCTCTTCTCGTCTACATGTTAGCCAAAACTTTTCCACTATGTCTGGCAGGGAGAGACTGTGCCAGCACAGAAAACAACTCCCACCGTGGTTGACAGGATACACGGAGGTCTGCCTGGTATTTTGCAAGGAGAAAAGAAAAGGTGTCCAAAACAGCTTCCAATCGAATGTTCATGTGATTGGAAATGTCAGGAGAGTGCAAAGGTACTGTTTTCTATCAGTTGGCAAGCTGCGCACACAATCCCAGTGTTGTACAGCTTCCTTCTTCACCTTTCCGAAGCTGCCGCTCTCTCGGGCTCCCGGAGCCGATGAAGCGCCTTCTTCGCGCAAAGACGATTGTGCCGCTCACAGTGCTCTCCTTAGCGCGGCTTCTGCCGAAAGACGCCCTGTTGCAGCACTTAGTTCCAGTGAGCACCGTACCTTCGTCTTTAACGTCTCTTCTCGTCTACAACTTAGCCAAAACTTTTCCACTATGTCTGGCAGGGAGAAACTCTGCCAGCACAGAAAACAACTCCCACCGTGGTCGAGAGGATACACGGAGCTCTTCCTGGTGTTTTGCAAGGAGAAAAGGAAAGGAGTCCATAACCGCTTCCAATCGAATGTTCATGTGATTGGAAATGTCAGGAGAGTGCAAAGGTACTGTTTTCTATCAGTTGGCAAGCTGCGCACACAATCCCAGTGTTGTACAGCTTCCTTCTTCACCTTTCCGAAGATGCCGCTCTCTCGGGCTCCCGGAGCCGAGGAAGCGCCTTCTTCGCGCAAAGACGATTGTGCCGCTCACAGTGCTCTCCTTAGCGCGGCTTCTCCGAAAGACGCCCGGGAGCAGCACTTATCTCCGGAGAGCATGGTACCATCGTCTTTAGGGTCTTTTGTGGTCTACATCGTATCAGAAAGATTTCGAATATGTCTGGAAGGGAGAAACAGTGCCAGCACAGAAAACAACTCCCACCGTAGTCGAGAGGGTGCACGGAGGTCTGCCAGGTGTTTTGCAGGGAGAAAAGAAAAGGTGTCCAAAACCGCTTCCAATCGAAAGTTCATGTGATTGGAAAAGTCAGGAGAGTGCAAAAGTACTGTTTTCTATCAGTTGGCAAGCTGCTCACACAATCCCAGTCTTGTACAGCTTCCTTTTTCACCTTTCCGAAGGTGCCGCTCTCTCGGGCTCCCGGAGCCGAAGAAGCGCCTTCTTCGCGCAAAGACGATTGTGCCGCTCACCGTGCTCTCCTTAGCGCGGCTTCTGCCGAAAGACCCCCGGGAGCGGCGTTTACCTCCAGAGAGCACCATACCTTCGTCTTTAGCGTCTCTTCTCGTCTACATCTTAGTCAAAACTTTTCCACTATGTCTGGCAGGGAGAGACTGTGCCAGCACAGTAAACAACTCCCACCGTGGTCGAGAGGATACACGGAGGTCTGCCTGGTGTTTTGCAAGGAGAAAAGAAAAGGTGTCCAAAACAGCTTCCAATCGAATGTTCATGTGATTGGAAATGTCAGGAGAGTGCAAAGGTACTGTTTCCTATCAGTTGGCAAGCTGCGCACACAATCCCAGTGTTGTACAGCTTCCGTCTTCACCTTTCCGAAGCTGCCGCTCTCTCGGGCTCCCGGAGCCGAAGAAGCGCCTTCTTCGCGCAAAGACGATTGTGCCGCTCACAGTGCTCTCCTTAGCGTGGCTTCTGCCGAAAGACGCCCTGTTGCAGAACTTAGCTCCAGTGAGCACCGTACCTTCGTCTTTAACGTCTCTTCTCGTCTACATCTTAGCCAAAACTTTTCCACTATGTCTGGCAGGGAGAAACTCTGCCAGCACAGAAAACAACTCCCACCGTGGTCGAGAGGATACACGGAGCTCTTCCTGGTGTTTTCAAGGAGAAAAGGAAAGGAATCCAAAACCGCTTCCAATCGAATGTTCATGTGATTGGAAATGTCAGGAGAGTGCAAAGGTACTGTTTTCTATCAGTTGGCAAGCTGCGCACACAATCCCAGTGTTGTACAGCTTCCTTCTTCACCTTTCCGAAGCTGCCGCTCTCGCCCCTCCCGGAGTTGAAGAAGCGCCTTCTTCGCGCAAAGACGATTGTGCCGCTCACAGTGCTCTCCTTAGCGAGGCTTCTCCGAAAGTGCCCGGGAGCAGCACTTAGCTCCGGAGAGCATGGTACCTTCGTCTTCATCGTCTTTTATGGTCTACGTGGAAGCAGACAGCATTTCCGCTATGTCTGGCAGGGAAAACCTGTGCCAGTACAGGTAACATCTCCTTGGGATGTTCTTCACATCTACAGTGTGCCTGGAGGTCTGGGCTTCCTGATTTTAAAATCCTAGCACTAGGCCTACCTCACCACAACCCTAAAACGTGAAAGGCAAATCAGCCAGGAATTAGGGATGTCCCCAAGGAAAAAGCTGTGGAGGCAGGCATGTTGTGGTACTTTTGTGCACTTCTTGGGTAGTCCTTCGCAGCTGCTGTGTTCTTGGAACTCAGGGCTTTCTGGTTAAAAGAACACTAACGCTAGGCCTAACTCAAACCTCAACGCTAGGAAGGAAAATCAGCCTATGATTTGGGATGGACTCATGAGAAGAGCAGCAGAGGCTGACAAGTTGTGTCACTTTTGCGCTCCCCTTGGGATGCCTTGAACATCTGCAGTGTGCCTGGAGCACAGGGCTTCCTGCTTTGAAAAGTCCTAGGCCTAAGCCTAACTGTAACCCGAGGAAGGTAAATCAGCCGGGTATTAGGGTTCTTCCTAAGGAAAAAGCTGTGAAAGCTGCCATGTTGTGGCACTCCTGCGCTCCCTTTGGGATGACTTTGGCAGCTGCAGTAAGCCTGGAACTCAAGGCTTCCTGGTTAAAAAAATCCTAGCCCTAGGCTGAATCCTAACCCTAACGCTAGGCAGATAAATCAGCCTAGTTATAGGGATGGTGCCAAGGAAAAAGCTGTGAAAGCAGCCATGTTGTGGCACTTTTGCACTCTCTTTTGGATTCATTTCACAGCTCCAGTGTGCCTGGAGGTCTGGGCTTCCTGATTTTAAAAATCCTAGCACAAGGCCTACCTAACCCCAACCCTAAAACGTGAAAGGCAAATCAGCCAGGAATTAGGGATGTCCCCAAGGAAAAAGCTGAGGAGGCAGGCATGTTGTGGTACTTTTGTGCACTTCTTGGGTAGTCCTTCGCAGCTGCTGTGTTCTTGGAACTCAGGGCTTTCTGGTTAAAAGAACACTAACCCTAGGCCTAACTCAAACCTCAACGCTAGGAAGGAAAATCAGCCTATGGTTGGGGATGGTCTCATGGAAATAGCAGTGGAGGCAGCCAAGTTGTGTCACTTCTGCGGCCCTCTTGGGATGCCTTGAACAGCTGCAGTGTGCCTGGAGCTAAGGGCTTCCTAATTTTTAAAATCCTAGCCCAGGGCCTAAGCCTAAGTGTAACCCTAGGAAGGCAAATCAGCCGGGTATTAGGGTTCTTCCTAAGGAAAAAGCCGTGAAAGCAGCCATGTTGTGGCACTTCTGCGCTCCCTTTGGGATGCCTTTGGCAGCTGCAGTAAGCCTGGAACTCAGGGCTTCCTGGTTAAAAAAATCCTAGCCCTAGGCTGGAACCACACCTCAAACATAGGCAGATAAATCAGCCTAGGTATAGGGATGGTGCCAAGCAAAAAGCGCTGTGAAAGCAGGCATGTTGTTGAACTTTTGAATTCCCCTTGGGATGTCTTTCACAGCTCCAATGTGTTGCTCCAGTGTGCCATGAGGTCTGGGCTTCCCGATTTCAAAAATCCTAGCCCTAGGCCTAACCCCAATCCTAAGACGGGAAAGGCAAATCAGCCCGGAATTAGGGATTTTCCCAAGGAAAAAGATATGGAGGCAGGCATGTTGTGGTACTTTTGCGCTCTTCTTGGGTAGTCTTTCACAGCTGGTGTGTTCTTGGAACTCAGGGCTTTCTGGTTTTAAAACCACTAAAAATCCACTAGGTCTGGCAGGGAGAAACTGTGCCAGCACAGAAAACAACTCCCACCGTGGTCGAGAGGATACACGCAGGTCTACCTGGTGTTTTGCAGGAAGAAAAGAAAAGGTGTCCAAAACAGCTTCCAATCGAATGTTCATGTGATTGGAAAAGTCAGGAGAGTGCAAAAGTACTGTTTTCTATCAGTTGGCAAGTTGAGCACACAATCCCAGTGTTGTACAGCTTCCGTCTTCACCTTTCCGAAGCTGCCGCTCTCTCGGGCTCCCGGAGCCGAAGAAGCGCCTTCTTCACGCAAAGACGATTGTGCGGCTCACAGTGCTTTCCTTAGCGAGGCTTCTCCGAAAGACGCCCGGGAGCGGCGCTTAGCTCCAGAGAGCACCGTACCTTCGTCTTTAGCATCTCTTCTCGTCTACATCTTAGCCAAATCTTTTCAACTATGTCTGGCAGGGAGAAACTGTGCCAGCACAGAAAATATCTCCCATCGTGTTCTAGACGTTGCACGGAAGTGTGGCGAGTGTTTGGGAAGAAGGGAATGAAATTTGTGCCAAACAGCTTCCAATCGAATGTTCATGTGATTGGAAATGTCAGGAGAGTGCAAAAGTACTGTTTTCTATCAGTTGACAAGCTGCGCACACAATCCCAGTGTTGTACAGCTTCCTTCTTCACCTTTCCGAAGATGCCGCTTTCGCCAGCTCCCGGAGCCGAAGAAGCGCCTTCTTCGCGCAAAGACGATTGTGCGGCTCACAGTGCTCTCCTTAGCGAGGCTTCTCCGAAAGTCGCCCGGGAGCGGCACTCAGCTCCGGACAGCATGGTACCATCGTCTTTAGCGTCTTTTGTGGTCTACATCGAAGCAGAAAGCTTTTCCACTATGTCTGGCAGGGAGAAACTGTGCCAGCACAGAAAACAACTCCCACCGTAGTCGAGAGTATAGACAGAGGTCTGCCTGGTGTTTTGCAGGGAGAAAAGAAAAGGTGTCCAAAACAGCTTCCAATCGAATGTTCATATGATTGGAAAAGTCAGGAGAGTGCAAAGGTACTGTTTTCTATCATTTGGCAAGCTGCGCACACAATCCCAGTGTTGTACAGCTTCCCTATTCACCTTTCCGAAGGTGCCGCTCTCTCGGGCTCCCGGAGCCGAAGAAGCGCCTTCTTCGCGCAAAGACGATTGTGCAGCTCACAGTGCTCTCCTTAGCGAGGCTTCTCCGAAAGACTCCCGGGAGCGGCGCTTAGCTCCAGAGAGCATCATACCTTCGTCTTTAGCGTCTCTTCTCGTCTACATGTTAGACAAAACTTTTCCACTATGTCTGGCAGGGAGAAACTGTGCCAGCACAGAAAACATCTCCCACCGTGGTCGAGAGGATACACAGAGGTCTGCCTGGTTTTTTGCAGGGAGAGAAGGAAAGGTGTCCAAAACAGCTTCCAATCGAATGTTTATGTGATTGGAAAAGTCAGGAGAGTGCAAAAGTACTGTTTTCTATCAGTTGGCAAGCTGCGCACACAATCCCAATCTTGTACAGCTCCCTTCTTCACCTTTCCGAAGCTGCCGCCCTCGCCCCTCCCTGAGCCGAAGAAGCGCCTTCTTCGCGCAAAGACGATTGTGCGGCTCACAGTGCTCTCCTTAGCAAGGCTTCTCCGAAAGTCGCCCGGGAGCAGCACTCAGCTCCGGACAGCATGGTACCATCGTCTTTAGCATCTTTTGTGGTCTACATCAAAGCAGAAAGCTTTTCCACTATATCTGGCAGGGACAAACTGTGCCAGCACAGAAAACAACTACCACCGTAGTCGAGAGGATACACAGAGGTCTTCCTGGTGTTTTGCAGGGAGAAAAGAAAAGGTGTCCAAAACAGCTTCCAATCGAATGTTCATGTGATTGGAAAAGTCAGGAGAGTGCAAAGGTACTGTTTTCTATCAGTTGGCAAGCTGCGCTCACAATCCCAGTCTTGTACAGCTTCCCTCTTCACCTTTCCGAAGGTGCCGCTCTCTCGGGCTCCCGGAGCCGAAGAAGCGCCTTCTTCGCGCAAAGACGATTGTGCAGCTCACAGTGCTCTCCTTAGCGAGGCTTCTCCGAAAGACTCCCGGGAGCGGCGCTTAGCTCCAGAGAGCATCATACCTTCGTCTTTAGCGTCTCTTCTCGTCTACATGTTAGCCAAAACTTTTCCACTATGTCTGGCAGGGAGAAACTGTGCCAGCACAGAAAACATCTCCAACCGTGGTCGAGAGGATACACGGAGGTCTGCCTGGTTTTTTGCAGGGAGAGAAGGAAAGGTGTCCAAAACAGCTTCCAATCGAATGTTCATGTGATTGGAAAAGTCAGGAGAGTGCAAAAGTACTGTTTTCTATCAGTTGGCAAGCTGCGCACACAATCCCAATCTTGTACAGCTTCCTTCTTCACCTTTCCGAAGCTGCCGCCCTCGCCCCTCCGTGAGCCCAAGAAGCGCCTTCTTCGCGCAAAGACGATTGTGCGGCTCACAGTGCTCTCCTTAGCGAGGCTTCTCCGAAAGCCGCCCGGGAGCAGCACTTAGCTCCAAAGAGCATGGTACCTTCATCTTCATCGTCTTTTATGGTCTACGTGGAAGCAGACAGCATTTCCACTATGTCTGGCAGGGAAAACCTGCGCCAGTACAGAAAACATCTTCTTGGGATGTTCTTGACATCTCCAGTGTGCCTGGAGGTCTCGGCTTCCTGATTTTAAAAAACAGCTGCAGTAAGCCAGGAACTCAGTCTTGCAAGTTTTAAAAGTCCGAAACCTAAGCCTAACAGTAACCCTAGGAAGGTAAATCAGCCGGGTATTAGGGTTATTCCTGAAAATAAAGCTGTGAAAGCAGCCATGTTGTGGCACTTCTGCGCTCCCTTTTGGATGCCTTTCACAGCTCCAGTGTGCCTGGAGGTCTGGGCTTCCTGATTTTAAAAATCCTAGCACAATGCCTACCTAACTCCAACCCGACGAAGTGAAAGGCAAATCAGCCAGGAATTAGGGATGTCTACAAGGAAAAAGCTGTGGAGGCAGGCATGTTGTGGTACTTTTGTGCACTTCTTGGGTAGTCCTTGGCAGCTGCTGTGTTCTTGGAACTCAGGGTTTTCTGGTTAAAGGAACACTAACCCTAGGCCTAACTCAAACCTCAACGCTAGGAAGGAAAATCAGCGTATGCTTTGGGATGGACTCATGAGAGGAGGAGCAGAGGCTGACAAGTTGTGTCACTTTTCCTCGCCCCTTGGGATGCCTTGAACATCTGCAGTGTGCCTGGAGCACAGGGCTTCCTAGTTTTCAAAATCCTAGCCCAGGGCCTAAGCCTAAGTGTAACCCTAGGAAGGTAAATCAGTCGGGTATTAGGGTTCTTCCTAAGGAAAAAGCCGTGAAAGCAGCCATGTTGTGGCACTTCTGCGCTCCCTTTGGGATGCCTTTGGCAGCTGCAGTAAGCCTGGAACTCAGGGCTTCCTGGTTAAAAATATCCTAGCCCTAGGCTGAACCCCAACCCTAACCCTAGGCAGATAAATCAGCCTAGGTATAGGGATGGTGCCAAGGAAAAAGCTGTGAAAGCAGCCATGTTGCGGCACTTTTGCACTCTCTTTTGGATGCCTTTCACAGCTCCAGTGTGCCTGGAGGTCTGGGCTTCCTGATTTTAAAAATCCTAGCACAAGGCCTACCTAAACCCAACCTGACGACTTCAAAGGCAAATCAGCCTGGAAGTAGGGATGTCCCCAAGGAAATAGCTGTGGAGGCAGGCATGTTGTGGTACTTTTGCGCTCTTCTTGCGTAGTCCTTGGCAGCTGCTGTGTTCTTGGAACTCAGGATTTTCTGGTTTTAAAACCTCTAAAGATCCACTGCGTCTGGCAGGGAGAAACTGTGCCAGCACAGACAACAACTCCCATCGTCTTCTAGAGGATACACGGAGGTCTGCCTGGTGTTATGCAGGGAGAAAAGTTGTCCAAAACAGCTTCCAATCGAATGTTCATGTGATTGGAAAAGTCATGAGAGTGCAAAGGTACTTCTTTCTATCATTTGGCAAGCTGCGCACACAATCCCAGTCTTGTACAGCTTCCTTCTTCACCTTTCCGCAGATGCCGCTTTCGCCAGCTCCCGGGGCCGAAGAAGCGCCTTCTTCGCGCAAAGACGATTGTGCCGCTCACAGTGCTCTCCTTAGCGAGGCTTCTCCGAAAGACGCCCGGGAGCAGCACTTAGCTCTGGACAGCATGGTACCTTCGTCTTTAACATCTTTTGTGGTCTACATGGAAGCAGAAAGCTTTTCCACAGTGTCTGGAAGGGAGAAACTGTGCCAGCACAGAAAACAGCGCCCAGCATGATCGAGAGGATGCACGGAGGTCTGCCTGGTGTTTTGCAGGGAGAAAAGAAAAGGTGTTCAAAACCGCTTCCAATCGAAAGTTCATGTGATCGAATAAGTCAGGAGAGTGCAAAAGTACTGTTTTCTATGAGTTGGCAAGCAGCGCACACAATCCCAGTATTGTACAGCTTCCTTCTTCACCTTTCCGAAGATGCCGCTTTCGCCAGCTCCGGGAGACGAAAAAGCGCCTTCTTCGCGCAAAGACGATTGTGCCGCTCACAGTGCTCTCCTTAGCAAGGCTTCTCCGAAAGACGCCCGGGAGCAGCACTCAGCTCCGGACAGCATGCTACCATCGTCTTTAGCGTCTTTTGTGGTCTACAATGAAGCAGAAAGCTTTTCCACTATGTCTGGCGGGGAAAACCTGTGGCAGTACAGAAAACATCTCCTTGGGATGTTCTTCACATCTCCAGTGACCCTGGAGGTCTGGGCTTCCTGATTTTAAAAATCCTAGCCCTAACCAAACCCCAAATCTAAGACGAGAAAGGCAAATCAGCCCGGAATTAGGGATGTCCCCAAGGAAAAAGCTGTGGAGGCAGGCATGTTGTGGTACTTTTGCGCTCTTCTGGGGTAGTCCTTCGCAGCTGCTGTGTTATTGGAACTCAGGATTTTCTGTTTAAAAGAACACGAACCCTAGGCCTAGATCAACCCTTATGCCTAGGAAGGAAAATCAGCCTATTATTCGGGATGGACTCGTGGAAATAGCACCAGAGGGAGCCAATTTCTGTCACTTTTGCGCTCCACTTGGGAGCCATTGACAGCTGCATTATGCCAAGAACTCAGGGCTTCCTATTTTTAAAAATCCTAAACTTAAGCCTAACAGTAACCCTAGGAAGGTAAATCAGCCGGGTATTAGGGTTCTTCCTAACGAAAAAGCTGTGAAAGCAGCCATGTTTTGGCACTTTTGCACTCTCTTTTGGATGCCTTTCACAGCTCCAGTGTGCCTGGAGGTCTGGGCTTCCTGATTTTAAAAATCCTAGCACAAGGCCTACCTCACCACAAACCTAAAACGTGAAAGGCAAATCAGCCCGGAATTAGGGATGTCCCCAAGGAAATATCTCTGGAGGCAGGTATGTTGTGGTACTTTTGTGCACTTCTTGGGTAGTCCTTCGCAGCTGCTGTGTTCTTGGAACTCAGGGCTTTCTGTTTAAAAGAACACTAAGCCTAGGCCTAACTCAAACCTCAACGCTAGGAAGGAAAATCAGCCTATGATTTGGGATGGACTCATGAGAAGAGCAGCAGAGGCAGCCAAGTTGTGTCACTTTTGCGGCCCTCTTGGGATGCCTTGAACAGCTGCAGTGTGCCTGCAGCTCAGGTCTTCCTAGCTTGAAAAATCCTAGCCCAAGGCCTAAGCCTAACAGTAACCCTAGGAAGGTAAATCAGCCTGGTGTTAGGCTTCTTGCCAAGGAAAAAGCCGTGAAAGCAGCCATGTAGTGGCACCTTTGCACTCTCTTTTGAATGCCTTTCACAGCTCCAGTGTGCCTGGAGGTCTGGGCTTCCTGATTTTAAAAATCCTAGCACAAAGCCTACCTAGCCCCAACCCGACGACGTGAAAGGCAAATCAGCCAGGAATTAGGGATGTCCCCAAGGAAAAAGCTGTGGAGGCAGGCATGTTGTGGTACTTTTGTGCGCTTCTTGGATTGTCCTTGGAAGCTGCTGTGTTCTTGGAACTCAGGGCTTTCTGGTTAAAAGAACACTAAACCTAGGCGTAACTCAAACCTCAACGCTAGGAAGGAAAATCAGCGTATGATTCGGGATGGACTCATGAGAAGAGCAGCAGAGGCAGCCAAGTTGTGTCACTTTTGCGCTCCCCTGGGGATGCCTTGAACCTCTGCAGTGTGCCTGGAGCACAGGGCTTCCTAGTTATAAAAATCCCAGTCCTAGGCCTAAGCCTAACAGTAACCCCAGGAATTTAAATCAGCCGTGTATAAGGGTTCTTCCTAAGGAAAAAGCTGTGAAAGCAGACATGTTGTAGCACTACTGCGCTCCCTTTGGGATGCCTTTGGCAGCTGCAGAAAGCCTGGAACTCAGGGCTTCCTGGTTAAAAAATCCTAGCCCTAGGCGGAACCCTAACCCTAACCCTAGGCAGATAAATCAGCCTAGGTATAGGGATGGTGCCAAGGAAAAAGCTGTGAAAGCAGCCATGTTGTGGCACTTCTGCGCTCCCTTTTGGATGCCTTTCACAGCTCCAGTGTGCCTGGAGGTCTGGGCTTCCTGATTTTAAAAATCCTAGCACAAGACCTACCTAACCCCAACCCTAAAACGTGAAAGGCAAATCAGCCAGGAATTAGGGATGTCCCCAAGGAAATAGCTGTGGAGGCAGGCATGTTGTGGTACTTTTGTGCACTTCTTGGCTAGTCCTTGGCAGCTGCTGTGTTCTTGGAACTCAGGGCTTTCTGGTTAAAAGAACACTAACGCTAGGCCTAACTCAAACCTCAACGCTAGGAAGGAAAATCAGCCTATGATTTGGGATGGACTCATGAGAAGAGCAGCAGAGGCAGCCAAGTTGTGTTCCTTTTGCGCTTCCGTTGGGATGACTTGAACAGCTGCAGTGTTCCTGGAGCTAAGGGCTTCCTAGTTTTAAAAATCCTAGCCCAGAGACTTAGCCTAAGTCTAACCCCAGGAAGGTAAATCAGCTGGGTATTACGGTTCTTCCTAAGGAAAAACCCGTGAAAGAAGCCATGTTTTGACACTTCTGCGCTTCCTTTGGAATGCCTTTGGCAGCTGCAGTAAGCCTGGAACTCAGGGCTTCCTGGTTAAAAAATCCCTAGCCCTATCCGGAACCCTAACCATAACCCTAGGCAGATAAATCAGCCTAGGTATAGGGATGGTGCCAAGGAAAAAGCTGTGAAAGCAGCCATGTTGTGGCTCTTTTGCACTCTCTTTTGGATGCCTTTCACAGCTCCAGTGTGCCTGGAGGTCTGGGCTTCCTGATTTTAAAAATCCTAGCACAAGGCCTACCTCACCACAACCCTAAAAAGTGAAAGGCAAATTAGCCTGGAATTAGGGATGTCCCCAAGGAAATAGCTGTGGAGGCAGTCATGTTGTGGTGCTTTTGCGCTCTTCTTCGGTTGTCCTTGGCAGCTGCTGTGTTCTTGGAACTCAGGGCTTTCTGGTTAAAAGAACACTAACCCTAGGCGTAACTCAAACCACAACGCTAGGAAGGAAAATCAGCCTATGGTTCGGGATGGACTCATGAGAAGAGCAGCAGAGGCAGTCGTGCCCCTTTTGCGGCACTCTTGGGATGCCTTGAACAGCTGCAGTGTGCCTGGAGCTAAGGGCTTCCTAGTTTTAAAAATCCTAGCCCAAGGCCTAAGCCTAACAGTAACCCCAGGAAGGTAAACCAGCCGGGTATTAGGGTTCTTCCTAAGGAAAAAGCTGTGAAAGCTGCCATGTTGTGGCACTTCTGCGCTCACTTTTGGATGCCTTTCACAGCTCCAGTGTGCCTGGAGGTCTGGGCTTCCTGATTTTAAAAATCCTAACACAAGGCCTACTTAACCCCATCCTGACGACGTGAATGGCAAATCAGCCAGGAATTAGGGATGTCTACAAGGAAATAGCTGTGGAGGCAGGCATGTTGTGGTACTTTTGTGCACTTCTTGGGTAGTCCTTGGCAGCTGCTGTGTTCTTGGAACTCAGGGCTTTCTGGTTAAAGGAACACGAACCCTAGGCACAACTCAAACCTCAACGCTCGGAAGGAAAATCAGCCTATGGTTCCGGATGGTCTCATGGAAATAGTAGCAGAGGCAGCCAAGTTGTGTCATTTTTGCGCTCCCCTAGGGTTGCCTTGAACAGCTGCAATGTGCCTGGAGCTAAGGGCTTCCTAGTTTTAAAAATCCTAGCCCAGGGCCTAAGCCTAAGTGTAACCCTAGGAAGGTAAATCAGCCGGGTATTAGGGTTCTTCCTAAGGAAAAAGCCGTGAAAGCAGCCATGTTGTGGCACTTCTGCGCTCCCTTTGGGATGCCTTTGGCAGCTGCAGTAAGCCTGGAACTCAGGGCTTCCTGGTTAAAAATATCCTAGCCCTAGGCTGGAACCACACCTCAAACATAGGCAGATAAATCAGCCTAGGTATAGGGATGGTGCCAAGGAAAAAGCGCTGTGAAAGCAGGCATGTTGTTGAACTTTTGAATTCCCCTTGGGATGTCTTTCACAGCTCCAATGTGTTGCTCCAGTATGCCAGGAGGTCTGAGCTTCCTGATTTTAAAAATCCTAGCCCAAGGCCTAACCCCAATCCTAAGAGGAGAAAGGCAAATCAGCCCGGAATTAGGGATTTTCCCAAGGAAAAAGATATGGAGGCAGGCATGTTGTGGTACTTTTGCGCTCTTCTTGGGTAGTCCTTCGTAGCTGCTGTGTTCTTGGAACTCAGGGCTTTCTGGTTCATAGAACACTAACCCTAGGCCTAACTCAACCCTTATGCCTAGGAAGGAAAATCAGCCTATGGTTTGGGATGGTCCCATGGAAATAGCACCAGAGGGAGCCAAGTTGTGTCACTTTGAGCTCTCCTTGGAATGTCTTGACAGCTGCAGTGTGCCTGGAGGCCAGGGCTTCCTAGTTTTATACGTCCTAAACCTAAGCCTAACAGTAACCCTAGGAAGGTAAATCAGCCGGGTCTTAGTGTTCTTCCTAAGGAAAAAGCTGTGAAAGCAGCCATGTTGTGGCACTTTTGCACTCTCTTTTGGATGCCTTTCACAGCTCCAGTGTGCCTGGAGGTCTGGGCTTCGTGATTTTAAAAATCCTAGCACAAGGCCTACCTCACCACAACCCTAAAACGTGAAAGGCAAATAAGCCAGGAATTAGGGGTGTTCCCAAAGGAATAGCTGTGGAGGCAGGCATGTTGTGGTACTTTTGTGCACTTCTTGGGTAGTCCTTGGCATCTGCTGTGTTCTTGGAACTCAGGGCTTTCTGGTTAAAAGAACACTAACCCTAGGCGTAACTCAAACCTCAACGCTAGGAAGGAAAATCAGCCTATGGTTCGGGATGGACTCATGAGAAGAGCAGCAGAGGCAGCCAAGTTGTGTCACTTTTGCGGCCCTCTTGGGATGCCTTGAACAGCTGCAGTGTGCCTGGAGATCAGGGCTTCCGAGTTTGAAAAATCCTAGCCCTAGGCCTAAGCTTAACAGTAAACCCAGGAAGGTTAATCAGCCTGGTGTTAGGCTTCTTGCCAAGGAAAAAGCCGTGAAAGCAGCCATGTTGTGGCACTTTTGCACACTCTTTTGGATGCCTTTCACAACTCCACTGTGCTGGGAGGTCTGGGCTTCCTGATTTTAAAAATCCTAGCACAAGGCCTACCTAACCCCAACCTGACGACGTGAAAGGCAAATCAGCCAGGAATTAGGGCTGTCCCCAAGGAAAAAGCTGCGGAGGCAGGCATGTTGGGGTACTTTTGTGCACGTCTTGGGTAGTCCTTGGCATCTGCTGTGTTCTTGGATCTCAGGGCTTTCTGGTTAAAAGAACACTAACCCTAGGCCTAACTCAAACCTCAACGCTAGGAAGGAAAATCAGCCTATGGTTTGGGATGGACTCATGAGAAGAGCAGCAGAGGCAGCCAAGTTGTGTCACTTTTGCACTCCCCTAGGGTTGCCTTGAACAGCTGCAATGTGCCTGGAGCTAAGGGCTTCCTAGTTTTAAAAATCCAAGCCCAGGGCCTAAGCCTAAGTGTAACCCCAGGAAGGTAAATCAGCCGGGTATTCGGGTTCTTCCTAAGGAAAAAGCCGTGAAAGCAGCCATGTTGTGGCACTTCTGCGCTCCCTTTGGGATGCCTTTGGCAGCTGCAGTAAGCCTGGAACTCAGGGCTTCCTGGTTAAAAAAATCCTAGCCCTAGGCTGGAACCACACCTCAAACATAGGCAGATAAATCAGCCTATGTATAGGGATGGTGCCAAGGAAAAAGCGCTGTGAAAGCAGGCATGTTGTGGCACTTTTTCACTCTCTTTTGGATGCCTTTCACAGCTCCAGTGTGCCTGGAGGTCTGGGCTTCCTGATTTTAAAAATCCTAGCACTAGGCCTACCTCACCCCAAACTGACTAAAACGTGGAAGGAAAATCAGCCAGGAATTAGGGATATTCCCAAAGAAATAGCTGTGGAGGCAGGCATGTTGTGGTACTTTTGTGCACTTCTTGGGTAGTCCTTCGCAGCTGCTGTGTTCTTGGAACTCAGGGCTTTCTGGTTAAAAGAACCGTAACCCTAGGCATAACTCAAACCTCAACGCTAGGAAGGAAAATCAGCCTATTGTTCGGGATGGACTCATGAGAAGAGCACAAGAGGCAGCCAAGTTGTGTCACTTTTGCGACCTTCTTGGGATGCCTTGAACAGCTGCAGTGTGACTGGAGCTCAGGGCTTCCTAGTTTTAAATGGTCCTAGCCCTAGGACTAAGCCTAACACAAACCATGGGACGGTAAATCAGCCTGTTGTTAGGCTTCTTGCCAAAGAAAAAGCCGTGAAAGCAGCCATGTTGTGGCACTTTTGCACTCTCTTTTGGATGCCTTTCACAGCTCCAGTGTGCCTGGAGGTCTGGGATTCCGGATTTTAAATATCCTAGCCCAAGGCAGAAGCCTAAGTTTACCCCTAGGAAGGTAAATTAGCCGGGTATTAGGGTTTTTCTTAAGGAAAATGCTGTGAAAGCAGCCATGTTGTGGCACTTTTTCACTCTCTTTTTTGGATGCCTTTCACAGCTCCAGTGTGCCTGGAGGTCTGGGCTTCCTGATTTTAGAAATCCTAACACAAGGCCTACCTAACCCCAACCTGACGACGTGAAAGGCAAATCAGCCAGGAATTAGGGATGTCCCCAAGGAAAAAGCTGTGGAGGCAGGCATTTTGGGGTACATTTGTGCACTTCTTGGGTAGTCCTTGGCATCTGCTGTGTTCTTGGAACTCAGGGCTTTCTGGTTAAAAGAACACTAATCCTAGGCGTAATTCTAACCTCAACGCTAGGAAGGAAAATCAGCCTATGGTTCGGGATGGTCTCATGGAAATAGCAGCAGAGGCAGCCAAGTTGTGTCACTTTTGCGCTCCCCTTGGGAAGCCTTGAACAACTGCAGTGTGCCTGGAGCTAAAGGCTTCCTAGTTTTAAAAATCCTAGCCCGGGGCATAAGCCTAAGTGTAACCCTAGGAAGCTAAATCAGCCTGGTGTTAGGCTTCTTGCCAAAGAAAAAGCCATGAAAGCAGCCATGTTGTGGCACCTTTGCACTCTCTTTTGGATGCCTTTCACAGCTCCAGTGTGCCTGGAGGTCTGGGCTTCCTGATTTTAAAAATCCTAGCACAAGGCCTACCTAACCCCAACCTGACGACGTGAAAGGCAAATCAGCCAGGAATTAGGGATGTCCCCAAGGAAAAAGCTGTGGAGGCAGGCATGTTGGGGTACTTTTGTGCACTTCTTGGGTAGTCCTTGGCATCTGCTGTGTTCTTGGAACTCAGGGCTTTCTGGTTAAAAGAACACTAACCCTAGGCGTAACTCAAACCTCAACGCTAGGAAGGAAAATCAGCCTATGGTTTGGGATGGACTCATGAGAAGAGCAGCAGAGGCAGCCAAGTTGTGTCACTTTTGCGCTCCCCTTGGGATGCCTTGAACAGCTGCAGTGTGCCTGGAGCTAAGGGCTTCCTAGTTTTAAAAATCCTAGCCCAGAGCCTAAGCCTAACTCTAACCCCAGGAAGGTAAATCAGCCGGGTATTAGGGTTCTTCGTAAGGAAAAAGCCGTGAAAGCTGCCATGCTGTAGCACTTCTGCGCTCCCTTTGAAATGTCTTTGGCAGCTGCAGTAAGCCTGGAACTCAGGGCTTCCTGGTTAAAAAAATCCTAGCCCTAGGCTGAACCCTAACCCTAACCCTAGGCAGATAAATCAGCCTAGGTATAGGGATGGTGCCAAGGAAAAAGCTGTGAAAGCAGCCATGTTGTGGCACTTTTGCACTCTCTTTTGGATGCCTTTCAAAGCTCCAATGTGCCTGGATGTTTGGGCTTCCTGATTTTAAAAATCCTAGCACAAGTCCTACCTCACCCCAACCCGACGACGTGAAAGGCAAATCAGCCAGGAATTAGGGATGTCCCCAAGGAAATAGCTGTGGAGGCAGGCATGTTGTGGTACTTTTGTGCACTTCTTGGGTAGTCCTTGGCAGCTGCTGTGTTCTTGGAACTCAAGGCTTTCTGGTTAAAAGAACCCTAACCCTAGGCGTAACTCAAACCTCAACGCTAGGAAGGAAAATCAGCCTATGGTTTGGGATGGACTCATGAGAAGAGCAGCAGAGGCAGCCAAGTTGTGTCACTTTTGCGGCCCTCTTGGGATGCCTTGAACAGCTGCAGTGTGCCTGGAGCTAAGGGCTTCCTAGTTTTCAAAATCCTACCCCGAGGCCTAAGCCTAACAATAACCCTAGGAAGGTAATTCAGCTGGGTATTAGGGTTCTTCCTAAGGAAAAAGCTGTGAAAGCAGCCATGCTGTAGCACTTCTCCGCTTCCTTTGAAATGTCTTTGGCAGCTGCAATGTGCCTGGAACTCAGGGCTTCCTGGTTAAAAAAATCCTAGCACTAGGCTGAACCCTAACCCTAACCCTAACCTTAGGCAGATAAATCAGCCTAGGTATAGGGATGTTGCCAAGGAAAAAGCCGTGAAAGCAGCCATGTTGTGGCACTTTTGCACTCTCTTTTGGATGCCTTTCACAGCTCCAGTGTGCCTGGAGGTCTGGGATTCCGGATTTTAAAAATCCTAACCCAAGGCAGAAGCCTAAGTTTACCCCTAGGAAGGTAAATCAGCCGGGTATTAGGGTTTTTCTTAAGGAAAATGCTGTGAAAGCAGCTATGTTGTGGCACTTTTTCACTCTCTTTTGGATGCCTTTCACAGCTCCAGTGTGCCTGGAGGTCTGGGCTTCCTGATTTTAAAAATCCTAGCACAAGGCCTACCTCACCCCAAACCGACTAGGTGAAAGGCAAATCAGCCAGGAATTAGGGATATTCCCAAAGAAATAGCTGGGGAGGCAGGCATGTTGTGGTACTTTTGTGCACTTCTTGGGTAGTCCTTGGCAACTGCTGTGTTCTTGGAACTCAGGGCTTTCTGGTTAAAAGAACACTAACGCTAGGCCTAACTCAAACCTCAACGCTAGGAAGGAAAATCAGCCTATGGTTTGGGATGGACTCATGAGAAGATCAGCAGAGGCAGCCAAGTTGTGTCACTTTTGCGGCCCTCTTGGGATGCCTTTGGCAGCTGCAGTGGGACTGGAGCACAGGGCTTCCTAGTTTTAAAAATCCTAGCCGAGGCCTAAGCCTAATAGTAACCCTAGGAAGGTAAATTAGCCTAATGTTAGGCTTCTTGCCAAAGAAAAAGCCGTGAAAGCAGCCATGTTGTGGCACTTTTGCATTCTCTTTTGGATGCCTTTCACACCTCCAGTGTGCCTGGAGGTCTGGGATTCCGGATTTTAAAAATCCTAGCCCAAGGCAGAAGCCTAAGTTTACCCCTAGGAAGGTAAATCAGCCGGGTATTAGGATTTTTCTTAAGGAAAATGCTGTGAAGGCAGCCATGTTGTGGCACTTTTGCATTCCCTTTTGGATGCCTTTCACAGCTCCAGTGTGCCTGGAGGTCTGGGCTTCCTGATTTTAAAAATCCTAGCACAAGTCCTACCTAACCCCAACCCTAAGACGAGAAAGGCAAATCAGCCAGGAATTAGGGATGTCCCCAAGGAAAGAGCTGTGGAGGCAGGCATGTTGTGGTACTTTTGTGCACTTCTTGGCTAGTCCTTGGCAGCTGCTGTGTTCTTGGAACTCAGGGCTTTCTGGTTCAAAGGACACTAACGCTAGGCCTAACTCAAACCTCAACGCTAGGAAGGAAAATCAGCCTATGGTTTGGGATGGACTCATGAGAAGAGCAGCAGAGGCAGCCAAGTTGTGTCACTTTTGCGCTCCCCTTGGGAAGACTTGAACAGCTGCAGTGTGCCTGGAGCTAAGGGCTTCCTAGTTTTAAAAATCCTAGCCCAGAGCCTAAGCCTAATTCTAACCCTGGGAAGGTAAATCAGCTGGGTATTAGGGTTCTTCCTAAGGAAAAAGCCGTGAAAGCTGCCATGCTGTAGCACTTCTCCGCTCCCTTTGAAATGTCTTTGGCAGTAGCAGTAAGCCTGGAACTCGGGGCTTCCTGGTTAAAAAAATCCTAGCCCTAGGCTGAACCCTAACCCTAACCCTAGGCAGATATATCAGCCTAGGTATAGGGATGGTGCCAAGGAGAAAGCTGTGAAAGCAGCCATGTTGTGGCTCTTTTGCACTCTCTTTTGGATGCCTTTCACAGCTCCAGTGTGCCTGGAGGTCTGGGCTTCCTGATTTTAAAAATCCTAGCACAAGGCCTACCTCACCACAACCCTAAAACGTGAAAGGCAAATCAGCCAGGAATTAGGGGTGTTCCCAAAGCAATAGCTGTGGAGACAGGCATGTTGTGGTACTTTTGTGCACTTCTTGGGTAGTCCTTGGCATCTGCTGTGTTCTTGGAACTCAGGGCTTTCTGGTTAAAAGAACACTAACCCTAGGCGTAACTCAAACCTCAACGCTAGGAAGGAAAATCAGCCTATGGTTCGGGATGGACTCATGAGAAGAGCAGCAGAGGCAGCCAAGTTGTGTCACTTTTCCGGCCCTCTTGGGATGCCTTGAACAGCTGCAGTGTGCCTGGAGATCAGGTCTTCCGAGTTTGAAAAATCCTAGCCCTAGGCCTAAGCCTAACAGTAACCCTAGGAAGGTAAATCAGCCTGGTGTTAGGCTTCTTGCCAAGGAAAAAGCCGTGAAAGCAGCCATGTTGTGGCACTTTTGCACACTCTTTTGGATGCCTTTCACAGCTCCACTGTGCTTGGAGGTCTGGGCTTCCTGATTTTGAAAATCCTAGCACAAGGCCTACCTAACCCCAACCTGACGACGTGAAAGGCAAATCAGCCAGGAATTAGGGATGTCTACAAGGAAAAAGCTGAGGAGGCAGGCATGTTGGGGTACTTTTGTGCACGTCTTGGGTAGTCCTTGGCATCTGCTGTGTTCTTGGAACTCAGGGCTTTCTGGTTCAAAGAACACTAACCCTAGGCCTAACTCAAACCTCAACACTAGGAAGGAAAATCAGCCTATGATTTGGGATGGACTCATGAGAAGAGCAGCAGAGGCAGCCAAGTTGTGTCACTTTTGCACTCCCCTAGGGTTGCCTTGAACAGCTGCAATGTGCCTGGAGCTAAGGGCTTCCTAGTTTTAAAAATCCAATCCCAGGGCCTAAGCCTAAGTGTAACCCTAGGAAGGTAAATCAGCCGGGTATTAGGATTCTTCCTAAGGAAAAAGCCGTGAAAGCAGCCATGTTGTGGCACTTCTGCGCTCCCTTTGGGATGCCTTTGGCAGCTGCAGTAAGCCTGGAACTCAGGGCTTCCTGGTTAAAAAAATCCTAGCCCTAGGCTGGAACCACACCTCAAACATAGGCAGATAAATCAGCCTAGGTATAGGGATGGTGCCAAGGAAAAAGCGCTGTGAAAGCAGGCATGTTGTTGCACTTTTTCACTCTCTTTTGGATGCCTTTCACAGCTCCAGTGTGCCTGGAGGTCTGGGCTTCCAGATTTTGAAAATCCTAGCACAAAGCCTACCTCACCCCAAACCGACTAAAACGTGGAAGGCAAATCAGCCAGGAATTAGGGATATTCCCAAAGAAATAGCTGTGGAGGCAGGCATGTTGTGGTACTTTTGTGCACTTCTTGGGTAGTCCTTGGCAGCTGCTGTGTTCTTGGAACTCAGGGCTTTCTGGTTAAAAGAACACTAACCCTAGGCGTAACTCAAACCTCAACGCTAGGAAGGAAAATCAGCCTATGTTTTGGGATGGACTCATGAGAAGGGCACAAGAGGCAGCCAAGTTGTGTCACTTTTGCGACCTTCTTGGGATGACTTGAACAGCTGCAGTGTGACTGGAGCTCAGGGCTTCCTAGTTTTAAATGGTCCTAGCCCTAGGACTAAGCCTAACACAAACCATGGGACGGTAAATCAACCTGGTGTTAGGCTTCTAGCCAAGGAAAAAGCCGTGAAAGCAGCCATGTTGTGTCACTTTTGCACTCTCTTTTGGATGCCTTTCACCGCTCCAGTGTGCCTGGAGGTCTGGGCTTCCTGATTTTAAAAATCCTAGCACTAGGCCTACCTAACCCCAACCCGACGACGTGAAAGGCAAATCAGCCAGGAATTAGGGATGTCCCCAAGGAAATAGCTGTGGAGGCAGGCATGTTGTGGTACTTTTGTGCACTTCTTGGGTAGTCCTTGGCAGCTGCTGTGTTCTTGGAACTCAGGGCTTTCTGGTTAAAAGAACCCTAGCCCTAGGCCTAACTCAAACCTCAACGCCAGGAAGGAAAATCAGCCTATGGTTTGGGATGGACTCATGAGAAGAGCAGCAGAGGCAGCCAAGTTGTGTCACTTTTGCGGCCCTCTTGGGATGCCATGAACAGCTGCAGTGTGCCTGGAGCTAAGGGCTTCCTGCTTTTAAAAATCCTAGCCCAGAACATAAGAGTAACACTAACCCCAGGAAGGTACATCAGCCGGGTATTAGGGTTCTTCCTAAGGAAAAAGCCGTGAAAGCTGCCATGCTGTAGCACTTCTCCGCTCCCTTTGAAATGTCTTTGGCAGTAGCAGTAAGCCTGGAGCTCGGGGCTTCCTGGTTAAAAAAATCCTAGCCCTAGGCTGAACCCTAACCCTAACCCTAGGCAGATAAATCAGCCTAGGTATAGGGATGGTGCCAAGGAAAAAGGCGTGAAAGCAGCCATGTTGTGGCACTTTTGCACTCTCTTTTGGATGCCTTTCACAGCTCCAGTGTGCCTGGAGGTCTGGGATTCCGGATTTTAAAAAACCTAGCCCAAGGCAGAAGCGTAAGTTTACCCATAGGAAGGTATATCAGCCGGGTATTAGGGTTTTCTTAAGGAAAATGCTGTGAAAGCAGCCATGTTGTGGCACTTTTGCACTCTTTTTTGGATGCCTTTCACAGCTCCAGTGTGCCTGGAAGTCTGGGCTTCCTGTTTTTAAATATCCTAGCACAAGGCCTACCTCACCCCTAACCGACGACGTGAAAGGCAAATCAGCCAGGAATCAGGGATGTCCCCAAGGAAAAAGCTGTGGAGGCAGGCATGTTGGGGTACTTTTGTGCACTTCTTGGGTAGTCCTTCGCAGCTGCTGTGTTCTTGGAACTCAGGGCTTTCTGGTTAAAAGAACGCTAATCCTAGGCGTATCTCAAACCTCAACGCTAGGAAGGAAAATCAGCCTATTGTTTGGGATGGACTCATGAGAAGAGCAGCAGAGGCAGCCAAGTTGTGTCACTTTTGCGGCCCTCTTGGGATGCCTTGAACAGCTGCAGTGTGCCTGGAGCTAAGGGCTTCGTAGTTTTCAAAATCCTACCCCGAGGCCTAAGCCTAACAGTAACCGTAGGAAAGTAAATCAGCCTGGTGTTAGGCTTCTTACCAAGCAAAAAGCCGTGAAAGCAGCCATGTTGTGCCACTTTTACACTCTTTTTTGGATGCCTTTCACAGTTCCATTGTGCCTGGAGGTCTGGGCTTCCTGATTTTAAAAATCCTAGCACAAGGCCTACCTCACCCCAAACCGACGACGTGAAAGGCAAATCAGCCAGGAATTAGGGATATTCCCAATGAAATAGCTGGGGAGGCAGGCATGTTGTGGTACTTTTGTGCACTTCTTGGCTAGTCCTTGGAGCTGCTGTGTTCTTGGAACTCAGGGCTTTCTGGTTAAAAGAACACCAATCCTAGGCGTAATTCTAACCTCAACGCTAGGAAGGAAAATCAGCCTATGGTTCAGGATGGTCTCATGGAAATAGCAGCAGAGGCAGCCAAGTTGTGTCACTTTTGCGCTCCCCTTGGGAAGCCTTGAACAGCTGCAGTGTGCCTGGAGCTAAAGGCTTCCTAGTTTTAAAAATCCTAGCCCGGGGCCTAAGCCTAACAGTAACCCTAGGAAGGTAAATCAGCCGGGTATTAGGGTTCTTCGTAAGGAAAAAGCCGTGAAAGCAGACATGCTGTAGCACTTCTCCGCTTCCTTTGAAATGTATTTGGCAGCTGCAATAAGCCTGGTACTCAAGGCTTCCTGGTTTAAGTAATCCTAGCCCTAGGCTGAACCCTAACCCTAACCCTAACCCTAACCCTAGGCAGATAAATCAGCCTAGGTATAGGGATGTTGCCAAGGAGAAAGCCGTGAAAGCAGCCATGTTGTGGCACTTTTGCACTCTCTTTTGGATGCCTTTCACAGCTCCACTGTGCCTGGAGGTCTGGGCTTCCTGATTTTAAATGTCCTAGCACAAGGCCTATCTAACCCTAACCTGAAGACGTGAATGGCAAATCAGCCAGGAATTAGGGATATCCCCAAGGAAAAAGCTGTGGAGGCAGGCATGTTGTGGTACTTTTGTGCACTTCTTGGCTAGTCCTTGGCAGCTGCTGTGTTCTTGGAACTCAGGGCTTTCTGGTTAAAAGAACACTAACCCTAGGCGTAACTCAAACCTCAACGCTAGGAAGGAAAATCAGCCTATGGTTTGGGATGGACTCATGAGAAGAGCAGCAGAGGCAGCCAAGTTGTGTCACTTTTGCGCTCCCTTGGGATGCCTTGAACAGCTGCAGTGTGCCTGGAGGTAAGGACTTCCTAGTTTTAAAAATCCTAGCCCAGAGCCTAAGCGTAACTCTAACCCCATAAAGGTAAATCAGCTGGGTATTAGTGTTATTCCTAAGGAAAAAGCCGTAAAAGCTGCCATGCTGTAGCACTTCTCCGCTCCCTTTGAAATGATTTGGCAGCTGCAGTAAGCCTGGAACTCAGGGCTTCCTGGTTAAAAAATCCTAGCCCTAGGCTGAACCCTAACCATAAACCTACGCAGATAAATCAGCCTGGGTATAGGGATGGTGCCAAGGAAAAAGCTGTGAAAGCAGCCATGTTGTCACTTTTGCACTCTCTTTTGGATGCCTTTCACAGCTCCAGTGTGCCTGGAGGTCTGGGCTTCCTGATTTTAAAAATCCTAGCACAAGGCCTACCTAACCACAACCCTAAAACGTGAAAGGCAAATCAGCCAGGAATTAGGGATGTCCCCAAGGAAAGAGCTGTGGAGGCAGGCATGTTGTGGTACTTTTGTGCACTTCTTGGGTAGTCCTTGGCAGCTGCTGTGTTCTTGGAACTCAGGGCTTTCTGGTTAAAAGAACACTAATCCTAGGCGTAACTCAAACCTCAACGCTAGGAAGGAAAATGAGCCTATTGTTTGGGATGGACCCATGAGAAGAGCAGCAGAGGCAGCCAAGTTGTGTCACTTTTGCGACCCTCTTGGGATGCCTTGAACAGCTGCAGTGTGCCTGGAGCTCAGGGCTTCCTAGTTTTCAAAATCCTACCCCGAGGCCTAAGCCTAACACTAACCCTAGGAAGGTAAATCAGCCTGGTGTTAGGCTTCTTGCCAAGGAAAAAGCCGTGAAAGCAGCCATGTTGTGGCACTTTTGCACTCTCTTTTGGATGCCTTTCACAGCTCCACTGTGCCTGGAGGTCTGGGCTTCCTGATTTTAAATGTCCTAGCACAAGGCCTATCTAACCCTAACCTGAAGACGTGAATGGCAAATCAGCCAGGAATTAGGGATATCCCCAAGGAAAAAGCTGTGGAGGCAGGCATGTTGTGGTACTTTTGTGCACTTCTTGGCTAGTCCTTGGCAGCTGCTGTGTTCTTGGAACTCAGGGCTTTCTGGTTAAAAGAACACTAACCCTAGGCGTAACTCAAACCTCAACGCTAGGAAGGAAAATCAGCCTATGGTTTGGGATGGACTCATGAGAAGAGCAGCAGAGGCAGCCAAGTTGTGTCACTTTTGCGCTCCCTTGGGATGCCTTGAACAGCTGCAGTGTGCCTGGAGGTAAGGACTTCCTAGTTTTAAAAATCCTAGCCCAGAGCCTAAGCGTAACTCTAACCCCATAAAGGTAAATCAGCTGGGTATTAGTGTTATTCCTAAGGAAAAAGCCGTAAAAGCTGCCATGCTGTAGCACTTCTCCGCTCCCTTTGAAATGATTTGGCAGCTGCAGTAAGCCTGGAACTCAGGGCTTCCTGGTTAAAAAATCCTAGCCCTAGGCTGAACCCTAACCATAAACCTACGCAGATAAATCAGCCTGGGTATAGGGATGGTGCCAAGGAAAAAGCTGTGAAAGCAGCCATGTTGTCACTTTTGCACTCTCTTTTGGATGCCTTTCACAGCTCCAGTGTGCCTGGAGGTCTGGGCTTCCTGATTTTAAAAATCCTAGCACAAGGCCTACCTAACCACAACCCTAAAACGTGAAAGGCAAATCAGCCAGGAATTAGGGATGTCCCCAAGGAAAGAGCTGTGGAGGCAGGCATGTTGTGGTACTTTTGTGCACTTCTTGGGTAGTCCTTGGCAGCTGCTGTGTTCTTGGAACTCAGGGCTTTCTGGTTAAAAGAACACTAATCCTAGGCGTAACTCAAACCTCAACGCTAGGAAGGAAAATGAGCCTATTGTTTGGGATGGACCCATGAGAAGAGCAGCAGAGGCAGCCAAGTTGTGTCACTTTTGCGACCCTCTTGGGATGCCTTGAACAGCTGCAGTGTGCCTGGAGCTCAGGGCTTCCTAGTTTTCAAAATCCTACCCCGAGGCCTAAGCCTAACACTAACCCTAGGAAGGTAAATCAGCCTGGTGTTAGGCTTCTTGCCAAGGAAAAAGCCGTGAAAGCAGCCATGTTGTGGCACTTTTGCACTCTCTTTTGGATGCCTTTCACAGCTCCACTGTGCCTGGAGGTCTGGGCTTCCTGATTTTAAAAATCCTAGCACAAGGCCTACCTAACCCCAACCTGACGATGTGAAAGGCAAATCAGCCAGGAATTAGGGATGTCCCCAAGGAAATAGCTGTGGAGGCAGGCATGTTGTGGTACTTTTGTGCACTTCTTGGCTAGACCTTCACAACTGCTGTGTACTTGGAACTCAGGGCTTTCTGGTTAAAAGAACACTAACCCTAGGCGTAACTCAAACCTCAATGCTAGAAAGGAAAATCAGCCTATGGTTCGGGATGGACTCATGAGAAGAGCAGCAGAGGCAGCCAAGTTGGGTCAATTTTGCGCTCCCCTTGGAAAGACTTGAACAGCTGCAGTGTGCCTGGAGCTAAGGGCTTCCTGGTTTGAAAAATCCTAGCCCAGGGCCTAAGCCTAACACTAACCCCAGGAAGGTAAATCAGCTGGGTATTAGGGTTATTCCTAAGGAAAAAGCTGTGAAAGTAGCCATGTTGTGGCACTTCTGCGCTCCCTTTGGGATGCCTTTGGCAGCTGCAGTAAGCCTGGAACTCAGGGCTTCCTGGTTAAAAAATCCTAGCCCTAGGCTGAACCCTAACCCTAACCCTAGGCAGATAAATCAGCCTAGGTATAGGGATGGTGCCAAGGAGAAAGCTGTGAAAGCAGCCATGTTGTGGCACTTTTGCACTCTCTTTTGGATGCCTTTCACAGCTCCAGTGTGCCTGGAGGTCTGGGCTTCCTGATTTTAAAAATCCTAGCACAAAGCCTACCTAACCCCAACCCGACGACGTGAAAGGCAAATCAGCCAGGAATTAGGGATGTCCCCAAGGAAAAAGCTGGGGAGGCAGGCATGTTGTGGTACTTTTGTGCACTTCTTGGGTAGTCCTTGGCAGCTGCTGTGTTCTTGGAACTCAGGGCTTTCTGGTTAAAAGGACCCTGACCGTAGGCGTAACTCAAACCTCAACGCTAGGAAGGAAAATCAGCCTATGGTTCAGGATGGTCTCATGGAAATAGCAGCAGAGGCAGCCAAGTTGTGTCACTTTTGCGCTCCCCTTGGGAAGACTTGAACAGCTGCAGTGTGCCTGGAGCTAAGGGCTTCCTAGTTTTAAAAATCCTAGCCCAAGGCCTAAGCCTAACACTAACCCCTGGAAGGTAAATCAGCCAAGTATTCGGGTTCTTCCTAAGGAAAAATCCGTGAAAGCAGCCATGTTGTGGCACTTCTGCGCTCCCTTTGGGATGTCTTTGGCAGCTGCAGTAAGCCTGGAACTCAGGGCTTCCTGGTTAAAAAAATCCTAGCCCTAGGCTGAACCCTAACCCTAACCCTAGGCAGATAAACCAGCCTAGGTATAGGGATGGTGCCAAGGAGAAAGCTGTGAAAGCAGCCATGTTGTGGCACTTGTGCACTCTCTTTTGGATGCCTTTCACAGCTCCACTGTGCCTGGAGGTCTGGGCTTCCTGATTTTAGAAATCCTAACACAAGGCCTACCTAAACCCAACCTGACGACGTGAAAGGCAAATCAGCCAGGAAGTAGGGATGTCCCCAAGGAAATAGCTCTGGAGGCAGGCATGTTGGGGTACTTTTGTGCACTTCTTGGCTAGACCTTCACAACTGCTGTGTACTTGGAACTCAGGGCTTTCTGGTTAAAAGAACACTAACCCTAGGCGTAACTCAAACCTCAATGCTAGAAAGGAAAATCAGCCTATGATTCGGGATGGACTCATGAGAAGAGCAGCAGAGGCAGCCAAGTTGGGTCAATTTTGCGCTCCCCTTGGGAAGATTTGAACAGCTGCAGTGTGCCTGGAGCTAAGGGCTTCCTAGTTTGAAAAATCCTAGCCCAGGGCCTAAGCCTAACACTAACCCCAGGAAGATAAATCAGCTGGGTATTAGGGTTATTTTTAAGGAATAAGCTGTGAAAGTAGCCATGTTGTGGCACTTCTGTGCTCCCTTTGGGATGCCTTTGGCAGCTGCAGTGTGCCTGGAACTCAGGGCTTCCTGGTTAAAAAAATCCTAGCCCTAGGCGGAACCCTAACCCTAACCCTAGGCAGATAAATCAGCCTAGGTATTGGGATGGTGCCAAGGAGAAAGCTGTGAAAACAGCCATGTTGTGGAACTTTTGCACTCTCTTTTGGATGCCTTTCACAGCTCCAGTGTGCCTGGAGGTCTGGGCTTCCTGATTTTAAAAATCCTAGCACAAGGCCTACCAAACCCCAACCCGACGACGTGAAAGGCAAATCAGCCAGGAATTAGGGATGTCCCCAAGAAAAGAGCTGGGGAGGCAGGCATGTTGGGGTACTTTTGTGCACTTCTTGGGTAGTCCTTGGCAGCTGCTGTGTTCTGGGAACTCAGGGCTTTCTGGTTAAAAGGACCCTAACCCTAGGCGTAACTCAAACCTCAACGCTAGGAAGGAAAATCAGCCTATGGTTCAGGATGGTCTCATGGAAATAGCAGCAGAGGCAGCCAAGTTGTGACACTTTTGCGCTCCCCTTGGGAAGACTTGAACAGCTGCAGTGTGCCTGGAGCTAAGGGCTTCCTAGTTTTAAAAATCCTAGCCCAAGGCCTAAGGCTAACACTAACCCCAGGAAGGTAAATCAGCCACGTATTCGGGTTCTTCCTAAGGAAAAAGCTGGGAAATCAGCCATGTTGTGGCACTTCTGCGCTCCCTTTGGGATGTCTTCGGCAGCTGCAGTAAGCCTGGAACTCAGGGCTTCCTGGTTAAAGAAATCCTAGCCCTAGGCTGAACCCTAACCCTAACCCTAGGCAGAAAAACCAGCGTAGGTATAGGGATGGTGCCAAGGAGAAAGCTGTGAAAGCAGCCATGTTGTGGCACTTTTGCACTCTCTTTTGGATGCCTTTCACATCTCCAGTGTGCCTGGAGGTCTGGGCTTCCTGATTTTAAAAATCCTAGCACAAGGCCTACCTAACCACAACCCTAAAACGTGAAAGGCAAATCAGCCAGGAATTAGGGATGTTCCGAAATGAATAGCTGGGGAGGCAGGCATGTTGTGGTACTTTTGTGCACTGCTTTTGTAGTCCTTCGCAGCTGCTGTGTTCTTGGAACTCAGGGCTTTCTGGTTAAAAGAACACTAACCCTAGGCGTAACTCAAACCTCAACGCTAGGAAGGAAAATCAGCCTATTGTTCGGGATGGACTCATGAGAAGAGCACCAGAGGCAGCCAAGTTGTGTCACTTTTGCGGCCCTCTTGGGATGCCTTGAACAGCTGCAGTGTAAATGGAGCTCAGGGCTTCCTAGTTTTAAAAACTCCTAGCCCTAGGACTAAGCCTAACACTAACCCTGGGAAGGTAAATCAGCCTGCTGTTAGGCTTCTTCCCTAGGAAAAAGCTGTAAGGGCAGCCATGTTGTGGCACTTTTGCACTCTCTTTTGGATGCCTTTCACAGCTCCAGTGTGCCTGGAGGTCTGGGCTTCCTGATTTTAAAAATCCTAGCACAAGGCCTACCTAACCACAACCCTAAAACGTGAAAGGGAAATCAGCCAGGAATTAGGGATGTCCCCAAGGAAAGAGCTGTGGAGGCAGGCATGTTGTGGTACTTTTGTGCACTTCTTGGGTAGTCCTTCGCAGCTGCTGTGTTCTTGGAACTCAGGGCTTTCTGGTTAAAAGAACACTAACCCTAGGCGTAACTCAAACCTCAACGCTAGAAAGGAAAATCAGCCTATGGTTCGGGATGGACTCATGAGAAGAGCAGCAGAGGCAGCCAAGTTGTGTCACTTTTGTGCTCCCCTTGGGAAGACATGAACAGCTGCAGTGTGCCTGGAGCTAAGGGCTTCCTGGTTTTAAAAATCCTAGCCCAGAGCCTAAGCCTAACAGTAACCCCAGGAAGGTAGATCAGCTGGGTTTTAGGATTCTTCCTAAGGAAAAAGCCGTGAAAGCAGCCATGTTGTGGCACTACTACGCTCCCTTGGGATGCCTTTGGCAGCTGCAGTAAGCCTGGAACTCAAGGCTTCCTGGTTAAAAAAATCCTAGCCCTAGGCTGAACCCTAACCATAACCCTAGGCAGATAAATCAGCCTAGGTATAGGGATGGTGCCAAGGAGAAAGCTGTGAAAGCAGCCATGTTGTGGCACTTTTGCACTCCCTTTTGGATGCCTTTCACAGCTCCAGTGTGCCTGGAGGTCTGGGCTTCCTGATTTTAAAAATCCTAGCACAAGACCTACCTAACCACAACCCTAAAACGTGAAAGGCAAATCAGCCAGGAATTAGGGGTGTTCCCAAAGGAATAGCTGTGGAGGCAGGCATGTTGTGGTACTTTTGTGCACTTCTTGGGTAGTCCTTGGCAGCTGCTGTGTTCTTGGAACTCAGGGCTTTCTGGTTAAAAGAACACTAACCCTAGGCGTAACTCAAACCTCAACGCTAGGAAGGAAAATCAGCCTATGGTTCAGGATGGTCTCATGAAAATAGCAGCACAGGCAGCCAAGTTGTGTCACTTTTGCGCTCCCCTTGGGAAGACTTGACCAGCTACAGTGTGCCTGGAGCTAAGGGCTTTCTAGTTTTAATAATCCTAGCCCAAGTCCTAAGCCTAACAGTAACCCTAGGAAGGTAAATCAGCCGGGTGTTAGGGTACTCCCTAAGGAAAAAGCCGTGAAAGCAGCCATGTTGTGGCACTTCTGCGCGCCCTTTGGGATGCCTTTGGCAGCTGCAGTAAGCCTGGAACTCAGGGCTTCCTGGTTAAAAAAATCCTAGCCCTAGGCTGAACCCTAACCCTAACCCTAGGCAGATAAATCAGCCTAGGTATAGGGATGGTGCCTAGGAAAAAGCTGTGAAAGCAGCCATGTTGTGGCACTTTTGCACTCTCTTTTGGATGCCTTTCACAGCTCCAGTGTGCCTGGAGGTCTGGGCTTCCTGATTTTAAAAATCCTATCACAAGGCCTACCTAACCCGAACCCGACGACGTGAAAGGCAAATCAGCCAGGAATTAGGGATGTCTACAAGGAAAAAGCTGAGGAGGCAGGCATGTTGTGGTACTTTTGTGCGCTTCTTGGGTAGTCCTTCGCAGCTGCTGTGTTCTTGGAACTCAGGGCTTTCTGGTTAAAAGGAACCTAACCCTAGGCGTAACTCAAACCTCAACGCTAGGAAGGAAAATCAGCCGATGGTTTGGGATGGACTCATGAGAAGAGCAGCAGAGGCAGCCAAGTTGTGTCACTTTTGTGGCCCTCTTGGGATGCCTTGAACAGCTGCAGTGTGCCTGGAGCTCAGGGTTTCCTAGTTTTAAAAATCCTACCCCGAGGCCTAAGCCTAACAGTAATCCTAGGAAGGTAAATAAGCCTGGTGTTAGGCTTCTTGCCAAGGAAAAAGGCGTGAAAGCAGCCATGTTGTGGCACTTTTGCACTCTCTTTTGGATGCCTTTCACAGCTCCAGTGTGCCTGGAGGTCTGGGCTTCCTGATTTTAAAAATCCTAGCACAAGGCCTACCTAACCACAACCCTAAAACGTGAAAGGCAAATCAGCCAGGAATTAGGGATGTTCCCAAATGAATAGCTGGGGAGGCAGGCATGTTGTGGTACTTTTGTGCACTTCTTGGGTAGTCCTTGGCAGCTGCTGTGTTCTTGGAACTCAGGGCTTTCTGGTTAAAAGAACACTAACCCTAGGCGTAACTCAAACCTCAACGCTAGGAAGGAAAATCAGCCTATTGTTCGGGATGGACTCATGAGAAGAGCACCAGAGGCAGCCAAGTTGTGTCACTTTTGCGGCCCTCTTGGGATGCCTTGAACAGCTGCAGTGTGACTGGAGCTCAGGGCTTCCTAGTTTTAAAAAGTCCTAGCCCTAGGACTAAGCCTAACACTAACCCTGGGAATGTAAATCAGCCTGGTGTTAGGCTTCTTGCCAAGGAAAAAGCCGTGAAAGCAGCCATGTTGTGGCACTTTTGCACTCTCTTTTGGATGCCTTTCACAGCTCCCGTGTGCCTGGAGGTCTGGGCTTCCTGATTTTAAAAATCGTAGCACAAGGCCTACCAAACCCCAACCCGACGAGGTGAAAGGCAAATCAGCCAGGAATTAGGGATGTCCCCAGAATGAAGCTGTGGAGGCAGGCATGTTGGGGGACATTTGTGCACTTCTTGGCTAGTACATCGCAGCTGCTGTGTTCTTGGAACTCAGGGCTTTCTGGTTAAAAGAACACTAACCCTAGGCGTAACTCAAACCTCAACGCTAGAAAGGAAAACCAGCCCATGGTTTGGGATGGACTCATGAGAATAGCAGCAGAGGCAGCCAAGTTGTGTCACTTTGCGCTCCCCTTGGGAAGACTTGAACAGCTGCAGTGTGCCTGGAGCTAAGGGCTTCCTAGTTTTAATAATCCTAACCCAAGGCCTAAGCCTAACAGTAACCATAGGAAGGTAAATCAGCTGGGTATTAGGGCCCTTCCTAAGGAAAAAGCCGTGAAAGCAGCCATGCTGTGGCACTTGTGCGCTCCCTTTCAAATGTCTTTGGCAGCTGCAGTAAGCCTGGAACTCAGGGCTTCCTGGTTAAAGAAATCCTTGCCCTAGGTTGAACCCTAACCCTAACCCTAGGCAGATAAATCAGCCTAGGTATAGGGATGGTGCCAAGGAGAAAGCTGTGAAAGCAGCCATGTTGTGGCACTTTTGTACTCTCTTTTGGATGCCTTTCACAGCTCCAGTGTGCCTGGAGGTCTGGGCTTCCTGATTTTAAAAATCCTATCACAAGGTCTACCTAACCCCAACCCGACGACGTGAAAGGCAAATCAGCCAGGAATTAGGGATGTCTACAAGGAAAAAGCTGAGGAGGCAGGCATGTTGTGGTACTTTTGTGCACTGCTTTTGTAGTCCTTCGCAGCTGCTGTGTTCTTGGAACTCAGGGCTTTCTGGTTAAAAGGAACCTAACCCTAGGCGTAACTCAAACCTCAACGCTAGGAAGGAAAATCAGCCTATGGTTTGGGATGGACTCATGAGAAGAGCAGCAGAGGCAGCCAAGTTGTGTCACTTTTGCGGCCCTCTTGGGATGCCTTGAACAGCTGCAGTGTGCCTGGAGCTCAGGGTTTCCTAGTTTTAAAAATCCTACCCCGAGGCCTAAGCCTAACAGTAATCCTAGGAAGGTAAATAAGCCTGGTGTTAGGCTTCTTGCCAAGGAAAAAGGCATGAAAGCAGCCATGTTGTGGCACTTTTGCACTCTCTTTTGGATGCCTTTCACAGCTTCAGTGTGCCTGGAGGTCTGGGCTTCCTGATTTTAAAAATCCTAGCACAAGGCCTACCTAACCACAACCCTAAAACGTGAAAGGCAAATCAGCCAGCAATTAGGGATGTTCCCAAATGAATAGCTGGGGAGGCAGGCATGTTGTGGTACTTTTGTGCACTTCTTGGGTAGTCCTTGGCAGCTGCTGTGTTCTTGGAACTCAGGGCTTTCTGGTTAAAAGAACACTAACCCTAGGCCTAACTCAAACCTCAACGCTAGGAAGGAAAATCAGCCTATTGTTCGGGATGGACTCATGAGAAGAGCACCAGAGGCAGCCAAGTTGTGTCACTTTTGCGGCCCTCTTGGGATGCCTTGAACAGCTGCAGTGTGCCTGGAGCTCAGGGCTTCCTAGTTTTAAAAAGTCCTAGCCCTAGGACTAAGCCTAACACTAACCCTGGGAAGGTAAATCAGCCTGGTGTTAGGCTTCTTGCCAAGGAAAAAGCCGTGAAAGCAGCCATGTTGTGGCACTTTTGCACTCTCTTTTGGATGCCTTTCACAGCTCCAGTGTGCCTGGAGGTCTTGGCTTCCTGATTTTAAAAATCGTAGCACAAGGCCTACCAAACCCCAACCCGACGAGGTGAAAGGCAAATAAGCCAGGAATTAGGGATGTCCCCAATATAAAGCTGTGGAGGCAGGCATGTTGGGGTACATTTGTGCACTTCTTGGCTAGTACATCGCAGCTGCTGTGTTCTTGGAACTCAGGGCTTTCTGGTTAAAAGAACACTAACCCTAGGCGTAACTCAAACCTCAACGCTAGAAAGGAAAATCAGCCCATGGTTTGGGATGGACTCATGAGAATAGCAGCAGAGGCAGCCAAGTTGTGTCACTTTGCGCTCCCCTTGGGAAGACTTGAACAGCTGCAGTGTGCCTGGAGCTAAGGGCTTCCTAGTTTTAATAATCTTAACCCAAGGCCTAAGCCTAACAGTAACCCTAGGAAGGTAAATCAGCTGGGTATTAGGGTCCTTCCTAAGGAAAAAGCCGTGAAAGCAGCCATGCTGTGGCACTTGTGCGCTCCCTTTCAAATGTCTTTGGCAGCTGCAGTAAGCCTGGAACTCAGGGCTTCCTGGTTAAAGAAATCCTTGCCCTAGGCTGAACCCTAACCCTAACCCTAGGCAGATAAATCAGCCTAGGTATAGGGATGGTGCCAAGGAGAAAGCTGTGAAAGCAGCCATGTTGTGGCACTTTTGTACTCTCTTTTGGATGCCTTTCACAGCTCCAGTGTGCCTGGAGGTCTGGGCTTCCTGATTTTAAAAATCCTAGCACAAGGCCTACCTAACCACAACCCTAAAACGTGAAAGGCAAATCAGCCAGGAATTCGGGATGTTCCGAAATGAATAGCTGGGGAGGCAGGCATGTTGTGGTACTTTTGTGCACTGCTTTTGTAGTCCTTCGCAGCTGCTGTGTTCTTGGAACTCAGGGCTTTCTGGTTAAAAGAACACTAACCCTAGGCATAACTCAAACCTCAACGCTAGGAAGGAAAATCAGCCTATGGTTCGGGATGGACTCATGAGAAGAGCAGCAGAGGCAGCCAAGTTGTGTCACTTTTGTGGCCCTCTTGGGATGCCTTGAACAGCTGCAGTGTGCCTGGAGCTAAGGGCTTCCTAGTTTTAAATAGTCCTAGCCCTAGGGCTAAGCCTAACACTAACCCTGGGAAGGTAAACCAGCCTAGTTTTAGGCTTCTTACCAAGGAAAAAGCCGTGAAAGCAGCCATGTTGTGGCACTTTTGCAGTCTCTTTTGGATGCCTTTCACAGCTCCAGTGTGCCCGGAGGTCTGGGCTTCCTGATTTTAAAAATCCTAGCACAAGGCCTACCTAACCCTAAACTGACGACGTGAAAGGCAAATCAGCCAGGAATTAGGGATGTCCCCAAGGAAAAAGCTGTGGAGGCAGGGATGTTGGGGTACTTTTGTGCACTTCTTGGGTAGTCCTTCGCAGCTGCTGTGTTCTTGGAACTCAGGGCTTTCTGGTTAAAAGAACCCTAACGCTAGGACTAACTCAAACCTTAACGCTAGGAAGGAAAATCAGCCTATGGTTCGGGATGGACTCATGAGAAGAGCAGCAGAGGCAGCCAAGTTGTGTCACTTTTGTGCTCCCCTTGGGAAGACATGAACAGCTGCAGTGTGCCTGGAGCTAAGGGCTTCCTGGTTTTAAAAATCCTAGCCCAGAGCCTAAGCCTAACAGTAACCCCAGGAAGGTAGATCAGCTGGGTTTTAGGATTCTTCCTAAGGAAAAAGCCGTGAAAGCAGCCATGTTGTGGCACTACTACGCTCCCTTTGGGATGCCTTTGGCAGCTGCAGTAAGCCTGGAACTCAAGGCTTCCTGGTTAAAAAAATCCTAGCCCTAGGCTGAACCCTAACCTTAACCCTAGGCAGATAAATCAGCCTAGGTATAGTGATTGTGCCAAGGAGAAAGCTGTGAAAGCAGCCATGTTGTGGCACTTTTGCACTCTCTTTTGGATGCCTTTCACAGCTCCAGTGTGCCTGGAGGTCTGGGCTTCCTGATTTTAAAAATCCTAGCACAAGACCTACCTAACCCCAACCCTAAAACGTGAAAGGCAAATCAGCCAGGAATTAGGGGTGTTCCCAAAGCAATAGCTGTGGAGGCAGGCATGTTGTGCTACTTTTGTGCACTTCTTGGGTAGTCCTTCGCAGCTTCTGTGTTCTTGGAACTCAGGGCTTTCTGGTTAAAAGAACACTAACCCTAGGCGTAACTCAAACCTCAATGCTAGGAAGGAAAATCAGCCTATGGTTCAGGATGGTCTCATGGAAATAGCAGCAGAGGCAGCCAAGTTGTGTCACTTTTGCGCTCCCCTTGGGAAGACTTGACCAGCTACAGTGTGCCTGGAGCTAAGGGCTTTCTAGTTTTAATAATCCTAGCCCAAGGCCTAAGCCTAACAGTAACCCTAGGAAGGTAAATCAGCCGGGTGTTAGGGTACTCCCTAAGGAAAAAGCCGTGTATGCAGCCATGTTGTGGCACTTCTGCGCGCCCTTTGGGATGCCTTTGGCAGCTGCAGTAAGCCTGGAACTCAGGGCTTCCTGGTTTAAAAAATCCTAGCCCTAGGCTGAACCCTAACCCTAACCCTAGGCAGATAAATCAGCCTAGGTATAGGGATGGTGCCAAGGAAAAATCTGTGAAAGCAGCCATGTTGTGGCACTTTTGCACTCTCTTTTGGATGCCTTTCACAGCTCCAGTGTGCCTGGAGGTCTGGGCTTCCTGATTTTAAAAATCCTATCACAAGACCTACCTAACCCCAACCCGACGACGTGAAAGGCAAATCAGCCAGGAATTAGGGATGTCTACAAGGAAAAAGCTGAGGAGGCAGGCATGTTGGGGTACTTTTGTGCGCTTCTTGGGTAGTCCTTCGCAGCTGCTGTGTTCTTGGAAATCAGGGCTTTCTGGTTAAAAGGAACCTAACCCTAGGCGTAACTCAAACCTCAACGCTAGGAAGGAAAATCAGCCTATGGTTTGGGAAGGACTCATGAGAAGAGCAGCAGAGGCAGCCAAGTTGTGTCACTTTTGCGGCCCTCTTGGGATGCCTTGAAAAGCTGCAGTGTACCTGGATCTCAGGGTTTCCTAGTTTTAAAAATCCTACCCCGAGGCCTAAGCCTAACAGTAATCCTAGGAATGTAAATAAGCCTGGTGTTAAGCTTCTTGCCAAGGAAAAAGCCGTGAAAGCAGCCATGTTGTGGCACTTTTGCACTCTCTTTTGGATGCCTTTCACAGCTCCAGTGTGCCTGGAGGTCTGGGCTTCCTGATTTTAAAAATCCTAGCACAAGGCCTACCTAACCACAACCCTAAAACGTGAAAGGCAAATCAGCCAGCAATTAGGGATGTTCCCAAATGAATAGCTGGGGAGGCAGGCATGTTGTGGTACTTTTGTGCACTTCTTGGGTAGTCCTTCGCAGCTGCTGTGTTCTTGGAACTCAGGGCTTTCTGGTTAAAAGAACACTAACCCTAGGCCTAACTCAAACCTCAACGCTAGGAAGGAAAATCAGCCTATTGTTCGGGATGGACTCATGAGAAGAGCACCAGAGGCAGCCAAGTTGTGTCACTTTTGCGGCCCTCTTGGGATGCCTTGAACAGCTGCAGTGTGACTGGAGCTCAGGGCTTCCTAGTTTTAAAAAGTCCTAGCCCTAGGACTAAGCCTAACACTAACCCTGGGAAGGTAAATCAGCCTGGTGTTAGGCTTCTTGCCAAGGAAAAAGGCGTGAAAGCAGCCATGTTGTGGCACTTTTGCACTCTCTTTTGGATGCCTTTCACAACTCCAGTGTGCCTGGAGGTCTGGGTTTCCGGATTTTAAAAATCTTATCCCAAGGCAGAAGCCTAAGTTTACCCCTAGGAAGGTAAATCAGCCGGGTATTAGGGGTTTTCTTAAGGAAAATGCTGTGAAAGCTGCCATGTTGTGGCACTTTTACACCCTTTTTTGGATGCCTTTCACAGCTCCAGTGTGCCTGGAGGTCTGGGCTTCCTGATTTTAAAAATCCTAGCACAAGGCCTACCTAACCACAACCCGACGACGTGAAAGGCAAACCAGGAAGGAATTAGGGATGTTCCCAAATGAATAGCTGGGGAGGCAGGCATGTTGTGGTATTTTTGTGCACTTCTTGGCTAGTCCTTCGCTGCTGCTGTGTTCTTGGAACTCAGGGCTTTCTGGTTAAAAGAACACTAACACTAGGACTAACTCAAACCTCAACGCTAGGAAGGAAAATCAGCCTATGGTTCAGGATGGACTCATGAGAAGAGCAGCAGAGGCAGCCAAGTTGTGTCACTTTTGCGGCCCTCTTGGGATGCCTTGAACAGCTGCAGTGTGCCTGGAGCTCACGGCTTCCTAGTTTTCAAAATCCTAGCCCAAGGCCTAAGCCTAACAGTAACCCTGGTAAGGAAAATCAGCCTGGTGTTAGGCTTCTTGCCAAGGAAAAAGGCGTGAAAGCAGCCATGTTGTGGCACTTTTGCACTCTCTTTTGGATGCCTTTCACAGCTCCCGTGTGCCTGGAGGTCTGGGCTTCCTGATTTTAAAAATCGTAGCACAAGGCCTACCAAACCCCAACCCGACGAGGTGAAAGGCAAATCAGCCAGGAATTAGGGATGTCCCCAATATAAAGTTGTGGAGGCAGGCATGTTGGGGTACATTTGTGCACTTCTTGGCTAGAACATCGCAGCTGCTGTGTTCTTGGAACTCAGGGCTTTCTGGTTAAAAGAACACTAAACCTAGGCGTAACTCAAACCTCAACGCTAGAAAGGAAAATCAGCCCATGGTTTGGGATGGACTCATGAGAATAGCGGCAGAGGCAGCCAAGTTGTGTCACTTTGCGCTCCCCTTGGGAAGACTTGAACAGCTGCAGTGTGCCTGGAGCTAAGGGCTTCCTAGTTTTAATAATCCTAACCCAAGGCCTAAGCCTAACAGTAACCCTAGGAAGGTAAATCAGCTGGGTATTAGGGTCCTTCCTAAGGAAAAAGCCGTGAAAGCAGCCATGCTGTGGCACTTCTGCGCTCCCTTTCAAATGTCTTTGGCAGCTGCAGTAAGCCTGGAACTCAGGGCTTCCTGGTTAAAGAAAACCTAGCCCTAGGCTAAACCCTAACCCTAACCGTAGGCAGATAAATCAGCCTAGGTATAGGGATGGTGCCAAGGAGAAAGCTGTGAAAGCAGCCATGTTGTGGCACTTTTGCACTCTCTTTTGGATGCCTTTCACAGCTCCAGTGTGCCTGGAGGTCTGGGCTTCCTGATTTTAAAAATCCTAGCACAAGGCCTACCTCACCACAACCCTAAAACGTGAAAGGCAAATCAGCCAGGAATTCGGGATGTTCCCAAATGAATAGCTGGGGAGGCAGGCATGTTGTGGTACTTTTGTGCACTTCTTGGGTAGTCCTTCACAGCTGCTGTGTTCTTGGAACTCAGGGCTTTCTGGTTAAAAGAACACTAACCCTAGGCCTAACTCAAATCTCAACGCTAGGAAGGAAAATCAGCCTATTGTTCGGGATGGACTCATGAGAAGAGCACCAGAGGCAGCCAAGTTGTGTCACTTTTGTGGCCCTCTTGGGATGCCTTGAACAGCTGCAGTGTGACTGGAGCTCAGGGCTTTCAAGTTTTAATAATCCTAACCCAAGGCCTAATCCTAACACTAACCCTGGGAAGGTAAATCAGCCTGGTGTTAGGCTTCTTGCCAAGGAAAAAGGCGTGAAAGCAGCCATGTTGTGGCACTTTTGCACTCTCTTTTGGATGCCTTTCACAGCTCCAGTGTGCCTGGAGGTCTGGGTTTCCGGATTTTAAAAATCTTATCCCAAGGCAGAAGCCTAATTTTACCCCTAGGAAGGTAAATCAGCCGGGTATTAGGGGTTTTCTTAAGGAAAATGCTGTGAAAGCTGGCATGTTGTGGCACTTTAACACTCTTTTTTGGATGCCTTTCACAGCTCCAGTGTGCCTGGAGGTCTGGGCTTCCTGATTTTAAAAATCCTAGCACAAGGCCTACCTAACCCCAACCCGACGACGTGAAAGGCAAATCAGCCAGGAATTAGGGATGTTCCCAAATGAATAGCTGGGGAGGCAGGCATGTTGTGGTATTTTTGTGCACTTCTTGGCTAGTCCTTCGCTGCTGCTCTGTTCTTGGAACTCAGGGGTTTCTTGCTCAAAGTACACTAACCCTAGGCGTAACTCAAACCTCAACGCTAGGAAGGAAAATCAGCCTATGGTTTGGGATGGACTCATGAGAAGAGCAGCAGAGGCAGCCAAGTTGTGTCACTTTTGCGGCCCTCTTGGGATGCCTTGAACAGCTGCAGTGTGCCTGGAGCTCAGGGCTTCCTAGTTTTCAAAATCCTAGCCCAAGGCCTAAGCCTTACAGTAACCCTGGTAAGGAAAATCAGCCTGGTGTTAGGCTTCTTGCCAAGGAAAAAGGCGTGAAAGCAGCCATGTTGTGGCACTTTTGCACTCTCTTTTGGATGCCTTTCACAGCTCCCATGTGCCTGGAGGTCTGGGCTTCCTGATTTTAAAAATCCTAGCACAAGGCCTACCAAACCCCAACCCGACGAGGTGAAAGGCAAATCAGCCAGGAATTAGGGATGTCCCCAATAAAAAGCTGGGGAGGCAGGCATGTTGGGGTACATTTGTGCACTTCTTGGCTAGTACATCGCAGCTGCTGTGTTCTTGGAACTCAGGGCTTTCTGGTTAAAAGAACACTAACCCTAGGCCTAACTCAAACCTCAACGCTAGGAAGGAAAATCAGCACATGGTTTGGGATGGACTCATGAGAATAGCAGCAGAGGCAGCCAAGTTGTGTCACTTTGAGCTCCCCTTGGGAAGACTTGAACAGCTGCAGTGTGCCTGGAGCTAAGGGCTTCCTAGTTTTAATAATCCTAGCCCTAGGCCTAAGCCTAACACACACCCAGGGAAGGTAAACCAGCCTGGTGTTAGGCTTCTTGCCAAGGAAAAAGCTGTGAAAGCAGCCATGTTGTGGCACTTTTGCACTCTCTTTTGGATGACTTTCACAGCTCCAGTGTGCCTGGAGGTCTTGGCTTCCTGATTTTTAAAATCCTAACCCAAGGCAGAAGCCTAAGTTTACCCCTAGGAAGGTAAATCAGCCGGGTGTTAGGGTTTTTCTTAAGGAGAAAGCTGTGAAAGCAGCCCTGTTGTGGCACTTTTGCACTCTCTTTTGGATGCCTTTCACAGCTCCAGTGTGCCTGGAGGTCTGGGCTTCCTGATTTTAAAAATCCTAGCACAAGGCCTACCTAACCACAACCCTAAAACGTGAAAGGCAAATCAGCCAGGAATTAGGGATGTCCCCAAAGAAATAGCTGGGGAGGCAGGCATGTTGTGGTACTTTTGTGCACTTCTTGGGTAGTCCTTCGCAGCTGCTGTGTTCTTGGAACTCAGGGCTTTCTGGTTAAAAGAACACTAACCCTAGGCGTAACTCAAACCTTTCGCTAGGAGGGAAAATCAGCCTATGGTTCGGGATGGTCTCATGGAAATAGCAGCAGAGGCAGCCAAGTTGTGTCACTTTTGCGCTCCCCTTGGGAAGACTTGAACAGCTGCAGAGTGCCTGGAGCTAAGGGCTTCCTAGTTTTAAAAATCCTAGCCCGAGGGCCTAAGCGTAACAATAACCCTAGGTAGGTAAATCAGACGGGTATTAGGGTTCTTCCTCAGGTAAAAGCCGTGTAAGCAGCCATGCTGTGGCATTTATCCGCACCCTTTGAAAAGCCTTTGGCATCTGCAGTAAGCCTGGAACTCAGGGCTTCCTGGTTAAAAATATCCTAGCCCAAGTCTGAACCCTAACCCTAACCCTAGGCAGATAAATCAGCCTAGGTATAGGGATGGTGCCCAGGAAAAAGCTGTGAAAGCAGCCATGTTGTGGCAGTTTTGGACTCCCTTTTGGATGCCTTTCACAGCTCCAGTGTGCCTGGAGGTCTGGGCTTCCTGATTTTAAAAATCCTAGCACAAGGCCTACCTAACCCCAACCCGACGACGTGAAAGGCAAATCAGCCAGGAATTAGGGATGTTCCCAAAGAAATAGCTGTGGAGGCAGGCATGTTGTGGTACTTTTGTGCACTTCTTGGGTAGTCCTTCGCAGCTGCTGTGTTCTTGGAACTCAGGGCTTTCTGGTTAAAAGAACACTAACCCTAGGCCTAACTCAAACCACAACGCTAGGAAAGAAAATCAGCCTATGGTTTGGGATGGACTCATGAGAAGAGCAGCAGAGGCAGCCAAGTTGTGTCACTTTTGCGGCCCTCTTGGGCTGCCTTGAACAGCTGCAGTGTGCCTGGAGCTAAGGGCTTCCTGGTTTTAAAAATCCTAGCCCAAGGCCTAAGCCTAACACTAACCCCAGGAAGGTAAATCAGCCGGGTATTAGGGTTCTTCCTAAGGAAAAAGCCGTGAAAGCAGCCATGTTGTGGCACTTCTGTGCTCCCTTTGGGATGCCTTTGGCAGCTGCAGTAAGCCTGGAACTCTGGGCTTCCTGGTTAAAATAATCCTAGCCCTAGGCTGAACCCTAACCCTAACCCTAGGCAGATAAATTAGCCTAGGTATAGGGATGGTGCCAAGGAGAAAGCTGTGAAAGCAGCCATGTTGTGGCACTTTTGCACTCTCTTTTGGATGCCTTTCACAGCTCCAGTGTGCCTGGAGGTCTGGGCTTCCTGATTTTTAAAATCCTAACACAAGGCCTACTTAACCCCATCCCTAAAACATGAAAGGCAAATCAGCCAGGAATTAGGGATGTCCCCAAGGAAATAGCTGTGGAGGCAGGCATGTTGTGGTACTTTTGTGCATTTCTTGGGTAGTCCTTCGCAGCTGCTGTGTTCTTGGAACTCAGGGCTTTCTGGTTAAAAGAACACTAACCGTAGGTGTAACTCAAACCTTTCGCTAGGAGGGAAAATCAGCCTATGGTTCGGGATGGTCCCATGGAAATAGCAGCAGAGGCAGCCAAGTTGTGTCACTTTTGCGGTCCCCTTGGGAAGACTTGAACAGCTGCAGTGTGCCTGGAGCTAAGGGCTTCCTAGTTTTAAAAATACTAGCCCGCGGGCCTAAGGGTAACAGTAACCCTAGGAAGGTAAATCGGAGGGGTATTAGGGTTCTTCCTAAGGAAAAAGCCGTGAAAGCAGCCATGTTGTGGCACTTCTGCGCTCCCTTTGGGATGCCTTTCACAGCTGCAGTAAGCGTGCAACTCAGGGCTTCCTGGTTAAAAAAATCCTAGCCCTAGGCTGAACCCTAACCCTAACCCTAGGCAGATAAATCAGCCTAAGTATAGGGATGCTGCCAAGGAGAACGCTGTGAAAGCAGCCATGCTGTGGCACTTCTGCGCTCCCTTTCAAATGTTTTTGGCAGCTGCAATAAGCCTGGAACTCAGGGCTTCCTGGTTAAAGAAATCCTAACCCTAGGCTGAACCCTAACCCTAACCCTAGACAGATAAATCAGCCTAGGTATAGGGATGGTGCCAAGGAGAAAGCTGTGAAAGCAGCCATGTTGTGGCACTTTTGCACTCTCTTTTGGATGCCTTTCACAGCTCCAGTGTGCCTGGAGGTCTGGGCTTCCTGATTTTAAAAATCCTAGCACAAGGCCTACCTCACCAGAACCCTAAAACGTGAAAGGCAAATCAGCCAGCAATTAGGAATGTTCCCAAATGAATAGCTGGGGAGGCAGGCATGTTGTGGAACTTTTGTGCACTTCTTGGGTAGTCCTTTGCAGCTGCTGTGTTCTTGGAACTCAGGGCTTTCTGGTTAAAAGAACACTAACCCTAGGCCTAACTCAAACCTCAACGCTAGGAAGGAAAATCAGCCTATTGTTCGGGATGGACTCATGAGAAGAGCAGCAGAGGCAGCCAAGTTGTGTCACTTTTGTGGCCCTCTTGGGATGCCTTGAACAGCTGCAGTGTGACTGGATCTCAGGGTTTCCTAGTTATAAAAAGTACTAGCCCTAGGACTAAGCCTAACACTAACCCTGGGAAGGTAAATCAGCCTGGTGTTAGGCTTCTTGCCAAGGAAAAAGGGGCGAAAGCAGCCATGTTGTGGCACTTTTGCACTCTTTTTTGGATGCCTTTCACAGCTCCAGTGTGCCTGGAGGTCTGGGCTTCCTGATTTTAAAAATCCTAGCACAAGGCCTACCAAACCCCAACCCGACGAGGTGAAAGGCAAATCTGCCAGGAATTAGAGATGTCCCCAATAAAAAGCTGGGGAGGCAGGCATGTTTGGGTACATTTGTGCACTTCTTGGCTAGTACATCGCAGCTGCTGTGTTCTTGGAACTCAGGGCTTTCTGGTTAAAAGAACACTAACCCTAGGCCTAACTCTAACCTCAACGCTAGGAAGGAAAATCAGCACATGGTTTGGGATGGACTCATGAGAATAGCAACAGAGGCAGCCAAGTTGTGTCACTTTGCGCTCCCCTTGGGAAGACTTGAACAGCTGCAGTGTGCCAGGAGCTAAGGGCTTCCTAGTTTTAATAATCCTAACCCTAGGCCTCAGCTTAACAGTAACCCCAGGAAGGTAAATCAGCTGGGTAATAGGGTCCTTCCTAAGGAAAAAGCCGTGAAAGCAGCCATGCTGTGGCACTTCTGCGCTCCCTTTCAAATTTCTTTGGCAGCTGCAGTAAGCCTGGAACTCAGGGCTTCCTGGTTAAAGAAATCCTAGCCCTAGGCTGAACCCTAACCCTAACCCTAGGCAGATAAATCAGTCTAGGTATAGAGATGGTGCCAAGGAGAAAGCTGTGAAAGCAGCCATGTTGTGGCACTTTTGCACTCTCTTTTGGATGCCTTTCACAGCTCCAGTGTGCCTGGAGGTCTGGGCTTCCTGATTTTAAAAATCCTAACACAAGGCGTACTTCACCCCAACCCGACGACGTGAAAGGCAAATCAGCCAGGAATTAGGGATGTCCCCAAGGAAAAAGCTGTTGAGGCCGGCATGTTGTGGTACTTTTGTGAACTTCTTGGGTAGTCCTTGGCAGCTGCTGTGTTCTTGGAACTCAGGGCTTTCTGGTTAAAAGAACCCAAACCCTAGGCCTAACTCAAACCTCAACGCTAGGAAGGAAAATCAGCCTATGGTTTGGGATGGACTCATGAGAAGAGCAGCAGAGGCAGCCAAGTTGTGTCACTTTTGTGGCCCTCTTGGGATGCCTTGAACAGCTGCAGTGTGCCTGGAGCTCAGGGCTTCCTAGTTTTAAAAATCCTACCCCGAGGCCTAAGCCTAACAGTAAGCCTGGGAAGGTAAATCAGCTGGGTAATAGGCTTCTTGCCAAGGAAAAAGGCGTGAAAGCAGCCATGTTGTGGCACTTTTGCACTCTCTTTTGGATGCCTTTCACAGCTCCAGTGTGCCTGGAGGTCTGGGCTTCCTGATTTTAAAAATACTAGCACAAGGCCTACCTAACCACAACCCTAAAATGTGAAAGGCAAATCAGCCAGGAATTAGGGATGTCCCAAAGAAATAGCTGTGGAGGCAGGCATGTTGTGGTACTTTTGTGCACTTCTTGGGTAGTCCTTCGCAGCTGCTGTGTTCTTGGAACTCAGGGCTTTCTGGTTAAAAGAACACTAACCCTAGGCGTAACTCAAACCTTTCGCTAGGAGGGAAAATCAGCCTATGGTTCGGGATGGTCTCATGGAAATAGCAGCAGAGGCAGCCAAGTTGTGTCACTTGTGCGCTCCCCTTGGAAGACTTGAACAGCTGCAGAGTGCCTGGAGCTAAGGGCTTCCTAGTTTTAAAAATCCTAGCCCGAGGGCCTAAGCGTAACAGTAACGCTAGGTAGGTAAATCAGACGGGTATTAGGGTTCTTCCTCAGGTAAAAGCCGTGTAAGCAGCCATGCTGTGGCATTTCTCCGCACCATTTGAAATGTCTTTGGCAGCTGCAGTAAGCCTGGAACTCAGGGCTTCCTGGTTAAAAATATCCTAGCCCTAGGCTGAACCCTAACCCTAACCCTAGGCAGATAAATCAGCCTAGGTATAGGGATGGTGCCCAGGAAAAAGCTGTGAAAGCAGCCATGTTGTGGCACTTTTGCACTCTCTTTTGGATGCCTTTCACAGCTCCAGTGTGCCTGGAGGTCTGGGCTTCCTGATTTTAAAAATCCTAGCACAAGGCCTACCTAACCCCAACCCGACGACGTGAAAGGCAAATCAGCCAGGAATTAGAGATGTCCCCAAGGAAAAAGCTGTTGAGGCCGGCATGTTGTGGGACTTTTGTGCACTTCTTGGGTAGTCCTTCGTAGCTGCTGTGGTCTTGGAACTCAGGGCTTTCCGGTTAAAAGGACACTAACCCTAGGCGTAACTCAAACCTCAACGCTAGGAAGGAAAATCAGCCTATGGTTTGGGATGGACTCATGAGAAGAGCAGCAGAGGCAGCCAAGTTGTGTCACTTTGCAGCCCTCTTGGGCTGCATTAAACAGCTGCAGTGTGCCTGGAGCTAAGGGCTTCCTAGTTTTAAAAATCCTAGCCCAAGACCTAAGCCTAACACTAACCCCAGGAAGGTAAATCACCCGGGCATTACTATTCTTCCTAAGGAAAAAGCCGTGAAAGTAGCCATGTTGTGGCACTTCTGCGCTCCCTTTGGGATGCCTTTGGCAGCTGCAGTAAGCCTGGAACTCAGGGATTCCTGGTTAAAGAAATCCTAGCCCTAGGCTGAACCCTAACCCTATCCCTAGGCAGATAAATCAGCCTAGGTATAGGGATGGTGCCAAGGAGAAAGCTGTGAAAACAGCCATGTTGTGGCACTTTTGCACTCTCTTTTGGATGCCTTTCACAGCTCCAGTGTGCCTGGAGGTCTGGGCTTCCTGATTTTAAAATCCTAGCACAAGGCCTACCTGACCCCAACTCGACGAGGTGAAAGGCAAATCTGCCAGGAATTAGGGATGTCCCCAAGGAAAAAGCTGTGGAGGCAGGCATGTTGTGGTACTTTTGTGCACTTGTTGGGTAGTCCTTGGCAGCTGCTGTGTTCTTGGAACTCAGGGCTTTCTGGTTAAAAGAACACTAACCCTAGGCCTAACTCAAACCTCAACGCTAGGAAAGAAAATCAGACTATGGTTCGGGATGGTCTCATGAGAAGAGCAGCAGCGGCAGACAAGTTGTGTCACTTTTGCGGCCCTCTTGGGATGCCTTGAACAGCTGCAGTGTGCCTGGAACTCAGGGCTTCCTAGTTTTAATAATCCTAGCACTAGGCCTAAGCCTAACACACACCCAGGGAAGGTAAACCAGCCTGGTGTTAGGCTTCTTGCCAAGGAAAAAGCTGTGAAAGCAGCCATGTTGTGGCACTTTTGCACTCTCTTTTGGATGACTTTCACAGCTCCAGTGTGCCTGGAGGTCGTGGCTTCCTGATTTTTAAAATCCTAACCCAAGGCAGAAGCCTAAGTTTACCCCTAGGAAGGTAAATCAGCCGGGTGTTAGGGTTTTTCTTAAGGAAAAAGCTGTGAAAGCAGCCATGTTGTGGCACTTTTGCACTCTCTTTTGGATGCCTTTCACAGCTCCAGTGTGCCTGGAGGTCTGGGCTTCCTGATTTTAAAAATCCTAGCACAAGGCCTACCAAACGCCAACCCGACGACGTGAAAGGCAAACCAGGAAGGAATTAGGGATGTTCCCAAAGAAATAGCTGTGGAGGCAGGCATGTTGTGGTACTTTTGTGCACTTCTTGGGTAGTCCTTCGCAGCTGCTGTGTTCTTGGAACTCAGGGCTTTCTGGTTAAAAGAACACTAACCCTAGGCGTAACTCAAACCTTTCGCTAGGAGGGAAAATCAGCCTATGGTTCGGGATGGTCTCATGGAAATAGCAGCAGAGGCAGCCAAGTTGTGTCACTTTTGCAGCCCTCTTGGGCTGCCTTGAACAGCTGCAGTGTGCCTGGAGCTAAGGGCTTCCTAGTTTAAAAATCCTAGCCCGAGGGCCTAAGTGTAACAGTAACCCTAGGTAGGTAAATCAGACGGGTATTAGGGTTCTTCCTCAGGTAAAAGCCGTGTAAGCAGCCATGCTGTGGCATTTCTCCGCACCCTTTGAAACGCCTTTGGCAGCTGCAGTAAGCCTGGAACTCAGGGCTTCCTGGTTAAAAAAATCCTAGCCCTAGGCTGAACCCTAACCCTAACCCTAGGCAGATAAATCAGCCTAGGTATAGGGATGTTGCCCAGGAAAAAGCTGTGAAAGCAGCCATGTTGTGGCAGTTTTGCACTCCCTTTTGGATGCCTTTCACAGCTCCAGTGTGCCTGGAGGACTGGGCTTCCTGATTTTAAAAATCCTAGCACAAGGCCTACCTAACCCCAACCCGACGACGTGTAAGGCAAATCAGCCAGGAATTAGGGATGTTCCCAAAGAAATAGCTGGGGAGGCAGGCATGTTGTGGTACTTTTGTGCACTTCTTGGGTAGTCCTTGGAAGCTGCTGTGCTCTTGGAACTCAGGGCTTTCTGGTTAAAAGGACACTAACCCTAGGCGTAACTCAAACCTCAACGCTAGGAAGGAAAATCAGCCTATGGTTCGGGATGGTCTCATGGAAATAGCATCAGAGGCAGCCAAGTTTTGTCACTTTTGCGCTCCCCTTGGGCTGCCTTGAACAGCTGCAGTGTGCCTGGAGCTAAGGGCTTCCTAGTTTTCAAAATCCTTGCCTGAGGCCTAAGCCTAAGAGTAACCCTACAAATGTAAATCAGCCTGGTGTTAGGCTTCTTGCCAAGGAAAAAGCCGTGAAAGCAGCCATGTTGTGGAACTTTTGCACTCCCTTTTGGATGCCTTTCACAGCTCCAGTGTGCCTGGAGGTCTGGGCTTCCTGATTTTAAAAATCCTAGCACAAGGCCTACCTAACCCCAACCCGACGACGTGAAAGGCAAATCAGCCAGGAATTAGGGGTGTTCCCAAGGAAAAAGCTGAGGAGGCAGGCATGTTGTGGTCTTTTTGTGCACTTCTTGGCTAGTCCTCGGCAGCTGCTGTGTTCTTGGAACTCAGGGCTTTCTGGTTAAAAGAACACTAACCCTAGGCGTAACTCAAACCTCAACGCTAGGAAGGAAAATCAGCCTATTGTTTGGGATGGACTCATGAGAAGAGCAGCAGAGGCAGCCAAGTTGTGTCACTTTTGCGGCCCTCTTGGGATGCCTTGAACAGCTGCAGTGTGCCTGGAGCTAAGGGCTTCCTAGTTTTTATAATCCTAGCCCAAGGCCTAAGCCTGAGTGTAACCCTAGGAGGGTAAATCAGCTGGGTATTAGGGTTCTTCCTAAGGAAAAAGCCATGAAAGCAGCCAAGTTGTGGCACTTCTGCGCTCCCTTTGCCATGCCTTTGGCAGCTGCAGTAAGCCTGGAACTCAGGGCTTCCTGGTTAAAAAATCCTAGCCCTAGGCGGAACCCTAACCCTAACCCTAGGCAGATAAATCAGCCTAAGTATAGGGATGCTGCCAAGGAGAAAGCTGTTAAAGCAGGCATGTTGTGGCACTTTTGCACTCTCTTTTGGATGCCTTTCACAGCTCCAGTGTGCCTGGAGGTCTGGGCTTCCTGATTTTAAAAATCCTAGCACAAGGCCTACCTAACCCCAACCCTAAAACGTGAAAGGCAAATCAGCCAGGAATTAGGGATGTCCCCAAGGAAAAAGGTGGCGAGGCAGGCATGTTGTGGTACTTTTGTGCACTTCTTGGGTAGTCCTTCACAGCTGCTGTTTTCTTGGAACTCAGGGCTTTCTGGTTAAAAGAACACTAACCCTAGGCCTAACTCAAACCTCAACGCTAGGAAGGAAAATCAGATTATGGTTTGGGATGGTCTCATGAGAAGAGCAGCAGCGGCAGCCAAGTTGTGTCACTTTTGCGGCCCTCTTGGGATGCCTTGAACAGCTGCAGTGTGCCTGGAACTCAGGGCTTCCTAGTTTTAATAATCCTAGCCCAAGGCCTAAGCCTAACACACACCCAGGGAAGGTAAACCAGCCTGGTGTTAGGCTTCTTGCCAAGGAAAAAGCCGTGAAAGCAGCCATGTTGTGGCACTTTTGCACTCTCATTTGGATGACTTTCACAGCTCCACTGTGCCCGGAGGTCTGGGCTTTCTGATTTTTAAAATCCTAACCCAAGGAAGAAGCCTAAGTTTACCCCTAGGAAGGTAAATCTGCCGGGTATTAGGGTTTTTCTTAAGGAAAAAGCTGTGAAAGCAGCCATGTTGTGGCACTTTTGCACTCTCTTTTGGATGTCTTTCACAGCTCCAGTGTGCCTGGAGGTCTGGTCTTCCTGATTTTTAAAATCCTAACCCAAGGCAGAAGCCTAAGTTTACCCCTAGGAAGGTAAATCTGCCGGGTATTAGGGTTTTTCTTAAGGAAAAAGCTGTGAAAGCAGCCATGTTGTGGCACTTTTACACTCTCTTTTGGATGCCTTTCACAGCTCCAGTGTGCCTGGAGGTCTGGGCTTCCTGATTTTAAAAATCCTATCACAAGGCCTACCAAACGCCAACCCGACGACGTTAAAGGCAAACCAGGAAGGTATTAGGGATGTTCCCAAAGAAATAGCTGTGGAGGCAGGCATGTTGTGGTACTTTTGTGCACTTCTTGGGTAGTCCTTGGCAGCTGCTGTGTTCTTGGAACTCAGGGCTTTCTGGTTAAAAGAACACTAACCCTAGGCGTAATTCAAACCTTTCGCTAGGAAGGAAAATCAGCCTATGGTTCGGGATGGTCTCATGGAAATAGCAGCAGAGGCAGCCAAGTTGTGTCACTTTTGCGGTCCCCTTGGGAAGACTTGAACAGCTGCAGTGTGCCTGGAGCTAAGGGCTTCCTAGTTTTAAAAATCCTAGCCCGCGGGCCTAAGCGTAACAGTAACCCTAGGAAGGTAAATCGGAGGGGTATTAGGGTTCTTCCTAAGGAAAAAGCCGTGAAAGCAGCCATGTTGTGGCACTTCTGCGCTCCCTTTGGGATGCCTTTCACAGCTGCAGTAAGCTTGGAACTCAGGGCTTCCTGGTTAAAAAATCCTAGCCCTAGGCGGAACCCTAACCCTAACCCTAGGCAGATAAATCAGACTAAGTATAGGGATGCTGCCAAGGAGAAAGCTGTGAAAGCAGCCATGTTGTGGCACTTTTGCACTCTCTTTTGGATGCCTTTCACAGCTCCAGTGTGCCTGGAGGTCTGGGCTTCCTGATTTTAAAAATCCTAGCACAAGGCCTACTTAACCCCCACCCTAAAACGTGAAAGGCAAATCAGCCAGGAATTAGGGATGTCCCCAAGGAAATAGCTGTGGAGGCAGGCATGTTGTGGTACTTTTGTGCACTTCTTGGGTAGTCCTTCACAGCTGCTGTGTTCTTGGATCTCAGGGCTTTCTGGTTAAAAGAACACTAACCCTAGGCCTAACTCAAACCTCAACGCTAGGAAGGAAAATCAGACTATGGTTTGGGATGGTCTCATGAGAAGAGCAGCAGCGGCAGCCAAGTTGTGTCACTTTTGCGGCCCTCTTGGGATGCCTTGAACAGCTGCAGTGTGCCTGGAACTCAGGGCTTCCTAGTTTTAATAATCCTAGCCCAAGGCCTAAGCCTAACACACACCCAGGGAAGGTAAACCAGCCTGGTGTTAGGCTTCTTGCCAAGGAAAAAGCCGTGAAAGCAGCCATGTTGTGGCACTTTTGCACTCTCATTTGGATGACTTTCACAGCTCCAGTGTGCCTGGAGGTCTGGGCTTTCTGATTTTTAAAATCCTAACCCAAGGAAGAAGCCTAAGTTTACCCCTAGGAAGGTAAATCAGCCGGGTATTAGGGTTTTTCTTAAGGAAAAAGCTGTGAAAGCAGCCATGTTGTGGCACTTTTGCACTCTCTTTTGGATGACTTTCACAGCTCCAGTGTGCCTGGAGGTCTGGGCTTCCTGATTTTTAAAATCCTAACCCAAGGCAGAAGCCTAAGTTTACCCCTAGGAAGGTAAATCTGCCGGGTATTAGGGTTTTTCTTAAGGAAAAAGCTGTGAAAGCAGCCATGTTGTGGCACTTTTGCACTCTCTTTTGGATGACTTTCACAGCTCCAGTGTGCCTGGAGGACTGGGCTTCCTGATTTTAAAAATCCTAGCACAAGGCCTACCAAACGCCAACCCGACGACGTGAAAGGCAAACCAGGAAGGAATTAGGGATGTTCCCAAAGAAATAGCTGTGGAGGCAGGCATGTTGTGGTACTTTTGTGCACTTCTTGGGTAGTCCTTGGCAGCTGCTGTGTTCTTGGAACTCAGGGCTTTCTGGTTAAAAGAACACTAACCCTAGGCGTAACTCAAACCTTTCGCTAGGAGGGAAAATCAGCCTATGGTTCGGGATGATCTCATGGAAATAGCAGCAGAGGCAGCCAAGTTGTGTCACATTTGCAGCCCTCTTGGGCTGCCTTGAACAGCTGCAGTGTGCCTGGAGCTAAGGGCTTCCTAGTTTAAAAATCCTAGCCCGAGGGCCTAAGTGTAACAGTAACCCTAGGTAGGTAAATCAGACGGGTATTAGGGTTCTTCCTCAGGTAAAAGCCGTGTAAGCAGCCATGCTGTGGCATTTCTCCGCACCCTTTGAAACGCCTTTGGCAGCTGCAGTAAGCCTGGAACTCAGGGCTTCCTGGTTAAAAATATCCTAGCCCAAGTCTGAACCCTAACCCTAACCCTAGGCAGATAAATCAGCCTAGGTATAGGGATGGTGCCCAGGAAAAAGCTGTGAAAGCAGCCATGTTGTGGCAGTTTTGGACTCCCTTTTGGATGCCTTTCACAGCTCCAGTGTGCCTGGAGGTCTGGGCTTCCTGATTTTAAAAATCCTAGCACAAGGCCTACCTAACCCCAACCCGACGACGTGTAAGGCAAATCAGCCAGGAATTAGGGATGTTCCCAAAGAAATAGCTGGGGAGGCAGGCATGTTGTGGTACTTTTGTGCACTTCTTGGGTAGTCCTTGGCAGCTGCTGTGTTCTTGGAACTCAGGGCTTTCTGGTTAAAAGGACACTAACCCTAGGCGTAACTCAAACCTCAACGCTAGGAAGGAAAATCAGCCTATGGTTCGGGATGGTCTCATGGAAATAGCATCAGAGGCAGCCAAGTTTTGTCACTTTTGCGCTCCCCTTGGGCTGCCTTGAACAGCTGCAGTGTGCCTGGAGCTAAGGGCTTCCTAGTTTTCAAAATCCTTGCCTGAGTCCTAAGCCTAAGAGTAACCCTACAAATGTAAATCAGCCTGGTGTTAGGCTTCTTGCCAAGGAAAAAGCCGTGAAACCAGCCATGTTGTGGAACTTTTGCATTCCCTTTTGGATGCCTTTCACAGCTCCAGTGTGCCTGGAGGTCTGGGCTTCCTGATTTTAAAAATCCTATCACAAGGCCTACCTAACCCCAACCCGACGACGTGAAAGGCAAATCAGCCAGGAATTAGGGATGTCCCCAAGGAAAAAGCTGAGGAGGCAGGCATGTTGTGGTACTTTTGTGCACTTGTTGGGTAGTCCTTGGCAGCTGCTGTGTTCTTGGAACTCAGGGCTTTCTGGTTAAAAGAACACTAACCCTAGGCCTAACTCAAACCTCAACGCTAGGAAGGAAAATCAGCCTATGGTTTGGGATGGACTCATGAGAAGAGCAGCAGAGGCAGCCAAGTTGTGTCACTTTTGCGCTCCCCTAGGGGTGCCTTGAACAGCTGCAGTGTGCCTGGAGCTAAGGGCTTCCTAGTTATAAAAATCCTACCCCAAGGCCTAAGCCTAAGAATAACCCTAGGAAGGTAAAGCGGACGGGTACAAGGGTTCTTCCTCAGTAAAAAGCCGTGAAAGCAGCCATGCTGTGACACTTCTGCACTCCCTTTGAAATGTCTTTGGCAGCTGCAGTAATCCTGGAACTCAGGGCTTCCTGGTTAAAAAAATCCTAGCCCTAGGCTGAACCCTAACCCTAACCCAAGGCAGATAAATCATCCTAGGTATAGGGATGGTGCCAAGGAGAAAGCTGTGAAAGCAGCCATGTTGTGGCACTTTTGCTCCCTCTTTTGGATGCCTTTCACAGCTCCAGTGTGCCTGGAGGTCTGGGCTTCCTGATTTTAAAAATCTTAGCACAAGGCCTACCTAACCCCAACCCGACGACGTGAAAGGCAAATCAGCCAGGAATTAGGGATGTCCCAAAGGAAAAAGCTGTGGAGGCAGGCATGTTGTGGTACTTTTGTGCACTTCTTGGGTAGTCCTTGGCAGCTGCTGTGTTCTTGGAAATCAGGGCTTTCTGGTTAAAAGAACACTAACCATAGGCGTAACTCAAACCTCAACGCTAGGTAGGAAAATCAGACTATGGTTCGGGATGGTCTCATGAGAAGAGCAGAAGCGGCAGCCAAGTTGTGTCACTTTTGCGGCCCTCTTGGGATGCCTTGAACAGCTGCAGTGTGCCTGGAACTCAGGGCTTCCTAGTTTTAATAATCCTAGCCCAAGGCCTAAGCCTAACACACACCCAGGGAAGGTAAACCAGCCTGGTGTTAGGCTTCTTGCCAAGGAAAAAGCTGTGAAAGCAGCCATGTTGTGGCACTTTTGCACTCTCATTTGGATGACTTTCACAGCTCCAGTGGGCCTGGAGGTCTGGGTTTTCTGATTTTTAAAATCCTAACCCAAGGCAGAAGCCTGAGTTTACCCCTAGGAAGGTAAATCAGCCGGGTATTAGGGTTTTTCTTAAGGAAAAAGCTGTGAAAGCAGCCATGTTGTGGCACTTTTGCACTCTCTTTTGGATGACTTTCACAGCTCCAGTGTGCCTGGAGGTCTGGTCTTCCTGATTTTTAAAATCCTAACCCAAGGCAGAAGCCTAAGTTTACCCCTAGGAAGGTAAATCAGCCGGGTATTAGGGTTTTTCTTAAGGAAAAAGCTGTGAAAGCAGCCATGTTGTGGCACTTTTGCACTCTCTTTTGGATGCCTTTCACAGCTCCAGTGTGCCTGGAGGTCTGGGCTTCCTGATTTTAAAAATCCTAGCACAAGGCCTACCTAACCCCAACCCTAAAACGTGAAAGGCAAATCACCCAGGAATTAGGGATGTCCCCAAGGAAAAAGCTGTGGAGGCAGGCATGTTGTGGTACTTTTGTGCTCTTCTTGGCTAGTCCTTCGCAGCTGCTGTGTTCTTGGAACTCAGGGCTTTCTGGTTAAAAGAACACTAACCCTAGGCGTAACTCAAACCTCAACGCTAGGAAGGAAAATCAGCCTATGGTTTGGGATGGACTCATGAGAAGAGCAGCAGAGGCAGCCAAGTTGTGTCACATTTGCAGCCCTCTTGGGATGCCTTGAACAGCTGCAGTGTGCCTGCAGCTAAGGGCTTCCTAGTTTTAAAAATCCTAGCCCAAGGCCTAAGCCTAACATAACCACAGGAAGGTAAATCAGCCACGTATTCGGGTTCTTCCTAAGGAAAAAGCCGTGAAAGCAGCCATGTTGTGGCACTTCTGCGCTCCCTTTGAAATGTCTTTGGCAGCTGCAGTAAGCCTGGAACTCAGGACTTCCTGGTTAAAAATATCCTAGCCCTAGGCTGAACCCTAACCCTAACCCTAGGCAGATAAATCAGCCTAGATATAGGGATGGTGCCAAGGAGAAAGCTGTGAAAGCAGCCATGTTGTGGCACTTTTGCACTCTCTTTTGGATGCCTTTCACAGCTCCAGTGTGCCTGGAGGTCTGGGCTTCCTGATTTTAAAAATCCTAGCACAAGGCCTACCTAACCCCCACCCGACGACGTGAAAGGCAAATCAGCCAGGAATTAGGGATGTCCCCAAGGAAAAAGCTGAGGAGGCAGGCATGTTGTGGTACTTTTGTGCACTTGTTGGGTAGTCCTTGGCAGCTGCTGTGTTCTTGGAACTCAGGGCTTTCTGGTTAAAAGAACACTAACCCTAGGCCTAACTCAAACCTCAACGCTAGGAAGGAAAATCAGCCTATGGTTTGGGATGGACTCATGAGAAGAGCAGCAGAGGCAGCCAAGTTGTGTCACTTTTGCGCTCCCCTAGGGGTGCCTTGAACAGCTGCAGTGTGCCTGGAGCTAAGGGCTTCCTAGTTATAAAAATCCTACCCCAAGGCCTAAGCCTAAGAATAACCCTAGGAAGGTAAAGCGGACGGGTACAAGGGTTCTTCCTCAGTAAAAAGCCGTGAAAGCAGCCATGCTGTGACACTTCTGCACTCCCTTTGAAATGTCTTTGGCAGCTGCAGTAATCCTGGAACTCAGGGCTTCCTGGTTAAAAAAATCCTAGCCCTAGGCTGAACCCTAACCCTAACCCAAGGCAGATAAATCATCCTAGGTATAGGGATGGTGCCAAGGAAAAATCTGTGAAAGCAGCCATGTTGTGGCACTTTTGCTCCCTCTTTTGGATGCCTTTCACAGCTCCAGTGTGCCTGGAGGACTGGGCTTCCTGATTTTAAAAATCCTAGCACAAGGCCTACCTAACCCCAACCCGACGACGTGAAAGGCAAATCAGCCAGGAATTAGGGATGTCCCAAAGGAAAAAGCTGTGGAGGCAGGCATGTTGTGGTACTTTTGTGCACTTCTTGGGTAGTCCTTGGCAGCTGCTCTGTTCTTGGAACTCAGGGCTTTCTGGTTAAAAGAACACTAACCCTAGGCGTAACTCAAACCTCAACGCTAGGTAGGAAAATCAGGCTATGGTTCGGGATGGTCTCATGAGACGAGCAGCAGCGGCAGCCAAGTTGTGTCACTTTTGCGGCCCTCTTGGGATGCCTTGAACAGCTGCAGTGTGCCTGGAACTCAGGGCTTCCTAGTTTTAATAATCCTAGCACTAGGCCTAAGCCTAACACACACCCAGGGAAGGTAAACCAGCCCGGTGTTAGGCTTCTTGCCAAGGAAAAAGCCGTGAAAGCAGCCATGTTGTGGCACTTTTGCACTCTCATTTGGATGACTTTCACAGCTCCACTGTGCCTGGAGGTCTGGGCTTTCTGATTTTTAAAATCCTAACCCAAGGAAGAAGCCTAAGTTTACCCCTAGGAAGGTAAATCTGCCGGGTATTAGGGTTTTTCTTAAGGAAAAAGCTGTGAAAGCAGCCATGTTGTGGCACTTTTGCACTCTCTTTTGGATGACTTTCACAGCTCCAGTGTGCCTGGAGGTCTGGGCTTCCTGATTTTTAAAATCCTAACCCAAGGCAGAAGCCTAAGTTTACCCCTAGGAAGGTAAATCAGCCGGGTATTAGGGTTTTTCTTAAGGAAAAAGCTGTGAAAGCAGCCATGTTGTGGCACTTTTGCACTCTCTTTTGGATGCCTTTCACAGCTCCAGTGTGCCTGGAGGACTGGGCTTCCTGATTTTAAAAATCCTAGCACAAGGCCTACCAAACGCCAACCCGACGACGTGAAAGGCAAACCAGGAAGGAATTAGGGATGTTCCCAAAGAAATAGCTGTGGAGGCAGGCATGTTGTGGTACTTTTGTGCACTTCTTGGGTAGTCCATCACAGCTGCTGTGTTCTTGGAACTCAGGGCTTTCTGGTTAAAAGAACACTAACCCTAGGCGTAACTCAAACCTTTCGCTAGGAGGGAAAATCAGCCTATGGTTCGGGATGGTCTCATGGAAATAGCAGCAGAGGCAGCCAAGTTGTGTCACTTTTGCAGCCCTCTTGGGCTGCCTTGAACAGCTGCAGTGTGCCTGGAGCTAAGGGCTTCCTAGTTTAAAAATCCTAGCCCGAGGGCCTAAGTGTAACAGTAACCCTAGGTAGGTAAATCAGACGGGTATTAGGGTTCTTCCTCAGGTAAAAGCCGTGTAAGCAGCCATGCTGTGGCATTTCTCCGCACCCTTTGAAACGCCTTTGGCAGCTGCAGTAAGCCTGGAACTCAGGGCTTCCTGGTTAAAAATATCCTAGACCTAGGCTGAATCCTAACCCTAACCCTAGGCAGATAAATCAGCCTAGGTATAGGGATGGTGCCCAGGAATAAGCTGTGAAAGCAGCCATGTTGTGGCAGTTTTGCACTCCCTTTTGGATGCCTTTCACAGCTCCAGTGTGCCTGGAGGTCTGGGCTTCCTGATTTTAAAAATCCTAGCACAAGGCCTACCTAACCCCAACCCTAAAACGTGAAAGGCAAATCACCCAGGAATTAGGGATGTCCCCAAGGAAATAGCTGTGGAGGCAGGCATGTTGTGGTACTTTTGTGCACTTCTTGGGTAGTCCTTCACAGCTGCTGTGTTCTTGGAACTCAGGGCTTTCTGGTTAAAAGAACACTAACCCTAGGCATAACTCTAACCTTTCGCTAGGAGGGAAAATCAGGCTATGGTTCGGGATGGTCTCATGGAAATAGCAGCACAGGCAGCCAAGTTGTGTCACTTTTGTGGCCCTCTTGGGATGCCTTGAACAGCTGCAGTGTGCCTGGAGCTAAGGGCTTCCTAGTTTTTATAATCCTAGCCCAAGGCCTAAGCCTGAGTGTAACCCTAGGAGGGTAAATCAGCTGGGTATTAGGGTTCTTCCTAAGGAAAAAGCCATGAAAGCAGCCAAGTTGTGGCACTTCTGCGCTCCCTTTGGCATGCTTTTGGCAGCTGCAGTAAGCCTGGAACTCAGGGCTTCCTGGTTAAAAAATCCTAGCCCTAGGCGGAACCCTAACCCTAACCCTAGGCAGATAAATCAGCCTAAGTATAGGGATGCTGCCAAGGAGAAAGCTGTGAAAGCAGCCATGTTGTGGCACTTTTGCACTCTCTTTTGGATGCCTTTCACAGCTCCAGTGTGCCTGGAGGTCTGGGCTTCCTGATTTTTAAAATCCTAGCACAAGGCCTACTTAACCCCAACCCTAAAACGTGAAAGGCAAATCAGCCAGGAATTAGGCATGTCCCCAAGGAAATAGCTGTGGAGGCAGGCATGTTGTGGTACTTTTGTGCACTTCTTGGGTAGTCCTTCACAGCTGCTGTTTTCTTGGAACTCAGGGCTTTCTGGTTAAAAGAACACTAACGCTAGGCGTAACTCAAACCTCAAAGCTTCGAAGGAAAATCAGCCTATGGTTCGGGATGGTCTCATGAGAAGAGCAGCAGCGGCAGCCAAGTTGTGTCACTTTTGTGGCCCTCTTGGGATGCCTTGAACAGCTGCAGTGTGCCTGGAACTCAGGGCTTCCTAGTTTTAATAATCCTAGCCCAAGGCCTAAGCCTAACACACACCCAGGGAAGGTAAACCAGCCTGGTGTTAGGCTTCTTGCCAAGGAAAAAGCTGTGAAAGCAGCCATGTTGTGGCACTTTTGCACTCTCATTTGGATGACTTTCACAGCTCCAGTGGGCCTGGAGGTCTGGGTTTTCTGATTTTTAAAATCCTAACCCAAGGCAGAAGCCTGAGTTTACCCCTAGGAAGGTAAATCAGCCGGGTGTTAGGGTTTTTCTTAAGGAAAAAGCTGTGAAAGCAGCCATGTTGTGGCACTTTTGCACTCTCTTTTGGATGACTTTCACAGCTCCAGTGTGCCTGGAGGTCTGGTCTTCCTGATTTTTAAAATCCTAACCCAAGGCAGAAGCCTAAGTTTACCCCTAGGAAGGTAAATCAGCCGGGTATTAGGGTTTTTCTTAAGGAAAAAGCTGTGAAAGCAGCCATGTTGTGGCACTTTTACACTCTCTTTTGGATGCCTTTCACAGCTCCAGTGTGCCTGGAGGTCTGGGCTTCCTGATTTTAAAAATCCTAGCACAAGGCCTACCAAACGCCAACCCGACGACGTGAAAGGCAAACCAGGAAGGAATTAGGGATGTTCCCAAAGAAATAGCTGTGGAGGCAGGCATGTTGTGGTACTTTTGTGCACTTCTTGGGTAGTCCTTCGCAGCTGCTGTGTTCTTGGAACTCAGGGCTTTCTGGTTAAAAGAACACTAACCCTAGGCGTAACTCAAACCTTTCGCTAGGAGGGAAAATCAGCCTATGGTTCGGGATGGTCTCATGGAAATAGCAGCAGAGGCAGCCAAGTTGTGTCACTTTTGCGGTCCCCTTGGGAAGACTTGAACAGCTGCAGTGTGCCTGGAGCTAAGGGCTTCCTAGTTTTAAAAATCCTAGCCCAAGGCCTAAGCCTGAGTGTAACCCTAGGAGGGCAAATCAGCTGGGTGTTAGGGTTCTTCCTCAGGAAAAAGCCATGAAAGCAGCCAAGTTGTGGCACTTCTGCGCTCCCTTTGGCATGCCTTTGGCAGCTGCAGTAAGCCTGGAACTCAGGGCTTCCTGGTTAAAAAAATCATAGCCCTAGGCGGAACCCTAACCCTAACCCTAGGCAGATAAATCAGCCTAGGTATAGGGATGCTGCCAAGGAGAAAGCTGTGAAAGCAGCCCTGTTGTGGCACTTTTGCACTCTCTTTTGGATGCCTTTCACAGCTCCAGTGTGCCTGGAGGTCTGGGCTTCCTGATTTTAAAAATCCTAGCACAAGGCCTACCTAACCCCAACCCTAAAACGTGAAAGGCAAATCACCCAGGAATTAGGGATGTCCCCAAGGAAAAAGCTGTGGAGGCAGGCATGTTGTGGTACTTTTGTGCTCTTCTTGGCTAGTCCTTCGCAGCTGCTGTGTTCTTGGAACTCAGGGCTTTCTGGTTAAAAGAACACTAACCCTAGGCCTAACTCAAACCTCAACGCTAGGAAGGAAAATCAGCCTATGGTTTGGGATGGACTCATGAGAAGAGCAGCAGAGGCAGCCAAGTTGTGTCACATTTGCAGCCCTCTTGGGATGCCTTGAACAGCTGCAGTGTGCCTGCAGCTAAGGGCTTCCTAGTTTTAAAAATCCTAGCCCAAGGCCTAAGCCTAACATAACCCCAGGAAGGTAAATCAGCCGGCTATTCGGGTTCTTCCTAAGGAAAAAGCCGTGAAAGCAGCCATGTTGTGGCACTTCTGCGCTCCCTTTGAAATGTCTTTGGCAGCTGCAGTAAGCCTGGAACTCAGGGCTTCCTGGTTAAAAATATCCTAGCCCTAGGCTGAACCCTAACCCTAACCCTAGGCAGATAAATCAGCCTAGATATAGGGATGGTGCCAAGGAGAAAGCTGTGAAAGCAGCCATGTTGTGGCACTTTTGCACTCTCTTTTGGATGCCTTTCACAGCTCCAGTGTGCCTGGAGGTCTGGGCTTCCTGATTTTAAAAATCCTAGCACAAGGCCTACCTAACCCCAACCCGACGACGTGAAAGGCAAATCAGCCAGGAATTAGGGATGTCCCCAAGGAAAAAGCTGAGGAGGCAGGCATGTTGTGGTACTTTTGTGCACTTGTTGGGTAGTCCTTGGCAGCTGCTGTGTTCTTGGAACTCAGGGCTTTCTGGTTAAAAGAACACTAACCCTAGGCCTAACTCAAACCTCAACGCTAGGAAGGAAAATCAGCCTATGGTTTGGGATGGACTCATGAGAAGAGCAGCAGAGGCAGCCAAGTTGTGTCACTTTTGCGCTCCCCTAGGGGTGCCTTGAACAGCTGCAGTGTGCCTGGAGCTAAGGGCTTCCTAGTTATAAAAATCCTACCCCAAGGCCTAAGCCTAAGAATAACCCTAGGAAGGTAAAGCGGACGGGTACAAGGGTTCTTCCTCAGTAAAAAGCCGTGAAAGCAGCCATGCTGTGACACTTCTGCGCTCCCTTTGAAATGTCTTTGGCAGCTGCAGTAATCCTGGAACTCAGGGCTTCCTGGTTAAAAAAATCCTAGCCCTAGGCTGAACCCTAACCCTTACCCAAGGCAGATAAATCATCCTAGGTATAGGGATGGTGCCAAGGAAAAATCTGTGAAAGCAGCCATGTTGTGGCACCTTTGCTCCCTCTTTTGGATGCCTTTCACAGCTCCAGTGTGCCTGGAGGACTGGGCTTCCTGATTTTAAAAATCCTAGCACAAGGCCTACCTAACCCCAACCCGACGACGTGAAAGGCAAATCAGCCAGGAATTAGGGATGTCCCAAAGGAAAAAGCTGTGGAGGCAGGCATGTTGTGGTACTTTTGTGCACTTCTTGGGTAGTCCTTGGCAGCTGCTGTGTTCTTGGAACTCAGGGCTTTCTGGTTAAAAGAACACTAACCCTAGGCGTAACTCAAACCTCAACGCTAGGTAGGAAAATCAGGCTATGGTCCGGGATGGTCTCATGAGACGAGCAGCAGCGGCAGCCAAGTTGTGTCACTTTTGCGGCCCTCTTGGGATGCCTTGAACAGGTGCAGTGTGCCTGGAACTCAGGGCTTCCTAGTTTTAATAATCCTAGCACTAGGCCTAAGCCTAACACACACCCAGGGAAGGTAAACCAGCCCGGTGTTAGGCTTCTTGCCAAGGAAAAAGCCGTGAAAGCAGCCATGTTGTGGCACTTTTGCACTCTCATTTGGATGACTTTCACAGCTCCACTGTGCCTGGAGGTCTGGGCTTTCTGATTTTTAAAATCCTAACCCAAGGAAGAAGCCTAAGTTTACCCCTAGGAAGGTAAATCTGCCGGGTATTAGGGTTTTTCTTAAGGAAAAAGCTGTGAAAGCAGCCATGTTGTGGCACTTTTGCACTCTCTTTTGGATGACTTTCACAGCTCCAGTGTGCCTGGAGGTCTGGTCTTCCTGATTTTTAAAATCCTAACCCAAGGCAGAAGCCTAAGTTTACCCCTAGGAAGGTAAATCAGCCGGGTATTAGGGTTTTTCTTAAGGAAAAAGCTGTGAAAGCAGCCATGTTGTGGCACTTTTGCACTCTCTTTTGGATGCCTTTCACAGCTCCAGTGTGCCTGGAGGACTGGGCTTCCTGATTTTAAAAATCCTAGCACAAGGCCTACCAAACGCCAACCCGACGACGTGAAAGGCAAACTAGGAAGGAATTAGGGATGTTCCCAAAGAAATAGCTGTGGAGACAGGCATGTTGTGGTACTTTTGTGCACTTCTTGGGTAGTCCATCACAGCTGCTGTGTTCTTGGAACTCAGGGCTTTCTGGTTAAAAGAACACTAACCCTAGGCGTAACTCAAACCTTTCGCTAGGAGGGAAAATCAGCCTATGGTTCGGGATGGTCTCATGGAAATAGCAGCAGAGGCAGCCAAGTTGTGTCACTTTTGCAGCCCTCTTGGGCTGCCTTGAACAGCTGCAGTGTGCCTGGAGCTAAGGGCTTCCTAGTTTAAAAATCCTAGCCCGAGGGCCTAAGTGTAACAGTAACCCTAGGTAGGTAAATCAGACGGGTATTAGGGTTCTTCCTCAGGTAAAAGCCGTGTAAGCAGCCATGCTGTGGCATTTCTCCGCACCCTTTGAAACGCCTTTGGCAGCTGCAGTAAGCCTGGAACTCAGGGCTTCCTGGTTAAAAATATCCTAGACCTAGGCTGAATCCTAACCCTAACCCTAGGCAGATAAATCAGCCTAGGTATAGGGATGGTGCCCAGGAAAAAGCTGTGAAAGCAGCCATGTTGTGGCAGTTTTGCACTCCCTTTTGGATGCCTTTCACAGCTCCAGTGTGCCTGGAGGTCTGGGCTTCCTGATTTTAAAAATCCTAGCACAAGGCCTACCTAACCCCAACCCGACGACGTGAAAGGCAAAACAGCCAGGAATTAGGGATGTTCCCAAAGAAATAGCTGGGGAGGCAGGCATGTTGTGGTACTTTTGTGCACTTCTTGGGTAGTCCTTGGCAGCTGCTGTGTTCTTGGAACTCAGGGCTTTCTGGTTAAAAGTACACTAACCCTAGGCGTAACTCAAACCTCAACGCTAGGAAGTAAAATAAGCATATGGTTCGGGATGGTCTCATGGAAATAGCATCAGAGGCAGCCAAGTTGTGTCACATTTGCAGCCCTCTTGGGATGCCTTGAACAGCTGCAGTGTGCCTGGAGCTAAGGGTTCCTAGTTGCAAAATCCTTGCCTGAGGCCTAAGCCTAAGAGTAACCCTACAAATGTAAATCAGCCTGGTGTTAGGCTTCTTGCCAAGGAAAAAGCCGTGAAAGCAGCCATGTTGTGGAACTTTTGCACTCCCTTTTGGATGCCTTTCACAGCTCCAGTGTGCCTGGAGGTCTGGGCTTCCTGATTTTAAAAATCCTAGCACAAGGCCTACCTAACCCCAACCCTAAAACGTGAAAGGCAAATCACCCAGGAATTAGGGATGTCCCCAAGGAAATAGCTGTGGAGGCAGGCATGTTGTGGTACTTTTGTGCACTTCTTGGGTAGTCCTTCACAGCTGCTGTGTTCTTGGAACTCAGGGCTTTCTGGTTAAAAGAACACTAACCCTAGGCGTAACTCTAACCTTTCGCTAGGAGGGAAAATCAGGCTATGGTTCGGGATGGTCTCATGGAAATAGCAGCACAGGCAGCCAAGTTGTGTCACTTTTGTGGCCCTCTTGGGATGCCTTGAACAGCTGCAGTGTGCCTGGAGCTAAGGGCTTCCTAGTTTTTATAATCCTAGCCCAAGGCCTAAGCCTGAGTGTAACCCTAGGAGGGTAAATCAGCTGGGTATTAGGGTTCTTCCTAAGGAAAAAGCCATGAAAGCAGCCAAGTTGTGGCACTTCTGCGCTCCCTTTGGCATGCTTTTGGCAGCTGCAGTAAGCCTGGAACTCAGGGCTTCCTGGTTAAAAAATCCTAGCCCTAGGCGGAACCCTGACCCTAACCCTAGGCAGATAAATCAGCCTAAGTATAGGGATGCTGCCAAGGAGAAAGCTGTGAAAGCAGCCATGTTGTGGCACTTTTGCACTCTCTTTTGGATGCCTTTCACAGCTCCAGTGTGCCTGGAGGTCTGGGCTTCCTGATTTTTAAAATCCTAGCACAAGGCCTACTTAACCCCAACCCTAAAACGTGAAAGGCAAATCAGCCAGGAATTAGGCATGTCCCCAAGGAAATAGCTGTGGAGGCAGGCATGTTGTGGTACTTTTGTGCACTTCTTGGGTAGTCCTTCACAGCTGCTGTGTTCTTGGAACTCAGGGCTTTCTGGTTAAAAGAACACTAACGCTAGGCGTAACTCAAACCTCAACGCTTCGAAGGAAAATCAGCCTATGGTTCGGGATGGTCTCATGAGAAGAGCAGCAGCGGCAGCCAAGTTGTGTCACTTTTGTGGCCCTCTTGGGATGCCTTGAACAGCTGCAATGTGCCTGGAACTCAGGGCTTCCTAGTTTTAATAATCCTAGCCCAAGGCCTAAGCCTAACACACACCCAGGGAAGGTAAACCAGCCTGGTGTTAGGCTTCTTGCCAAGGAAAAAGGCGTGAAAGCAGCCATGTTGTGGCACTTTTGCACTCTCATTTGTATGACTTTCACAGCTCCAGTGTGCCTGGAGGTCTGGGTTTTCTGATTTTTAAAATCCTAACCCAAGGCAGAAGCCTAAGTTTACCCCTAGGAAGGTAAATCTGCCGGGTATTAGGGTTTTTCTTAAGGAAAAAGCTGTGAAAGCAGCCATGTTGTGGCACTTTTGCACTCTCTTTTGGATGCCTTTCACAGCTCCAGTGTGCCTGGAGGTCTGGTCTTCCTGATTTTTAAAATCCTAACCCAAGGCAGAAGCCTAAGTTTACCCCTAGGAAGGTAAATCAGCCGGGTATTAGGGTTTTTCTTAAGGAAAAAGCTGTGAAAGCAGCCATGTTGTGGCACTTTTGCACTCTCTTTTGGATGACTTTCACAGCTCCAGTGTGCCTGGAGGTCTGGGCTTCCTGATTTTTAAAATCCTAACCCAAGGCAGAAGCCTAAGTTTACCCCTAGGAAGGTAAATCTGCCGGGTATTAGGGTTTTTCTTAAGGAAAAAGCTGTGAAAGCAGCCATGTTGTGGCACTTTTGCGCTCTCTTTTGGATGCCTTTCACAGCTCCAGTGTGCCTGGAGGTCTGGGCTTCCTGATTTTAAAAATCCTAGCACAAGGCCTACCAAACGCCAACCCGACGACGTGAAAGGCAAACCAGGAAGGAATTAGGGATGTTCCCAAAGAAATAGCTGTGGAGGCAGGCATGTTGTGGTACTTTTGTGCACTTCTTGGGTAGTCCTTGGCAGCTGCTGTGTTCTTGGAACTCAGGGCTTTCTGGTTAAAAGAACACTAACCCTAGGCGTAACTCAAACCTTTCGCTAGGAGGGAAAATCAGCCTATGGTTCGGGATGGTCTCATGGAAATAGCAGCAGAGGCAGCCAAGTTGTGTCACTTTTGCAGCCCTCTTGGGCTGCCTTGAACAGCTGCAGTGTGCCTGGAGCTAAGGGCTTCCTAGTTTAAAAATCCTAGCCCGAGGGCCTAAGTGTAACAGTAACCCTAGGTAGGTAAATCAGACGGGTATTAGGGTTCTTCCTCAGGTAAAAGCCGTGTAAGCAGCCATGCTGTGGCATTTCTCCGCACCCTTTGAAACGCCTTTGGCAGCTGCAGTAAGCCTGGAACTCAGGGCTTCCTGGTTAAAAATATCCTAGACCTAGGCTGAATCCTAACCCTAACCCTAGGCAGATAAATCAGCCTAGGTATAGGGATGGTGCCCAGGAAAAAGCTGTGAAAGCAGCCATGTTGTGGCAGTTTTGCACTCTCTTTTGGATGCCTTTCACAGCTCCAGTGTGCCTGGAGGTCTGGGCTTCCTGATTTTAAAAATCCTAGCACAAGGCCTACCTAACCAAAACCCTAAAACGTGAAAGGCAAATCAGCCAGGAATTAGGGATGTTCCCAAAGAAATAGCTGGGGAGGCAGGCATGTTGTGGTACTTTTGTGCACTTCTTGGGTAGTCCTTGGCAGCTGCTGTGTTCTTGGAACTCAGGGCTTTCTGGTTAAAAGTACACTAACCCTAGGCGTAACTCAAACCTCAACGCTAGGAAGGAAAATCAGCCTATGGTTCGGGATGGTCTCATGGAAATAGCATCAGAGGCAGCCAAGTTGTGTCACATTTGCAGCCCTCTTGGGATGCCTTGAACAGCTGCAGTGTGCCTGCAGCTAAGGGCTTCCTAGTTTTCAAAATCCTTGCCTGAGGCCTAAGCCTAAGAGTAACCCTACAAATGTAAATCAGCCTGGTGTTAGGCTTCTTGCCAAGGAAAAAGCCGTGAAAGCAGCCATGTTGTGGAACTTTTGCACTCCCTTTTGGATGCCTTTCACAGCTCCAGTGTGCCTGGAGGTCTGGGCTTCCTGATTTTAAAAATCCTAGCACAAGGCCTACCTAACCCCAACCCTAAAACGTGAAAGGCAAATCAGCCAGGAATTAGGGATGTCCCCAAGGAAATAGCTGTGGAGGCAGGCATGTTGTTGTACTTTTGTGCACTTCTTGGGTAGTCCTTCACAGCTGCTGTGTTCTTGGAACTCAGGGCTTTCTGGTTAAAAGAACACTAACCCTAGGCGTAACTCAAACCTTTCGCTAGGAGGGAAAATCAGGCTATGGTTCGGGATGGTCTCATGGAAATAGCAGCACAGGCAGCCAAGTTGTGTCACTTTTGTGGCCCTCTTGGGATGCCTTGAACAGCTGCAGTGTGCCTGGAGCTAAGGGCTTCCTAATTTTAAAAATCCTAGCCCAAGGCCTAAGCCTGAGTGTAACCCTAGGAGGGTAAATCAGCTGGGTATTACGGTTCTTCCTCAGGAAAAAGCCATGAAAGCTGCCAAGTTGTGGCACTTCTGCGCTCCCTTTGAAATGCCTTTGGCAGCTGCAGTAAGCCTGGAACTCAGGGCTTCCTGGTTAAAAACATCCTAACCCTTGGCTGAACCCGAACCCTAACACTAGGCAGATAAATCAGCCTAAGTATAGGGATGGTGCCAAGGAAAAAGCCGTGAAAGCAGCCATGTTGTGGCACTTTTGCACTCTCTTTTGGATGCCTTTCACAGCTCCAGTGTGCCTGGAGGTCTGGGCTTCCTGATTTTAAAAATCCTAGCACAAGGCCTACCTAACCACAACCCTAAAACGTGAAAGGCAAATCAGCCAGCAATTAGGGATGTCCCCAAGGAAAAAGCTGTGGAGGCAGGCATGTTGTGGTACTTTTGTGCACTTCTTGGGTAGTCCTTCGCAGCTGCTGTGTTCTTGGAACTCAGGGCTTTCTGGTTAAAAGAACCCTAACCCTAGGCCTAACTCAAACCTGAACGCTAGGAAGGAAAATCAGCCTATTATTTGGGATGGTCTCATGAGAAGAGCAGCAGAGGCAGCCAAGTTGTGTCACTTTTGCGGCCCTCTTGGGATGCCTTGAACAGTTGCAGTGTGCCTGGAGCTAAAAGTTTCCTAGTTTTAAAAATCCTAGCCCACGGCCTAAGCCTAACAGGAACCCTAGGAAGGTAAATCGGAGGGGTATTAGGGTTCTTCCTCAGGAAAAAGCCGTGAAGGAAGCCATGCTGTGGCACTTCTGAGCTCCCTTTTGGATTCCTTTGGCAGCTGCAGTAAGCCTGGAACTCAGGGCTTCCTGGTTAAAAATATCCTAGCCCTAGGCTGAACCCTAAACCTAAGCCAAGGCAGATAAATCAGCCTAGGTATAGGGATGGTGCCAAGGAGAAAGCTGTGAAGGCAGCCATGTTGTGGCACTTTTGCATTCTCTTTTGGATGCCTTTCACAGCTCCAGTGTGCCTGGAGGTCTGGGCTTCCTGATTTTAAAAATCCTAGCACAAGGCCCACCTAACCCCAACCCGACGACGTGAAAGCCAAATCAGCCAGGAATTAGGGATGTTCCCAAAGAAATAGCTGGGGAGGCAGGCATGTTGTGGTACTTTTGTGCACTTCTTGGGTAGTCCTTTGCAGCTGCTGTGTTCTTGGAACTCAGGGCTTTCTGGTTAAAAGGACATTAACCCTAGGCGTAACTCAAACCTCAACGCTAGGAAGGAAAATCAGCCTATGGTTCGGGATGGTCTCATGGAAATAGCATCAGAGGCAGCCAAGTTGTGTCACTTGTGCGCTCCCCTTGGGCTGCCTTGAACAGCTGCAGTGTGCCTGCAGCTAAGGGCTTCCTAGTTTTCAAAATCCTTGCCCGAGGCCTAAGCCTAACTGTAACCCTAGAAATGTAAATCAGCCGGGTGTTAGGCTTCTTGAGAAGGAAAAAGCCGTGAAAGCAGCCATGTTTTGGCACTTTTGCACTCCCTTTTGGATGCCTTTCACAGCTCCAGTGTGCCTGGAGGTCTGGGCTTCCTGATTTTAAAAATCCTAGCACAAGGCCTACCTAACCCCAACCCGACGACTTGAAAGGTAAATCAGCCAGGAATTAGGGATGTTCCCAAAGAAATATCTGTGGAGGCAGGCATGTTGTGGTACTTTTGTGCACTTCTTGGGTAGTCCTTTGCAGCTGCTGTGTTCTTGGAACTCAGGGCTTTCTGGTTAAAAGGACACTAGCCCTAGGCGTAACTCAAACATCAACGCTAGGAAAGAAAATCAGCCTATGGTTCGGGATGGTCTCATGGAAATAACATCAGAGGCAGCCAGGTTTTGTCACTTTTGCGCTCCCCTTGGGAAGACTTGAACAGTTGCAGTGTGCCTGGAGCTAAGGGCTTCCTAGTTTTAAAAATCCTACCCCAAGGCCTAAGCCTGAGTGTAACCATAGGAGGGTAAATCAGCTGGATATTAGGGTTCTTCCTCAGGAAAAAGCCATGAAAGCTGCCAAGTTGTGGCACTTCTGCACTCCCTTTGAAATGTCTTTGGCAGCTGCAGTAAGCCTGGAACTCAGGGCTTCCTGGTTAAAAAAATCCTAGCCCTTGGCGGAACCCTAACCCTAACCCTAGGCAGATAAATCAGCCTAGGTATAGGGATGGTCCCAAGGAAAAACCCGTGAAAGCAGCCATGTTGTGGCACTTTTCACTCTCTTTTGGATGCCTTTCACAGCTGCAGTGTGCCTGGAGGTCTGGGCTTCCCGATTTTAAAAATCCTAGCACAAGGCCTACCTAACCCCAACCCGACGACGTGAAAGGCAAATCAGCCAGGAATTAGGGATGTCTACAAGGAAAAAGCTGTGGAGGCAGGCATGTTGTGGTACTTTTGTGCACTTCTTGGGTAGTCCTTGGCAGCTGCTGTGTTCTTGGAACTCAGGGCTTTCTGGTTAAAAGAACCCTAACCCTAGGCCTATCTCAAACCTCAACGCTAGGAAGGAAAATCAGCCTATGGTTTGGGATGGACACATGAGAAGAGCAGCAGAGGCAGCCAAGTTGTGTCACTTTTGCGGCCCTCTTGGGATGTCTTCAACAGCTGCAGTGTGCCTGGAGCTCAGGGCTTCCTAGTTTTAAAAATCCTAGCCCTAGGCCTAAGCCTAACAGTAACCCTGGTAAGATAAATAAGCCTGGTGTTAGGCTTCTTGCCAAAGAAAAAGGCGTGAAAGCAGCCATGTTGTGGCACTTTTGCACTCCCTTTTGGATGCCTTTCACAGCTCCAGTGTGCCTGGAGGTCTGGGATTCCGGATTTTAGATATCATTGCAGACGCCCTACCTCACCAGAACCCTAAAACGTGAAATGCAAATCAGCCAGGACTTAGGGATGTCCCCAAGCAAAAAGCTGGGGAGGCAGGCGTGTTGTCGTACTTTTGTGCACTTCTTGGGTAGTCCTTCCCAGCTGCTGTGTTCTTGGAACTCATTGCTTTTGGTTAAAAGAACCCGAAACCTAGGCGCAACTCAAACGCCAACGCTAGGAAGGAGAATCAGCCTATGGTTCGGGAGGGACTCATGAGAAGAGCAGCAGAGGCAGCCAAGTTGTGTCACTTTTGCCCTCCCCTTGGGATGCCTTGAATATCTGCAGTGTGCCTGGAGCTAAGGGCTTCCTGGTTTTAAATGTCCTAGGCCTAAGCCTAACAGTATCCCTAGGAATGTAAATCAGCTCGGTATTAGGCTTCTTCCTAAGGAAAAAGCCGTTAAAGCAGCCATGCTGTGGAACTTCTCCACTCCCTTTGAAATGTCTTTGGCAGCTGCAGGAAGCCTGGAACTCAGGGCTTCCTGGTTAAAAAAATCCTAGCCCTAGGCTGAACCCTAACCCTAACCCTAGGCAGATAAATCAGCCTAGATATAGGGATGGTGCCAAGGAAAAAGCTGTGAAAGCAGCCATGTTGTGGCACTTTTCACTCTCTTTTGGATGCCTTTCACAGCTCCAGTGTGCCTGGAGGTCTGGGCTTCCTGATTTTAAAAATCCTAGCACAAGTCCCACCTAACCCAAACCCGACGACGTGAAAGGCAAATCAGCCAGGAATTAGGGATGTCCCCAAGGAAAAATCTGTGGAGGCAGGCATGTTGGGATACTTTTGTGCACTTCTTGGGTAGTCCTTCGCAGCTGCTGTGTTCCTGGAACTCAGGGCTTTCTGATTAAAAGAACACTAACCCTAGGTGTAACTGAAACCTCAATGCCACGAAGGAAAATCAGCCTATGGTTCGGGATGGTCTCACGGATACAGCAGAAGAGGCAGCCAAGTTGTGTCACTTCTGCGCTCCCCTAGGGGTGCCTTGGACAGCTGCAGTGTGCCTGGAGCACAGGGCTTCCTAGTTTTAAAAATCCTAGCCCAGGTCCTAAGCCTAGGAGTAGCCCTAGGAAGCTAAATCAGAGGGGTATTAGGGTCCTTCCTAGGGAAAGAGCCGTGAAAGCAGCCATTCTGTGGCACTTCTCTGCTCCTTTTGAAATGCCTTTGGCAGTTGCAGTAAGCCTGGAACTCAGGGCTTCCTGGTTAAAAATATCCTAGCCCTAGGCTGAACCCTCACCCTAACCCTAGGCAGATAAATCAGCCTAGATATAGGGATGGTGCCAAGGAAAAAGCTGTGAAAGCAGCCATGTTGTGCCACATTTGCACTCTCTTTTGGATGCCTTTCACAGCTCCAGTGTGCCTGGAGGTCTGGGCTTCCTGATTTTAAAAATCCTAGCACAAGGCCTACCTCACCACAACCCTAAAACGTGAAAGGCAAATCAGCCAGGAATTAGGGATGTCCCCACGGAAAAAGCTGGGGAGGCAGTCATGTTGTGGTACTTTTGTGCACTTCTTTTGTAGTCCTTCGCAGCTGCTGTGTTCTTGGAACTCAGGGCTTTCTGGTTAAAAGAACACTAACACTAGGCCTAACTCAAACCTCAACACGAGGAAGGAAAATCAGCCTATGGTTTGGGATGGACTCATGAGAAGAGCAGCAGAGGCAGCCAAGTTGTGTCACTTTTGCGGCCCTCTTGGGATGCCTTGAACAGCTGCAGTGTGCCTGCAGCTCTGGGCATCCTAGTTTTAAAATTCCTAGCCCCAGGCCTAAGCCTAACACTAACCCTGGGAAGGTAAAACATCATGGTGTTAGGCTTCTTGCCAATGAAAAAGCCGTGATAGCAGCAATGTTGTGGCACTTTTGCACTCTCTTTTGGAAGCCTTTCACCGCTCCGGTGTGCCTGGAGGTCTGGGCTTCCTGATTTTAAAAATACTAGCACAAGGCCTACCTAACCCCAACCCGACGACGAGAAAGGCAAATCAGCCAGGAAGTAGGGATGTCCCCAAGGAAATAGCTGGGGAGGCAGGCATGTTGGGGTACTTTTTTGCTCTTCTTGGGTAGTCCTCCGCAGCTGCTGTGTTCTTGGAAGACAGGGCTTTCTGGTTAAAAGAACGCTGAACCTAGGCCTAAGTCGAACCTCAACGCTGGGAAATAAAATCAGCCCATGGTTGGGGCTGGTCTCATGGGAAAACAGTGGAGGCAGTCAAGTTGTGTCACTTTTGCCCTCCCCTTGTGATTCCTTGAACAGTTGCAGTGTGCCTGGAGCATAGGGCTTCCTGGTTTTAAACGTCCTAAGCCTAAGCCTAACTGTAACCCTAGGAAGGTAAATCAGCCGGGTATTACGGTCCTTCCTATGGAAAAGGATGTGAAAGCTGCCATGTTGTGGCACTTCTGCACTCCCTTTGGGATGCCTTTGGCAGCTGCAGTAAGCCTGGAACTCAGGGCTTCCTGGTTAAATAATTCTAGCTTGAGGCTGAACCCTAACCCTAACCCTAGGCAGATAAATCAGCCTAGGTATAGGGATGGTGCCAAGGAAAAATCTGTGAAAGCAGCCATGTTGTGGCACTTTTGGACTCCCTTTTTGATGCCTTTCACAGCTCCAGTGTGCCTGGAGGTCTGTGCTTCCTGATTTTAAAAATCCTAGCACAAGGCCTACCTAACCCCAACCCGACGACGAGAAAGGCAAATCAGCCAGGAAGTAGGGATGTCCCCAAGGAAATAGCTGTGGAGGCAGGCATGTTGTGGTACTATGTTGCTCTTCTTGGGTAGTCCTCCGCAGCTGCTGTGTTCTTGGAAGACAGGGCTTTCTGGTTAAAAGAACGCTAGACCTAGGCCTAACTCGAACCTAAACGCTGGGAAAAAAAATCAGCCCATGGTTGGGGATGGTCTCATGGAAAAATAGTGGAGGCAGCCAAGTTGTGTCACTTTTGCCCTCCCCTTGTGATGCCTTGAACAGCTGCAGTGTGCCTGGAGGATAGGGCTTCCTGGTTTTAATCGTCCTAGGCCTAAGCCTAACAGTATCCCTAGGAAGGTAAATCAGCCGGGTATTACGGTTCTTCCTATGGAAAAAGATGTGAAAGCAGCCATGTTGTGGCACTTCTGTGCTCCCTTTGGGATGCCTTTGGCAGCTGCAGTAAGCCTGGAACTCAGGGTTTCCTGGTTAAAATATGCTAGCCCGAGCCTGAACCCTAACCCTAACCCTAGGCAGATAAATCAGCCTAGGTATAGGGATGGTGCCAAGGAAAAAGCTGTGAAAGCAGCCATGTTGTGGCACTTTTGCACTCCCTTTTGGATGCCTTTCACAGCTCCAGTGTGCCTGGAGGTCTGGGCTTCCTGATTTTAAAACTCCTACCACAAGGCCTACCTAACCCCAACCCTAAGACGAGAAAGGCAAATCAGCCCGGAATTAGGGATGTCCCCAAGGAAATAGCTGGGGAGGCAGGCATGTTGTGGTACTTTTGTGCACTTCTTGGGTAGTCCTTCGCAGCTGCTGTGTTCTTGGAAATCAGGGCTTTCTGGTTAAAAGAACCCTAACACTAGGCCTAACTCAAACCTCAACGCTAGGAAGGAAAATCAGCCTATGATACGGGATGGACTCATGAGAAGAGCAGAAGAGGCAGCCAAGTTGTGTCACTTTTGCGGCCCTCTTGGGATGCCTTGAACAGCTGCAGTGTGCCTGGAGCTAAGGGCTTCCTAGTTTTCAAAATCCTAGCCCCAGGCGTAAGCCTAACACTAACTCTGGGAAGGTCAATCAGCCTGCTGTTAGGCTTCTTGCCAAGGAAAAAGCCGTGAAGGCAGCCATGTTGTGGCACTTTTGCACTCCCTTTTGGATGCCTTTCACAGCTCCAGTGTGCCTGGAGGTCTGGGCTTCCTGATTTTAAAAATCCTAGCACAAGGCCTACCTAACCCCAACCCTAAGACGAGAAAGGCAAATCAGCCAGGAAGTAGGGATGTCCCCAAGGAAATAGCTGTGGAGGCAGGCATGTTGTGGTACTTTTGTGCTCTTCTTGGCTAGTCCTTCGCAGCTGCTGTGTTCTTGGAACTCAGGGCTTTCTGGTTAAAGGCACTAACCGAAGGCCTAACAGAAACCTCAACGCTAGGAAGGAAAATCCGCCTATGGTTGGGGATGGTCTCATGGAAATACCAGTGGAGGCAGCCAAGTGGTGTCACTTTTGCGCTCCCCTTGGGATGCCTTGAACAGCTGCAGTGTGCCTGGAGCACAGGGCTTCCTGGTTTTAATAGTCCTAGGTCTAAGCCTAACAGTAACGCTAGTAAGGTAAATCAGCCGGGTGTTACGGTTCTTCCTAAGGAAAAAGCTGTGAAAGCAGCCATGTTGTGACACTTTTGCACTCCCTTTTGGCTGCCTTTCACAGCTCCAGTGTGCCTGGAGGTCTGGGCTTCCTGATTTTAAAAATCCTAGCACTAGACATACCAACCCCAACCCGACGACGAGAAAGGCAAATCAGCCAGGAAGTAGGGATGTCCCCAGGGAAATAGCTGGGGAGGCAGGCATGTTGTGGTACTTTTGTGCTCTTCTTGTGTAGTCTTTGGCAGCTGCTGTGTTCTTGGAACTCAGGGCTTTCTGGTTAAAAGAACACTAACCTTAGGCGTAACTCAAACCTCAACGCTAGGAAGGAAAATCAGCCTGTGTTTCGGGATGGACTCATGAGAAGAGCAGCAGAGGCAGCCAAGTTGTGTCACTTTTGCAGCCCTCTTGGGATGCCTTGAACAGCTGCAGTGTGCCTGCAGCTAAGGGCTTCCTAGTTTTAAAATTCTTAGCCCCAGGCCTAAGCCTAACACTAACCCTGGGAAGGTAAATCAGCCTGCTGTTAGGCTTCTTCCCTAGGAAAAAGCTGTAAGGGCAGCCATGTTGTGGCACTTTTGCACTCCCTTTGGGATGCCTTTCACAGCTCCAGTGTGCCTGGAGGTCTGGGCTTCCTGATTTTAAATATCCTAGCACTAGGCCTACTTAACCACAACCCGACGACGAGAAAGGCAAATCAGCCAGGAATTAGGGATGTCCCCAAGGAAATAGCTGGGGAGGCAGTCATGTTGTGGTACTTTTGTGCAATTCTTGGCTAGTCCTTCGCAGCTGCTGTGTTCTTGGAACTCAGGGCTTTCTGGTTAAAAGAACACTAACCCTAGGCCTAACTCAAACCTCAACGCGAGGAAGGAAAATCAGCCTATGATTCGGGATGGACTCATGAGAAGAGCAGCAGAGGCAGCCAAGTTGTGTCACTTTTGCGGCCCTCTTCGGATGTCTTCAACAGCTGCAGTGTGCCTGCAGCTAACGGCTTCCTAGTTTTAATAGTCCTAGGCCGAAGCCTAAGTGTAACCCTAGGAAGTTAAATCAGACGGGTATTAGGTTTCTTCCTAAGGAGAAAGCTGTGAAAGCTGCCATGTTGTGGCACTTCTGCACTCCCTTTGGGATGCCTTTGTCAGCTGCAGTAAGCCTGGAACTCAGGGCTTCCTGGTTAAATAATTCTAGCTTGAGGCTGAACCCTAACACTAACCCTAGGCAGATAAATCAGCCTAGGTACAGGGATGGTGCCAAGGAGAAAGCTCTGAAAGCAGCCATGTTCTGGCACTTTTGGACTCCCTTTTGGATGCCTTTCACAGCTCCATTGTGCCTGGAGGTCTGGGCTTCCTGATTTTAAAAATCCTAGCACAAGGCCTACCTAACCACAACCCGACGACGAGAAAGGCAAATCAGCCAGGAATTAGGGATGTCCCCAAGGAAATAGCTGTGGAGCCAGGAATGTTGTGGTACTTTTGTGCACTTCTTGGCTAGTCCTTCGCAGCTGCTGTGTTCTTGGAACTCAGGGCTTTCTGCTTAAAAAACACTAACCCTAGGCCTAACTCAAACCTCAACACGAGGAAGGAAAATCAGCCTATGGTTCGGGATGGACACATGAGAAGAGCAGTGGAGGCAGCCAAGTTGTGTCACTTTTGCGGCCCTCTTGGGATGTCTTCAACAGCTGCAGTGTGCCTGCAGCTAACGGCTTCCTAGTTTTAATAGTCCTAGGCTGAAGCCTAAGTGTAACCCTAGGAAGTTAAATCAGCCGGGTATAAGGTTTCTTCCTAAGGAAAAAGCTGTGAAAGCTGCCATGTTGTGGCACTTCTGCACTCCCTTTGGGATGCCTTTGGCAGCTGCAGTAAGCCTGGAACTCAGGGCTTCCTGGTTAAAAAATTCTAGCTTGAGGCTGAACCCTAACCCTAACCCTAGGCAGATAAATCAGCCTAGGTATAGGATGGTGCCAAGGAGAAAGCTCTGAAAGCAGCCATGTTCTGGCACTTTTGGACTCCCTTTTGGATGCCTTTCACAGCTCCAGTGTGCCTGGAGGTCTGGGCTTCCTGATTTTAAAAATCCTAGCACAAGGCCTACCTAACCACAACCCGATGACGAGAAAGGCAAATCAGCCAGGAATTAGGGATGTCCCGAAGGAAAAAACTGGGGAGCCAGGAATGTTGTGGTATTTTGTGCACTTCTTGGCTTGTCCTTCGCAGCTGTCGTGATCTTTGGATTCAGGGCTTTCTGGTTAAAAGAACACTAACCCTAGGCCTAACTCAAACCTCAACGCTAGGAAGGAAAATCAGCCTGTGGTTTGGGATGGACTCATGAGAAGAGCAGCAGAGGCAGCCAAGTTGTGTCACTTTTGCGGCCCTCTTGGGATGCCTTGAACAGCTGCAGTGTGCCTGCAGCTCAGGGCATCCTAGTTTTAAAATTCCTAGCCCCAGGCCTAAGCCTAACACTAACCCTGGGAAGGTAAAACATCATGGTGTTAGGCTTCTTGCCAATGAAAAAGCCGTGATAGCAGCAATGTTGTGGCACTTTTGCACTCTCTTTTGGATGCCTTTCACCGCTCCGGTGTGCCTGGAGGTCTGGGCTTCCTGATTTTAAAAATACTAGCACAAGGCCTACCTAACCCCAACCCGACGACGAGAAAGGCAAATCAGCCAGGAAGTAGGGATGTCCCCAAGGAAATAGCTGGGGAGGCAGGCATGTTGGGGTACTTTTTTGCTCTTCTTGGGTAGTCCTCCGCAGCTGCTGTGTTCTTGGAAGACAGGGCTTTCTGGTTAAAAGAACGCTGAACCTAGGCCTAAGTCGAACCTCAACGCTGGGAAATAAAATCAGCCCATGGTTGGGCCTGGTCTCATGGGAAAACAGTGGAGGCAGTCAAGTTGTGTCACTTTTGCCCTCCCCTTGTGATTCCTTGAACAGCTGCAGTGTGCCTGGAGCATAGGGCTTCCTGGTTTTAAACGTCCTAAGCCTAAGCCTAACTGTAACCCTAGGAAGGTAAATCAGCCGGGTATTACGGTCCTTCCTATGGAAAAGGATGTGAAAGCTGCCATGTTGTGGCACTTCTGCACTCCCTTTGGGATGCCTTTGGCAGCTGCAGTAAGCCTGGAACTCAGGGCTTCCTGGTTAAATAATTCTAGCTTGAGGCTGAACCCTAACCCTAACCCTAGGCAGATAAATCAGCCTAGGTATATGGATGGTGCCAAGGAAAAATCTGTGAAAGCAGCCATGTTGTGGCACTTTTGGACTCCCTTTTTGATGCCTTTCACAGCTCCAGTGTGCCTGGAGGTCTGTGCTTCCTGATTTTAAAAATCCTAGCACAAGGCCTACCTAACCCCAACCCGACGACGAGAAAGGCAAATCAGCCAGGAAGTAGGGATGTCCCCAAGGAAATAGCTGGGGAGGCAGGCATGTTGTGGTACTATGTTGCTCTTCTTGGGTAGTCCTCCGCAGCTGCTGTGTTCTTGGAAGACAGGGCTTTCTGGTTAAAAGAACGCTAGACCTAGGCCTAACTCGAACCTAAACGCTGGGAAAAAATATCAGCCCATGGTTGGGGATGGTCTCATGGAAAAATAGTGGAGGCAGCCAAGTTGTGTCACTTTTGCCCTCCCCTTGTGATGCCTTGAACAGCTGCAGTGTGCCTGGAGGATAGGGCTCCCTGGTTTTAATCGTCCTAGGCCTAAGCCTAACAGTATCCCTAGGAAGGTAAATCAGCCGGGTATTACGGTTCTTCCTATGGAAAAGGATGTGAAAGCAGCCATGTTGTGGCACTTCTGTGCTCCCTTTGGGATGCCTTTGGCAGCTGCAGTAAGCCTGGAACTCAGGGTTTCCTGGTTAAAATATGCTAGCCCGAGCCTGAACCCTAACCCTAACCCTAGGCAGATAAATCAGCCTAGGTATAGGGATGGTGCCAAGGAAAAAGCTGTGAAAGCAGCCATGTTGTGGCACTTTTGCACTCCCTTTTGGATGCCTTTCACAGCTCCAGTGTGCCTGGAGGTCTGGGCTTCCTGATTTTAAAACTCCTACCACAAGGCCTACCTAACCCCAACCCTAAGACGAGAAAGGCAAATCAGCCCGGAATTAGGGATGTCCCCAAGGAAATAGCTGGGGAGGCAGGCATGTTGTGGTACTTTTGTGCACTTCTTGGGTAGTCCTTCGCAGCTGCTGTGTTCTTGGAAATCAGGGCTTTCTGGTTAAAAGAACCCTAACCCTAGGCCTAACTCAAACCTCAACGCTAGGAAGGAAAATCAGCCTATGATACGGGATGGACTCATGAGAAGAGCAGCAGAGGCAGCCAAGTTGTGTCACTTTTGCGGCCCTCTTGGGATGCCTTGAACAGCTGCAGTGTGCCTGGAGCTAAGGGCTTCCTAGTTTTCAAAATCCTAGTCCCAGGCGTAAGCCTAACACTAACTCTGGGAAGGTCAATCAGCCTGCTGTTAGGCTTCTTGCCAAGGAAAAAGCCGTGAAGGCAGCCATGTTGTGGCACTTTTGCACTCCCTTTTGGATGCCTTTCACAGCTCCAGTGTGCCTGGAGGTCTGGGCTTCCTGATTTTAAAAATCCTAGCACAAGGCCTACCTAACCCCAACCCTAAGACGAGAAAGGCAAATCAGCCAGGAAGTAGGGATGTCCCCAAGGAAATAGCTGTGGAGGCAGGCATGTTGTGGTACTTTTGTGCTCTTCTTGGCTAGTCCTTCGCAGCTGCTGTGTTCTTGGAACTCAGGGCTTTCTGGTTAAAGGCACTAACCCAAGGCCTAACAGAAACCTCAACGCTAGGAAGGAAAATCCGCCTATGGTTGGGGATGGTCTCATGGAAATACCAGTGGAGGCAGCCAAGTGGTGTCACTTTTGCGCTCCCCTTGGGATGCCTTGAACAGCTGCAGTGTGCCTGGAGCACAGGGCTTCCTGGTTTTAATAGTCCTAGGTCTAAGCCTAACAGTAACGCTAGTAAGGTAAATCAGCCGGGTGTTACGGTTCTTCCTAAGGAAAAAGCTGTGAAAGCAGCCATGTTGTGGCACTTTTGCACTCCCTTTTGGCTGCCTTTCACAGCTCCAGTGTGCCTGGAGGTCTGGGCTTCCTGATTTTAAATATCCTAGCACTAGGCCTACTTAACCACAACCCGACGACGAGAAAGGCAAATCAGCCAGGAATTAGGGATGTCCCCAAGGAAATAGCTGGGGAGGCAGTCATGTTGTGGTACTTTTGTGCAATTCTTGGCTAGTCCTTCGCAGCTGCTGTGTTCTTGGAACTCAGGGCTTTCTGGTTAAAAGAACACTAACCCTAGGCCTAACTCAAACCTCAACGCGAGGAAGGAAAATCAGCCTATGATTCGGGATGGACTCATGAGAAGAGCAGCAGAGGCAGCCAAGTTGTGTCACTTTTGCGGCCCTCTTCGGATGTCTTCAACAGCTGCAGTGTGCCTGCAGCTAACGGCTTCCTAGTTTTAATAGCCCTAGGCCGAAGCCTAAGTGTAACCCTAGGAAGTTAAATCAGACGGGTATTAGGTTTCTTCCTAAGGAGAAAGCTGTGAAAGCTGCCATGTTGTGGCACTTCTGCACTCCCTTTGGGATGCCTTTGTCAGCTGCAGTAAGCCTGGAACTCAGGGCTTCCTGGTTAAATAATTCTAGCTTGAGGCTGAACCCTAACACTAACCCTAGGCAGATAAATCTGCCTAGGTACAGGGATGGTGCCAAGGAGAAAGCTCTGAAAGCAGCCATGTTCTGGCACTTTTGGACTCCCTTTTGGATGCCTTTCACAGCTCCAGTGTGCCTGGAGGTCTGGGCTTCCTGATTTTAAAAATCCTAGCACAAGGCCTACCTAACCACAACCCGACGACGAGAAAGGCAAATCAGCCAGGAATTAGGGATGTCCCCAAGGAAATAGCTGTGGAGCCAGGAATGTTGTGGTACTTTTGTGCACTTCTTGGCTAGTCCTTCGCAGCTGCTGTGTTCTTGGAACTCAGGGCTTTCTGGTTAAAAAACACTAACCCTAGGCCTAACTCAAACCTCAACACCAGGAAGGAAAATCAGCCTATGGTTCGGGATGGACTCATGAGAAGAGCAGTGGAGGCAGCCAAGTTGTGTCACTTTTGCGGCCCTCTTGGGATGTCTTCAACAGCTGCAGTGTGCCTGCAGCTAACGGCTTCCTAGTTTTAATAGTCCTAGGCTGAAGCCTAAGTGTAACCCTAGGAAGTTAAATCAGCCGGGTATAAGGTTTCTTCCTAAGGAAAAAGCTGTGAAAGCTGCCATGTTGTGGCACTTCTGCACTCCCTTTGGGATGCCTTTGGCAGCTGCAGTAAGCCTGGAACTCAGGGCTTCCTGGTTAAAAAATTCTAGCTTGAGGCTGAACCCTAACCCTAACCCTAGGCAGATAAATCAGCCTAGGTATAGGATGGTGCCAAGGAGAAAGCTCTGAAAGCAGCCATGTTCTGGCACTTTTGGACTCCCTTTTGGATGCCTTTCACAGCTCCAGTGTGCCTGGAGGTCTGGGCTTCCTGATTTTAAAAATCCTAGCACAAGGCCTACCTATCCACAACCCGATGACGAGAAAGGCAAATCAGCCAGGAATTAGGGATGTCCCGAAGGAAAAAACTGGGGAGCCAGGAATGTTGTGGTATTTTGTGCACTTCTTGGCTTGTCCTTCGCAGCTGTCGTGATCTTTGGATTCAGGGCTTTCTGGTTAAAAGAACCCTAACCCTAGGCCTAACTCAAACCTCAACGCTAGGAAGGAAAATCAGCCTGTGGTTTGGGATGGACTCATGAGAAGAGCAGCAGAGGCAGCCAAGTTGTGTCACTTTTGCGGCCCTCTTGGGATGCCTTGAACAGCTGCAGTGTGCCTGCAGCTCAGGGCATCCTAGTTTTAAAAATCATAGCCCCAGGCCTAAGCCTAACACTAACCCTGGGAAGGTAAAACATCATGGTGTTAGGCTTCTTGCCAATGAAAAAGCCGTGAAAGCAGCAATGTTGTGGCACTTCTGTGCTCTCTTTTGGATGCATTTCACCGCTCCAGTGTGCCTGGAGGTCTGGACTTCCTGATTTTAAAAATCCTAGCACAAGGCCTACCTCACCAGAACCCTAAAACGTGAAAGGCAAATCAGCCAGGAATTAGGGATGTCCCCAAGCAAAAAGCTGGGGAGGCAGGCATGTTGTGGTACTTTTGTGCACTTCTTGGCTAGTCCTTAGCAGCTGCTGTGTTCTTGGAACTCAGGGCTTTCTGGTTAAAAGAACCCTAACCCTAGGCATAACTCAAACCCCAACGCTAGGAAGGAAAATCAGACTATGGTTCGGGATGGACTCATGAGAAGAGCAGCAGAGGCAGCCAAGTTGTGTCACTTTTGCCCTCCCCTTGGGATGCCTTGAACAGCTGCAGTGTGCCTGGAGCTCAGAGCTTCCTGGTTTTAAAAGTCCTAGGCCTAAGCCTTACAGTAACCCTAGAAAGGTAAGTCAGCAGGGTTTTACGGTTCTTCCTAAGGAAAAAGCCGTGAAAGCAGCCATACTCTGGCACTTCGCTGCTCCCTTTGAAATGTCTTTGGCAGCTACAGTAAGCCTGGAACTCAGGGCTTCCTGGTTAAAAGAATCCTAGACCTAGGCTGAACCCTAACCCTAACCCTAGGCAGATAAATCAGACTAGGTATAGGGATGGTGCCAAGGAGAAAGCTGTGAAAGCAGCCATGTTGTGGCACTTTTGCACTCTCTTTTGGATGCCTTTCACAGCTCCATTGTGCCTGGAGGTCTGGGCTTCCTGATTTTAAAAATCCTAGCACTAGGCATACCTAACCCCAACCCGACGACGAGATAGGCAAATCAGCCAGGAATTAGGGATGTCCCCAAGGAAATAGCTGGGGAGGCAGGCATGTTGTGCTACTTTTGTGCTCTTCTTGGGTAGTCCTTCGCAGCTTCTGTGTTCTTGGAACTCAGGGCTTTCTGGTTGAAAGAACACTAACCCGATGCGTAATTCAAACCTCAACGCTAGGAAGGAAAATCAGCCTGTGGTCCAGGATGGTCTCATGGAAGAAGCAGCAGAGGCAACCAAATTGTGTCACTTTTGTGCTACCCTTGGTCTGCCTTGAACAGCTGCAGTGTGCCTGGAGCTCAGGGCTTCTTAGTTTCAAAAATCCTAGTCCAGGGCCTAAGCCTACGAGTAACCCTAGGAACGTAAATCAGCAGGGTATTAGGGTGTTTCCTAAGGAAAAAGCCGTGAAAACAGCCATGCTGTGGCACTTCTCCGCTCCCTTTGAGAGGCCTTTGGCAGGTGCAGTAAGCCTGGAACTCAGGGCTTCCTGGTTAAAAAAATCCTAGCCCTTAGCGGGACCCTAACCCTAACCCCAGGCAGATAAATCAGCCAAGGTATAGGGATGGTGCCTAGGAAAAAGCCCTGAAAGCAGCCATGTTGTGGCACTTTTGCGCTCCCTTTTGGATGCCTTTCACAGCTCCAGTGTGCCTGGAGGTCTGGGCTTCCTGATTTTAAAAATCCTAGCACTAGGCCTACCTAACCCCAACCCGACGACGAGAAAGGCAAATCAGCCAGGAATTAGGGATGTCCCCAAGGAAATAGCTGGGGAGGCAGGCATGTTGTGGTACTTTTGTGCTCTTCTTGGGTAGTCCTTTGCAGCTTCTGTGTTCTTGGAACTCAGGGCTTTCTGGTTAAAAGAACGTTATCCCTAGGCCTAACTCGAACCTCAACGCTAGGAAGGAACATCAGCCTATGGTTCGGGATGGTCTCATGGATATAACAGTGGAGGCAGCAAAGTTGTGTCACTTTTGTGCTGCCCTTGCGATGCCTTTAACAGCTGCAGTGTGCCTGGAGGTCTGGGCTTCCTTATTTTAAAAATCCTAGCACTAGGCCTACCTGACCCCAACCCGACAACGAGAAAGGCAAATCAGCCAGGAAGTAGGGATATCCCCAAGGAAATAGCTGGGGAGGCAGGCATGTTGTGGTACTTTTGTGCTCTTCTTGGGTAGTCCTCCGCAGCTGCTGTGTTCTTGGAACTCAGGGCTTTCTGGTTAAAAGAACCCTAACCCTAGGCCTAACTCAAACCTCAACACCAGGAAGGAAAATCAGCCTGTGGTTCGGGATGGACTCATGAGAAGAGCAGCAGTGGCAGCCAACTTGTGTCACTTTTGCGGCTATCTTGGGATGCCTTGAACAGCTGCAGTGTGCCTGCAGCTAAGGGCTTCCTAGTTTTAAAAATCCTAGCCCCAGGCCTAAGCCTCACACTAACCCTGGTAAGGTAAATCACCCTGGTGTTAGGCTTCTTGCCAAGGAAAAAGTCGTGAAAGCAGCCATGTTCTGGCACTTTTGAACTCCCTTTTGGATGCCTTTCACAGCTCCAGTGTGCCTGGAGGTCTGGGCTTCCTGATTTTAAAAATCCTAGCACAAGGCCTACCTAACCCCAACCCTAAGACGAAAAAGGCAAATCAGCCAGGAATTAGGGATGTCCCTAAGGAAATAGCTGTGGAGGCAGGCATGTTGTGGTACTTTTGTGCTCTTCTTGGCTAGTCCTTCGCAGCTGCTGTGTTCTTGAAACTCAGGGCTTTCTGGTTAAAAGAACACTAACCCTAGGCCTAACTCAAACCTCAACACCAGGAAGGAAAATCAGCCTATGGTTCGGGATGGACTCATGAGAAGAGCAGCAGAGGCAGCCAAGTTGTGTCACTTTTGCGGTCCTCTTGGGATGCCTTGAACAGCTGCAGTGTGCCTGCAGCTAAGGGCTTCCTAGTTTTAAAATTCCTAGCCAAGGCCTAATCCTAACACTAACGCTGGGAAGGTAAATCAGCCTGGTGTTAGGTTTCTTGCCAAGGAAACCGCCGTAAAAGCAGCCATGTTGTGGCACTTTTGCACTCCCTTTTGGATGCCTTTCACAGCTCCAGTGTGCCTGGAGGTCTGGGCTTCCTGATTTTAAAAATCCTAGCACAAGGCCTACCTAACCCCAACCCTAAGACGAGAAAGGCAAATCAGCCAGGAAGTAGGGATGTCCCCAAGGAAATAGCTCTGGAGGCAGGAATGCTGTGGTACTTTTGTGCTCTTCTTGGGTAGTCCTTCGCAGCTGCTGTGTTCTTGGAACTCAGGGCTTTCTGGTTAAAAGAACCCTAACCCTAGGCCTAACTCAAACCTCAACCCTAGGAAAGAAAATCAGCCTGTGTTTCGGGATGGATTCATGAGAAGAGCAGCAGAGGCAGCCAAGTTGTGTCACTTTTGCGGCCCTCTTGGGATGCCTTGAACAGCTGCAGTGTGCTTGCAGCTAAGGGCTCCCTAGTTTTAAAATTCCTAGCCCCAGGCCTAAGCATAACACTAACCCTGGGAAGGTAAATCAGCCTGGTGTTAGGTTTCTTGCCAAGGAAAAAGCCGTGAAAGCAGCCATGTACTGGCACTTTTGCACTCCCTTTTGGATGCCTTTCACAGCTGCAGTGTGCCTGGAGGTCTGGGCTTCCTGATTTTAAAAATCCTAGCACTAGGCCTACCTAACCCCAACCCGACGACGAGAAAGGCAAATCAGCCAGGAAGTAGGGATGTCCCCAAGGAAATAGCTGGGGAGGCAGGCATGTTGTGGTACTTTTGTGCTCTTCTTGGCTAGTCCTACGCAGCTTCTGTATTCTTGGAACTCAGGGCTTTCAGGTTAAAAGAACGTTATCCCTAGGCCTAAGTCGAACCTCAACGCTAGGAAGGAACATCAGCCTATGGTTAGGGATGGTCGCATGGATATAACAGTTGAGGCAGCCAAGTTGTGTCACTTTTGCGCTGCCCTTGCGATGCCTTGAACAGCTGCAGTGTGCCTGGAGGTCTGGGCTTCCTGATTTTAAAAATCCTAGCCCAAGACCTAACTAACCCCAACCCGGCGACGAGAAAGGCAAATCAGCCAGGAAGTAGGGATGTCCCCAAGGAAATACCTGGGGAGGCAGGCATGTTGTGGTACTTTTGTGCTCTTCTTGGGTAGTCCTTTGCAGCTTCTGTGTTCTTGGAACTCAGGGCTTTCTGGTTAAAAGAACGTTATTCCTAGGCCTAACTCGAACCTCAACGCTAGGAAGTAACATGAGCCTATGGTTCGGGATGGTCTCATGGATATAACAGTGGAGGCAGCCAAGTTGTGTCACTTTTGTGCTGCCCTTGCGATGCCTTGAACAGCTGCAGTGTGCCTGGAGGTCTGGGCTTCCTGATTTTAAAAATCCTAGCGCTAGGCCTACCTAACCCCCACCCGACAACGAGAAAGGCAAATCAGCCAGGAAGTAGGGATGTCCCCAAGGAAATAGCAGGGGAGGCAGGCATGTTGTGGTACTTTTGTGCTCTTCTTGGGTAGTCCTTCGCAGCTGCTGTGTTCTTGGAACTCAGGGCTTTCTGGTTAAAAGAAACCTAGCCCTAGGCCTAACTCAAACCTCAACACCAGGAAGGAAAATCAGCCTATGGTTTGGGATGGACTCATGAGAAGAGCAGCAGAGGCAGCCAAGTTGTGTCACTTTTGCGTCTATCTTGGGATGCCTTGAACAGCTGCAGTGTGCCTGCAGCTAAGGGCTTCCTAGTTTTAAAAATCCTAGCCCCAGGCCTAAGCCTCACACTAACCCTGGTAAGGTAAATCAGCCTGGTGTTAGGTTTCTTTCCAAGGAAACCGCCGTGAAAGCAGCCATGTTGTGGCACTTTTGCACTCCCTTTTGGATGCCTTTCACAGCTCCAGTGTGCCTGGAGGTCTGGGCTTCCTGATTTTATAAATCCTAGCATAAGGCCTACCTAACCCCAACCCGACGACGAGAAAGGCAAATCAGCCAGGAATTAGGGATGTCCCTAAGGAAATAGCTGGGGAGGCAGGCATGTTGTGGTACTTTTGTGCTCTTCTTGGCTACTCCTTCGCAGCTGCTGTGTTCTTGAAACTCAGGGCTTTCTGGTTAAAAGAACACTAACCCTAGGCCTAACTCAAACCTCAACGCTAGGAAGGAAAATCAGCCAGTGTTTCGGGATAGACTCATGAGAAGAGCAGCAGAGGCTGCCAAGTTGTGTCACTTTTGCGGCCCTCTTGGAATGCCTTGAACAGCTTCAGTGTGCCTGCAGCTAAGTGCTTCCTAGTTTTAAAATTCCTAGCCAAGGCCTAAGCCTAACACTAACCCTGGGAAGGTAAATCAGCCTGGTGTTAGGTTTCTTGCCAAGGAAACAGCCGTGAAAGCAGCCATGTTGTGGCACTTTTGCACTCCCTTTTGGATGCCTTTCACAGCTCCAGTGTGCCTGGAGGTCTGGGCTTCCTGATTTTAAAAATCCTAGCACAAGGCCTACCTAACCCCAACCCGACGACGAGAAAGGCAAATCAGCCAGGAAGTAGGGATGTCCCCAAGGAAATAGCTCTGGAGGCAGGAATGTTGTGGTACTTTTGTGCTCTTCTTGGGTAGTCCTTCGCAGCTGCTGTGTTCTGGGAACTCAGGGCTTTCTGGTTAAAAGGACCCTAACCCTAGGCCTAACTCAAACCTCAACCCTAGGAAAGAAAATCAGCCTGTGTTTCGGGATGGATTCATGAGAAGAGCAGCAGAGGCAGGCAAGTTGTGTCACTTTTGCAGCCCTCTTGGGGTGCCTTGAACAGCTGCAGTGTGCTTGCAGCTAAGGGCTCCCTAGTTTTAAAATTCCTAGCCCCAGGCCTAAGCCTAACACTAACCCTGGGAAGGTAAATCAGCCGGGTGTTAGGTTTCTTGCCAAGGAAAAAGCCGTGAAAGCAGCCATGTTGTGGCACTTTTGCACTCCCTTTTGGATGCCTTTCACAGCTCCAGTGTGCCTGGAGGTCTGGGCTTCCTGATTTTCAAAATCCTAGCACTAGGCCTACCTAATCCCAACCAGACGACGAGGAAGGCAAATCAGCCAGGAAGTAGGGATGTCCCCAGGGAAATTGCTGGGGAGGCAGGCATGTTGTGGTACTTTTCTGCTCTTCTTGGGTAGTCCTTTGCAGCTTCTGTGTTCTTGGAACTCAGGGCTTTCTGGCTAAAAGAATGTTATCCCTAGGCCTAACTCGAATCTCAACGGTAGGAAGGAACATCAGCCTATGCTTCGGGATGGTCTCATGGATATAACAGTTGAGGCAGACAAGTTGTGTCACTTTTGCGCTGCCCTTGCGATGCCTTCAACAGCTGCAGTGTGCCTGGAGGTTTGGGCTTCCTATTTTTAAAAATCCTAGCACAAGGCCTACCTAACCCCAACCCGACGACGAGAAAGGCAAATCAGCCAGGAAGTAGGGATGTCCCCAAGGAAATAGCTGGGGAGGCAGGCATGTTGTGGTACTTTTGTGCTCTTCTTGGCTAGTCCTTCGCAGCTGCTGTGTTCTTGGAAATCAGGGCTTTCTGGTTAAAAGAACACTAACACTAGGCCTAACTCAAACCTCAACTCCAGGAAGGAAAATCAGCCTGTGGTTCAGGATGGACTCATGAGAAGAGTAGCAGAGGCAGCCAAGTTGTGTCACTTTTGCGGCCCTCTTGGGATGCCTTGAACAGCTGCAGTGTGCCTGCAGCTAAGGGCTTCCTAGTTTTAAAATCCTCGCCCAAGGGCTAAGGCTATCAGTAATCCCAGGAAGGTAAATCAGCCGGCTGTTAGGGTCCTTCCTAAGGAAAAAGCTGTGAAAGCAGCCATCTTGCGGCACTTCTGCACTCCCTTTGGGATAACTACGGCAGCTGCAGTAAGCCTGGACTCAGCGCTTCCTGGTTATAAAAATCGTAGCCCTAGGCTGAACCCTAACCCTAACCCATGGCAGATAAATCAGCCTAGGTATAGGGATGGTGCCAAGGAGAAAGCTGTGAAAGCAGCCATGTTGTGGCACTTTTGCACTCCCTTTTGGATGCCTTTCACAGCTCCAGTGTGCCTGGAGGTCTGGGCTTCCTGATTTTAAAAATCCTAGCACTAGGCCTACCTAACCCCAACCCGACGACGAGAAAGGCAAATCAGCCAGGAAGTAGGGATGTCCCCAAGGAAATAGCTGGGGAGGCAGGCATGTTGTGGTACTTTTGTGTCCTTCTTGGCTAGTACTTCGCAGCTGCTGTGTTGTTGGAAAACAGGGCTTTCTGGTTAAAAGAACACTAACCCTAGGCCTAACTCGAACCTCAACGCTAGGAAGGAAAATCAGCATATGGTTTGGGATGGACTCATGAGAAAAGCAGCAGAGGCAGCCAAGTTGTGTCACTTTTGCAGCCCTCTTGGGATGCCTTGAACAGCTGCAGTGTGCCTGCAGCTAAGGGCTTCCTAGTTTTAAAATCCTAGCCCCAGGCCTAAGCCTAACACTAACCCTGGGAAGGTAAATCAGCCTGGTGTTAGGCTTCTTGCCAAGGAAAAAGCCGTGAAAGCAGCCATGTTGTGGCACTTTTGCACTCCCTTTTGGATGCCTTTCACAGCTGCAGTGTGCCTGGAGGTCTGGGCTTCCTGATTTTAAAAATCCTAGCACAAGGCCTACCTAACCCCAACCCGACGACGAGAAAGGCAAATCAGCCAGGAATTAGGGATGTCCCAAAGGAAATAGCTGGGGAGGCAGGCATGTTGTGGTACTTTTGTGCTCTTCTTGGGTAGTCCTTTGCAGCTGCGGTGTTCTTGGAACTCAGGGCTTTCTGGTTCAAAGAACACTAACCCAAGGCCTAACTAGAACCTCAACGCTAGGAAGGAAAATCAGCCTATGCTTGGGGATGGTCTCATGGAAATTGCAGTGGAGGCAGCCAAGTTGTGTCACTTTTGCGGTCCCCTTGGGATGCCTTGAACATCTGCAGTGTGCCTGGAGCACAGGGCTTCCTGGTTTTAAAAGTCCTAGGCCTAAGCCTAACAGTAACCCTAGGAAGGTAAATCAGCCGGGTATTACGGTTCTTCCTAAGGAAAAAGCTGTGAAAGCTGCCATGTTGTGGCACTTCTGCACTCCCTTTGGGATGCCTTTGGCGGCTGCAGTAAGCCTGGAACTCAGGGCTTCCTGGTTAAAGAAATCCTAGCCCGAGGCTGAACCCTAAACCTAACCCTAGGCAGATAAATCAGCCTAGGTATATGGATGGTGACAATGAAAAAGCTGAGAAGGCAGCCAAGTTGTGTCACTTTTGCTACCCTCTTGGGATGCCTTGAACATCTGCAGTGTGCCTGGAGGTCTGGGCTTCCTGATTTTAAAAATCCTAGCCCAAGACCTAAGCCTATCAGAAACCCAGGAAATGTAACTCAGCAGGGTATTAGGGTCCTTCCTAAGGAAAAAGCTGTGAAAGCAGCCATGTTGTGTTACTTCTGCGCTCCCTTTGATATGCATTTGGCAGCTGCAGTAAGCCTGCAACTCAGGGCGTCCTGGTTAAAAAAATCCTAGCCCTAGGCGGAACCCTAACCCTAACCCTAAGCAGATAAATCAGCCTAGGTATAGGGATCGTGCCAAGGAGAAAGCTGTGAAAGCAGCCATGTTGTGGCACTTTTGCACTCTCTTTTGGATGCCTTTCACAGCTCCAGTGTGCCTGGAGGTCTGGGCTTCCTGATTTTAAAAATCCTAGCCCAAGGCCTACCTAACCCCAACCCGGCGACGAGAAAGGCAAATCAGCCAGGAAGTAGGGATGTCCCCAAGGAAATAGCTGGGGAGGCAGGCATGTTGTGGTACTTTTGTGCTCTTCTTGGGTAGTACTTCGCAGCTGCTGTGTTCTTGGAATTTAGGGCTTTCTGGTTCAAAGAACCCTAACCCTAGGCCTAACTCAAACCTCAACGCTAGGAAGGAAAATCAGCCTATTTTTGGGGATGGTCATATGAGAAGAGCAGCAGAGGCAGCCAAGTTGTGTCACTTTTGCGGCCCTCTTGGGATGCCTTGAACAGCTGCAGTGTGCCTGGAGCTAAGGGCTTCCTAGTTTTAAAAATCCTAGCCCCAGGCCAAAGCCTAACACTAACCCTAGGAAGGTAAATCAGCCTGGTATTAGGCTTCTTGCCAAGGAAAAAGCCGTGAAAGCAGCCATGTTGTGGCACTTTTGCACTCTCTTTTGGATGCCTTTCACTGCTCCAGTGTGTCTGGAGGTCTGGACTTCCTGATTTTAAAAATCCTAGCACAAGGCCTACCTCACCAGAACCCTAAAACGTGAAAGGCAAATCAGCCAGGAATTAGGGATGTCCCCAAGCAAAAAGCTGGGGAGGCAGGCATGTTGTGGCACTTTTGTGCACTTCTTGGCTAGTCCTTAGCAGCTGCTGTGTTCTTGGAACTCAGGGCTTTCTGGTTAAAAGAACCCTAACCCTAGACATAACTCAAACCCCAACGCTATGAAGGAAAATCAGACTATGGTTCGGGATGGACTCATGAGAAGAGCAGTAGAGGCAGCCAAGTTGTGTCACTTTTGCCCTCCCCTTGGGATGACTTGAACAGCTGCAGTGTGCCTGGAGCTCAGGGCTTCCTGGTTTTAAAAGTCCTAGGCCTAAGCCTCACAGTAACCCTAGAAAGGTAAGTCAGCAGGGTTTTACGGTTCTTCCTAAGGAAAAAGCCGTGAGAGCAGCCATACTCTGGCACTTCGCTGCTCCCTTTGAAATGTCTTTGGCAGCTGCAGTAAGCCTGGAACTCAGGGCTTCCTGGTTAAAAAAATCCTAGCCCTTGTCTGAACCCTAACCCTAACCCTAGGCAGATAAATCAGCCTAGGTATAGGGATGGTGCCTAGGAAAAACTGTGAAAGCAGCCATGTTGTGGCACTTTTGCACTCTCTTTTGGATGCCTTTCACAGCTCCATTGCGCCTGGAGGTCTGGGCTTCCTGATTTTAAAAATCCTAGCACAAGGCCTACCTAACCACAACCCTAAGACGAGAAAGGCAAATCAGCCAGGAAGTAGGGATGTCCCCAAGGAAATAGCTGAGGAGGCAGGCATGTTGTGCTACTTTAGTGCTCTTCTTGACTAGTCCCCTGCAGCTGCTGTGTTCTTGGAACTCAGGGCTTTCTGGTTAAAAGAACACTAACCCTAGGCCTAACTCAAACCTCAACGCTAGGAAGGAAAATCAGCCTGTGGTTCGGGATGGACTCATGAGAAGAGCAGCCGAGGCAGCCAAGTTGTGTCACTTTTGCGGCCCTCTTGGGATGCCTTGAACAGCTGCAGTGTGCCTGCAGCTCAGGGCTTCCTAGTTTTAAAAATCCTAGCACTAGGCCTAAGCCTAAGACTAACCATGGGAAGGTAAATCAGCCTGGTTTTAGGCTTCTTGCCAAGGAAAAATCCGTGAAAGCAGCCACTTTGTGGCACTTTTGCACTCCCTTTTGGATGCCTTTCACAGCTCCAGTCTACCTGGAGGACTGGGCTTCCTGATTTTAAAAATCCTAGCACTAGGCATACCTAAACCCAACCCGACGACGAGATAGGCAAATCAGCCAGGAATTAGGGATGTCCCAAAGGAAATAGCTGTGGAGGCAGGCATGTTGGGGTGCTTTTGTTCTCTTCTTGGCTAGTCCTTTGCAGCTGCTGTGTTCTTGGAACTCAGGGCTTTCAGGTTAAAAGAACACTATCCCTAGGCCTATCTCAAACCTCAACGCTAGGAAGGAACATCAGCCTATGTTTCGGGATGGTCTCATGGAAATAGCAGTGGAGGCAGCCAAGTTGTGTCACTTTTGCCGCCCTCTTGGGATACCTTGAACATCTGCAGTGTGCCTGGAGCACAGGGCTTCCTAGTTTTAAAAATCCTAGCCCAAGGCCTAAGCCTATCAGTAACCCAGGAAAGGTAAATCAGCAGGGTATTAGGGTCCTTCCTAAGGAAAAACCCGTGAAAGCAGCCATGTTGTGGCACTTCTGCGCTCCCTTTGGAATGCCTTTGGCAGCTGCAGTAAGCCTGGAACTCAGGGCTTCCTGGTTAAAAAAATCCTAGCCCTAGGCAGAACCCTAACCCTAACCCGAGGCAGATAAATCAGGCTAGGTATAGGGATGGTGCCAAGGAAAAAGCTGTGAAAGCAGCCATGTTGTGGCACTTTTGCACTCTCTTTTGGATGCCTTTCACAGCTCCAGTGTGCCTGGAGGTCTGGGCTTCTTGATTTTAAAAATCCTAGCACAAGGCCTACCTAACCCCAACGCTAAGACGAGAAAGGCAAATCAGAAAGGAAGTAGGGATGTCCCCAAGGAAATAGCTGGGGAGGCAGGCATGTTGTGGTACTTTTGTGCTCTTCTTGGCGAGTCCTCCGCAGCTGCTGTGTTCTTGGAACTCAGGGCTTTCTGGTTAAAAGAACGTTATCCCTAGGCCTAAGTCGAACCTCAACGCTAGGAAGGAAAATCAGCCTATGGTTCGGGTTGGACTCATGAGAAGAGCAGCAGAGGCAGCCAAGTTGTGTCACTTTTGCGGCCCTCTTGGGATGCCTTGAACAGCTGCAGTGTGCCTGCACCAAAGGGTTCCTAGTTTTAAAATTCCAAGCCCTAGGACAAAGCTTAATACTAACCCTGGGAAGGTAAATCAGCCTGGTGTTAGGCTTCTTGCCAAGGAAAAAGCCGTGTAAGCAGCCATGTTCTGGCACTTTTGCACTCTCTTTTGGATGCCGTTAACAGCTGCAGTATGCCTGGAACTCAGGGCTTCCTGGTTAAAAAAATCCTAGCCCTAGGCTGAACCCTAACCCTAGGCAGATAAACAGCCTAGGTATATGGATGGTGCCAAGGAAAAAGCTGTGAAAGCAGCCATGTTGTACCACTTTTGCACTCCCTTTTGGATGCCTTTCACAGCTCCAGTGTGCCTGGAGGTCTGGGCTTCGTGATTTTAAAAATCCTAGCACAATCCTACATAACCCCAACCCTAAGACAAGAAAGGCAAATCAGACAGGAATTAGGGATGTCCCCAAGGAAATAGCTGGGGAGGCAGGCATGTTGTGGTACTTTTGTGCTCTTCTTGGGTAGTCCTTTGCAGCTTCTGTGTTCTTGGAACTCAGGGCTTTCTGGTTGAAAGAACACTAACCCGATGCGTAAGTGAAACCTCAACGCTAGGAAGGGAAATCAGTCTGTGGTCCAGGATGGTCTCATGGAAATAGCAGCAGAGGCAACCAAATTGTGTCACTTTTGCGCTACACTTGGTCTGCCTTTAACAGCTGCAGTGTGCCTGGAGCTCAGGGCTTCTTAGTTTCAAAAATCCTAGCCCAGGGCCTAAGCCTACGAGTAACCCTAGGAACGTAAATCAGCCGGGTATTAGGGTGTTTCCTAAGGAAAAAGCCGTGAAAACAGCCATGCTGTGGCACTTCTCCGCTCCCTTTGGGAGGCCTTTGGCAGCTGCAGTAAGCCTGGAACTCAGGGCTTCCTGGTTAAAAAAATCCTAGCCCTAAGCGGGACCCTAACCCTAATCCCAGGCAGATAAATCAGCCAAGGTATAGGGATGGTGCCTAGGAAAAAGCCCTGAAAGCAGCCATGTTGTGGCACTTTTGCACTCCCTTTTGGATGCCTTTCACAGCTCCAGTGTGCCTGGAGGTCTGGGCTTCCTGATTTTAAAAATCCTTGCACTAGGCCTACCTAACCCCAACGCTAAGAGGAGAAAGGCAAATCAGCCAGGAAGTAGGGATGTCCCCAAGGAAATAGCTGGGGAGGCAGGCATGTTGTGGTACTTTTCTGCTCTTCTTGGGTAGTCGGTTGCAGCTGCTGTGTTCTTGGAACTCAGGGCTTTCAGGTAAAAAGAACGTTATCCCTAGGCCTAAGTCGAACCTCAACGCTAGGAAGGAAAATCAGACTATGGTTCGGGATGGACTCATGAGAAGAGCAACAGAGGCAGCCAAGTTGTGTCACTTTTGCGGCCCTCTTGGGATGCCTTGAACAGCTGCAGTGTGCCTGGAGCACAGGGCTTCCTAGTTTTCAAAATCCTAGCCCAAGGCCTAAGCCTAACACTAACCCTGGGAAGGTAAATTAGCTGGTTATTAGGGTCCTTCCTAAGGAAAAAGCTGTGAAAGCAGCCATGTTGTGGCACTTCTGCGCTCCCTTTGGGATGCCTTTGGCAGCTGCAGTATGCCTGGAACTCAGGGCTTCCTGGTTAAAAAAATCCTAGCCCTAGGCTGAACCCTAACCCTAACCCTAGGCAGATAAATCAGCCAAGGTATAGGGATGGTGCCAAGGAAAAAGCTGTGAAAGCAGCCATGTTGTGGCACTTTTGCACTCTCTTTTGGATGCCTTTCACAGCTCCAGTGTGCCTGGAAGTCTGGGCTTCCTGATTTTAAAAATCCTAGCACTAGGCCTACCTAACCCCAACCCTAAGACGAAAAAGGCAAATCAGCCAGGAATTAGGGATGTCCCCAAGGAAATAGCTGGGGAGGCAGGCATGTTGTGATACTTTTGTGCTCTTCTTGGCTAGTCCTTTGCAGCTGCTGTGTTCTTGGAACTCAGGGCTTTCTGGTTAAAAGAACCCTAACCCTAGGCGTAACTCAGACCTCAACGCTAGGAAGGAAAATCAGACTATGGTTCGGGATGGACTCATGAGAAGAGCAACAGAGGCAGCCAAGTTGTGTCACTTTTGCGGCCCTCTTGGGATGCCTTGAACAGCTGCAGTGTGCCTGCAGTTAAGGACTTCCTAGTTTTAAAATTCCTAGCCCCAGGCCTAAGCCTAACACTAACTCTGGGAAGGTAAATCAGCCTGGTGTTAGGCTTCGTGCCAAGGAAAAAGCTTTGAAAGCAGCCACTTTGTGGCACTTTTGCACTCCCTTTTGGATGCCTTTCACAGCTCCAGTGTGCCTGGAGGTCTGGGCTTCCTGATTTTAAAAATCCTAGCACTAGGCCTACCTAACCCCACACCGACGACGAGAAAGGCAAATCAGCCAGGAAGTAGGGATGTCCCAAAGGAAATAGCTGTGGAGGCAGGCATGTTGTGGTACTTTTGTGCTCTTCTTGGCTAGTCCTTTGCAGCTGCTGTGTTCTTGGAACTCAGGGCTTTCTGGTTAAAATAACACTTACCCTAGGCCTAACTCAAACCTCAACGCTAGGAAGGAAAATCAGCATGTTGTTCAGGATGGACTCATGAGAAGGGCAGTAGAGGCAGCCAAGTTGTGTCACTTTTGCGCTGCCCTTGCAATGCCTTGAACAGCTGCAGTGTGCCTGGAGCACAGGGCTTCCTGGTTTTAAAAGTCCTAGGCCTAAGCCTAACAGTAACCCTAGAAAGGTAAATCAGCCGGGTGTTACGGTTCTTCCTAAGGAAAAAGCTGTGAAAGCTGCCATGTTGTGGCACTTCTGCACTCCCTTTGGGATGCCTTTGGCAGCTGCAGTAAGCCTGGAGCTCAGGGCTTCCTGGTTAAAAAAATCCTAGCCCAAGTCTCAACCCTAACCCTAACCCTAGGCAGATAAATCAGCCTATGTATAGGGATGGTGCCTAGGAAAAAGCTGTGAGAGCAGCCATGTTGTTGCACTTTTGCACTCCATTTTGGATGCCTTTCACAGCTCCAGTGTGCCTGGAGGTCTGGGCTTCCTGATTTTAAAAATCCTAGCACAAGGCCTACCTAACCCCATTCCTAAGACGAGAAAGGCAAATCGGCCAGGAAGTAGGGATGTCCCCAAGGAAATAGGTGTGGAGGCAGGCATGTTGTGGTACTTTTGTGCTCTTCTTGGCTAGTCCTCCGCAGCTGCTGTGTTCTTGGAACTCAGGGCTTTCTGGTTAAAAGAACCCTAACCCTAGGCCTAACTCAAACCTCAACGCTAGGAAGGAAAATCAGCCTGTGGTTCAGGATGGACTCATGAGAAAAGCAGCAGAGGCAGGCAAGTTGTGTCACTTTTGCGGCCCTCTTGGGATGCCTTGAACAGCTGCAGTGTGCCTGCAGCTAAGGGCTTCCTAGTTTTAAAATTCCTAGCCCCAGGCCTAAGCCTAACATAAACCCTGGGAAGGTAAATCAGCCTGGTGTTAGGTTTCTTCCAAGGAAAAAGCCGTGAAAGCAGCCATGTTGTGGCACTTTTGCACTCCGTTTTGGATGCCTTTCACAGCTCCAGTGTGCCTGGAGGTCTGGGCTTCCTGATTTTAAAAATCCTAGCACTAGGCCTACCTAACCCCAACCCCACGAGGAGAAAGGCAAATCAGCCAGGAAGTAGGGATGTCCCCAAGGAAATAGTTGGGGAAGCAGGCATGTTGTGGTACTTTTCTGCTCTTCTTGGGTAGTCCTTTGCAGCTGCTGTGTTCTTGGAACTCAGGGCTTTCTGGTTAAAAGAACGTTATCCCTAGGCCTAACTCGAACCTCAACGCTAGGAAGGAACATCAGCCTATGGTTCAGGATGGTCTCATGGATATAACAGTGGAGGCAGCCAAGTTGTGTCACTTTTGTGCTGCCCTTGCGATGCCTTGAACAGCTGCAGTGTGCCTGGAGGTCTGGGCTTCCTGATTTTAAAAATCCTAGCACTAGGCCTACCTAACCCCAACCCGACAACGAGAAAGGCAAATCAGCCAGGAAGTAGGGATATCCCCAAGGAAATAGCTGGGGAGGCAGGCATGTTGTGGTACTTTTGTGCTCTTCTTGGGTAGTCCTTCACAGCTGCTGTGTTCTTGGAACTCAGGGCTTTCTGGTTAAAAGGACCCTAACCCTAGGCCTAACTCAAACCTCAACACCAGGAAGGAAAATCAGCCTGTGGTTCGGGATGGACTCATGAGAAGAGCAGCAGAGACAGCCAAGTTGTGTCACTTTTGCGGTCCTCTTGGGATGCCTTGAACAGCTGCAGTGTGCCTGCAGCTAAGGGCTTCCTAGTTTTAAAATTCCTAGCCAAGGCCTAAGCCTAACACTAACCCTGGGAATGTAAATCAGCCTGGTGTTAGGTTTCTTGCCAAGGAAACCGCCGTGAAAGCAGCCATGTTGTGGCACTTTTGCACTCCCTTTTGGATGCCTTTCACAGCTCCAGTGTGCCTGGAGGTCTGGGCTTCCTGATTTTAAAAATCCTAGCACAAGGCCTACCTAACCCCAACCCGACGACGAGAAAGGCAAATCAGCCAGGAAGTAGGGATGTCCCCAAGGAAATAGCTCTGGAGGCAGGCATGTTGTGGTACTTTTGTGCTTTTCTTGGGTAGTCCTTCGCAGCTGCTGTGTTCTTGGAACTCAGGGCTTTCTGGTTAAAAGAACCCTAACCCTAGGCCTAACTCAAACCTCAACCCTAGGAAAGAAAATCAGCCTGTGTTTCGGGATGGATTCATGAGAAGAGCAGCAGAGGCAGGCAAGTTGTGTCACTTTTGCGGCCCTCTTGGGATGCCTTGAACAGCTGCAGTGTGCCTGGAGGTCTGGGCTTCCTGATTTTCAAAATCCTAGCACTAGGCCTACCTAATCCCAACCAGACGACGAGGAAGGCAAATCAGCCAGGAAGTAGGGATGTCCCCAGGGAAATTGCTGGGGAGGCAGGCATGTTGTGGTACTTTTCTGCTCTTCTTGCGTAGTCCTTTGCAGCTTCTGTGTTCTTGGAACTCAGGGCTTTCTGGCTAAAAGAATGTTATCCCTAGGCCTAACTCGAATCTCAACGGTAGGAAGGAACATCAGCCTATGGTTCGGGATGGTCTCATGGATATAACAGTTGAGGCAGACAAGTTGTGTCACTTTTGCGCTGCCCTTGCGATGCCTTGAACAGCTGCAGTGTGCCTGGAGGTTTGGGCTTCCTGATTTTAAAAATCCTAGCACAAGGCCTACCTAACCCCAACCAGACGACGAGGAAGGCAAATCAGCCAGGAAGTAGGGATGTCCCCAAGGAAATAGCTGGGTAAGCAGGCATGTTGTGGTACTTTTGTGCACTTCTTGGGTAGTCCTTTGCAGCTTCTGTGTTCTTGGAACTCAGGGCTTTCTGGTTATAAGAATGTTATCCCTAGGCCTAACTCGAATCTCAATTCTAGGAAGGAACATCAGCCTATGGTTCGGGATGGTCTCATGGATATAACAGTGGATGCTGCCAAGTTGTTTCACTTTTGCGCTGCCCTTGCGAGGCCTTGAACAGCTGCAGTGTGCCTGGAGGACTGGGCTTCCTGATTTTAAAAATCCTAGCACAAGGCCTACCTAACCCCAACCCGACGACGAGAAAGGCAAATCAGCCAGGAAGTAGGGATGTCCCCAAGGAAATAGCTCTGGAGGCAGGCATGTTTTGGTACTTTTGTGCTCTTCTTGGGTAGTCCTTCGCAGCTGCTGTGTTCTTGGAACTCAGGGCTTTCTAGTAAAAAGAAACCTAACCCTAGGCCTAACTCAAACCTCAACGCCAGGAAGGAAAATCAGCCTATGGTTTGGGATGGACTCATTAGAAGAGCAGCAGAGGCAGCAAAGTTAGGTCACTTTTGCGGCCCTCTTGGGATGTTATTAACAGCTGCAGTGTGCCTGCAGCTAAGGGCTTCCTAGATTTCAAATTCCAAGCCCCAGGCCTCAGCCTAACACTAACCCTGGGAAGGTAAATCAGCCTGGTGTTAGGCTTCTTGCCAAGGAAAAAGCCGTGAAAGCAGCCATGTTGTGGCACCTTTGCCCTCCCTTTTGGATGCCTTTCACAGCTCCAGTGTGCCTGGAGGTCTGGGCTTCCTGATTTTAAAAATCCTAGCACAAGGCCTACCTAACCCCAACCCCACGACGAGAAAGGCAAATCAGCCAGGAAGTAGGGATGTCCCCAAGGAAATAGCTGGGGAGGCAGGCATGTTGTGGTACTTTTGTGCTCTTCTTGGGTAGTCCTTTGCAGATTCTGTGTTTTAGGAACTCAGGGCTTTCTGGTTAAAAGAATGTTATCCCTAGGCCTAACTCGAATCTCAATGCTAGGAAGGAACATCAGCCTATGGTTCGGGATGGTCTCATGGATATAACAGTGGAGGCAGCCAAGTTGTGTCACTTTTGCGCTGCCCTTGTGATGCCTTGAACAGCTGCAGTGTGCCTGGAGGTCTGGGCTTCCTGATTTTAAAAATCCTAGCACAAGGCCTACCGAACCCCAACCCGACGACGAGAAAGGCAAATCAGCCAGGAAGTAGGGATGTCCCCAAGGAAATAGCTGGGGAGGCAGGCATGTTGTGGTACTTTTGTGCACTTCTTGGGTAGTCCACCGCAGCTGCTGTGTTCTTGGAACTCAGGGCTTTCTGGTTAAAAGAACCCTAACCCTAGGCCAAACTCAAACCTCAACCCCTGGAAGGAAAATCAGCCTGTGTTTCGGGATGGACTCATGAGAAGAGCAGCAGAGGCAGGCAAGTTGTGTCACTTTTGCGGCCCTCTTGGGATGCCTTGAACAGCTGCAGTGCGCCTGCAGCTAAAGGTTTCCTAGTTATAAAAATCCTAGCCCCCGGCCTAAGACTCACAGTAACCCTGATAAGGTAATTCAGCCTGGTGTTGGGCTTCTTGCCAAGGAAAAAGTCGTGAAAGCAGCCAGGTTGTGGCAATTTGCACTCACTTTTGGATGCCTTTCACAGCTCCAGTGTGGCCTGGAGGTCTGGGCTTCCTGATTTTAAAAATCTTAGCACAAGTCCTACCTAACCCCAACCCGACTACGAGAAAGGCAAATCAGCCAGGAATTAGGGATGTCCCTAAAGAAATAGCTGGGGAGGCAGGCATGTTGTGGTACTTTTGTGCTCTTCTTGGCTAGTCCTCCGCAGCTGCTGTGTTCTTGGAACTCAGGGCTTTCTGGTTAAAAGAACACTAACCCTAGGCCTAACTCAAACCTCAACGCTAGGAAGGAAAATCAGCCGGTGTTTCGGGATGGACTCATGAGAAGAGCAGCAGAGGCAGCCAAGTTGTGTCACTTTTGCGGCCCTCTTGGGATGCCTTGAACAGCTGCAGTGTGCCTGCAGCTAAGGGCTCCCTAGTTTTAAAATACCTAGCCCCAGGCCTAAGCCTAACACTAACCCTGGGAAGGTAAATCAGCCTGGTGTTAGGTTTCTTGCCAAGGAAAAAGCCGTGAAAGCAGCCATGTTGTGGCACTTTTGCACTCCCTTTTGGATGCCTTTCACAGCTCCAGTGTGCCTGGAGGTCTGGGCTTCCTGATTTTAAAAATCCTAGCACAAGGCCTACCTAACCCCAACCCGACGACGAGAAAGGCAAATCAGCCAGGAAGTAGGGATGTCCCCAAGGAAATAGCTGGGGAGGCTGGCATGTTGTGGTACTTTTCTGCTCTTCTTGGGTAGTCCTTTGCAGCTGCTGTGTTCTTGGAACTCAGGGCTTTCTGGTTAAAAGAACACTAACCCTATGCGTAACTGACACCTCAACGCTAGGAAGGAAAATCAGCCTATGGTGGGGATGGTCTCATGGAAATAGCAGTGGAGGCAGCCAAGTTGTGTCACTTTTGCACTCCCTTTCGGATGCTGTGAACTGCTGCAGTGTGCCTGGAGCACAGGGCTTCGTGGTTTTAAAAGTCCTAGGCCTATGCCTAACAGTAACCCTAGAAAGGTAAATCAGCCGGGTGTTACGTTTCTTCCTAAGGAAAAAGCTGTGAAAGCTGCCATGTTGTGGCACTTCTGCACTCCCTTTGGGATGCCTTTGGCAGCTGCAGTAAGCCTGGAGCTCAGGGCTTCCTGGTTAAAAAAATCCTAGCCCAAGGCTGAACCCTAACCCTAACCCTAGGCAGATAAATCAGCCTAGGTATAGGGATGGTGCCTAGGAAAAAGCTGTGAAAGCAGCCATGTTGTGCCACTTTTGCACTCCCTTTTGGATGCCTTTCACAGCTCCAGTGTGCCTGGAGGTCTGGGCTTCCTGATTTTAAAAATCCTAGCACAAGGCCTACCTAACCCCATTCCTAAGACGAGAAAGGCAAATCAGCCAGGAATTAGGGATGTCCCCAAGGAAATAGCTGGGGAGGCAGGCATGTTGTGGTACTTTTGTGCTCTTTTTGGCGAGTCCTTCGCAGCTGCTGTGTTCTTGGAACTCAGGGCTTTCTGGTTAAAAGAACACTAACCCTAGGCCTAACTCAAACCTCAACGCTAGGAGGGAAAATCAGCATGTGGTTCAGGATGGACTCATGAGAAGAGCAGCAGAGGCAGCCAAGTTGTGTCACTTTTGCGGCCCTCTTGGGATGCCTTGAACAGCTGCAGTGTGCCTGCAGCTAAGGGCTTCCTAGTTTTAAAATTCCTAGCCCCAGGCCTAAGCCTAACACTAACCCTGGGAAGGTAAATCAGCCTGGTGTTAGGCTTCTTGCCAAGGAAAAAGCCGTGAAAGCAGCCATGTTGTGGCACTTTTGCACTCCCTTTTGGATGCCTTTCACAGCTCCAGTGTGCCTGGAGGTCTGGGCTTCCTGATTTTAAAAATCCTAGCACAAGGCCTACTTAACCCCAAACCGATGACGAGAAAGGCAAATCAGCCAGGAATTAGGGATGTCCCCAAGGAAATAGCTGGGGAGGCAGGCATGTTGTGGTACTTTTGTGCTCTTCTTGGGTAGTCCTTTGCAGCTTCTGTTTCTTGGAACTCAGGGCTTTCAGGTTAAAAGAACGTTATCCCTAGGCCTAACTCGAACCTCAACGCAAGGAAGGAACATCAGCCTATGGTTCGGGATGGTCTCATGGATATAACAGTTGAGGCAGCCAAGTTGTGTCACTTTTGCGCTGGCCTTGCGATGCCTTGAACAGCTGCAGTGTGCCTGGAGGTCTGGGCTTCCAGATTTTAAAAATCCTAGCACAAGGCCTACCTAACCCCAACCCAACAACGAGAAAGGCAAATCAGCCAGGAAGTAGGGATGTCCCCAAGGAAATAGCTGGGGAGGCAGGCATGTTGTGGTACTTTTGTGCACTTCTTGGCTAGTCCTTAGCAGCTGCTGTGTTCTTGGAACTCAGGGCTTTCTGGTTAAAAGAACACTAACCCTAGGCCTAACTGAAACTTCAACGCTAGCAGGGAAAATCAGCCTGGGTTTCGGGATGGACTCATGAGAAGAGCAGCAGAGGCAGCCAAGTTGCGTCACTTTTGCAGCCCTCTTGGGATGCCTTGAACAGCTGCAGTGTGCCTGCAGCTAAGGGCTTCCTAGTTTTAAAATTTCTAGCCCCAGGCCTAAACCTAACACTAACCCTGAGAACGTAAATCAGCCAGGTGTTAGGCTTCTTGCCAAGGAAAAAGCCGTGAAAGCAGCCATGTTGTGGCACTTTTGCACTCCCTTTTGGATGCCTTTCACAGCTCCAGTGTGCCTGGAGGTCTGGGCTTCCTGATTTTAAAAATCCTAGCACTAGGCCTACCTAACCCCAACCCGACGACAAGAAAGGCAAATCAGCCAAGAAGTAGGGATGTCCCAAAGGAAATAGCTGTGGAGGCAGGCATGTTGAGGTACTTTTCTGCTCTTCTTGGGTAGTCCTTTGAAGCTTCTGTGTTCTTGGAACTCAGGGCTTTCTGGTTAAAAGAATGTTATCGCTAGGCCTAACTCGAATCTCAACGGTAGGAAGGAACATCAGCCTATGGTTCGGGATGGTCTCATGGATATAACAGTTGAGGCAGCCAAGTTGTGTCACTTTTGCGCTGCCCTTGCGATGCCTTGAACAGCTGCAGTGTGCCTGGAGGTCTGGGCTTCCTGATTTTAAAAATCCTAGCACAAGGCCTACCTAACCCCAACCCCACGAGGAGAAAAGCAAATCAGCCAGGAAGTAAGGATGTCCCCAAGGAAATAGCTGGGGAGGCAGGCATGTTGTGGTACGTTTCTGCTCTTCTTGGGTAGTCCTTAGCAGCTTCTGTGTTCTTGGAACTCAGGGCTTTCTGGTTAAAAGAACACTAACCCTAGGCCTAACTCAAACCTCAACGCTAGGAAGGAAAATCAGCTTATGGTGGGGATGGTCTCATGGAAATAGCAGTGGAGGCAGCCAAGTTGTGTCACTTTTGCGCTCCCTTTGGGATGCTGTGAACTGCTGCAGTGTGCCTGGAGCACAGGGCTTCCTGGTTTTAAAAGTCCTAGGCCTAAGCCTAACAGTAACCCTAGAAAGGTAAATCAGCCGGGTGTTACGTTTCTTCCTAAGGAAAAAGCTGTGAAAGCTGCCATGTTGTGGCACTTCTGCACTCCCTTTGGGATGCCTTTGGCAGCTGCAGTAAGCCTGGAGCTCAGGGCTTCCTGGTTAAAAAAATCCTAGCCCGAGGCTGAACCCTAACCCTAACCCACGGCAGATGAATCAGCCTAGGTATAGGGATGGTGCCTAGGAAAAAGCTGTGAAAGCAGCCATGTTGTGGCACTTTTGCACTCCCTTTTGGATGCCTTTCACAGCTGCAGTGTGCCTGGAGGTCTGGGCTTCCTGATTTTAAAAATCCTAGCACAAGGCCTACCTAACCCCATTCCTAAGACGAGAAAGGCAAATCAGCCAGGAAGTAGGGATGTCCCCAAGGAAATAGCTGGGGAGGCAGGCATGTTGTGGTACTTTTGTGCACTTCTTGGCTAGTCCTTAGCAGCTGCTGTGTTCTTGGAACTCAGGGCTTTCTGGTTAAAAGAACACTAACCCTAGGCCTAACTGAAACTTCAACGCTAGCAGGGAAAATAAGCCTGGTTTTCGGGATGGACTCATGAGAAGAGCAGCAGAGGCAGCCAAGTTGCGTCACTTTTGCAGCCCTCTTGGGATGCCTTGAACAGCTGCAGTGTGCCTGCAGCTAAGGGCTTCCTAGTTTTAAAATTTCTAGCCCCAGGCCTAAACCTAACACTAACTCTGAGAACGTAAATCAGCCAGGTGTTAGGCTTCTTGCCAAGGAAAAAGCCGTGAAAGCAGCCATGTTGTGGCACTTTTGCACTCCCTTTTGGATGCCTTTCACAGCTCCAGTGTGCCTGGAGGTCTGGGCTTCCTGATTTTAAAAATCCTAGCACTAGGCCTACCTAACCCCAACCCGACGACAAGAAAGGCAAATCAGCCAGGAAGTAGGGATGTTCCAAAGGAAATACCTGGGGAGGCAGGCATGTTGTGGTACTTTTCTGCTCTTCTTGGGTAGTCCTTTGCAGCTGCTGTGTTCTTGGAACTCAGGGCTTTCTGGTTAAAAGAATGTTATCGCTAGGCCTAACTCGAATCTCAACGGTAGGAAGGAACATCAGACTATGGTTCGGGATGGTCTCATGGATATAACAGTTGAGGCAGCCAAGTTGTGTCACTTTTGCGCTGCCCTTGCGATGCCTTGAACAGCTGCAGTGTGCCTGGAGGTCTGGGCTTCCTGATTTTAAAAATCCTAGCACAAGGCCTACCTAACCCCAACCCCACGAGGAGAAAAGCAAATCAGCCAGGAAGTAGGGATATCCCCAAGGAAAAAGCTGGGGAGGCAGGCATGTTGTGGTACGTTTCTGCTATTCTTGGGTAGTCCTTTGCAGCTTCTGTGTTCTTGGAACTCAGGGCTTTCTGGTTAAAAGAACACTAACCCTAGGCCTAACTCAAACCTCAACGCTAGGAAGGAAAATCAGCCTGTGTTTCGGGATGGACTCATGAGAAGAGCAGCCGAGGCAGCCAAGTTGTGTCACTTTTGCGGCCCTCTTGGGATGCCTTGAACAGCTGCAGTGTGCCTGCAGCTAAGGGCTCCCTAGTTTTAAAATACCTAGCCCCAGGCCTAAGCCTAACTCTAACCCTGGGAAGGTAAATCAGCCTGGTGTTAGGTTTCTTGCCAAGGAAAAAGCCGTGAAAGCAGCCATGTTGTGGCACTTTTGCACTCCCTTTTGGATGCCTTTCACAGCTCCAGTGTGCCTGGAGGTCTGGGCTTCCTGATTTTAAAAATCCTAGCACAAGGCCTACCTAACCCCAACCCGACGACGAGAAAGGCAAATCAGCCAGGAATTAGGGATGTCCCCAAGGAAATAGCTGGGGAGGCAGGCATGTTGTGGTACTTTTCTGCTCTTCTTGGGTAGTCCTTAGCAGCTTCTGTGTTCTTGGAACTCAGGGCTTTCTGGTTAAAAGAACACTAACCCTAGGCCTAACTCAAACCTCAACGCTAGGAGGGAAAATCAGCATGTGGTTCAGGATGGACTCATGAGAAGAGCAGCAGAGGCAGCCAAGTTGTGTCACTTTTGCCGCCCTCTTGGGATGCCTTGAACAGCTGCAGTGTGCCTGCAGCTAAGGGCTTCCTAGTTTTAAAATTCCTAGCCCCAGGCCTAAGCCTAACACTAACCCTGGGAAGGTAAATCAGCCTGGTGTTAGGCTTCTTGCCAAGGAAAAAGCCGTGAAAGCAGCCATGTTGTGGCACTTTTGCACTCCCTTTTGGATGCCTTGAACAGCTCCAGTGTGCCTGGAGGTCTGGGCTTCCTGATTTTAAAAATCCTAGCACAAGGCCTACTTAACCCCAAACCGATGACGAGAAAGGCAAATCAGCCAGGAAGTAGGGATGTCCCCAAGGAAATAGCTGGGGAGGCAGGCATGTTGTGGTACTTTTGTGCTCTTCTTGGGTAGTCCTTTGCAGCTTCTGTTTCTTGGAACTCAGGGCTTTCAGGTTAAAAGAACGTTATCCCTAGGCCTAACTCGAACCTCAACGCAAGGAAGGAACATCAGCCTATGGTTCGGGATGGTCTCATGGATATAACAGTTGAGGCAGCCAAGTTGTGTCACTTTTGCGCTGGCCTTGCCATGCCTTGAACAGCTGCAGTGTGCCTGGAGGTCTGGGCTTCCAGATTTTAAAAATCCTAGCACAAGGCCTACCTAACCCCAACCCGACGACGAGAAAGGCAAATCAGCCAGGAAGTAGGGATGTCCCCAAGGAAATAGCTGGGGAGGCAGGCATGTTGTGGTACTTTTCTGCTCTTCTTGGGTAGTCCTTTGCAGCTTCTGTGTTCTTGGAACTCAGGGCTTTCTGGTTAAAAGAATATTATCCCTAGGCCTAACTCGAACCTCAACACTAGGAAGGAACATCAGCCTATGGTTCGGGATGGTCTCATGGATATAACAGTGGAGGCAGCCAAGTTGTGTCACTTTTGCCCTGCCCTAGCGATGCCTTGAACAACTGCAGTGTGCCTGGAGGTTTGGGCTTCCTGATTTTAAAAATCCTAGCACAAGGCCTACCGAACCCCAACCCAACAACGAGAAAGGCAAATCAGCCAGGAAGTAGGGATGTCCCCAAGGAAATAGCTGTGGAGGCAGGCATGTTGTGGTACTTTTGTGCACTTCTTGGCTAGTCCTTAGCAGCTGCTGTGTTCTTGGAACTCAGGGCTTTCTGGTTAAAAGAACACTAACCCTAGGCCTAACTGAAACTTCAACGCTAGCAGGGAAAATCAGCCTGGGTTTCGGGATGGACTCATGAGAAGAGCAGCAGAGGCAGCCAAGTTGCGTCACTTTTGCAGCCCTCTTGGGATGCCTTGAACAGCTGCAGTGTGCCTGCAGCTAAGGGCTTCCTAGTTTTAAAATTTCTAGCCCCAGGCCTAAACCTAACACTAACCCTGAGAACGTAAATCAGCCAGGTGTTAGGCTTCTTGCCAAGGAAAAAGCCGTGAAAGCAGCCATGTTGTGGCACTTTTGCACTCCCTTTTGGATGCCTTTCACAGCTCCAGTGTGCCTGGAGGTCTGGGCTTCCTGATTTTAAAAATCCTAGCACTAGGCCTACCTAACCCCAACCCGACGACAAGAAAGGCAAATCAGCCAAGAAGTAGGGATGTCCCAAAGGAAATAGCTGTGGAGGCAGGCATGTTGAGGTACTTTTCTGCTCTTCTTGGGTAGTCCTTTGAAGCTTCTGTGTTCTTGGAACTCAGGGCTTTCTGATTAAAAGAATGTTATCGCTAGGCCTAACTCGAATCTCAACGGTAGGAAGGAACATCAGCCTATGGTTCGGGATGGTCTCATGGATATAACAGTTGAGGCAGCCAAGTTGTGTCACTTTTGCGCTGCCCTTGCGATGCCTTGAACAGCTGCAGTGTGCCTGGAGGTCTGGGCTTCCTGATTTTAAAAATCCTAGCACAAGGCCTACCTAACCCCAACCCCACGAGGAGAAAAGCAAATCAGCCAGGAAGTAAGGATGTCCCCAAGGAAATAGCTGGGGAGGCAGGCATGTTGTGGTACGTTTCTGCTCTTCTTGGGTAGTCCTTTGCAGCTTCTGTGTTCTTGGAACTCAGGGCTTTCTGGTTAAAAGAACACTAACCCTAGGCCTAACTCAAACCTCAACGCTAGGAAGGAAAATCAGCCTGTGTTTCGGGATGGACTCATGAGAAGAGCAGCTGAGGCAGCCAAGTTGTGTCACTTTTGCGGCCCTCTTGGGATGCCTTGAACAGCTGCAGTGTGCCTGCAGCTAAGGGCTCCCTAGTTTTAAAATACCTAGCCCCAGGCCTAAGCCTAACTCTAACCCTGGGAAGGTAAATCAGCCTGGTGTTAGGTTTCTTGCCAAGGAAAAAGCCGTGAAAGCAGCCATGTTGTGGCACTTTTGCACTCCCTTTTGGATGCCTTTCACAGCTCCAGTGTGCCTGGAGGTCTGGGCTTCCTGATTTTAAAAATCCTAGCACAAGGCCTACCTAACCCCAACCCGACGACGAGAAAGGCAAATCAGCCAGGAATTAGGGATGTCCCCAAGGAAATAGCTGGGGAGGCAGGCATGTTGTGGTACTTTTCTGCTCTTCTTGGGTAGTCCTTAGCAGCTTCTGTGTTCTTGGAACTCAGGGCTTTCTGGTTAAAAGAACACTAACCCTAGGCCTAACTCAAACCTCAACGCTAGGAGGGAAAATCAGCGTGTGGTTCAGGATGGACTCATGAGAAGAGCAGCAGAGGCAGCCAAGTTGTGTCACTTTTGCCGCCCTCTTGGGATGCCTTGAACAGCTGCAGTGTGCCTGCAGCTAAGGGCTTCCTAGTTTTAAAATTCCTAGCCCCAGGCCTAAGCCTAACACTAACCCTGGGAAGGTAAATCAGCCTGGTGTTAGGCTTCTTGCCAAGGAAAAAGCCGTGAAAGCAGCCATGTTGTGGCACTTTTGCACTCCCTTTTGGATGCCTTGAACAGCTCCAGTGTGCCTGGAGGTCTGGGCTTCCTGATTTTAAAAATCCTAGCACAAGGCCTACTTAACCCCAAACCGATGACGAGAAAGGCAAATCAGCCAGGAAGTAGGGATGTCCCCAAGGAAATAGCTGGGGAGGCAGGCATGTTGTGGTACTTTTGTGCTCTTCTTGGGTAGTCCTTTGCAGCTTCTGTTTCTTGGAACTCAGGGCTTTCAGGTTAAAAGAACGTTATCCCTAGGCCTAACTCGAACCTCAACGCAAGGAAGGAACATCAGCCTATGGTTCGGGATGGTCTCATGGATATAACAGTTGAGGCAGCCAAGTTGTGTCACTTTTGCGCTGGCCTTGCCATGCCTTGAACAGCTGCAGTGTGCCTGGAGGTCTGGGCTTCCAGATTTTAAAAATCCTAGCACAAGGCCTACCTAACCCCAACCCGACGACGAGAAAGGCAAATCAGCCAGGAAGTAGGGATGTCCCCAAGGAAATAGCTGGGGAGGCAGGCATGTTGTGGTACTTTTCTGCTCTTCTTGGGTAGTCCTTTGCAGCTTCTGTGTTCTTGGAACTCAGGGCTTTCTGGTTAAAAGAATATTATCCCTAGGCCTAACTCGAACCTCAACACTAGGAAGGAACATCAGCCTATGGTTCGGGATGGTCTCATGGATATAACAGTGGAGGCAGCCAAGTTGTGTCACTTTTGCCCTGCCCTAGCGATGCCTTGAACAACTGCAGTGTGCCTGGAGGTTTGGGCTTCCTGATTTTAAAAATCCTAGCACAAGGCCTACCGAACCCCAACCCAACAACGAGAAAGGCAAATCAGCCAGGAAGTAGGGATGTCCCCAAGGAAATAGCTGGGGAGGCAGGCATGTTGTGGTACTTTTGTGCACTTCTTGGCTAGTCCTTAGCAGCTGCTGTGTTCTTGGAACTCAGGGCTTTCTGGTTAAAAGAACACTAACCCTAGGCCTAACTGAAACTTCAACGCTAGCAGGGAAAATCAGCCTGGGTTTCGGGATGGACTCATGAGAAGAGCAGCAGAGGCAGCCAAGTTGCGTCACTTTTGCAGCCCTCTTGGGATGCCTTGAACAGCTGCAGTGTGCCTGCAGCTAAGGGCTTCCTAGTTTTAAAATTTCTAGCCCCAGGCCTAAACCTAACACTAACCCTGAGAACGTAAATCAGCCAGGTGTTAGGCTTCTTGCCAAGGAAAAAGCCGTGAAAGCAGCCATGTTGTGGCACTTTTGCACTCCCTTTTGGATGCCTTTCACAGCTCCAGTGTGCCTGGAGGTCTGGGCTTCCTGATTTTAAAAATCCTAGCACTAGGCCTACCTAACCCCAACCCGACGACAAGAAAGGCAAATCAGCCAGGAAGTAGGGATGTCCCAAAGGAAATAGCTGTGGAGGCAGGCATGTTGAGGTACTTTTCTGCTCTTCTTGGGTAGTCCTTTGAAGCTTCTGTGTTCTTGGAACTCAGGGCTTTCTGGTTAAAAGAATGTTATCGCTAGGCCTAACTCGAATCTCAACGGTAGGAAGGAACATCAGCCTATGGTTCGGGATGGTCTCATGGATATAACAGTTGAGGCAGCCAAGTTGTGTCACTTTTGCGCTGCCCTTGCGATGCCTTGAACAGCTGCAGTGTGCCTGGAGGTCTGGGCTTCCTGATTTTAAAAATCCTAGCACAAGGCCTACCTAACCCCAACCCCACGAGGAGAAAAGCAAATCAGCCAGGAAGTAAGGATGTCCCCAAGGAAATAGCTGGGGAGGCAGGCATGTTGTGGTACGTTTCTGCTCTTCTTGGGTAGTCCTTTGCAGCTTCTGTGTTCTTGGAACTCAGGGCTTTCTGGTTAAAAGAACACTAACCCTAGGCCTAACTCAAACCTCAACGCTAGGAAGGAAAATCAGCCTGTGTTTCGGGATGGACTCATGAGAAGAGCAGCCGAGGCAGCCAAGTTGTGTCACTTTTGCGGCCCTCTTGGGATGCCTTGAACAGCTGCAGTGTGCCTGCAGCTAAGGGCTCCCTAGTTTTAAAATTCCTAGCCCCAGGCCTAAGCCTAACTCTAACCCTGGGAAGGTAAATCAGCCTGGTGTTAGGTTTCTTGCCAAGGAAAAAGCCGTGAAAGCAGCCATGTTGTGGCACTTTTGCACTCCCTTTTGGATGCCTTTCACAGCTGCAGTGTGCCTGGAGATCTGGGCTTCCTGATTTTAAAAATCCTAGCACAAGGCCTACCTAACCCCAACCCCACGACGAGAAAGGCAAATCAGCCAGGAAGTAGGGATGTCCCCAAGGAAATAGCTGGGGAGGCAGGCATGTTGTGGTACTTTTCTGCTCTTCTTGGGTAGTCCTTAGCAGCTTCTGTGTTCTTGGAACTCAGGGCTTTCTGGTTAAAAGAACACTAACCCTAGGCGTAACTGAAACCTCAACGCTAGGAAGGAAAATCAGCTTATGGTGGGGATGGTCTCATGGAAATATCAGTGGAGGCAGCCAAGTTGTGTCACTTTTGCGCTCCCTTTGGGATGCTGTGAACTGCTGCAGTGTGCCTGGAGCACAGGGCTTCCTGGTTTTAGAAGTCCTAGGCCTAAGCCTAACAGTAACCCTAGAAAGGTAAATCAGCCGGGTGTTACGTTTCTTCCTAAGGAAAAAGCTGTGAAATCTGCCATGTTGTGGCACTTCTGCACTCCCTTTGGGATGCCTTTGGCAGCTGCAGTAAGCCTGGAGCTCAGGGCTTCCTGGTTAAAAAAATCCTAGCCCGAGGCTGAACCCTAACCCTAACCCACGGCAGATAAATCAGCCTAGGTATAGGGATGGTGCCTAGGAAAAAGCTGTGAAAGCAGCCATGTTGTGGCACTTTTGCACTCCCTTTTGGATGCCTTTCACAGCTGCAGTGTGCCTGGAGGTCTGGGCTTCCTGATTTTAAAAATCCTAGCACAAGGCCTACCTAACCCCATTCCTAAGACGAGAAAGGCAAATCAGCCAGGAAGTAGGGATGTCCCCAAGGAAATAGCTGGGGAGGCAGGCATGTTGTGGTACTTTTGTGCACTTCTCGGGTAGTCCTTTGCAGCTGCTGTGTTCTTGGAACTCAGGGCTTTCTGGTTAAAAGAACCCTAACCCTAGGCCTAACTGAAACCTCAACGCTAGGAAGGAAAATCAGCATGTGGTTCAGGATGGACTCATGAGAAGAGCAGCCGAGGCAGCCAAGTTGTGTCACTTTTGCGGCCCTCTTGGGATGCCTTGAACAGCTGCAGTGTGCCTGCAGCTAAGGGCTCCCTAGTTTTAAAATACCTAGCCCCAGGCCTAAGCCTAACACTAACCCTGGGAAGGTAAATCAGCCTGGTGTTAGGTTTCTTGCCAAGGAAAAAGCCGTGAAAGCAGCCATGTTGTGGCACTTTTGAACTCCCTTTTGGATGCCTTTCACAGCTCCAGTGTGCCTGGAGGTCTGGGCTTCCTGATTTTAAAAATCCTAGCACAAGGCCTACCTAACCCCAACCCGGCGACGAGAAAGGCAAATCAGCCAGGAAGTAGGGATGTCCCCAAGGAAATAGCTGGGGAGGCAGGCATGTTGTGGTACTTTTGTGCTCTTCTTGGGTAGTCCTTTGCAGCTTCTGTGTTCTTGGAACTCAGGGCTTTCTGGTTAAAAGAACACTAACCCTATGCGTAACTGAAACCTCAACGCTAGGAAGGAAAATCAGCATATGGTGGGGATGGTCTCATGGAAATAGCAGTGGAGGCAGCCAAGTTGTGTCACTTTTGCACTCCCTTTCGGATGCCTTTCACAGCTCCAGTGTGCCTGGAGGTCTGGGCTTCCTGATTTTAAAAATCCTAGCACAAGGCCTACCTAACCCCATTCCTAAGACGAGAAAGGCAAATCAGCCAGGAATTACGGATGTCCCCAGGGAAATAGCTGGGGAGGCAGGCATGTTGTGGTACTTTTGTGCTCTTCTTGGCGAGTCCTTCGCAGCTGCTGTGTTCTTGGAACTCAGGGCTTTCTGGTTAAAAGAACCCTAACCCTAGGCCTAACTCAAACCTCAACGCTAGGAGGGAAAATCAGCATGTGGTTCAGGATGGACTCATGAGAAGAGCAGCAGAGGCAGCCAAGTTGTGTCACTTTTGCCGCCCTCTTGGGATGCCTTGAACAGCTGCAGTGTGCCTGCAGCTAAGGGCTTCCTAGTTTTAAAATTCCTAGCCCCAGGCCTAAGCCTAACACTAACCCTGGGAAGGTAAATCAGCCTGGTGTTAGGCTTCTTGCCAAGGAAAAAGCCGTGAAAGCAGCCATGTTGTGGCACTTTTGCACTCCCTTTTGGATGCCTTTCACAGCTCCAGTGTGCCTGGAGGTCTGGGCTTCCTGATTTTAAAAATCCTAGCACAAGGCCTACTTAACCCCAAACCGACGACGAGAAAGGCAAATCAGCCAGGAATTAGGGATGTCCCCAAGGAAATAGTTGGGGAGGCAGGCATGTTGTGGTACTTTTGTGCTCTTCTTGGGTAGTCCTTTGCAGCTTCTGTTTCTTGGAACTCAGGGCTTTCAGGTTAAAAGAACGTTATCCCTAGGCCTAACTCGAACCTCAACGCAAGGAAGGAACATCAGCCTATGGTTCGGGATGGTCTCATGGATATAACAGTTGAGGCAGCCAAGTTGTGTCACTTTTGCGCTGGCCTTGCCATGCCTTGAACAGCTGCAGTGTGCCTGGAGGTCTGGGCTTCCAGATTTTAAAAATCCTAGCACAAGGCCTACCTAACCCCAACCCGACGACGAGAAAGGCAAATCAGCCAGGAAGTAGGGATGTCCCCAAGGAAATAGCTGGGGAGGCAGGCATGTTGTGGTACTTTTCTGCTCTTCTTGGGTAGTCCTTTGCAGCTTCTGTGTTCTTGGAACTCAGGGCTTTCTGGTTAAAAGAATATTATCCCTAGGCCTAACTCGAACCTCAACACTAGGAAGGAACATCAGCCTATGGTTCGAGATGGTCTCATGGATATAACAGTGGAGGCAGCCAAGTTGTGTCACTTTTGCGCTGCCCTTGCGATGCCTTGAACAACTGCAGTGTGCCTGGAGGTCTGGGCTTCCTGATTTTAAAAATCCTAGCACAAGGCCTACCGAACCCCAACCCAACGACGAGAAAGGCAAATCAGCCAGGAAGTAGGGATGTCCCCAAGGAAATAGCTGGGGAGGCAGGCATGTTGTGGTACTTTTGTGCACTTCTTGGCTAGTCCTTAGCAGCTGCTGTGTTCTTGGAAATCAGGGCTTTCTGGTTAAAAGAACACTAACCCTAGGCCTAACTGAAACTTCAACGCTAGCAGGGAAAATAAGCCTGGTTTTCGGGATGGACTCATGAGAAGAGCAGCAGAGGCAGCCAAGTTGCGTCACTTTTGCAGCCCTCTTGGGATGCCTTGAACAGCTGCAGTGTGCCTGCAGCTAAGGGCTTCCTAGTTTTAAAATTTCTAGCCCCAGGCCTAAACCTAACACTAACCCTGAGAACGTAAATCAGCCAGGCGTTAGGCTTCTTGCCAAGGAAAAAGCCGTGAAAGCAGCCATGTTGTGGCACTTTTGCACTCCCTTTTGGATGCCTTTCACAGCTCCAGTGTGCCTGGAGGTCTGGGCTTCCTGATTTTAAAAATCCTAGCACTAGGCCTACCTAACCCCAACCCGACGACAAGAAAGGCAAATCAGCCAGGAAGTAGGGATGTTCCAAAGGAAATACCTGGGGAGGCAGGCATGTTGTGGTACTTTTCTGCTCTTCTTGGGTAGTCCTTTGCAGCTGCTGTGTTCTTGGAACTCAGGGCTTTCTGGTTAAAAGAATGTTATCGCTAGGCCTAACTCGAATCTCAACGGTAGGAAGGAACATCAGACTATGGTTCGGGATGGTCTCATGGATATAACAGTTGAGGCAGCCAAGTTGTGTCACTTTTGCGCTGCCCTTGCGATGCCTTGAACAGCTGCAGTGTGCCTGGAGGTCTGGGCTTCCTGATTTTAAAAATCCTAGCACAAGGCCTACCTAACCCCAACCCCACGAGGAGAAAAGCAAATCAGCCAGGAAGTAGGGATATCCCCAAGGAAATAGCTGGGGAGGCAGGCATGTTGTGGTACGTTTCTGCTATTCTTGGGTAGTCCTTTGCAGCTTCTGTGTTCTTGGAACTCAGGGCTTTCTGGTTAAAAGAACACTAACCCTAGGCCTAACTCAAACCTCAACGCTAGGAAGGAAAATCAGCCTGTGTTTCGGGATGGACTCATGAGAAGAGCAGCAGAGGCAGCCAAGTTGTGTCACTTTTGCGGCCCTCTTGGGATGCCTTGAACAGCTGCAGTGTGCCTGCAGCTAAGGGCTCCCTAGTTTTAAAATACCTAGCCCCAGGCCTAAGCCTAACTCTAACCCTGGGAAGGTAAATCAGCCTGGTGTTAGGTTTCTTGCCAAGGAAAAAGCCGTGAAAGCAGCCATGTTGTGGCACTTTTGCACTCCCTTTTGGATGCCTTTCACAGCTCCAGTGTGCCTGGAGGTCTGGGCTTCCTGATTTTAAAAATCCTAGCACAAGGCCTACCTAACCCCAACCCGACGACGAGAAAGGCAAATCAGCCAGGAATTAGGGATGTCCCCAAGGAAATAGCTGGGGAGGCAGGCATGTTGTGGTACTTTTCTGCTCTTCTTGGGTAGTCCTTAGCAGCTTCTGTGTTCTTGGAACTCAGGGCTTTCTGGTTAAAAGAACACTAACCCTAGGCGTAACTGAAACCTCAACGCTAGGAAGGAAAATCAGCTTATGGTGGGGATGGTCTCATGGAAATAGCAGTGGAGGCAGCCAAGTTGTGTCACTTTTGCGCTCCCTTTGGGATGCTGTGAACTGCTGCAGTGTGCCTGGAGCACAGGGCTTCCTGGTTTTAAAAGTCCTAGGCCTAAGCCTAACAGTAACCCTAGAAAGGTAAATCAGCCGGGTGTTACGTTTCTTCCTAAGGAAAAAGCTGTGAAAGCTGCCATGTTGTGGCACTTCTGCACTCCCTTTGGGATGCCTTTGGCAGCTGCAGTAAGCCTGGAGCTCAGGGCTTCCTGGTTAAAAAAATCCTAGCCCGAGGCTGAACCCTACCCTAACCCTAGGCAGATAAATCAGCCTAGGTATAGGGATGGTGCCTAGGAAAAAGCTGTGAAAGCAGCCATGTTGTGGCACTTTTGCACTCCCTTTTGGATGCCTTTCACAGCTGCAGTGTGCCTGGAGGTCTGGGCTTCCTGATTTTAAAAATCCTAGCACAAGGCCTACCTAACCCCATTCCTAAGACGAGAAAGGCAAATCAGCCAGGAAGTAGGGATGTCCCCAAGGAAATAGCTGGGGAGGCAGGCATGTTGTGGTACTTTTGTGCACTTCTCGGGTAGTCCTTTGCAGCTGCTGTGTTCTTGGAACTCAGGGCTTTCTGGTTAAAAGAACCCTAACCCTAGGCCTAACTGAAACCTCAACGCTAGGAAGGAAAATCAGCATGTGGTTCAGGATGGATTCATGAGAAGAGCAGCAGAGGCAGCCAAGTTGTGTCACTTTTGCGGCCCTCTTGGGATGCCTTGAACAGCTGCAGTGTGCCTGCAGCTAAGGGCTTCCTAGTTTTAAAATTCCTAGCCCCAGGCCTAAGCCTAACACTAACCCTGGGAAGGTAAATCAGCCTGGTGTTAGGCTTCTTGCCAAGGAAAAAGCCGTGAAAGCAGCCATGTTGTGGCACCTTTGCACTCCCTTTTGGATGCCTTTCACAGCTCCAGTGTGCCTGGAGGTCTGGGCTTCCTGATTTTAAAAATCCTAGCACTAGGCCTACCGAACCCCAACCCCACGACAAGAAAGGAAAATCAGCCAGGAAGTAGGGATGTCCCCAAGGAAATAGCTGGGGAGGCAGGCATGTTGTGGTACTTTTGTGCTCTTCTTGGGTAGTCCTTTGCAGCTTCTGTGTTTTAGGAACTCAGGGCTTTCAGGTAAAAAGAACGTTATCCCTAGGCCTATGTCGAACCTCAATGCTAGGAAGGAACATCAGCCTATGGTTCGGGATTGTCTCATGGATATAAAAGTTGAGGCAGCCATGTTGTGTCACTTTTGCGCTGCCCTTGCGATGCCTTGAACAGCTGCAGTGTGCCTGGAGGTCTGGGCTTCCAGATTTTAAAAATCCTAGCACAAGGCCTACCTAACCCCAACCCGACGACGAGAAAGTCAAATCAGCCAGGAAGTAGGGATGTCCCCAAGGAAATAGCTGGGGAGGCAGGCATGTTGTGGTACTTTTGTGCACTTCTTGGCTAGTCCTTCGCAGCTGCTGTGTTCTTGGAACTCAGGGCTTTCTGGTTAAAAGAACCCTAACCCTAGGCCTAACTGAAACCTCAACGCTAGGATGGAAAATCAGCATGTGGTTCAGGATGGACTCATGAGAAGAGCAGCAGAGGCAGCCAAGTTGTGTCACTTTTGCGGCCCTCTTGGGATGCCTTGAACAGCTGCAATGTGCCTGCAGCTAAGGGCTTCCTAGTTTTAAAATTCCTAGCCCCAGGCCTAAACCTAACACTAACCCTGGGATGGTAAATCAGCCGGGTGTTAGGTTTCTTGGCAAGGAAAAAGCCGTGAAAGCAGCCATGTTGTGGCACTTTTGCACTCCCTTTTGGATGCCTTTCACAGCTCCAGTGTGCCTGGAGGTCTGGGCTTCCTGATTTTAAAAATCCTAGCACTAGGCCTACCTAACCCCAACCCGACGACGAGAAAGGCAAATCAGCCAGGAAGTAGGGATGTCCCCAAGGAAATAGCTGGGGAGGCAGGCATGTTGTGGTACTTTTGTGCTCTTCTTGGGTAGTCCTTTGCAGCTTCTGTATTCTTGGAACTCAGGGCTTTCAGGTTAAAAGAACCTTATCCCTAGGCCTAACTCGAACCTCAACGCTAGGAAGGAACATCAGCCTAAGGTTCGGGATGGTCTCATGGATATAACAGTTGAGGCAGCCAAGTTGTGTCACTTTTGCGCTGCCCTTTTGGATGCCTTTCACAGCTCCAGTGTGCCTGGAGGTCTGGGCTTCCTGATTTTAAAAATCCTAGCACTAGGCCTACCTAAACTCAACCCGGCGACGAGAAAGGCAAATCAGCCAGGAAGTAGGGATGTCCCCAAGGAAATAGCTGGGGAGGCAGGCATGTTGTGGTACTTTTGTGCTCTTCTTGGGTAGTCCTTTGCAGCTTCTGTGTTCTTGGAACTCAGGGCTTTCTGGTTCAAAGAACACTAACCCTATGCGTAACTGAAAACTCAACGCTAGGAAGGAAAATCAGCCTATGGTGGGGATGGTCTCATGGAAATAGCAGTGGAGGCAGCCAAGTTGTGTCACTTTTGCACTCCCTTTCGGATGCTGTGAACTGCTGCAGTGTGCCTGGAGCACAGGGCTTCGTGGTTTTAAAAGTCCTAGGCCCATGCCTAACAGTAACCCTAGAAAGGTAAATCAGCCGGGTGTTACGGTTCTTCCTAAGGAAAAAGCTGTGAAAGCTGCCATGTTGTGGCACTTCTGCACTCCCTTTGGGATGCCTTTGGCAGCTGCAGTAAGCCTGGAGCTCAGGGCTTCCTGGTTAAAAAAATCCTAGCCCAAGGCTGAACCCTAACCCTAACCCTAGGCAGATAAATCAGCTCTGGTATAGGGATGGTGCCTAGGAAAAAGCTGTGAAAGCAGCCATGTTGTGGCACTTTTGCACTCCCTTTTGGATGCCTTTCACAGCTCCAGTGTGCCTGGAGGTCTGGGCTTCCTGATTTTAAAAATCCTAGCACAAGGCCTACCTAACCCCATTCCTAAGACGAGAAAGGCAAATCAGCCAGGAATTAGGGATGTCCCCAAGGAAATAGCTGGGGAGGCAGGCATGTTGTGGTACTTTTGTGCTCTTCTTGGGTAGTCCTTTGCAGCTTCTGTTTCTTGGAACTCAGGGCTTTCAGGTTAAAAGAACGTTATCCCTAGGCCTAACTCGAACCTCAACGCAAGGAAGGAACATCAGCCTATGGTTCGGGATGGTCTCATGGATATAACAGTTGAGGCAGCCAAGTTGTGTCACTTTTGCGCTGGCCTTGCGATGCCTTGAACAGCTGCAGTGTGCCTGGAGGTCTGGGCTTCCAGATTTTAAAAATCCTAGCACAAGGCCTACCTAACCCCAACCCGACGACGAGAAAGGCAAATCAGCCAGGAAGTAGGGATGTCCCCAAAGAAATAGCTGGGGAGGCAGGCATGTTGTGGTACTTTTCTGCTCTTCTTGGGTAGTCCTTTGCAGCTTCTGTGTTCTTGGAACTCAGGGCTTTCTGGTTAAAAGAATATTATCCCTAGGCCTAACTCGAACCTCAACACTAGGAAGGAACATCAGCCTATGGTTCGGGATGGTCTCATGGATATAACAGTGGAGGCAGACAAGTTGTGTCACTTTTGCGCTGCCCTTGCGATGCCTTGAACAACTGCAGTGTGCCTGGAGGTTTGGGCTTCCTGATTTTAAAAATCCTAGCACAAGGCCTACCGAACCCCAACCCAACGACGAGAAAGGCAAATCAGCCAGGAAGTAGGGATGTCCCCAAGGAAATAGCTGGGGAGGCAGGCATGTTGTGGTACTTTTGTGCACTTCTTGGCTAGTCCTTAGCAGCTGCTGTGTTCTTGGAACTCAGGGCTTTCTGGTTAAAAGAACACTAACCCTAGGCCTAACTGAAACTTCAACGCTAACAGGGAAAATCAGCCTGGGTTTCGGGATGGACTCATGAGAAGAGCAGCAGAGGCAGCCAAGTTGCGTCACTTTTGCAGCCCTCTTGGGATGCCTTGAACAGCTGCAGTGTGCCTGCAGCTAAGGGCTTCCTAGTTTTAAAATTTCTAGCCCCAGGCCTAAACCTAACACTAACCCTGAGAACGTAAATCAGCCAGGTGTTAGGCTTCTTGCCAAGGAAAAAGCCGTGAAAGCAGCCATGTTGTGGCACATTTGCACTCCCTTTTGGATGCCTTTCACAGCTCCAGTGTGCCTGGAGGTCTGGGCTTCCTGATTTTAAAAATCCTAGCACTAGGCCTACCTAACCCCAACCCGACGACAAGAAAGGCAAATCAGCCAGGAAGTAGGGATGTCCCAAAGGAAATACCTGGGGAGGCAGGCATGTTGTGGTACTTTTCTGCTCTTCTTGGGTAGTCCTTTGCAGCTGCTGTGTTCTTGGAACTCAGGGCTTTCTGGTTAAAAGAATGTTATCGCTAGGCCTAACTCGAATCTCAACGGTAGGAAGGAACATCAGCCTATGGTTCGGGATGGTCTCATGGATATAACAGTTGAGGCAGCCAAGTTGTGTCACTTTTGCGCTGCCCTTGCGATGCCTTGAACAGCTGCAGTGTGCCTGGAGGTCTGGGCTTCCTGATTTTAAAAATCCTAGCACAAGGCCTACCTAACCCCAACCCCACGAGGAGAAAAGCAAATCAGCCAGGAAGTAGGGATGTCCCCAAGGAAATAGCTGGGGAGGCAGGCATGTTGTGGTACGTTTCTGCTCTTCTTGGGTAGTCCTTTGCAGCTTCTGTGTTCTTGGAACTCAGGGCTTTCTGGTTAAAAGAACACTAACCTTAGGCCTAACTCAAACCTCAACGCTAGGAAGGAAAATCAGCCTGTGTTTCGGGATGGACTCATGAGAAGAGCAGCCGAGGCAGCCAAGTTGTGTCACTTTTGCGGCCCTCTTGGGATGCCTTGAACAGCTGCAGTGTGCCTGCAGCTAAGGGCTCCCTAGTTTTAAAATACCTAGCCCCAGGCCTAAGCCTAACTCTAACCCTGGGAAGGTAAATCAGCCTGGTGTTAGGTTTCTTGCCAAGGAAAAAGCCGTGAAAGCAGCCATGTTGTGGCACTTTTGCACTCCCTTTTGGATGCCTTGAACACCTGCAGTGTGCCTGGAGGTCTGGGCTTCCTGATTTTAAAAATCCTAGCACAAGGCCTACCTAACCCCAACCCGACGACGAGAAAGGCAAATCAGCCAGGAATTAGGGATGTCCCCAAGGAAATAGCTGGGGAGGCAGGCATGTTGTGGTACTTTTCTGCTCTTCTTGGGTAGTCCTTAGCAGCTTCTGTGTTCTTGGAACTCAGGGCTTTCTGGTTAAAAGAGCACTAACCCTAGGCGTAACTGAAACCTCAACGCTAGGAAGGAAAATCAGCTTATGGTGGGGATGGTCTCATGGAAATAGCAGTGGAGGCAGCCAAGTTGTGTCACTTTTGCGCTCCCTTTGGGATGCTGTGAACTGCTGCAGTGTGCCTGGAGCACAGGGCTTCCTGGTTTTAAAAGTCCTAGGCCTAAGCCTAACAGTAACCCTAGAAAGGTAAATCAGCCGGGTGTTACGTTTCTTCCTAAGGAAAAAGCTGTGAAAGCTGCCATGTTGTGGCACTTCTGCACTCCCTTTGGGATGCCTTTGGCAGCTGCAGTAAGCCTGGAGCTCAGGGCTTCCTGGTTAAAAAATCCTAGCCCGAGGCTGAACCCTAACCCTAACCCGAGGCAGATAAATCAGCCTAGGTATAGGGATGGTGCCTAGGAAAAAGCTGTGAAAGCAGCCATGTTGTAGCACTTTTGCACTCCCTTTCGGATGCCTTTCACAGCTGCAGTGTGCCTGGAGGTCTGGGCTTCCTGATTTTAAAAATCCTAGCACAAGGCCTACCTAACCCCATTCCTAAGACGAGAAAGGCAAATCAGCCAGGAAGTAGGGATGTCCCCAAGGAAATAGCTGGGGAGGCAGGCATGTTGTGGTACTTTTGTGCACTTCTCGGGTAGTCCTTTGCAGCTGCTGTGTTCTTGGAACTCAGGGCTTTCTGGTTAAAAGAACCCTAACCCTAGGCCTAACTGAAACCTCAACGCTAGGAAGGAAAATCAGCATGTGGTTCAGGATGGACTCATGAGAAGAGCAGCAGAGGCAGCCAAGTTGTGTCACTTTTGCGGCCCTCTTGGGATGCCTTGAACAGCTGCAGTGTGTCTGCAGCTAAGGGCTTCCTAGTTTTAAAATTCCTAGCCCCAGGCCTAAGCCTAACACTAACCCTGGGAAGGTAAATCAGCCTGGTGTTAGGCTTCTTGCCAAGGAAAAAGCCGTGAAAGCAGCCATGTTGTGGCACTTTTGCACTCCCTTTTGGATGCCTTTCACAGCTCCAGTGTGCCTGGAGGTCTGGGCTTCCTGATTTTCAAAATCCTAGCACAAGGCCAACTTAACCCCAAACTGACGACGAGAAAGGCAAATCAGCCAGGAAGTAGGGATGTCCCCAAGGAAATAGCTGGGGAGGCAGGCCTGTTGTGGTACTTTTGTGCTCTTCTTGGGTAGTCCTTTGCAGCTTCTGTGTTCTTGGAACTCAGGGCTTTCAGGTAAAAAGAACGTTATCCCTAGGCCTATGTCGAACCTCAATGCTAGGAAGGAACATCAGCCTATGGTTCGGGATTGTCTCATGGATATAACAGTTGAGGCAGCCAAGTTGTGTCACTTTTGCGCTGGCCTTGCGATGCCTTGAACAGCTGCAGTGTGCCTGGAGGTCTGGGCTTCCAGGTTTTAAAAATCCTAGCACAAGGCCTACCTAACCCCAACCCGACGACGAGAAAGTCAAATCAGCCACAAGTAGGGATGTCCCCAAGGAAATAGCTGGGGAGGCAGGCATGTTGTGGTACTTTTCTGCTCTTCTTGGGTAGTCCTTTGCAGCTTCTGTGTTCTTGGAACTCAGGGCTTTCTGGTTAAAAGCATGTTATCCCTAGGCCTAACTCGAACTTCAACGCTAGGAAGGAACATCAGCCTATGGTTCGGGATGGACTCATGAGAAGAGCAGCAGAGGCAGCCAAGTTGTGTCACTTTTGCGGCCCTCTTGGGATGCCTTGAACAGCTGCAATGTGCCTGCAGCTAAGGGCTTCCTAGTTTCAAAAATCCTAGCCCCAGGCCTAAGCCTAACACTAACCCTGGGAAGATAAATCAGCCTGGTGTTAGGCTTCTTGCCAAGGAAAAAGCCGTGAAAGCAGCCATGTTCTGGCACTTTTGAACTCCCTTTTCGATGCCTTTCACAGCTCCAGTGTGCCTGGAGGTCTGGGCTTCCTGATTTTAAAAATCCTAGCACAAGGCCTACCTAACCCCAACCCTAAGACGAGAAAGGCAAATCAGCCAGGAATTAGGGATGTCCCCAAGGAAATAGCTGGGGAGGCAGGCATGTTGTGGTACTTTTGTGCTCTTCTTGGGTAGTCCTTCACAGCTGCTGTGTTCTTGGAACTCAGGGCTTTCTGGTTAAAAGAACCCTAACCCTATGCCTAACTGAAACCTCAACGCTAGGAAGGAAAATCAGCCTATGGTTCGGGATGGACTCATGAGAAGAGGAGCAGAGGCAGCCAAGTTGTGTCACTTTTGCGCTCCCTTTGGGATGCTATGAGCAGCTGCAGTGTGCCTGGAGCACAGGGCTTCCTGGTTTTAAAAGTCCTACACCTAAGCCCAACAGTAACCCTAGAAAGGTAAATCAGCCGGGTGTTACGGTTCTTCCGAAGGAAATAGCAGTGAAAGCTGCCATGTTGTGGCACTTCTGCACTCCCTTTGGGATGCCTTTGGCAGCTCCAGTGTGCCTGGAGCTCAGGGCTTCATGGTTAAAAAAATCCTAGCCCGAGGCTGAACCCTAACCCTAACCCACGGCAGATAAATCAGCCTAGGTATAGGGATGGTGCCAAGGAAAAAGCTGTGAAAGCAGCCATGTTGTGGCACTTCTGCGCTCCCTTTGGGATGCCTTTGGCAGCTACAGTAAGCCTGGAACTCAGGGCTTCCTGGTTAAAAAAATCCTAGCCCTAGGCAGAACCTTAACCCTAACCCTAGGCAGATAAAACAACCTAGGTATAGGGATGGTGCCTAGGAAAAAGCTGTGAAAGCAGCCATGTTGTGGCACTTTTGCACTCCCTTTTGGATGCCTTTCACAGCTCCAGTGTGCCTGGAGGTCTGGGCTTCCTGATTTTAAAAATCCTAGCACAAGGCCTACCTCACCAGAACCCTAAAGCGTGAAAGTCAAATCAGCCAGGAATTAGGAATGTCCCCAAGGAAATAGCTGGGGAGGCAGGCATGTTGTGGTACTTTTGTGAACTTCTTGGGTAGTCCTTTGCAGCTGCTGTGTTCTTGGAGCTCAGGGCTTTCTGGTTAAAAGAACACTAATTCTAGGCCTAACTCAAACCTCAACACCAGGAAGGAAAATCAGCCTATGATACGGGATGGACTCATGAGAAGAGCAGCAGAGGCAGCCAAGTTGTGTCACTTTTGCGGCCCTCTTGGGATGCTTTGAACAGCTGCAGTGTGCCTGCAGCTAAGGGCTTCCTAGTTTTAAAAATCCTAGCCCCAGGCCTAAGCCTCACACAAACCCTGGGAAGATAAATCAGCTTGGTGTTGGGCTTCTTGCCAAGGAAAAAGCCGTGAAAGCAGCCATGTTGTGGCACTTTTGCACTCCCTTTTGGATGCCTTTCACAGCTCCAGTGTGGCCTGGAGGTCTGGGCTTCTTGATTTTAAAAATCCTAGCACTAGGCCTACCTAACCCCAACCCGATGACGAGAAAGGCAAATCAGCCAGGAATTACGGATGTCCCCAAGGAAATAGCTGAGGAGGCAGGCATGTTGTGATACTTTTGTGCTCTTCTTGGCTAGACCTTCGCAGCTGCTGTGTTCTTGGAATTCAGGGCTTTCTGGTTAAAAGATCACTAACCCTAGGCCTAACTCGAACCTCAACGCTAGGAAGGAACATCAGCCTATGGTTGGGGATTGTATCATAGAAATTGCAGTGGAGGCAGCCAAGTTGTGTCACTTTTGCGCTGCCATTAGGATGCCTTGAACAGCTGCAGTGTTCCTGGAGCACATGGCCTCCTGGTTTTAAAAGTCCTTGTCCAAAGCCTAAGAGTAACCCCAGGAAGGTAAATTAGCTGGGTATTAGGGATCTTCCTAAGGAAAAGGCTGTTAAAGCAGCCATGTTGTGGAACTCTTGCACTCCCTTTTGGATGCCTTTCACAGCTCCAGTGTGTTTGGAGGTCTGGACTTCCTGATTTTAAAAATCCTAGCACTAGGCCTACCTAACCCCAACCCGACGACGAGAAAGGCAAATCAGAAAGGAAGTAGGGATGTCCCCAAGGAAATAGCTGGGGAGGCAGGCATGTTGTGGTACTTTTGTGCACTTCTTGGGTAGTCCTTCGCAGCTGCTGTGTTCTTGGAACTCAGAGCTTTCTGGTTCAAAGAACAATAACCCTAGGCCTAACTCAAACCTCAACGCTAGGAAGGATAATCAGCTATGGTTTGGGACAGAGTCATGAGAAGAGGAGCAGAGGCAGCCAAGTTGTGTCACTTTTGCGGCCCTCTTGGGATGCCTTGAACAGCTGCAGTGTGCCTGCAGCTAAGGGCTTCCTAGTTTTAAAATTCCTTGCCCCAGGCCTAAGCCTCACACTAACCCTGGGAAGGTAAATCAGTCTGGTGTTAGGCTTCTTGCCAAGGAAAAAGCCGTGAAAGCAGCCATGTTGTGGCACTTTTGCACTCTCTTTTGGATGCCTTTCACTGCTCCAGTGTATCTGGAGGTCTGGACTTCCTGATTTTAAAAATCCTAGCACTAGGCCTACCTCACCAGAACCCTAAAGCGTGAAAGGAAAATCAGCCAGGAAGTAGGGATGTCCCCAAGCAAAAAGCTGGGGAGGCAGGCATGTTGTGGTACTTTTGTGCATTTCTTGGCTAGTCCTTAGCAGCTGCTGTGTTCTTGGAACTCAGGGCTTTCTGGTTAAAAGAACCCTATCCCTAGGCCCAAGTCAAACCCCAACGTTAGGAAGGAAAATCAGCCTGTGTTTCGGGATGGACTCATGAGAAGAGCAGCAGAGGCAGCCAAGTTGTGTCACTTTTGCCCTCCCCTTGGGATGACTTGAACAGCTGCAGTGTGCCTGGAGCTCAGGGCTTCCTGGTTTTAAAAGTCCTAGGCCTAAGCCTAACAGTAACCCTAGGAAGGTAAATCAGCAGGGTGTTACGGTTCTTCCTAAGGAAAAAGCCGTGAAAGCAGCCATACTCTGGCACTTCGCTGCTCCCTTTGAAAAGCCTTTGGCAGCTGCAGTAAGCCTGGAACTCAGGGCTTCCTGGTTAAAAAATCGTAGCCCTAGGCTGAACCCTAACCCTAAACCTAGGCAGATAAATCAGCCTAGGTATAGGGATGGTGCCAAGGAAAAAGCTGTGAAAGCAGCCATGTTGTGGCACTTTTGCACTCCCTTTTGGATGCCTTTCACAGCTCCAGTGTGCCTGGAGGTCTGGGCTTCCTGATTTTAAAAATCCTAGCACAAGGCCTACCTAACCCCAACCCGACGACGTGAAAAGCAAATCAGCCAGGAATTAGGGATGTCCCCAAGGAAAAAGCTTAGGAGGCAGGAATGTTGTGGTACTTTTGTGCACTTCTTGGGTAGTCCTTCGCAGCTGCTGTGTTCTTGGAAATCAGGGCTTTCTGGTTAAAAGAACACTAACCCTAGGCGTAACTTAAACCTCAACCCTAGGAAGGAAAATCAGCCTATGGTTCGGGATGGACTCATGAGAAGAGCAGCAGAGGCAGCCAAGTTGTGTCACTTTTGCGGCCCTCTTGGAATGCCGTGAACAGCTGCAGTGTGCCTGGAGCACAGGGCTTCCTAGTTTTTAATTCCTAGCCCAAGGGCTAAGGCTATCAGTAATCCCAGGAAGGTAAATCAGCCGGGTGTTAGGGTCCCTCCTAAGGAAAAAGCTGTGAAAGCAGCCATGTTGTGGCACTTCTGCACTCCCTTTGGGATGCCTTTGGCAGCTGCAGTAAGCCTGGACTCAGCGCTTCCTGGTTATAAATCTTCTAGCCCTAGGCTGAACCCTAACCCTAACCCTAGGCAGATAAATCAGCCTAGGTATAGGGATGGTGCCAAGGAAAAAGCTGTGAAAGCAGCCATGTTGTGGCACTTTTGCACTCTCTTTTGGATGCCTTTCACAGCTCCAGTTTGCCTGGAGGTCTGGGCTTCCTGATTTTAAAAATCCTAGCACTAGGTCTACCTAACCCCAACCCGACGACGTGAAAGGCAAATCAGCCAGGAATTAGGGATGTCCCCAAGGAAAAAGCTGAGGAGGCAGGCATGTTGTGGTACTTTTGTGCACTTCTTGGGTAGTCCTTCGCAGTTGCTGCGTTCTTGGAACTCAGGGCTCTCTGGTTCAAAGAACACTAACCCTAGGCCTAACTCGAACCTCAACGCTAGGAAGGAAAATCAGCCTATGGTTCGGGGTGGACTCATGAGAAGAGCAGCAGAGGCAGCCAAGTTGTATCACTTTTGCGGCCCTCTTGGGATGCCTTGAACAGCTGCAATGTGCCTGCAGCTAAGGGTTCCTAGTTTTAAAATTCCAAGCCCTAGCACAAAGCTTAATACTAACCCTGGGAAGGTAAATCAGCCTGGTGTTAGGCTTCTTGCCAAGGAAAAAGCCGTGTAAGCAGCCATGTTGTGGCACTTTTACACTCTCTTTTGGATGCCGTTCACAGCTGCAGTATGCCTGGAACTCAGGGCTTCCTGGTTAAAAAAATCCTAGCCCTCGGCTGAACCCTTACCCTAACCCTAGGCAGATAAACAGGCTAGGTATATGGATGGTGCCAAGGAGAAAGCTGTGAAAGCAGCCATGTTGTGGCACTTTTGCACTCCCTTTTGGATGCCTTTCACAGCTCCAGTGTGCCTGGAGGTCTGGGCTTCCTGATTTTAAAAATCGTAGCACATGTCCTACCTAACCCCAACCCTAAGACGTGAAAGGCAAATCAGCCAGGAAGTAGGGATGTCCCCAAGGAAATGGCTGAGGAGGCAGGCATGTTGTGGTACTTTTGTACTCTTCTTGGCTAGTCCTTCGCAGCTGCTGTGTTCTTGGAACTCAGGGCTTTCTGGTTAAAAGAATGTTATCCCTAGGCCTAACTCGAACCTCAACGCTAGGAAGGAACATCAGCCTATGGTTCGGGATGGTCTCATGGATATAACAGTGGAGGCAGCCAAGTTGTGTCACTTTTGCGCTGCCCTTGCGATGCCTTGAACAGCTGCAGTGTGCCTGGAGGTCTGGGCTTCCTGATTTTAAAAATCCTAGCACAAGGCCTACCGAACCCCAACCCGACGACGAGAAAGGCAAATCAGCCAGGAAGTAGGGATGTCCCCAAGGAAATAGCTGGGGAGGCAGGCATGTTGTGGTACTTTTGTGCACTTCTTGGGTAGTCCTTCGCAGCTGCTGTGTTCTTGGAACTCAGGGCTTTCTGGTTAAAAGAACACTAACCCTAGTCCTAACTCAAACCTCAACCCTAGGAAGGAAAATCAGCTTATGTTTCGGGATGGATTCATGAGAAGAGCAGCAGAGGCAGCCAAGTTGTGTCACTTTTGCGGCCCTCTTGGGATGCCTTGAACAGCTGCAGTGTGCCTGCAACTCAGGGCTCCCTAGTTTTAAAATTCCTAGCCCCAGGCCTAAGCCTAACACTAACCCTGGGAAGGTAAATCAGCCTGGTGTTAGGTTTCTTGCCAAGGAAAAAGCCGTGAAAGCAGCCATGTTGTGGCACTTTTGCACTCCCTTTTGGATGCCTTTCACAGCACCAGTGTGCCTGGAGGTCTGGGCTTCCTGATTTTAAAAATCCTAGCACTAGGCCTACCTAACCCCAACCCGACGACGAGAAAGGCAAATCAGCCAGGAAGTAGGGATGTCCCCAAGGAAATAGCTGGGGAAGCAGGCATGTTGTGGTACTTTTCTGCTCTTCTTGGGTAGTCCTTTGCAGCTTCTGTGTTCTTGGAACTCAGGGCTTTCTGGTTAAAAGAATGTTATCCCTAGGCCTAACTCGAATCTCAACGCTAGGACGGATCATCAGCCTATGTTTCGGGATGGTCTCATGGATATAACAGTGGAGGCAGCCAAGTTGTGTCACTTTTGCGCTGCCCTTGCGATGCCTTGAACAGCTGCAGTGTGCCTGGAGGTCTGGGCTTCCTGATTTTAAAAATCCTAGCACAAGGCCTACCTAAACCCAACCCGACGACGAGAAAGGCAAATCAGCCAGGAATTAGGGATGTCCCCAAGGAAATAGCTGGGGACGCAGACATGTTGTGGTACTTTTGTGCTCTTCTTGGGTAGTCCTTTGCAGCTTCTGTGTTCTTGGAACTCAGGGCTTTCTGGTTAAAAGAATGTTATCCCTAGGCCTAACTCGAATCTCAACGCTAGGAAGGAACATCAGCCTATGGTTCGGGATGGTCTCATGGATATAACAGTTGAGGCAGCCAAGTTGTGTCACTTTTGCGGCCCTCTTGGGATGTCTTGAACAGCTGCAGTGTGCCTGGAAGTCTGGGCTTCCTGATTTTAAAAATCCTAGCACAAGGCCTACCTAACCCCAACCCGACGACGAGAAAGGCAAATAAGCCAGGAAGTAGGGATGTCCCCAAGGAAATAGCTGGGGAGGCAGGCATGTTGTGGTACTTTTGTGCACTTCTTGGGTAGTCCTTCGCAGCTGCTGTGTTCTTGGAACTCAGGGCTTTCTGGTTAAAAGAACCCTAACCCTAGGCCTAACTCAAACCTCAACCCCAGGAAGGAAAATCAGCCTGTGGTTCGGGATGGACTCATGAGAAGAGTAGCAGAGGCAGCCAAGTTGTGTCACTTTTGCGGCCCTCTTGGGATGTCTATAACAGCTGCAGTGTGCCTGCAGCTAAAGCCTTCCTAGTTTTAAAAATCCTAGCCCCAGGCCTGAGCCTCACACTAACCCTGGTAAGGTAAATCAGCCTGGTGTTTGGCTTCTTGCCAAGGAAAAAGTCCTGAAAGCAGCCATGTTGTGGAACGTTTGAACTCCCTTTTGGATGCCTTTCACAGCTCCAGTGTGCCTGGAGGTCTGGGCTTCCTGATTTTAAAAATCCTAGCACAAGGCCTACCTAACCCCAACCCCACGACGAGAAAGGCAAATCAGCCAGGAATTAGGGATGTCCCCAAGGAAATAGCTGTGGAGGAAGTCATGTTGTGGTACTTTTGTGCTCTTCTTGGCTAGTCCTCCGCAGCTGCTGTGTTCTTGGAACTCAGGGCTTTCTGGTTAAAAGAACACTAACCCTTGGCCTAACTCAAACCTCAACGCTAGGAAGGAAAATCAGCCTGTGTTTCGGGATGGACTCATGAGAAGAGCAGCAGAGGCAGCCAAGTTGTGTCACTTTTGCGCTCCCTTTGGGATGCTGTGAACAGCTGCAGTGTGCCTGGAGCACAGGGCTTCCTGGTTTTAAAAGTCCTAGGCCTAAGCCTAACAGTAACCCTAGAAAGGTAAATCAGCCGGGTGTTACGGTTCTTCCTAAGGAAAAAGCTGTGAAAGCTGCCATGTTGTGGCACTTCTGCACTCCCTTTGGGATGCCTTTGGCAGCTGCAGTAAGCCTGGAGCTCAGGGCTTCCTGGTTAAAAAAATCCTAGCCCGAGGCTGAACCCTAACCCTAACCCAAGGCAGATAAATCAGCCTAGGTATAGGGATGGTGCCAAGGAAAAAGCTGTGAAAGCAGCCATGTTGTGGCACTTTTGCACTCCCTTTTGGATGCCTTTCACAGCTCCAGTGTGCCTGGAGGTCTGGGCTTCCTGATTTTAAAAATCCTAGCACTAGGCCTACCTAACCCCATTCCTGAGACGAGAAAGGCAAATCAGCCAGGAAGTAGGGATGTCCCCAAGGAAATAGCTGTGGAGGCAGGCATGTTGTGGTACTTTTGTGCTCTTCTTGGGCAGTCCTTTGCAGCTGCTGTGTTCTTGGAACTCAGGGCTTTCTGGTTAAAAGAAACCTAACCCTAGGCCTAACAGAAGCCTCAACGCCAGGAAGGAAAATCAGCCTATGGTTTGGGATGGACTCATGAGAAGAGCAGCAGAGGCAGCCAAGTTGTGTCACTTTTGCGGCCCTCTTGGGATGTTATTAACAGCTGCAATGTGCCTGCAGCTAAGGGCTTCCTAGTTTTAAAATTCCGAGCCCCAGGCCTAAGCCTAACACTAACCCTTAAAAGGTAAATCAGCCTGGTGTTAGGCTTCTTGCCAAAGAAAAAGCCGTGAAAGCAGCCATGTTGTGGCATTTTTGCACTCCCTTTTAGATGCCTTTCACAGCTCCAGTGTGCCTGGAGGTCTGGGCTTCCTGATTTTAAAAATCCTAGCACTAGGCCTACTTAACCCCAACCCCACGAGGAGAAAGGCAAATCAGCCAAGAAGTAGGGATGTCCCCAAGGAAATAGCTGTGGAGACAGGCATGTTGAGGTACTTTTCTGCTCTTCTTGGGTAGTCCTTTGCAGCTTCTGTGTTCTTGGAACTCAGGGCTTTCTGGTTAAAAGAATGTTATCCCTAGGCCTAACTCGAACCTCAGCGCTAGGAAGGAACATCAGCCTATGGTTCGGGATGGTCTCATGGATATAACAGTGGAGGCAGCCAAGTTGTGTCACTTTTGCGCTGCCCTTGCGATGCCTTGAACAGCTGCAGTGTGCCTGGAGGTCTGGGCTTCCTGATTTTAAAAATCCTAGCACAAGGCCTACCTAACCCCAACCCGACGACGAGAAAGGCAAATCAGCCAGGAAGTAGGGATGTCCCGAAGGAAATAGCTGGGGAGGCAGGCATGTTGTGGTACTTTTGTGCTCTTCTTGGGTAGTCCTTCGCAGCTGCTGTGTTCTTGGAACTCAAGGCTTTCTGGTTAAAAGAACACTAACCCTAGGCCTAACTCAAACCTCAACCCCAGGAAGGAAAATCAGCCTATGGTTCGGGATGGACTCATGAGAAGAATAGCAGAGGCAGCCAAATTGTGTCACTTTTGCGGCTATCTTGGGATGTCTATAACAGCTGCAGTGTGCCTGCAGCTAAAGCCTTCCTAGTTTTAAAAATCCTAGCCCCAGGCCTGAGCCTCACACTAACCCTGGTAATGTAAATCAGCCTGGTGTTTGGCTTCTTGCCAAGGAAAAAGTCCTGAAAGCAGCCATGTTCTGGCACGTTTGAACTCCCTTTTGGATGCCTTTCACAGCTCCAGTGTGCCTGGAGGTCTGGGCTTCCTGATTTTAAAAATCCTAGCACAAGGCCTACCTAACCCCAACCCCACGACGAGAAAGGCAAATCAGCCAGGAATTAAAGATGTCCCCAAGGAAATAGCTGGGGAGGCAGGCATGTTGTGGTACTTTTGTGCTCTTCTTGGGTAGTCCTCCGCAGCTGCTGTGTTCTTGGAACTCAGGGCTTTCTGGTTAAAAGAACACTAACCCTTGGCCTAACTCAAACCTCAACGCTAGGAAGGAAAATCAGCCTGTGTTTCAGGATGGACTCATGAGAAGAGCAGCAGAGGCAGCCAAGTTGTGTCACTTTTGCGCTCCCTTTGGGATGCTGTGAACAGCTGCAGTGTGCCTGGAGCACAGGGCTTCCTGGTTTTAAAAGTCCTAGGCCTAAGCCTAACAGTAACCCTAGAAAGGTAAATCAGCCGGGTGTTACGGTTCTTCCTAAGGAAAAAGCTGTGAAAGCTGCCATTTGTGGCACTTCTGCACTCCCTTTGGGATGCCTTTGGCAGCTGCAGTAAGCCTGGAGCTCAGGGCTTCCTGGTTAAAAAAATCCTAGCCCGAGGGGGAACCCTAACCCTAACCCAAGGCAGATAAATCAGCCTAGGTATAGGGATGGTGCCAAGGAAAAATCTGTGAAAGCAGCCATGTTGTGGCACTTTTGCACTCCCTTTTGGATGCCTTTCACAGCTCCAGTGTGCCTGGAGGTCTGGGCTTCCTGATTTTAAAAATCCTAGCACTAGGCCTACCTAACCCCATTCCTAAGACGAGAAAGGCAAATCAGCCAGGAAGTAGGGATGTCCCCAAGGAAATAGCTGTGGAGGCAGGCATGTTGTGGTACTTTTGTGCTCTTCGTGGGCAGTCCTTTGCAGCTGCTGTGTTCTTGGAACTCAGGGCTTTCTGGTTAAAAGAAACCTAACCCTAGGCCTAACTGAAACCTCAACGCCAGCAAGGAAAATCAGCCTATGGTTTGGGATGGACTCATGAGAAGAGCAGCAGAGGCAGCCAAGTTGTGTCACTTTTGCGGCCCTCTTGGGATGTTATTAACAGCTGCAGTGTGCCTGCAGCTAAGGGCTTCCTAGTTTTAAAATTCCTAGCCCCAGGCCTAAGCCTAACACTAACCCTGAAAAGGTAAATCAGCCTGGTGTTAGGCTTCTTGCCAAAGAAAAAGCCGTGAAAGCAGCCATGTTGTGGCACTTTTGCACTCCCTTTTGGATGCCTTTCACAGCTCCAGTGTGCCTGGAGGTCTGGGCTTCCTGATTTTAAAAATCCTAGCACTAGGCCTAGTTAACCCCAACCCCACGATGAGAAAGGCAAATCAGCCAAGAAGTAGGGATGTCCCCAAGGAAATAGCTGTGGAGACAGGCATGTTGAGGTACTTTTCTGCTCTTCTTGGGTAGTCCTTTGCAGCTTCTGTGTTCTTGGAACTCAGGGCTTTCTGGTTAAAAGAATGTTATCCCTAGGCCTAACTCGAACCTCAGCGCTAGGAAGGAACATCAGCCTATTGTTCGGGATGGTCTCATGGATATAACAGTTGAGGCAGCCAAGTTGTGTACCTTTTGCGCTGCCCTTGCGATGCCTTGAACAGCTGCAGTGTGCCTGGAGGTCTGGGCTTCCTGATTTTAAAAATCCTAGCACAAGGCCTACCTAACCCCAACCCGATGACGAGAAAGGCAAATCAGCCAGGAAGTAGGGATGTCCCCAAGGAAATAGCTGGGGAGGCAGGCATGTTGTGGTACTTTTGTGCACTTCTTGGCTAGTCCTTCGCAGCTTCTATGTTCTTGGAACTCAGGGCTTTCTGGTTAAAAGAACCCTAACCCTAGGCCTAACTCAAACCTCACCGCTAGGAAGGAAAATCAGCATGTGGTTCAGGATGGACTCATGAGAAGGGCGGCAGAGGCAGCCAAGTTTTGTCACTTTTGCGGCCCTCTTGGGATGCCTTGAACAGCTGCAGTGTGCCTGCAGCTAAGGGCTTCCTAGTTTTAAAATCCCTAGCCCCAGGCCTAAGCCTAACACTAACCCTGGGAAGGTAAATCAGCCGGGTGTTAGGTTTCTTGCCAAGGAAAAAAACCGTGAAAGCAGCCATGTTGTGGCACTTTTGCACTCCTTTTGGATGCCTTTCACAGCTCCAGTGTGCCTGGAGGTCTGGGCTTCCTGATTTTAAAAATCCTAGCACTAGGCCTACCTAACCCCAACCCGACGACGAGGAAGGCAAATCAGCCAGGAAGTAGGGATGTCCCCAAGGAAATAGCTGGGGAAGCAGGCATGTTGTGGTACTTTGTGCTCTTCTTGGGTAGTCCTTTGAAGCTTCTGTGTTCTTGGAACTCAGGGCTTTCTGGTTAAAAGAATGTTATCCCTAGGCCTAACTCGAATCTCAACGGTAGGAAGGAACATCAGCCTATGGTTCGGGATGGTCTCATGGATATAACAGTGGAGGCAGCCAAGTTGTGTCACTTTTGCGCTGCCCTTGCGATGCCTTGAACAGCTGCAGTGTGCCTGGAGGTCTGGGTTTCCTGATTTTAAAAATACTAGCACAAGTCCTGCCGAACCCCAACCCGACGACGAGAAAGGCAAATCAGCCAGGAAGTAGGGATGTCCCCAAGGAAATAGCTGTGGACGCAGGCATGTTGTGGTACTTTTGTGCTCTTCTTGGCCAGTCCTCCGCAGCTGCTGTGTTCTTGGAACTCAGGGCTTTCTGGTTAAAAGAACACTAACCCTAGGCCTAACTCAAACCTCAACCCTAGGAAGGAAAATCAGCCTGTGTTTCGGGATGGATTCATGAGAAGAGCAGCAGAGGCAGCCAAGTTGTGTCACTTTTGCAGCCCTCTTGGGATGCCTTGAACAGCTGCAGTGTGCCTGCAGCTAAGGGCTCCCTAGTTTTAAAATTCCTAGCCCCAGGCCTAAGCCTAACACTAACCCTGGGAAGGTAAATCAGCCGGGTGTTAGGTTTCTTGCCAAGGAAAAAGCCGTGAAAGCAGCCATGTTGTGGCACTTTTGCACTCCCTTTTGGATGCCTTTCACAGCACCAGTGTGCCTGGAGGTCTGGGCTTCCTGATTTTAAAAATCCTAGCACAAGGCCTACCTAACCCCAACCCCACGAGGAGAAAGGCAAATCAGCCAGGAATTAGGGATGTCCCCAAGGAAATAGCTGTGGAGACAGGCATGTTGAGGTACTTTTCTGCTCTTCTTGGGTAGTCCTTTGAAGCTTCTGTGTTCTTGGAACTCAGGGCTTTCTGGTTAAAAGAATGTTATCCCTAGGCCTAACTCGAACCTTAACGCTAGGAAGGAACATCAGCCTATGGTTCGGGATGGTCTCATGGATATAACAGTGGAGGCAGCCAAGTTGTGTCACTTTTGCGCTGCCCTTGCGATGCCTTGAACAGCTGCAGTGTGCCTGGAGGTCTGGGCTTCCTGATTTTAAAAATCCTAGCACAAGGCCTACCTAACCCCAACCCCACGACGAGAAAGGCAAATCAGCCAGGAAGTAGGGATGTCCCCAAGGAAATAGCTGGGGAGGCAGGCATGTTGTGGTACTTTTGTGCACTTCTTGGGTAGTCCTTCGCAGCTGCTGTGTTCTTGGAACTCAGGGCTTTCTGGTTAAAAGAACACTAACCCTAGGCCTAACTCAAACCTCAACGCTAGGAAGGAAAATCAGCCTGTGTTTCGGGAGGACTCATGAGAAGAGCAGCAGAGGCAGCCAAGTTGTGTCACTTCTGCGCTCCCTTTGGGATGCTGTGAACAGCTGCAGTGTGCCTGGAGCACAGGGCTTCCTGGTTTTAAAAGTCCTAGGCCTAAGCCTAACAGTAACCCTAGAAAGGTAAATCAGCCAGGTGTTACGGTTCTTTCTAAGAAAAAAGCTGTGAAAGCAGCCATGTTGTGGCACTTCTGCACTCCCTTTGGGTTGGCTTTGGCAGCTGCAGTAAGCCTGGAGCTCAGGGCTTCCTGGTTAAAAAAATCCTAGCCCGAGGCTGAACCCTAACCCTAACCCACGGCAGATAAATCAGCCTAGGTATAGGGATGGTGCCAAGGAAAAAGCTGTGAAAGCAGCCATGTTGTTGCACTTTTGCACTCCCTTTTGGATGCCTTTCACAGCTCCAGTGTGCCTGGAGGTCTGGGCTTCCTGATTTTAAAAATCTTAGCACTAGGCCTACCTAACCCCAACCCGACGACGAGAAAGGCAAATCAGCCAGGAAGTAGGGATGTCCCCAAGGAAATAGCTGGGGAGGCAGGCATGTTGTGGTACTTTTGTGCTCTTCTTGGGTAGTCCTTGGCAGCTGCTGTGTTCTTGGAACTCAGGGCTTTCTGGTTAAAAGGACACTAACCCTAGGCCTAACTCAAACCTCACCGCTAGGAAGGAAAATCAGCATGTGGTTCAGGATGGACTCATGAGAAGAGCAGCAGAGGCAGCCAAGTTGTGTCACTTTTGCGGCCCTCTTGGGATGCCTTGAACAGCTGCAGTGTGCCTGCAGCTAAGGGCTTCTTAGTTTTAAAATTCCTAGCCCCAGGCCTAAGCCTAACACTAACCCTGGGAAGGTAAATCAGCCGGGTGTTAGGTTACTTGCCAAGGAAAAAGCCGTGAAAGCAGCCATGTTGTGGCACTTTTGCACTCCCTTTTGGATGCCTTTCACAGCTCCAGTGTGCCTGGAGGTCTGGGCTTCCTGATTTTAAAAATCCTAGCACTAGGCCTACCTAACCCCAACCAGACCACGAGGAAGGCAAATCAGCCAGGAAGTAGGGATGTCCCCAAGGAAATAGCTGGGGAAGCAGGCATGTTGTGGTACTTTGTGCTCTTCTTGGGTAGTCCTTTGAAGCTTCTGTGTTCTTGGAACTCAGGGCTTTCTGGTTAAAAGAATGTTATCCCTAGGCCTAACTCGAATCTCAACGGTAGGAAGGAACATCAGCCTATGGTTCGGGATGGTCTCATGGATATAACAGTGGAGGCAGCCAAGTTGTGTCACTTTTGCGCTGCCCTTGCGATGCCTTGAACAGCTGCAGTGTGCCTGGAGGTCTGGGTTTCCTGATTTTAAAAATACTAGCACAAGTCCTGCCGAACCCCAACCCGACGACGAGAAAGGCAAATCAGCCAGGAAGTAGGAATGTCCCCAAGGAAATAGCTGTGGACGCAGGCATGTTGTGGTACTTTTGTGCTCTTCTTGGCCAGTCCTCCGCAGCTGCTGTGTTCTTGGAACTCAGGGCTTTCTGGTTAAAAGAACACTAACCCTAGGCCTAACTCAAACCTCAACGCTAGGAAGGAAAATCAGCCTGTGTTTCGGGAGGACTCATGAGAAGAGCAGCAGAGGCAGCCAAGTTGTGTCACTTCTGCGCTCCCTTTGGGATGCTGTGAACAGCTGCAGTGTGCCTGGAGCACAGGGCTTCCTGGTTTTAAAAGTCCTAGGCCTAAGCCTAACAGTAGCCCTAGAAAGGTAAATCAGCCGGGTGTTACGGTTCTTCCTAAGAAAAAAGCTGTGAAAGCTGCCATGTTGTGGCACTTCTGCACTCCCTTTGGGTTGCCTTTGGCAGCTGCAGTAAGCCTGGAGCTCAGGGCTTCCTGGTTAAAAAAATCCTAGCCCGAGGCTGAACCCTAACCCTAACCCACGGCAGATAAATCAGCCTAGGTATAGGGATGGTGCCAAGGAAAAAGCTGTGAAAGCAGCCATGTTGTTGCACTTTTGCACTCCCTTTTGGATGCCTTTCACAGCTCCAGTGTGCCTGGAGGTCTGGGCTTCCTGATTTTAAAAACCTTAGCACTAGGCCTACCTAACCCCAACCCGACGACGAGAAAGGCAAATCAGCCAGGAAGTAGGGATGTCCCCAAGGAAATAGCTGGGGAGGCAGGCATGTTGTGGTACTTTTGTGCTCTTCTTGGGTAGTCCTTGGCAGCTGCTGTGTTCTTGGAACTCAGGGCTTTCTGGTTAAAAGGACACTAACCCTAGGCCTAACTCAAACCTCACCGCTAGGAAGGAAAATCAGCATGTGGTTCAGGATGGACTCATGAGAAGAGCAGCAGAGGCAGCCAAGTTGTGTCACTTTTGCGGCCCTCTTGGGAGGTCTTCAACAGCTGCAGTGTGCCTGCAGCTAAGGGCTTCCTAGTTTTAAAATTCCTAGCCCCAGGCCTAAGCCTAACACTAACCCTGGGAAGGTAAATCAGCCGGGTGTTAGGTTTCTTGCCAAGGAAAAAGCCGTGAAAGCAGCCATGTTGTGGCACTTTTGCACTCCCTTTTGGATGCCTTTCACAGCTCCAGTGTGCCTGGAGGTCTGGGCTTCCTGATTTTAAAAATCCTAGCACTAGGCCTACCTAACCCCAACCAGACGACGAGGAAGGCAAATCAGCCAGGAAGTAGGGATGTCCCCAAGGAAATAGCTGGGGAAGCAGGCATGTTGTGGTACTTTTCTGCTCTTCTTGGGTAGTCCTTTGAAGCTTCTGTGTTCTTGGAACTCAGGGCTTTCTGGTTAAAAGAATGTTATCCCTAGGCCTAACTCGAATCTCAACGGTAGGAAGGAACATCAGCCTATGGTTCGGGATGGTCTCATGGATATAACAGTTGAGGCAGCCAAGTTGTGTCACTTTTGCGCTGCCCTTGCGATGCCTTGAACAGCTGCAGTGTGCCTGGAGGTCTGGGCTTCCTGATTTTAAAAATACTAGCACAAGTCCTGCCGAACCCCAACCCGACGACGAGAAAGGCAAATCAGCCAGGAAGTAGGGATGTCCCCAAGGAAATAGCTGTGGACGCAGGCATGTTGTGGTACTTTTGTGCCCTTCTTGGCTAGTCCTCCGCAGCTGCTGTGTTCTTGGAACTCAGGGCTTTCTGGTTAAAAGAACACTAACCCTAGGCCTAACTCAAACCTCAACGCTAGGAAGGAAAATCAGCCTGTGGTTCGGGATGGTCTCATGGATATAACAGTTGAGGCAGCCAAGTTGTGTCACTTTTGCGGCCCTCTTGGGATGCCTTGAACAGCTGCAGTGTGCCTGCAGCTAAGGGCTTCCTAGTTTTAAAAATCCTAGCCCCAGGCCTAAGCCTAACACTAACCCTGGGAAGGTAAATCAGCCGGGTGTTAGGTTTCTTGCCAAGGAAAAAGCCGTGAAAGCAGCCATGTTGTGGCACTTTTGCACTCCCTTTTGGATGCCTTTCACAGCTCCAGTGTGCCTGGAGGTCTGGGCTTCCTGATTTTAAAAATACTAGCACTAGGCCTACCTAACCCCAACCCCACGAGGAGAAAGGCAAATCAGCCAGGAAGTAGGGATGTCCCCAAGGAAATAGCTGGGGAGGCAGGCATGTTGAGGTACTTTTCTGCTCTTCTTGGGTAGTCCTTTACAGCTTCTGTGTTCTTGGAGCTCAGGGCTTTCTGGTTAAAAGAATGTTATCCCTAGGCCTAACTCGAACCTTAACGCTAGGAAGGAACATCAGCCTGTGGTTCAGGATGGTCTCATGGATATAACAGTGGAGGCAGACAAGTTGTGTCACTTTTGCGCTGCCCTTGCAATGCCTTGAACAGCTGCAGTGTGCCTGGAGGTCTGGGCTTCCTGATTTTAAAAATCCTAGCACTAGGCCTACCTAACCCCAACCCGACGACGAGAAAGGCAAATCAGCCAGGAAGTAGGGATGTCCCCAAGGAAATAGCTGGGGAAGCAGGCATGTTGTGGTACTTTTCTGCTCTTCTTGGGTACTCCTTTGCAGCTTCTGTGTTCTTGGAACTCAGGGCTTTCTGGTTAAAAGAATGTTATCCCTAGGCCTAACTCGAATCTCAACGCTAGGACGGATCATCAGCCTATATTTCGGGATGGTCTCATGGATATAACAGTGGAGGCAGCCAAGTTGTGTCACTTTTGCGCTGCCCTTGCGATGCCTTGAACAGCTGCAGTGTGCCTGGAGGTCTGGGCTTCCTGATTTTAAAAATCCTAGCACAAGGCCTACCTAAACCCAACCCGACGACGAGAAAGGCAAATCAGCCAGGAATTAGGGATGTCCCCAAGGAAATAGCTGGGGACGCAGACATGTTGTGGTACTTTTGTGCTCTTCTTGGGTAGTCCTTTGCAGCTTCTGTGTTCTTGGAACTCAGGGCTTTCTGGTTAAAAGAATGTTATCCCTAGGCCTAACTCGAATCTCAACGCTAGGAAGGAACATCAGCCTATGGTTCGGGATGGTCTCATGGATATAACAGTTGAGGCAGCCAAGTTGTGTCACTTTTGCGGCCCTCTTGGGATGTCTTGAACAGCTGCAGTGTGCCTGGAAGTCTGGGCTTCCTGATTTTAAAAATCCTAGCACAAGGCCTACCTAACCCCAACCCGACGACGAGAAAGGCAAATCAGCCAGGAAGTAGGGATGTCCCCAAGGAAATAGCTGGGGAGGCAGGCATGTTGTGGTACTTTTGTGCACTTCTTGGGTAGTCCTTCGCAGCTGCTGTGTTCTTGGAACTCAGGGCTTTCTGGTTAAAAGAACCCTAACCCTAGGCCTAACTCAAACCTCAACCCCAGGAAGGAAAATCAGCCTGTGGTTCGGGATGGACTCATGAGAAGAGTAGCAGAGGCAGCCAAATTGTGTCACTTTTGTGGCCCTCTTGGGATGTCTATAACAGCTGCAGTGTGCCTGCAGCTAAAGCCTTCCTAGTTTTAAAAATCCTAGCCCCAGGCCTGAGCCTCACACTAACCCTGGTAAGGTAAATCAGCCTGGTGTTTGGCTTCTTGCCAAGGAAAAAGTCCTGAAAGCAGCCATGTTGTGGCACGTTTGAACTCCCTTTTGGATGCCTTTCACAGCTCCAGTGTGCCTGGAGGTCTGGGCTTCCTGATTTTAAAAATCCTAGCACAAGGCCTACCTAACCCCAACCCCACGACGAGAAAGGCAAATCAGCCAGGAATTAGGGATGTCCCCAAGGAAATAGCTGGGGAGGCAGGCATGTTGTGGTACTTTTGTGCTCTTCTTGGCTAGTCCTCCGCAGCTGCTGTGTTCTTGGAACTCAGGGCTTTCTGGTTAAAAGAACACTAACCCTAGGCCTAACTCAAACCTCAACGCTAGGAAGGAAAATCAGCCTGTGTTTCGGGATGGACTCATGAGAAGAGCAGCAGAGGCAGCCAAGTTGTGTCACTTTTGCGCTCCCTTTGGGATGCTGTGAACAGCTGCAGTGTGCCTGGAGCACAGGGCTTCGTGGTTTTAAAAGTCCTAGGCCTAAGCCTAACAGTAACAAAGGTAAATAGGCCGGGTGTTACGGTTCTTCCTAAGGAAAAAGCTGTGAAAGCTGCCATGTTGTGGCACTTCTGCACTCCCTTTGGGATGCCTTTGGCAGCTGCAGTAAGCCTGGAGCTCAGGGCTTCCTGGTTAAAAAAATCCTAGCCCGAGGCTAAACCCTAACCCTAACCCAAGGCAGATAAATCAGCCTAGGTATAGGGATGGTGCCAAGGAAAAAGCTGTGAAAGCAGCCATGTTGTGGCACTTTTGCACTCCCTTTTGGATGCCTTTCACAGCTCCAGTGTGCCTGGAGGTCTGGGCTTCCTGATTTTAAAAATCCTAGCACTAGGCCTACCTAACCCCATTCCTGAGACGAGAAAGGCAAATCAGCCAGGAAGTAGGGATGTCCCCAAGGAAATAGCTGTGGAGGCAGGCATGTTGTGGTACTTTTGTGCTCTTCTTGGGCAGTCCTTTGCAGCTGCTGTGTTCTTGGAACTCAGGGCTTTCTGGTTAAAAGAAACCTAACCCTAGGCCTAACTGAAACCTCAAGGCCAGGAAGGAAAATCAGCCTATGGTTTGGGATGGACTCATGAGAAGAGCAGCAGAGGCAGCCAAGTTGTGTCACTTTTGCGGCCCTCTTGGGATGTTATTAACAGCTGCAGTGTGCCTGCAGCTAAGGGCTTCCTAGTTTTAAAATTCCTAGCCCCAGGCCTAAGCCTAACACTAACCCTTAAAAGGTAAATCAGCCTGGTGTTAGGCTTCTTGCCAAAGAAAAAGCCGTGAAAGCAGCCATGTTGTGGCACTTTTGCACTCCCTTTTAGATGCCTTTCACAGCTCCAGTGTGCCTGGAGGTCTGGGCTTCCTGATTTTAAAAATCCTAGCACTAGGCCTACTTAACTCCAACCCCACGAGGAGAAAGGCAAATCAGCCAAGAAGTAGGGATGTCCCCAAGGAAATAGCTGTGGAGACAGGCATGTTGAGGTACTTTTCTGCTCTTCTTGGGTAGTCCTTTGCAGCTTCTGTGTTCTTGGAACTCAGGGCTTTCTGGTTAAAAGAATGTTATCCCTAGGCCTAAGTCGAACCTCAGCGCTAGGAAAGAACATCAGCCTATGGTTCGGGATGGTCTCATGGATATAACAGTTGAGGCAGCCAAGTTGTGTCACTTTTGCGCTGCCCTTGCGATGCCTTGAACAGCTGCAGTGTGCCTGGAGGTCTGGGCTTCCTGATTTTAAAAATCCTAGCACTAGGCCTACCTAACCCCATCCCGACCACGAGAAAGGCAAATCAGCCAGGAAGTAGGGATGTCCCGAAGGAAATAGCTGGGGAGGCAGGCATGTTGTGGTACTTTTGTGCTCTTCTTGGGTAGTCCTTCGCAGCTGCTGTGTTCTTGGAACTCAGGGCTTTCTGGTTAAAAGAACACTAACCCTAGGCCTAACTCAAACCTCAACCCCAGGAAGGAAAATCAGCCTATGGTTCGGGATGGACTCATGAGAAGAATAGCAGTGGCAGCCAAATTGTGTCACTTTTGCGGCCCTCTTGGGATGTCTATAACAGCTGCAGTGTGCCTGCAGCTAAAGCCTTCCTAGTTTTAAAATTCCTAGCCCCAGGCCTGAGCCTCACACTAACCCTGGTAATGTAAATCAGCCTGGTGTTTGGCTTCTTGCCAAGGAAAAAGTCCTGAAAGCAGCCATGTTCTGGCACGTTTGAACTCCCTTTTGGATGCCTTTCACAGCTCCAGTGTGCCTGGAGGTCTGGGCTTCCTGATTTTAAAAATCCTAGCACAAGGCCTACCTAACCCCAACCCCACGACGAGAAAGGCAAATCAGCCAGGAATTAGGGATGTCCCCAAGGAAATAGCTGGGGAGGCAGGCATGTTGTGGTACTTTTGTGCTCTTCTTGGCTAGTCCTCCGCAGCTGCTGTGTTCTTGGAACTCAGGGCTTTCTGGTTAAAAGAACACTAACCCTAGGCCTAACTCAAACCTCAACGCTAGGAAGGAAAATCAGCATGTGGTTCAGGATGGACTCATGAGAAGAGCAGCAGAGGCAGCCAAGTTGTGTCACTTTTGCGCTCCCTTTGGGATGCTGTGAACAGCTGCAGTGTGCCTGGAGCACAGGGCTTCCTGGTTTTAAAAGTCCTAGGCCTAAGCCTAACAGTAACCCTAGAAAGGTAAATCAGCCGGGTGTTACGGTTCTTCCTAAGGAAAAAGCTGTGAAAGCTGCCATGTTGTGGCACTTCTGCACTCCCTTTGGGATGCCTTTGGCAGCTGCAGTAAGCCTGGAGCTCAGGGCTTCCTGGTTAAAAAAATCCTAGCCCGAGGGGGAACCCTAACCCTAACCCTAGGCACATAAATCAGCCTAGGTATAGGGATGGTGCCAAGGAAAAATCTGTGAAAGCAGCCATGTTGTGGCACTTTTGCACTCCCTTTTGGATGCCTTGAACAGCTCCAGTGTGCCTCGAGGTCTGGGCTTCCTGATTTTAAAAATCCTAGCACTAGGCCTACCTAACCCCATTCCTAAGACGAGAAAGGCAAATCAGCCAGGAAGTAGGGATGTCCCCAAGGAAATAGCTGTGGAGGCAGGCATGTTGTGGTACTTTTGTGCTCTTCTTGGGCAGTCCTTTGCAGCTGCTGTGTTCTTGGAACTCAGGGCTTTCTGGTTAAAAGAAACCTAACCCTAGGCCTAACTGAAACCTCAAGGCCAGGAAGGAAAATCAGCCTATGGTTTGGGATGGACTCATGAGAAGAGCAGCAGAGGCAGCCAAGTTGTGTCACTTTTGCGGCCCTCTTGGGATGTTATTAACAGCTGCAGTGTGCCTGCAGCTAAGGGCTTCCTAGTTTTAAAATTCCTAGCCCCAGGCCTAAGCCTAACACTAACCCTGAAAAGGTAATTCAGCCTGGTGTTAGGCTTCTTGCCAAAGAAAAAGCCGTGAAAGCAGCCATGTTGTGGCACTTTTGCACTCCCTTTTGGATGCCTTTCACAGCTCCAGTGTGCCTGGAGGTCTGGGCTTCCTGATTTTAAAAATCCTAGCACTAGGCCTAGTTAACCCCAACCCCACGATGAGAAAGGCAAATCAGCCAAGAAGTAGGGATGTCCCCAAGGAAATATCTGTGGAGACAGGCATGTTGAGGTACTTTTCTGCTCTTCTTGGGTAGTCCTTTGCAGCTTCTGTGTTCTTGGAACTCAGGGCTTTCTGGTTAAAAGAATGTTATCCCTAGGCCTAACTCGAACCTCAGCGCTAGGAAGGAACATCAGCCTATGGTTCGGGATGGTCTCATGGATATAACAGTTGAGGCAGCCAAGTTGTGTACCTTTTGCGCTGCCCTTGCGATGCCTTGAACAGCTGCAGTGTGCCTGGAGGTCTGGGCTTCCTGATTTTAAAAATCCTAGCACAAGGCCTACCTAACCCCAACCCGATGACGAGAAAGGCAAATCAGCCAGGAAGTAGGGATGTCCCCAAGGAAATAGCTGGGGAAGCAGGCATGTTGTGGTACTTTTGTGCACTTCTTGGCTAGTCCTTCGCAGCTTCTATGTTCTTGGAACTCAGGGCTTTCTGGTTAAAAGAACCCTAACCCTAGGCCTAACTCAAACCTCACCGCTAGGAAGGAAAATCAGCATGTGGTTCAGGATGGACTCATGAGAAGGGCGGCAGAGGCAGCCAAGTTTTGTCACTTTTGCGGCCCTCTTGGGATGCCTTGAACAGCTGCAGTGTGCCTGCAGCTAAAGGCTTTCTAGTTTTAAAATCCCTAGCCCCAGGCCTAAGCCTAACACTAACCCTGGGAAGGTAAATCAGCCGGGTGTTAGGTTTCTTGGCAAGGAAAAAGCCGTGAAAGCAGCCATGTTGTGGCACTTTTGCACTCCCTTTTGGATGCCTTTCACAGCTCCAGTGTGCCTGGAGGTCTGGGCTTCCTGATTTTAAAAATCCTAGCACTAGGCCTACCTAACCCCAACCAGACGACGAGGAAGGCAAATCAGCTAGGAAGTAGGGAGGTCCCCAAGGAAATAGCTGGGGAAGCAGGCATGTTGTGGTACTTTTCTGCTCTTCTTGGGTAGTCCTTTGAAGCTTCTGTGTTCTTGGAACTTAGGGCTTTCTGGTTAAAAGAATGTTATCCCTAGGCCTAACTCGAATCTCAACGGTAGGAAGGAACATCAGCCTATGGTTCGGGATGGTCTCATGGATATAACAGTGGAGGCAGCCAAGTTGTGTCACTTTTGCGCTGCCCTTGCGATGCCTTGAACAGCTGCAGTGTGCCTGGAGGTCTGGGTTTCCTGATTTTAAAAATACTAGCACAAGTCCTGCCGAACCCCAACCCGACGACGAGAAAGGCAAATCAGCCAGGAAGTAGGAATGTCCCCAAGGAAATAGCTGTGGACGCAGGCATGTTGTGGTACTTTTGTGCTCTTCTTGGCCAGTCCTCCGCAGCTGCTGTGTTCTTGGAACTCAGGGCTTTCTGGTTAAAAGAACACTAACCCTAGGCCTAACTCAAACCTCAACCCTAGGAAGGAAAATCAGCCTGTGTTTCGGGATGGATTCATGAGAAGAGCAGCAGAGGCAGCCAAGTTGTGTCACTTTTGCAGCCCTCTTGGGATGCCTTGAACAGCTGCAGTGTGCCTGCAGCTAAGGGCTTCCGAGTTTTAAAAATCCTAGCCCCAGGCCTAAGCCTAACACTAACCCTGAAAAGGTAAATCAGCCGGGTGTTAGGCTTCTTGCCAAGGAAAAAGCCGTGAAAGCAGCCATGTTGTGGCACTTTTGCACTCCCTTTTGGATGCCTTTCACAGCACCAGTGTGCCTGGAGGTCTGGGCTTCCTGATTTTAAAAATCCTAGCACAAGGCCTACCTAACCCCAACCCCACGAGGAGAAAGGCAAATCAGCCAGGAAGTAGGGATGTCCCCAAGGAAATAGCTGTGGAGACAGGCATGTTGAGGTACTTTTCTGCTCTTCTTGGGTAGTCCTTTGCAGCTTCTGTGTTCTTGGAACTCAGGGCTTTCTGGTTAAAAGAATGTTATCCCTAGGCCTAACTCGAACCTTAACGCTAGGAAGGAACATCAGCCTATGGTTCGGGATGGTCTCATGGATATAACAGTTGAGGCAGCCAAGTTGTGTCACTTTTGCGCTGCCCTTGCGATGCCTTGAACAGCTGCAGTGTGCCTGGAGGTCTGGGCTTCCTGATTTTAAAAATCCTAGCACTAGGCCTACCTAACCCCAACCCGACGACGAGAAAGGCAAATCAGCCAGGAATTAGGGATGTCCCCAAGGAAATAGCTGGGGAGGCAGGCATGTTGTGGTACTTTTGTGCTCTTCTTGGGTAGTCCTTTGCAGCTTCTGTGTTCTTGGAACTCAGGGCTTTCTGGTTAAAAGAATGTTATCCCTAGGCCTAACTCGAATCTCAACGGTAGGAAGGAACATCAGCCTATGGTTCGGGATGGTCTCATGGATATAACAGTTGAGGCAGCCAAGTTGTGTCACTTTTGCGGCCCTCTTGGGATGCCTTGAACAGCTGCAGTGTGCCTGCAGCTAAGGGCTACCTAGTTTTAAAAATCCTAGCCCCAGGCCTAAGCCTAACACTAACCCTGAAAAGGTAAATCAGCCTGGTGTTAGGTTTCTTGCCAAGGAAAAAGCCGTGAAAGCAGCCATGTTGTGGCACTTTTGCACTCCCTTTTGGATGCCTTTCACAGCTCCAGTGTGCCTGGAGGTCTGGGCTTCCTGATTTTAAAAATCCTAGCACTAGGCCTACCTAACCCCAACCAGACGACGAGGAAGGCAAATCAGCCAGGAAGTAGGGATGTCCCCAAGGAAATAGCTGGGGAGGCAGGCATGTTGTGGTACTTTTCTGCTCTTCTTGGGTAGTCCTTTGCAGCTTCTGTGTTCTTGGAACTCAGGGCTTTCTGGTTAAAAGAATGTTATCCCTAGGCCTAACTCGAATCTCAATGGTAGGAAGGAACATCAGCCTATGGTTCGGGATGGTCTCATGGATATAACAGTTGAGGCAGCCAAGTTGTGTCACTTTTGCGCTGCCCTTGCGATGCCTTGAACAGCTGCAGTGTGCCTGGAGGTCTGGGCTTCCTGATTTTAAAAATCCTAGCACTAGGCCTACCTAACCCCAACCCGACGACGAGAAAGGCAAATCAGCCAGGAATTAGGGATGTCCCCAAGGAAATAGCTGGGGAGGCAGGCATGTTGTGGTACTTTTGTGCCCTTCTTGGGTAGTCCTTTGCAGCTTCTGTGTTCTTGGAACTCAGGGCTTTCTGGTTAAAAGAATGTTATCCCTAGGCCTAACTCGAATCTCAACGGTAGGAAGGAACATCAGCCTATGGTTCGGGATGGTCTCATGGATATAACAGTTGAGGCAGCCAAGTTGTGTCACTTTTGCGGCCCTCTTGGGATGCCTTGAACAGCTGCAGTGTGCCTGCAGCTAAGGGCTACCTAGTTTTAAAAATCCTAGCCCCAGGCCTAAGCCTAACACTAACCCTGAAAAGGTAAATCAGCCGGGTGTTAGGTTTCTTGCCAAGGAAAAAGCCGTGAAAGCAGCCATGTTGTGGCACTTTTGCACTCCCTTTTGGATGCCTTTCACAGCTCCAGTGTGCCTGGAGGTCTGGGCTTCCTGATTTTAAAAATCCTAGCACTAGGCCTACCTAACCCCAACCCGACGACGAGAAAGGCAAATCAGCCAGGAAGTAGGGATGTCCCCAAGGAAATAGCTGTGGAGGCAGGCATGTTGAGGTACTTTTCTGCTCTTCTTGGGTAGTCCTTTGCAGCTTCTGTGTTCTTGGAGCTCAGGGCTTTCTGGTTAAAAGAATGTTATCCCTAGGCCTAACTCGAACCTTAACGCTAGGAAGGAACATCAGCCTATGGTTCGGGATGGTCTCATGGATATAACAGTGGAGGCAGACAAGTTGTGTCACTTCTGCGCTGCCCTTGCGATGCCTTGAACAGCTGCAGTGTGCCTGGAGGTCTGGGCTTCCTGATTTTAAAAATCCTAGCACTAGGCCTACCTAACCCCAACCCGACGACGAGAAAGGGAAATCAGCCAGGAAGTAGGGATGTCCCCAAGGAAATAGCTGGGGAGGCAGGCATGTTGTGGTACTTTTGTGCACTTCTTGGGTAGTCCTTCGCAGCTGCTGTGTTCTTGGAACTCAGGGCTTTCTGGTTAAAAGAACCCTAACCCTAGGCCTAACTCAAACCTCAACGCCAGGAAGGAAAATCAGCCTGTGGTTCGGGATGGACTCATGAGAAGAGTAGCAGAGGCAGCCAAGTTGTGTCACTTTTGCGGCCCTCTTGGGATGTCTATAACAGCTGCAGTGTGCCTGCAGCTAAAGCTTTCCTAGTTTTAAAAATCCTTGCCCCAGGCCTAAGCCTCACACTAACCCTGGTAAGGTAAATCAGCCTGGTGTTGGGCTTCTTGCCAAGGAAAAAGTCGTGAAAGCAGCCATGATGTGGCACGTTTGAACTCCCTTTTGGATGCCTTTCACAGCTCCAGTGTGCCTGGAGGTCTGGGCTTCCTGATTTTAAAAATCCTAGCACAAGGCCTACCTAACCCCAACCCCACGAGGAGAAAGGCAAATCAGCCAAGAAGTAGGGATGTCCCCAAGGAAATAGCTGGGGAGGCAGGCATGTTGTGGTACTTTTGTGCTCTTCTTGGCTAGTCCTCCGCAGCTTCTGTGTTCTTGGAACTCAGGGCTTTCTGGTTAAAAGAACACTAACCCTAGGCCTAACTCAAACCTCAACGCTAGGAAGGAAAATCAGCCTGTGTTTCGGGATGGACTCATGAGAAGAGCAGCAGAGGCAGCCAAGTTGTGTCACTTTTGCGCTCTCTTTGGGATGCTGTGAACAGCTGCAGTGTGCCTGGAGCACAGGGCTTCCTGGTTTTAAAAGTCCTAGGCCTAAGCCTAACAGTAACCCTAGAAAGATAAATCAGACGGGTGTTACGGTTCTTCCTAAGGAAAAAGCTGTGAAAGCTGCCATGTTGTGGCACTTCTGCACTCCCTTTGGGATGCCTTTGGCAGCTGCAGTAAGCCTGGAGCTCAGGGCTTCCTGGTTAAAAAAATCCTAGCCCGCGGCTGAACCCTAACCCTAACCCACGGCAGATAAATCAGCCTAGGTATAGGGATGGTGCAAAGGAAAAAGATGTGAAAGCAGCCATGTTGTTGCACTTTTGCACTCCCTTTTGGATGCCTTTCACAGCTCCAGTGTGCCTGGAGGTCTGGGCTTCCTGATTTTAAAAATCCTAGCACAAGGCCTACCTAACCCCAACCCGACGACGAGAAAGGCAAATCAGCCAGGAAGTAGGGATGTCCCCAAGGAAATAGCTGTGGAGGCAGGCATGTTGTGGTACTTTTGTGCTCTTCTTGGGTAGTCCTTTGCAGCTGCTGTGTTCTTGGAACTCAGGGCTTTCTGGTTAAAAGAACACTAACCCTAGGCCTAACTCAAACCTCAACGCTAGGAAGGAAAATCAGCATGTGGTTCAGGATGGACTCATGAGAAGAGCAGCAGAGGCAGCCAAGTTGTGTCACTTTTGCGGCCCTCTTGGGATGCCTTGAACAGCTGCAGTGTGCTGCAGCTAAGGGCTTCCTAGTTTTAAAATTCCTAGCCCCAGGCCTAAGCCTAACACTAACCCTGGGAAGGTAAATCAGCCGGGTGTTAGGTTTCTTGCCAAGGAAAAAGCCGTGAAAGCAGCCATGTTGTGGCACTTTTGCACTCCCTTTTGGATGCCTTTCACAGCTCCAGTGTGCCTGGAGGTCTGGGCTTCCTGATTTTAAAAATCCTAGCACAAGGCCTACCTAACCCCAACCAGACGACGAGAAAGGCAAATCAGCCAGGAAGTAGGGATGTCCCCAAGGAAATAGCTGGGGAAGCAGGCATGTTGTGGTACTTTTCTGCTCTTCTTGGGTAGTCCTTTGAAGCTTCTGTGTTCATGGAACTCAGGGCTTTCTGGTTAAAAGAATGTTATCCCTAGGCCTAACTCGAATCTCAACGGTAGGAAGGAACATCAGTCTATGGTTCGGGATGGTCTCATGGATATAACAGTTCAGGCAGCCAAGTTGTGTCACTTTTGCGCTGCCCTTGCGATGCCTTGAACAGCTGCAGTGTGCCTGGAGGTCTGGGCTTCCTGATTTTAAAAATCCTAGCACTAGGCCTAGCTAACCCCAACCCGACGACGAGAAAGGCAAATCAGCCAGGAATTAGGGATGTCCCCAAGGAAATAGCTGGGGAGGCAGGCATGTTGTGGTACTTTTGTGCCCTTCTTGGGTAGTCCTTTGCAGCTTCTGTGTTCTTGGAACTCAGGGCTTTCTGGTTAAAAGAATGTTATCCCTAAGCCTAACTCGAATCTCAACGGTAGGAAGGAACATCAGCCTATGGTTCGGGATGGTCTCATGGATATAACAGTTGAGGCAGCCAAGTTGTGTCACTTTTGCGGCCCTCTTGGGATGCCTTGAACAGCTGCAGTGTGCCTGCAGCCAAGGGCTACCTAGTTTTAAAAATCCTAGCCCCAGGCCTAAGCCTAACACTAACCCTGAAAAGGTAAATCAGCCGGGTGTTAGGTTTCTTGCCAAGGAAAAAGCCGTGAAAGCAGCCATGTTGTGGCACTTTTGCACTCCCTTTTGGATGCCTTTCACAGCTCCAGTGTGCCTGGAGGTCTGGGCTTCCTGATTTTAAAAATCCTAGCACTAGGCCTACCTAACCCCAACCCGACGACGAGAAAGGCAAATCAGCCAGGAAGTAGGGATGTCCCCAAGGAAATAGCTGTGGAGGCAGGCATGTTGAGGTACTTTTCTGCTCTTCTTGGGTAGTCCTTTGCAGCTTCTGTGTTCTTGGAACTCAGGGCTTTCTGGTTAAAAGAATGTTATCCCTAGGCCTAACTCGAACCTTAACGCTAGGAAGGAACATCAGCCTATGGTTCGGGATGGTCTCATGGATATAACAGTGGAGGCAGACAAGTTGTGTCACTTCTGCGCTGCCCTTGCGATGCCTTGAACAGCTGCAGTGTGCCTGGAGGTCTGGGCTTCCTGATTTTAAAAATCCTAGCACTAGGCCTACCTAACCCCAACCCGACGACGAGAAAGGGAAATCAGCCAGGAAGTAGGGATGTCCCGAAGGAAATAGCTGGGGAGGCAGGCATGTTGTGGTACTTTTGTGCTCTTCTTGGGTAGTCCTTCGCAGCTGCTGTGTTCTTGGAACTCAGGGCTTTCTGGTTAAAAGAAACCTAACCCTAGGCCTAACTCAAACCTCAACCCCAGGAAGGAAAATCAGCATGTGGTTCGGGATGGACTCATGAGAAGAGTAGCAGAGGCAGCCAAATTGTGTCACTATTGCGGCCCTCTTGGGATGTCTATAACACCTGCAGTGTGCCTGCAGCTAAAGCTTTCCTAGTTTCAAAAATCCTAGCCCCAGGCCTGAGCCTCACACTAACCCTGGGAAGGTAAATCAGCCTGGTGTTGGGCTTCTTGCCAAGGAAAAAGTCCTGAAAGCAGCCATGTTGTGGCACGTTTGAACTCCCTTTTGGATGCCTTTCACAGCTCCAGTGTGCCTGGAGGTCTGGGCTTCCTGATTTTAAAAATACTAGCACAAGGCCTACCTAACCCCAACCCCACGACGAGAAAGGCAAATCAGCCAGGAAGTAGGGATGTCCCCAAGGAAATAGCTGTGGAGACAGGCATGTTGAGGTACTTTTCTGCTCTTCTTGGGTAGTCCTTTGCAGCTTCTGTGTTCTTGGAACTCAGGGCTTTCTGGTTAAAAGAATGTTATCCCTAGGCCTAACTCGAACCTCAGCGCTAGGAAGGAACATCAGCCTATGGTTCGGGATGGTCTCATGGATATAACAGTTGAGGCAGCCAAGGTGAGTCACTTTTGCGCTGCCCTTGCGATGCCTTGAACAGCTGCAGTGTGCCTGGAGGTCTGGGCTTCCTGATTTTAAAAATCCTAGCACAAGGCCTACCTAACCCCAACCCGACGAAGAGAAAGGCAAATCAGCCAGGAAGTAGGGATGTCCCGAAGGAAATAGCTGGGGAGGCAGGCATGTTGTGGTACTTTTGTGCTCTTCTTGGGTAGTCCTTCGCAGCTGCTGTGTTCTTGGAACTCAGGGCTTTCTGGTTAAAAGAAACCTAACCCTAGGCCTAACTCAAACCTCAACCCCAGGAAGGAAAATCAGCCTGTGGTTCGGGATGGACTCATGAGAAGAGTAGCAGAGGCAGCCAAATTGTGTCACTATTGCGGCCCTCTTGGGATGTCTATAACAGCTGCAGTGTGCCTGCAGCTAAAGCTTTCCTAGTTTTAAAAATCCTAGCCCCAGGCCTGAGCCTCACACTAACCCTGGGAAGGTAAATCAGCCTGGTGTTGGGCTTCTTGCCAAGGAAAAATTCCTGAAAGCAGCCATGTTGTGGCACGTTTGAACTCCCTTTTGGATGCCTTTCACAGCTCCAGTGTGCCTGGAGGTCTGGGCTTCCTGATTTTAAAAATCCTAGCACAAGGCCTACCTAACCCCAACCCCACGACGAGAAAGGCAAATCAGCCAGGAATTAGGGATGTCCCCAAGGAAATAGCTGGGGAGGCAGGCATGTTGTGGTACTTTTGTGGTCTTCTTGGGTAGTCCTTCGCAGCTGCTGTGTTCTTGGAACTCAGGGCTTTCTGGTTAAAAGAACACTAACCCTAGGCCTAACTCAAACCTCACCGCTAGGAAGGAAAATCAGCATGTGGTTCAGGATGGACTCATGAGAAGAGCAGCAGAGGCAGCCAAGTTGTGTCACTTTTGCGCTCCCTTTGGGATGCTGTGAACAGCTGCAGTGTGCCTGGAGCACAGGGCTTCCTGGTTTTAAAAGTCCTAGGCCTAAGCCTAACAGTAACCCTAGAAAGGTAAATCAGACGGTGTTACGGATCTTCCTAAGGAAAAAGCTGTGAAAGCTGCCATGTTGTGGCACTTCTGCACTCCCTTTGGGATGCCTTTGGCAGCTGCAATAAGCCTGGAGCTCAGGGCTTCCTGGTTAAAAAAATCCTAGCCCGAGGCTGAACCCTAACCCTAACCCTCGGCAGATAAATCAGCCTAGGTATAGGGATGGTGCAAAGGAAAAAGCTGTGAAAGCAGCCATGTTGTTGCACTTTTGCACTCCCTTTTGGATGCCTTTCACAGCCCCAGTGTGCCTGGAGGTCTGGGCTTCCTGATTTTAAAAATCCTAGCACTAGGCCTACCTAACCCCAACCCGACGACGAGAAAGGCAAATCAGCCAGGAAGTAGGGATGTCCCCAAGGAAATAGCTGTGGAGGCAGGCATGTTGTGGTACTTTTGTGCTCTTCTTGGCCAGTCCGTTGCAGCTGCTGTGTTCTTGGAACTCAGGGCTTTCTGGTTAAAAGAACACTAACCCTAGGCCTAACTCAAACCTCAACGCTAGGAAGGAAAATCAGCCTGTGTTTCGGGATGGATTCATGAGATGAGCAGCAGAGGCAGCCAAGTTGTGTCACTTTTGCGGCCCTCTTGGGATGCCTTGAACAGCTGCAGTGTGCTTGCAGCTAAGGGCTCCCTAGTTTTAAAATTCCTAGCCCCAGGCCTATGCCCAACACTAACCCTGGGAAGGTAAATCAGCCTGGTGTTAGGTGTCTTGCCAAGGAAAAAGCCGTGAAAGCAGCCATGTTGTGGCACTTTTGCACTCTCTTTTGGATGCCTTTCACAGCTCCAGTGTGCCTGGAGGTCTGGGCTTCCTGATTTTAAAAATCCTAGCACAAGGCCTACCTAACCCCAACCCCACGACGAGAAAGGCAAATCAGCCAGGAAGTAGGGATGTCCCCAAGGAAATAGCTGGGGAGGCAGGCATGTTGTGGTACTTTTCTGCTCTTCTTGGGTAGTCCTTTGCAGCTTCTGTGTTCTTGGAACTCAGGGCTTTCTGGTTAAAAGAATGTTATCCCTAGGCCTAACTCGAATCTCAATGGTAGGAAGGAAAATCAGCCTATGGTTCGGGATGGTCTCATGGATATAACAGTTGAGGAAGCCAAGTTGTGTCACTTTTGCGCTGCCCTTGCGATGCCTTGAACAGCTGCAGTGTGCCTGGAGGTCTGGGCTTCCTGATTTTAAAAATCCTAGCACTAGGCCTACCTAACCCCAACCCGACGACGAGAAAGGCAAATGAGCCAGGAATTAGGGATGTCCCCAAGGAAATAGCTGGGGAGGCAGGCATGTTGTGGTACTTTTGTGCTCTTCTTGGGTAGTCCTTTGCAGCTTCTGTGTTCTTGGAACTCAGGGCTTTCTGGTTAAAAGAATGTTACCCCTAGGCCTAACTCGAACCTCAACGCTAGGAAGGAACATCAGCCTATGGTTCGGGATGGTCTCATGGATATAACAGTTGAGGCAGCCAAGTTGTGTCACTTTTGCGCTGCCCTTGCGATGCCTTGAACAGCTGCAGTGTGCCTGGAGGTCTGAGTTTCCTGATTTTAAAAATCCTAGCACAAGGCCTACCTAACCCCAACCCTAAGACGAGAAAGGGAAATCAGCCAGGAAGTAGGGATGTCCCCAAGGAAATAGCTGGGGACGCAGGCATGTTGTGGCGCTTTTGTGCTCTTCTTGGGCAGTCCTTTGCAGCTGCTGTGTTCTTGGAACTCAGGGCTTTCTGGTTAAAAGAACACTAACCCTAGGCCTAACTCAAACCTCAACGCCAGGAAGGAAAATCAGCCTATGGTTTGGGATGGACTCATGAGAAGAGCAGCAGAGACAGCCAAGTTGTGTCACTTTTGCGGCCCTCTTGGGATGTTATTAACAGCTGCAGTGTTCCTGCAGCTAAGGGCTTCCTAGTTTTAAAATTCCTAGCCCCAGGCCTAAGCCTAACACTAACCCTGAAAAGGTAAATCAGCCGGGTGTTAGGCTTCTTGCCAAGGAAAAAGCCGTGAAAGCAGCCATGTTGTGGCACTTTTGCACTCCCTTTTAGACGCCTTTCACAGCTCCAGTGTGCCTGGAGGTCTGGGCTTCCTGATTTTAAAAATCCTAGCACTACGCCTACCTAATCCCAACCCCACGAGGAGAAAGGCAAATCAGCCAGGAAGTAGGGATGTCCCCAAGGAAATAGCTGTGGAGACAGGCATGTTGAGGTACTTTTCTGCTCTTCTTGGGTAGTCCTTTGCAGCTTCTGTGTTCTTGGAACTCAGGGCTTTCTGGTTAAAAGAATGTTATCCCTAGGCCTAACTCGAACCTCAGCGCTAGGAAGGAACATCAGCCTATGGTTCGGGATGGTCTCATGGATATAACAGTTGAGGCAGCCAAGGTGAGTCACTTTTGCGCTGCCCTTGCGATGCCTTGAACAGCTGCAGTGTGCCTGGAGGTCTGGGCTTCCTGATTTTAAAAATCCTAGCCCAAGGCCTACCTAACCCCAACCCGACGAAGAGAAAGGCAAATCAGCCAGGAAGTAGGGATGTCCCGAAGGAAATAGCTGGGGAGGCAGGCATGTTGTGGTACTTTTGTGCTCTTCTTGGGTAGTCCTTCGCAGCTGCTGTGTTCTTGGAACTCAGGGCTTTCTGGTTAAAAGAACACTAACCCTAGGCCTAACTCAAACCTCAACCCCAGGAAGGAAAATCAGCCTGTGGTTCGGGATGGACTCATGAAAAGAGTAGCAGAGGCAGCCAAATTGTGTCACTATTGCGGCCCTCTTGGGATGTCTATAACACCTGCAGTGTGCCTGCAGCTAAAGCTTTCCTAGTTTTAAAAATCCTAGCCCCAGGCCTGAGCCTCACACTAACCCTGGTAAGGTAAATCAGCCTGGTGTTTGGCTTCTTGCCAAGGAAAAAGTCCTGAAAGCAGCCATGTTGTGGCACGTTTGAACTCCCTTTTGGATGCCTTTCACAGCTCCAGTGTGCCTGGAGGTCTGGGCTTCCTGATTTTAAAAATCCTAGCACTAGGCCTACCTAACCCCATTCCTAAGACGAGAAAGGCAAATCAGCCAGGAAGTAGGGATGTCCCCAAGGAAATAGCTGGGGAGGCAGGCATGTTGTGGTACTTTTGTGCTCTTCTTGGCCAGTCCGTTGCAGCTGCTGTGTTCTTGGAACTCAGGGCTTTCTGGTTAAAAGAACACTAACCCTAGGCTTAACTCAAACCTCAACGCTAGGAAAGAAAATCAGCCTGTGGTTCAGGATGGACTCATGAGAAAAGCAGCAGAGGCAGCCAAGTTGTGTCACTTTTGCGGCCCTCTTGGGATGCCTTGAACAGCTGCAATGTGCCTGCAGCTAAGGGCTTCCTAGTTTTAAAAATCCGAGCCCCAGGCCAAAGCCTAACACTAACCCTGGGAATATAAATCAGCCTGGTGTTAGGCATCTTGAAAAGGAAAAAGCCGTGAAAGCAGCCATGTTCTGGCACTTTTGCACTCCCTTTTGGATGCCTTTCACAGCTCCAGTGTGCCTGGAGGTCTGGGCTTCCTGATTTTAAAATCCTAGCACAAGGCCTACCTAACCCCAACCCGACGACGAGAAAGGCAAATCAGCCAGGAATTAGGGATGTCCCCAAGGAAATAGCTGGGGAGGCAGGCATGTTGTGGTACTTTTGTGCTCTTCTTGGGTAGTCCTTCGCAGCTGCTGTGTTCTTGGAACTCAGGGCTTTCTGGTTAAAAGAACACTAACCCTAGGCCTAACTCAAACCTCACCGCTAGGAAGGAAAATCAGCATGTGGTTCAGGATGGACTCATGAGAAGAGCAGCAGAGGCAGCCAAGTTGTGTCACTTTTGCGCTCCCTTTGGGATGCTGTGAACAGCTGCAGTGTGCCTGGAGCACAGGGCTTCCTGGTTTTAAAAGTCCTAGGCCTAAGCCTAACAGTAACCCTAGAAAGGTAAATCAGACGGTGTTACGGTTCTTCCTAAGGAAAAAGCTGTGAAAGCTGCCATGTTGTGGTACTTCTGCACTCCCTTTGGGATGCCTTTCACAGCCCCAGTGTGCCTGGAGGTCTGGGCTTCCTGATTTTAAAAATCCTAGCACTAGGCCTACCTAACCCCAACCCGACGACGAGAAAGGCAAATCAGCCAGGAAGTAGGGATGTCCCCAAGGAAATAGCTGTGGAGGCAGGCATGTTGTGGTACTTTTGTGCTCTTCTTGGCCAGTCCGTTGCAGCTGCTGTGTTCTTGGAACTCAGGGCTTTCTGGTTAAAAGAACACTAACCCTAGGCCTAACTCAAACCTCAACGCTAGGAAGGAAAATCAGCCTGTGTTTCGGGATGGATTCATGAGATGAGCAGCAGAGGCAGCCAAGTTGTGTCACTTTTGCGGCCCTCTTGGGATGCCTTGAACAGCTGCAGTGTGTTTGCAGCTAAGGGCTCCCTAGTTTTAAAATTCCTAGCCCCAGGCCTATGCCTAACACTAACCCTGGGAAGGTAAATCAGCCTGGTGTTAGGTGTCTTGCCAAGGAAAAAGCCGTGAAAGCAGCCATGTTGTGGCACTTTTGCACTCCCTTTTGGATGCCTTTCACAGCTCCAGTGTGCCTGGAGGTCTGGGCTTCCTGATTTTAAAAATCCTAGCACTAGGCCTACCTAACCCCAACCCGACGACGAGGAAGGCAAATCAGCCAGGAAGTAGGGATGTCCCCAAGGAAATAGCTGGGGAGGCAGGCATGTTGTGGTACTTTTCTGCTCTTCTTGGGTAGTCCTTTGCAGCTTCTGTGTTCTTGGAACTCAGGGCTTTCTGGTTAAAAGAATGTTATCCCTAGGCCTAATTCGAATCTCAATGGTAGGAAGGAAAATCTGCCTATGGTTCGGGATGGTCTCATGGATATAACAGTTGAGGAAGCCAAGTTGTGTCACTTTTGCGCTGCCCTTGCGATGCCTTGAACAGCTGCAGTGTGCCTGGAGGTCTGGGCTTCCTGATTTTAAAAATCCTAGCACTAGGCCTACCTAACCCCAACCCGACGACGAGAAAGGCAAATCAGCCAGGAATTAGGGATGTCCCCAAGGAAATAGCTGGGGAGGCAGGCATGTTGTGGTACTTTTGTGCTCTTCTTGGGTAGTCCTTTGCAGCTTCTGTGTTCTTGGAACTCAGGGCTTTCTGGTTAAAAGAATGTTACCCCTAGGCCTAACTCGAACCTCAACGCTAGGAAGGAACATCAGCCTATGGTTCGGGATGGTCTCATGGATATAACAGTTGAGGCAGCCAAGTTGTGTCACTTTTGCGCTGCCCTTGCGATGCCTTGAACAGCTGCAGTGTGCCTGGAGGTCTGAGTTTCCTGATTTTAAAAATCCTAGCACAAGGCCTACACGACCCCAACCCTAAGACGAGAAAGGGAAATCAGCCAGGAAGTAGGGATGTCCCCAAGGAAATAGCTGGGGACGCAGGCATGTTGTGGCGCTTTTGTGCTCTTCTTGGGCAGTCCTTTGCAGCTGCTGTGTTCTTGGAACTCAGGGCTTTCTGGTTAAAAGAACACTAACCCTAGGCCTAACTCAAACCTCAACGCCAGGAAGGAAAATCAGCCTATGGTTTGGGATGGACTCATGAGAAGAGCAGCAGAGACAGCCAAGTTGTGTCACTTTTGCGGCCCTCTTGGGATGTTATTAACAGCTGCAGTGTTCCTGCAGCTAAGGGCTTCCTAGTTTTAAAATTCCTAGCCCCAGGCCTAAGCCTAACACTAACCCTGAAAAGGTAAATCAGCCGGGTGTTAGGCTTCTTGCCAAGGAAAAAGCCGTGAAAGCAGCCATGTTGTGGCACTTTTGCACTCCCTTTTGGACGCCTTTCACAGCTCCAGTGTGCCTGGAGGTCTGGGCTTCCTGATTTTAAAAATCCTAGCACTAGGCCTACCTAATCCCAACCCCACGAGGAGAAAGGCAAATCAGCCAGGAAGTAGGGATGTCCCCAAGGAAATAGCTGTGGAGACAGGCATGTTGAGGTACTTTTCTGCTCTTCTTGGGTAGTCCTTTGCAGCTTCTGTGTTCTTGGAACTCAGGGCTTTCTGGTTAAAAGAATGTTATCCCTAGGCCTAACTCGAACCTCAGCGCTAGGAAGGAACATCAGCCTATGGTTCGGGATGGTCTCATGGATATAACAGTTGAGGCAGCCAAGGTGAGTCACTTTTGCGCTGCCCTTGCGATGCCTTGAACAGCTGCAGTGTGCCTGGAGGTCTGGGCTTCCTGATTTTAAAAATCCTAGCCCAAGGCCTACCTAACCCCAACCCGACGAAGAGAAAGGCAAATCAGCCAGGAAGTAGGGATGTCCCGAAGGAAATAGCTGGGGAGGCAGGCATGTTGTGGTACTTTTGTGCTCTTCTTGGGTAGTCCTTCGCAGCTGCTGTGTTCTTGGAACTCAGGGCTTTCTGGTTAAAAGAACACTAACCCTAGGCCTAACTCAAACCTCAACCCCAGGAAGGAAAATCAGCCTGTGGTTCGGGATGGACTCATGAAAAGAGTAGCAGAGGCAGCCAAATTGTGTCACTATTGCGGCCCTCTTGGGATGTCTATAACAGCTGCAGTGTGCCTGCAGCTAAAGCTTTCCTAGTTTTAAAAATCCTAGCCCCAGGCCTGAGCCTCACACTAACCCTGGTAAGGTAAATCAGCCTGGTGTTTGGCTTCTTGCCAAGGAAAAAGTCCTGAAAGCAGCCATGTTGTGGCACGTTTGAACTCCCTTTTGGATGCCTTTCACAGCTCCAGTGTGCCTGGAGGTCTGGGCTTCCTGATTTTAAAAATCCTAGCACAAGCCCTACCTAACCCCAACCCCACGACGAGAAAGGCAAATCAGCCAGGAATTAGGGATGTCCCCAAGGAAATAGCTGGGGAGGCAGGCATGTTGTGGTACTTTTGTGCTCTTCTTGGGTAGTCCTCCGCAGCTGCTGTGTTCTTGGAACTCAGGGCTTTCTGGTTAAAAGAACACTAACCCTAGGCCTAACTCAAAACTCAACGCTAGGAAGGAAAATCAGCCTGTGTTTCGGGATGGACTCATGAGAAGAGCAGCAGAGGCAGCCAAGTTGTGTCACTTTTGCGCTCTCTTTGGGATGCTGTGAACAGCTGCAGTGTGCCTGGAGCACAGGGCTTCCTGGTTTTAAAAGTCCTAGGCCTAAGCCTAACAGTAACCCTAGAAAGGTAAATCAGACGGGTGTTACGGTTCTTCCTAAGGAAAAAGCTGTGAAAGCTGCCATGTTGTGGCACTTCTGCACTCCCTTTGGGATGCCTTTGGCAGCTGCAGTAAGCCTGGAGCTCAGGGCTTCCTGGTTAAAAAATCCTAGCCCGAGGCTGAACCCTAACCCTAACCCAAGGCAGATAAATCAGCCTAGGTATAGGGATGGTGCCAAGGAAAAAGCTGTGAAAGCAGCCATGTTGTGGCACTTTTGCACTCCCTTTTGGATGCCTTTCACAGCTCCAGTGTGCCTGGAGGTCTGGGCTTCCTGATTTTAAAAATCCTAGCACTAGGCCTACCTAACCCCATTCCTAAGACGAGAAAGGCAAATCAGCCAGGAAGTAGGGATGTCCCCAAGGAAATAGCTGGGGAGGCAGGCATGTTGTGGTACTTTTGTGCTCTTCTTGGCCAGTCCGTTGCAGCTGCTGTGTTCTTGGAACTCAGGGCTTTCTGGTTAAAAGAACACTAACCCTAGGCCTAACTCAAACCTCAACGCTAGGAAGGAAAATCAGCATGTGGTTCAGGATGGACTCATGAGAAGAGCAGCAGAGGCAGCCAAGTTGTGTCACTTTTGCGCTCCCTTTGGGATGCTGTGAACAGCTGCAGTGTGCCTGGAGCACAGGGCTTCCTGGTTTTAAAAGTCCTAGGCCTAAGCCTAACAGTAACCCTAGAAAGGTAAATCAGACGGGTTTTATGTATCTTCCTAAGGAAAAAGCTGTGAAAGCTGCCATGTTGTGGCACTTCTGCACTCCCTTTGGGATGCCTTTGGCAGCTGCAATAAGCCTGGAACTCAGGGCTTCCTGGTTAAAAAAATCCTAGCCCGAGGCTGAACCCTAACCCTAACCCACGGCAGATAAATCAGCCTAGGTATAGGGATGGTGCAAAGGAAAAAGCTGTGAAAGCAGCCATGTTGTTGCACTTTTGCACTCCCTTTTGGATGCCTTTCACAGCCCCAGTGTGCCTCGAGGTCTGGGCTTCCTGATTTTAAAAATCCTAGCACTAGGCCTACCTAACCCCAACCTGACGACGAGAAAGGCAAATCAGCCAGGAAGTAGGGATGTCCCCAAGGAAATAGCTGTGGAGGCAGGCATGTTGTGGTACTTTTGTGCTCTTCTTGGGTAGTCCTTCGCAGCTGCTGTGTTCTTGGAACTCAGGGCTTTCTGGTTAAAAGAACACTAACCCTAGGCCTAACTCAAACCTCAACGCTAGGAAAGAAAATCAGCCTGTGGTTCAGGATGGACTCATGAGAAAAGCAGCAGAGGCAGCCAAGTTGTGTCACTTTTGCGGCCCTCTTGGGATGCCTTGAACAGCTGCAATGTGCCTGCAGCTAAGGGCTTCCTAGTTTTAAAAATCCGAGCCCCAGACCTAAGCCTAACACTAACCCTGGGAATATAAATCAGCCTGGTGTTAGGCATCTTGCCAAGGAAAAAGCCGTGAAAGCAGCCATGTTGTGGCACTTTTGCACTCCCTTTTGGATGCCTTTCACAGCTCCAGTGTGCCTGGAGGTCTGGGCTTCCTGATTTTAAAAATCCTAGCACAAGGCCTACCTAACCCCAACCCTAAGACGAGAAAGGCAAATCAGCCAGGAATTAGGGATGTCCCCAAGGAAATAGCTGGGGAGGCAGGCATGTTGTGGTACTTTTGTGCTCTTCTTGGGTAGTCCTTCGCAGCTGCTGTGTTCTTGGAACTCAGGGCATTCTGGTTAAAAGAACACTAACCCTAGTCCTAACTCAAACCTCAACGCTAGGAAGGAAAATCAGCATGTGGTTCAGGATGGACTCATGAGAAGAGCAGCAGAGGCAGCCAAGTTGTGTCACTTTTGCGGCCCTCTTGGGATGCCTTGAACAGCTGCAGTGTGCCTGCAGCTAAGGGCTTCCTAGTTTTAAAATTCCTAGCCCCAGGCCTAAGCCTAACACTAACCCTGGGAAGGTAAATCAGCCGGGTGTTAGGTTTCTTGCCAAGGAAAAAGCCGTGAAAGCAGCCATGTTGTGGCACTTTTGCACTCCTTTTGGATGCCTTTCACAGCTCCAGTGTGCCTGGAGGTCTGGGCTTCCTGATTTTAAAAATCCTAGCACTAGGCCTACCTAACCCCAACCAGACGACGAGGAAGGCAAATCAGCTAGGAAGTAGGGAGGTCCCCAAGGAAATAGCTGGGGAAGCAGGCATGTTGTGGTACTTTTGTGCTCTTCTTGGGTAGTCCTTTGAAGCTTCTGTGTTCTTGGAACTCAGGGCTTTCTGGTTAAAAGAATGTTATCCCTAGGCCTAACTCGAATCTCAACGGTAGGAAGGAACATCAGCCTATGGTTTGGGATGGTCTCATGGATATAACAGTGGAGGCAGCCAAGTTGTGTCACTTTTGCGCTGCCCTTGCGATGCCTTGAACAGCTGCAGTGTGCCTGGAGGTCTGGGTTTCCTGATTTTAAAAATACTAGCACAAGTCCTGCCGAACCCCAACCCGAAGACGAGAAAGGCAAATCAGCCAGGAAGTAGGGATGTCCCCAAGGAAATATCTGTGGACGCAGGCATGTTGTGGTACTTTTGTGCTCTTCTTGGCTAGTCCTCCGCAGCTGCTGTGTTCTTGGAACTCAGGGCTTTCTGGTTAAAAGAACACTAACCCTAGGCCTAACTCAAACCTCAACGCTAGGAAGGAAAATCAGCCTGTGTTTCGGGATGGATTCATGAGAAGAGCAGCAGAGGCAGCCAAGTTGTGTCACTTTTGCGGCCCTCTTGGGATGCCTTGAACAGCTGCAGTGTGCCTGCAGCTAAGGGCTTCCGAGTTTTAAAAATCCTAGCCCCAGGACTAAGCCTAACACTAACCCTGAAAAGGTAAATCAGCCGGGTGTTAGGCTTCTTACCAAGGAAAAAGCCGTGAAAGCAGCCATGTTGTGGCACTTTTGCACTCCCTTTTGGATGCCTTTCACAGCTCCAGTGTGCCTGGAGGTCTGGGCTTCCTGATTTTAAAACTCCTAGCACAAGGCCTACCTAACCCCAACCCCACGAGGAGAAAGGCAAATCAGCCAGGAAGTAGGGATGTCCCCAAGGAAATAGCTGTGGAGACAGGCATGTTGAGGTACTTTTCTGCTCTTCTTGGGTAGTCCTTTGCAGCTTCTGTGTTCTTGGAACTCAGGGCTTTCTGGTTAAAAGAATGTTATCCCTAGGCCTAACTCGAACCTTAACGCTAGGAAGGAACATCAGCCTATGGTTCGGGCTGGTCTCATGGATATAACAGTGGAGGCAGCCAAGTTGTGTCACTTTTGCGCTGCCCTTGCGATGCCTTGAACAGCTGCAGTGTGCCTGGAGGTCTGGGCTTCCCGATTTAAAAATCCTAGCACAAGGCCTACCTAACCCCAACCCGACGACGAGAAAGGCAAATCAGCCAGGAAGTAGGGATGTCCCCAAGGAAATAGCTGGGGAGGCAGGCATGTTGTGGTACTTTTGTGCACTTCTTGGGTAGTCCTTCGCAGCTGCTGTGTTCTTGGAACTCAGGGCTTTCTGGTTAAAAGAACACTAACCCTAGGCCTAACTCAAACCTCAACCCCAGGAAGGAAAATCAGCCTGTGGTTCGGGATGGACTCATGAGAAGAGTAGCAGAGGCAGCCAAGTTGTGTCACTATTGCGGCCCTCTTGGGATGTCTATAACAGCTGCAGTGTGCCTGCAGCTAAAGCTTTCCTAGTTTTAAAAATCCTAGCCCCAGGCCTAAGCCTCACACTAACCCTGGTAAGGTAAATCAGCCTGGTGTTGGGCTTCTTGCCAAGGAAAAAGTCGTGAAAGCAGCCATGTTGTTGCACGTTTGAACTCCCTTTTGGATGCCTTTCACAGCTCCAGTGTGCCTGGAGGTCTGGGCTTCCTGATTTTAAAAATCCTAGCACAAGGCCTACCTAACCCCAACCCCACGACAAGAAAGGCAAATCAGCCAGGAATTAGGGATGTCCCCAAGGAAATAGCTGGGGAGGCAGGCATGTTGTGGTACTTTTGTGCTCTTCTTGGGTAGTCCTTTGAAGCTTCTGTGTTCTTGGAACTCAGGGCTTTCTGGTTAAAAGAATGTTATCCCTAGGCCTAACTCGAATCTCAACGGTAGGAAGGAACATCAGCCTATGGTTTGGGATGGTCTCATGGATATAACAGTGGAGGCAGCCAAGTTGTGTCACTTTTGCGCTGCCCTTGCGATGCCTTGAACAGCTGCAGTGTGCCTGGAGGTCTGGGTTTCCTGATTTTAAAAATACTAGCACAAGTCCTGCCGAACCCCAACCCGAAGACGAGAAAGGCAAATCAGCCAGGAAGTAGGGATGTCCCCAAGGAAATATCTGTGGACGCAGGCATGTTGTGGTACTTTTGTGCTCTTCTTGGCTAGTCCTCCGCAGCTGCTGTGTTCTTGGAACTCAGGGCTTTCTGGTTAAAAGAACACTAACCCTAGGCCTAACTCAAACCTCAACGCTAGGAAGGAAAATCAGCCTGTGTTTCGGGATGGATTCATGAGAAGAGCAGCAGAGGCAGCCAAGTTGTGTCACTTTTGCGGCCCTCTTGGGATGCCTTGAACAGCTGCAGTGTGCCTGCAGCTAAGGGCTTCCGAGTTTTAAAAATCCTAGCCCCAGGACTAAGCCTAACACTAACCCTGAAAAGGTAAATCAGCCGGGTGTTAGGCTTCTTACCAAGGAAAAAGCCGTGAAAGCAGCCATGTTGTGGCACTTTTGCACTCCCTTTTGGATGCCTTTCACAGCTCCAGTGTGCCTGGAGGTCTGGGCTTCCTGATTTTAAAAATCCTAGCACAAGGCCTACCTAACCCCAACCCCACGAGGAGAAAGGCAAATCAGCCAGGAAGTAGGGATGTCCCCAAGGAAATAGCTGTGGAGACAGGCATGTTGAGGTACTTTTCTGCTCTTCTTGGGTAGTCCTTTGCAGCTTCTGTGTTCTTGGAACTCAGGGCTTTCTGGTTAAAAGAATGTTATCCCTAGGCCTAACTCGAACCTTAACGCTAGGAAGGAACATCAGCCTATGGTTCGGGCTGGTCTCATGGATATAACAGTGGAGGCAGCCAAGTTGTGTCACTTTTGCGCTGCCCTTGCGATGCCTTGAACAGCTGCAGTGTGCCTGGAGGTCTGGGCTTCCCGATTTAAAAATCCTAGCACAAGGCCTACCTAACCCCAACCCCACGACGAGAAAGGCAAATCAGCCAGGAAGTAGGGATGTCCCCAAGGAAATAGCTGGGGAGGCAGGCATGTTGTGGTACTTTTGTGCACTTCTTGGGTAGTCCTTCGCAGCTGCTGTGTTCTTGGAACTCAGGGCTTTCTGGTTAAAAGAACACTAACCCTAGGCCTAACTCAAACCTCAACCCCAGGAAGGAAAATCAGCCTGTGGTTCGGGATGGACTCATGAGAAGAGTAGCAGAGGCAGCCAAGTTGTGTCACTATTGCGGCCCTCTTGGGATGTCTATAACAGCTGCAGTGTGCCTGCAGCTAAAGCTTTCCTAGTTTTAAAAATCCTAGCCCCAGGCCTAAGCCTCACACTAACCCTGGTAAGGTAAATCAGCCTGGTGTTGGGCTTCTTGCCAAGGAAAAAGTCGTGAAAGCAGCCATGTTGTGGCACTTTTGCACTCTCTTTTGGATGCCTTTCACAGCTCCAGTGTGCCTGGAGGTCTGGGCTTCCTGATTTTAAAAATCCTAGCACAAGGCCTACCTAACCCCAACCCCACGACGAGAAAGGCAAATCAGCCAGGAAGTAGGGATGTCCCCAAGGAAATAGCTGGGGAGGCAGGCATGTTGTGGTACTTTTCTGCTCTTCTTGGGTAGTCCTTTGCAGCTTCTGTGTTCTTGGAACTCAGGGCTTTCTGGTTAAAAGAATGTTATCCCTAGGCCTAACTCGAATCTCAATGGTAGGAAGGAAAATCAGCCTATGGTTCGGGATGGTCTCATGGATATAACAGTTGAGGAAGCCAAGTTGTGTCACTTTTGCGCTGCCCTTGCGATGCCTTGAACAGCTGCAGTGTGCCTGGAGGTCTGGGCTTCCTGATTTTAAAAATCCTAGCACTAGGCCTACCTAACCCCAACCCGACGACGAGAAAGGCAAATGAGCCAGGAATTAGGGATGTCCCCAAGGAAATAGCTGGGGAGGCAGGCATGTTGTGGTACTTTTGTGCTCTTCTTGGGTAGTCCTTTGCAGCTTCTGTGTTCTTGGAACTCAGGGCTTTCTGGTTAAAAGAATGTTACCCCTAGGCCTAACTCGAACCTCAACGCTAGGAAGGAACATCAGCCTATGGTTCGGGATGGTCTCATGGATATAACAGTTGAGGCAGCCAAGTTGTGTCACTTTTGCGCTGCCCTTGCGATGCCTTGAACAGCTGCAGTGTGCCTGGAGGTCTGAGTTTCCTGATTTTAAAAATCCTAGCACAAGGCCTACCTAACCCCAACCCTAAGACGAGAAAGGGAAATCAGCCAGGAAGTAGGGATGTCCCCAAGGAAATAGCTGGGGACGCAGGCATGTTGTGGCGCTTTTGTGCTCTTCTTGGGCAGTCCTTTGCAGCTGCTGTGTTCTTGGAACTCAGGGCTTTCTGGTTAAAAGAACACTAACCCTAGGCCTAACTCAAACCTCAACGCCAGGAAGGAAAATCAGCCTATGGTTTGGGATGGACTCATGAGAAGAGCAGCAGAGACAGCCAAGTTGTGTCACTTTTGCGGCCCTCTTGGGATGTTATTAACAGCTGCAGTGTTCCTGCAGCTAAGGGCTTCCTAGTTTTAAAATTCCTAGCCCCAGGCCTAAGCCTAACACTAACCCTGAAAAGGTAAATCAGCCGGGTGTTAGGCTTCTTGCCAAGGAAAAAGCCGTGAAAGCAGCCATGTTGTGGCACTTTTGCACTCCCTTTTAGACGCCTTTCACAGCTCCAGTGTGCCTGGAGGTCTGGGCTTCCTGATTTTAAAAATCCTAGCACTAGGCCTACCTAATCCCAACCCCACGAGGAGAAAGGCAAATCAGCCAGGAAGTAGGGATGTCCCCAAGGAAATAGCTGTGGAGACAGGCATGTTGAGGTACTTTTCTGCTCTTCTTGGGTAGTCCTTTGCAGCTTCTGTGTTCTTGGAACTCAGGGCTTTCTGGTTAAAAGAATGTTATCCCTAGGCCTAACTCGAACCTCAGCGCTAGGAAGGAACATCAGCCTATGGTTCGGGATGGTCTCATGGATATAACAGTTGAGGCAGCCAAGGTGAGTCACTTTTGCGCTGCCCTTGCGATGCCTTGAACAGCTGCAGTGTGCCTGGAGGTCTGGGCTTCCTGATTTTAAAAATCCTAGCCCAAGGCCTACCTAACCCCAACCCGACGAAGAGAAAGGCAAATCAGCCAGGAAGTAGGGATGTCCCGAAGGAAATAGCTGGGGAGGCAGGCATGTTGTGGTACTTTTGTGCTCTTCTTGGGTAGTCCTTCGCAGCTGCTGTGTTCTTGGAACTCAGGGCTTTCTGGTTAAAAGAACACTAACCCTAGGCCTAACTCAAACCTCAACCCCAGGAAGGAAAATCAGCCTGTGGTTCGGGATGGACTCATGAAAAGAGTAGCAGAGGCAGCCAAATTGTGTCACTATTGCGGCCCTCTTGGGATGTCTATAACACCTGCAGTGTGCCTGCAGCTAAAGCTTTCCTAGTTTTAAAAATCCTAGCCCCAGGCCTGAGCCTCACACTAACCCTGGTAAGGTAAATCAGCCTGGTGTTTGGCTTCTTGCCAAGGAAAAAGTCCTGAAAGCAGCCATGTTGTGGCACGTTTGAACTCCCTTTTGGATGCCTTTCACAGCTCCAGTGTGCCTGGAGGTCTGGGCTTCCTGATTTTAAAAATCCTAGCACTAGGCCTACCTAACCCCATTCCTAAGACGAGAAAGGCAAATCAGCCAGGAAGTAGGGATGTCCCCAAGGAAATAGCTGGGGAGGCAGGCATGTTGTGGTACTTTTGTGCTCTTCTTGGCCAGTCCGTTGCAGCTGCTGTGTTCTTGGAACTCAGGGCTTTCTGGTTAAAAGAACACTAACCCTAGGCTTAACTCAAACCTCAACGCTAGGAAAGAAAATCAGCCTGTGGTTCAGGATGGACTCATGAGAAAAGCAGCAGAGGCAGCCAAGTTGTGTCACTTTTGCGGCCCTCTTGGGATGCCTTGAACAGCTGCAATGTGCCTGCAGCTAAGGGCTTCCTAGTTTTAAAAATCCGAGCCCCAGGCCAAAGCCTAACACTAACCCTGGGAATATAAATCAGCCTGGTGTTAGGCAACTTGAAAAGGAAAAAGCCGTGAAAGCAGCCATGTTCTGGCACTTTTGCACTCCCTTTTGGATGCCTTTCACAGCTCCAGTGTGCCTGGAGGTCTGGGCTTCCTGATTTTAAAATCCTAGCACAAGGCCTACCTAACCCCAACCCGACGACGAGAAAGGCAAATCAGCCAGGAATTAGGGATGTCCCCAAGGAAATAGCTGGGGAGGCAGGCATGTTGTGGTACTTTTGTGCTCTTCTTGGGTAGTCCTTCGCAGCTGCTGTGTTCTTGGAACTCAGGGCTTTCTGGTTAAAAGAACACTAACCCTAGGCCTAACTCAAACCTCACCGCTAGGAAGGAAAATCAGCATGTGGTTCAGGATGGACTCATGAGAAGAGCAGCAGAGGCAGCCAAGTTGTGTCACTTTTGCGCTCCCTTTGGGATGCTGTGAACAGCTGCAGTGTGCCTGGAGCACAGGGCTTCCTGGTTTTAAAAGTCCTAGGCCTAAGCCTAACAGTAACCCTAGAAAGGTAAATCAGACGGTGTTACGGTTCTTCCTAAGGAAAAAGCTGTGAAAGCTGCCATGTTGTGGTACTTCTGCACTCCCTTTGGGATGCCTTTCACAGCCCCAGTGTGCCTGGAGGTCTGGGCTTCCTGATTTTAAAAATCCTAGCACTAGGCCTACCTAACCCCAACCCGACGACGAGAAAGGCAAATCAGCCAGGAAGTAGGGATGTCCCCAAGGAAATAGCTGTGGAGGCAGGCATGTTGTGGTACTTATGTGCTCTTCTTGGCCAGTCCGTTGCAGCTGCTGTGTTCTTGGAACTCAGGGCTTTCTGGTTAAAAGAACACTAACCCTAGGCCTAACTCAAACCTCAACGCTAGGAAGGAAAATCAGCCTGTGTTTCGGGATGGATTCATGAGATGAGCAGCAGAGGCAGCCAAGTTGTGTCACTTTTGCGGCCCTCTTGGGATGCCTTGAACAGCTGCAGTGTGTTTGCAGCTAAGGGCTCCCTAGTTTTAAAATTCCTAGCCCCAGGCCTATGCCTAACACTAACCCTGGGAAGGTAAATCAGCCTGGTGTTAGGTGTCTTGCCAAGGAAAAAGCCGTGAAAGCAGCCATGTTGTGGCACTTTTGCACTCCCTTTTGGATGCCTTTCACAGCTCCAGTGTGCCTGGAGGTCTGGGCTTCCTGATTTTAAAAATCCTAGCACTAGGCCTACCTAACCCCAACCCGACGACGAGGAAGGCAAATCAGCCAGGAAGTAGGGATGTCCCCAAGGAAATAGCTGGGGAGGCAGGCATGTTGTGGTACTTTTCTGCTCTTCTTGGGTAGTCCTTTGCAGCTTCTGTGTTCTTGGAACTCAGGGCTTTCTGGTTAAAAGAATGTTATCCCTAGGCCTAATTCGAATCTCAATGGTAGGAAGGAAAATCTGCCTATGGTTCGGGATGGTCTCATGGATATAACAGTTGAGGAAGCCAAGTTGTGTCACTTTTGCGCTGCCCTTGCGATGCCTTGAACAGCTGCAGTGTGCCTGGAGGTCTGGGCTTCCTGATTTTAAAAATCCTAGCACTAGGCCTACCTAACCCCAACCCGACGACGAGAAAGGCAAATCAGCCAGGAATTAGGGATGTCCCCAAGGAAATAGCTGGGGAGGCAGGCATGTTGTGGTACTTTTGTGCTCTTCTTGGGTAGTCCTTTGCAGCTTCTGTGTTCTTGGAACTCAGGGCTTTCTGGTTAAAAGAATGTTACCCCTAGGCCTAACTCGAACCTCAACGCTAGGAAGGAACATCAGCCTATGGTTCGGGATGGTCTCATGGATATAACAGTTGAGGCAGCCAAGTTGTGTCACTTTTGCGCTGCCCTTGCGATGCCTTGAACAGCTGCAGTGTGCCTGGAGGTCTGAGTTTCCTGATTTTAAAAATCCTAGCACAAGGCCTACACGACCCCAACCCTAAGACGAGAAAGGGAAATCAGCCAGGAAGTAGGGATGTCCCCAAGGAAATAGCTGGGGACGCAGGCATGTTGTGGCGCTTTTGTGCTCTTCTTGGGCAGTCCTTTGCAGCTGCTGTGTTCTTGGAACTCAGGGCTTTCTGGTTAAAAGAACACTAACCCTAGGCCTAACTCAAACCTCAACGCCAGGAAGGAAAATCAGCCTATGGTTTGGGATGGACTCATGAGAAGAGCAGCAGAGACAGCCAAGTTGTGTCACTTTTGCGGCCCTCTTGGGATGTTATTAACAGCTGCAGTGTTCCTGCAGCTAAGGGCTTCCTAGTTTTAAAATTCCTAGCCCCAGGCCTAAGCCTAACACTAACCCTGAAAAGGTAAATCAGCCGGGTGTTAGGCTTCTTGCCAAGGAAAAAGCCGTGAAAGCAGCCATGTTGTGGCACTTTTGCACTCCCTTTTGGACGCCTTTCACAGCTCCAGTGTGCCTGGAGGTCTGGGCTTCCTGATTTTAAAAATCCTAGCACTAGGCCTACCTAATCCCAACCCCACGAGGAGAAAGGCAAATCAGCCAGGAAGTAGGGATGTCCCCAAGGAAATAGCTGTGGAGACAGGCATGTTGAGGTACTTTTCTGCTCTTCTTGGGTAGTCCTTTGCAGCTTCTGTGTTCTTGGAACTCAGGGCTTTCTGGTTAAAAGAATGTTATCCCTAGGCCTAACTCGAACCTCAGCGCTAGGAAGGAACATCAGCCTATGGTTCGGGATGGTCTCATGGATATAACAGTTGAGGCAGCCAAGGTGAGTCACTTTTGCGCTGCCCTTGCGATGCCTTGAACAGCTGCAGTGTGCCTGGAGGTCTGGGCTTCCTGATTTTAAAAATCCTAGCCCAAGGCCTACCTAACCCCAACCCGACGAAGAGAAAGGCAAATCAGCCAGGAAGTAGGGATGTCCCGAAGGAAATAGCTGGGGAGGCAGGCATGTTGTGGTACTTTTGTGCTCTTCTTGGGTAGTCCTTCGCAGCTGCTGTGTTCTTGGAACTCAGGGCTTTCTGGTTAAAAGAACACTAACCCTAGGCCTAACTCAAACCTCAACCCCAGGAAGGAAAATCAGCCTGTGGTTCGGGATGGACTCATGAAAAGAGTAGCAGAGGCAGCCAAATTGTGTCACTATTGCGGCCCTCTTGGGATGTCTATAACAGCTGCAGTGTGCCTGCAGCTAAAGCTTTCCTAGTTTTAAAAATCCTAGCCCCAGGCCTGAGCCTCACACTAACCCTGGTAAGGTAAATCAGCCTGGTGTTTGGCTTCTTGCCAAGGAAAAAGTCCTGAAAGCAGCCATGTTGTGGCACGTTTGAACTCCCTTTTGGATGCCTTTCACAGCTCCAGTGTGCCTGGAGGTCTGGGCTTCCTGATTTTAAAAATCCTAGCACAAGCCCTACCTAACCCCAACCCCACGACGAGAAAGGCAAATCAGCCAGGAATTAGGGATGTCCCCAAGGAAATAGCTGGGGAGGCAGGCATGTTGTGGTACTTTTGTGCTCTTCTTGGGTAGTCCTCCGCAGCTGCTGTGTTCTTGGAACTCAGGGCTTTCTGGTTAAAAGAACACTAACCCTAGGCCTAACTCAAAACTCAACGCTAGGAAGGAAAATCAGCCTGTGTTTCGGGATGGACTCATGAGAAGAGCAGCAGAGGCAGCCAAGTTGTGTCACTTTTGCGCTCTCTTTGGGATGCTGTGAACAGCTGCAGTGTGCCTGGAGCACAGGGCTTCCTGGTTTTAAAAGTCCTAGGCCTAAGCCTAACAGTAACCCTAGAAAGGTAAATCAGACGGGTGTTACGGTTCTTCCTAAGGAAAAAGCTGTGAAAGCAGCCATGTTGTGGCACTTCTGCACTCCCTTTGGGATGCCTTTGGCAGCTGCAGTAAGCCTGGAGCTCAGGGCTTCCTGGTTAAAAAATCCTAGCCCGAGGCTGAACCCTAACCCTAACCCAAGGCAGATAAATCAGCCTAGGTATAGGGATGGTGCCAAGGAAAAAGCTGTGAAAGCAGCCATGTTGTGGCACTTTTGCACTCCCTTTTGGATGCCTTTCACAGCTCCAGTGTGCCTGGAGGTCTGGGCTTCCTGATTTTAAAAATCCTAGCACTAGGCCTACCTAACCCCATTCCTAAGACGAGAAAGGCAAATCAGCCAGGAAGTAGGGATGTCCCCAAGGAAATAGCTGGGGAGGCAGGCATGTTGTGGTACTTTTGTGCTCTTCTTGGCCAGTCCGTTGCAGCTGCTGTGTTCTTGGAACTCAGGGCTTTCTGGTTAAAAGAACACTAACCCTAGGCCTAACTCAAACCTCAACGCTAGGAAGGAAAATCAGCATGTGGTTCAGGATGGACTCATGAGAAGAGCAGCAGAGGCAGCCAAGTTGTGTCACTTTTGCGCTCCCTTTGGGATGCTGTGAACAGCTGCAGTGTGCCTGGAGCACAGGGCTTCCTGGTTTTAAAAGTCCTAGGCCTAAGCCTAACAGTAACCCTAGAAAGGTAAATCAGACGGGTTTTATGTATCTTCCTAAGGAAAAAGCTGTGAAAGCTGCCATGTTGTGGCACTTCTGCACTCCCTTTGGGATGCCTTTGGCAGCTGCAATAAGCCTGGAACTCAGGGCTTCCTGGTTAAAAAAATCCTAGCCCGAGGCTGAACCCTAACCCTAACCCACGGCAGATAAATCAGCCTAGGTATAGGGATGGTGCAAAGGAAAAAGCTGTGAAAGCAGCCATGTTGTTGCACTTTTGCACTCCCTTTTGGATGCCTTTCACAGCCCCAGTGTGCCTCGAGGTCTGGGCTTCCTGATTTTAAAAATCCTAGCACTAGGCCTACCTAACCCCAACCTGACGACGAGAAAGGCAAATCAGCCAGGAAGTAGGGATGTCCCCAAGGAAATAGCTGTGGAGGCAGGCATGTTGTGGTACTTTTGTGCTCTTCTTGGGTAGTCCTTTGCAGCTGCTGTGTTCTTGGAACTCAGGGCTTTCTGGTTAAAAGAACACTAACCCTAGGCCTAACTCAAACCTCAACGCTAGGAAAGAAAATCAGCCTGTGGTTCAGGATGGACTCATGAGAAAAGCAGCAGAGGCAGCCAAGTTGTGTCACTTTTGCGGCCCTCTTGGGATGCCTTGAACAGCTGCAATGTGCCTGCAGCTAAGGGCTTCCTAGTTTTAAAAATCCGAGCCCCAGACCTAAGCCTAACACTAACCCTGGGAATATAAATCAGCCTGGTGTTAGGCATCTTGCCAAGGAAAAAGCCGTGAAAGCAGCCATGTTGTGGCACTTTTGCACTCCCTTTTGGATGCCTTTCACAGCTCCAGTGTGCCTGGAGGTCTGGGCTTCCTGATTTTAAAAATCCTAGCACAAGGCCTACCTAACCCCAACCCTAAGACGAGAAAGGCAAATCAGCCAGGAATTAGGGATGTCCCCAAGGAAATAGCTGGGGAGGCAGGCATGTTGTGGTACTTTTGTGCTCTTCTTGGGTAGTCCTTCGCAGCTGCTGTGTTCTTGGAACTCAGGGCATTCTGGTTAAAAGAACACTAACCCTAGTCCTAACTCAAACCTCAACGCTAGGAAGGAAAATCAGCATGTGGTTCAGGATGGACTCATGAGAAGAGCAGCAGAGGCAGCCAAGTTGTGTCACTTTTGCGGCCCTCTTGGGATGCCTTGAACAGCTGCAGTGTGCCTGCAGCTAAGGGCTTCCTAGTTTTAAAATTCCTAGCCCCAGGCCTAAGCCTAACACTAACCCTGGGAAGGTAAATCAGCCGGGTGTTAGGTTTCTTGCCAAGGAAAAAGCCGTGAAAGCAGCCATGTTGTGGCACTTTTGCACTCCTTTTGGATGCCTTTCACAGCTCCAGTGTGCCTGGAGGTCTGGGCTTCCTGATTTTAAAAATCCTAGCACTAGGCCTACCTAACCCCAACCAGACGACGAGGAAGGCAAATCAGCTAGGAAGTAGGGAGGTCCCCAAGGAAATAGCTGGGGAAGCAGGCATGTTGTGGTACTTTTGTGCTCTTCTTGGGTAGTCCTTTGAAGCTTCTGTGTTCTTGGAACTCAGGGCTTTCTGGTTAAAAGAATGTTATCCCTAGGCCTAACTCGAATCTCAACGGTAGGAAGGAACATCAGCCTATGGTTTGGGATGGTCTCATGGATATAACAGTGGAGGCAGCCAAGTTGTGTCACTTTTGCGCTGCCCTTGCGATGCCTTGAACAGCTGCAGTGTGCCTGGAGGTCTGGGTTTCCTGATTTTAAAAATACTAGCACAAGTCCTGCCGAACCCCAACCCGAAGACGAGAAAGGCAAATCAGCCAGGAAGTAGGGATGTCCCCAAGGAAATATCTGTGGACGCAGGCATGTTGTGGTACTTTTGTGCTCTTCTTGGCTAGTCCTCCGCAGCTGCTGTGTTCTTGGAACTCAGGGCTTTCTGGTTAAAAGAACACTAACCCTAGGCCTAACTCAAACCTCAACGCTAGGAAGGAAAATCAGCCTGTGTTTCGGGATGGATTCATGAGAAGAGCAGCAGAGGCAGCCAAGTTGTGTCACTTTTGCGGCCCTCTTGGGATGCCTTGAACAGCTGCAGTGTGCCTGCAGCTAAGGGCTTCCGAGTTTTAAAAATCCTAGCCCCAGGACTAAGCCTAACACTAACCCTGAAAAGGTAAATCAGCCGGGTGTTAGGCTTCTTACCAAGGAAAAAGCCGTGAAAGCAGCCATGTTGTGGCACTTTTGCACTCCCTTTTGGATGCCTTTCACAGCTCCAGTGTGCCTGGAGGTCTGGGCTTCCTGATTTTAAAACTCCTAGCACAAGGCCTACCTAACCCCAACCCCACGAGGAGAAAGGCAAATCAGCCAGGAAGTAGGGATGTCCCCAAGGAAATAGCTGTGGAGACAGGCATGTTGAGGTACTTTTCTGCTCTTCTTGGGTAGTCCTTTGCAGCTTCTGTGTTCTTGGAACTCAGGGCTTTCTGGTTAAAAGAATGTTATCCCTAGGCCTAACTCGAACCTTAACGCTAGGAAGGAACATCAGCCTATGGTTCGGGCTGGTCTCATGGATATAACAGTGGAGGCAGCCAAGTTGTGTCACTTTTGCGCTGCCCTTGCGATGCCTTGAACAGCTGCAGTGTGCCTGGAGGTCTGGGCTTCCCGATTTAAAAATCCTAGCACAAGGCCTACCTAACCCCAACCCGACGACGAGAAAGGCAAATCAGCCAGGAAGTAGGGATGTCCCCAAGGAAATAGCTGGGGAGGCAGGCATGTTGTGGTACTTTTGTGCACTTCTTGGGTAGTCCTTCGCAGCTGCTGTGTTCTTGGAACTCAGGGCTTTCTGGTTAAAAGAACACTAACCCTAGGCCTAACTCAAACCTCAACCCCAGGAAGGAAAATCAGCCTGTGGTTCGGGATGGACTCATGAGAAGAGTAGCAGAGGCAGCCAAGTTGTGTCACTATTGCGGCCCTCTTGGGATGTCTATAACAGCTGCAGTGTGCCTGCAGCTAAAGCTTTCCTAGTTTTAAAAATCCTAGCCCCAGGCCTAAGCCTCACACTAACCCTGGTAAGGTAAATCAGCCTGGTGTTTGGCTTCTTGCCAAGGAAAAAGTCGTGAAAGCAGCCATGTTGTTGCACGTTTGAACTCCCTTTTGGATGCCTTTCACAGCTCCAGTGTGCCTGGAGGTCTGGGCTTCCTGATTTTAAAAATCCTAGCACAAGGCCTACCTAACCCCAACCCCACGACAAGAAAGGCAAATCAGCCAGGAATTAGGGATGTCCCCAAGGAAATAGCTGGGGAGGCAGGCATGTTGTGGTACTTTTGTGCTCTTCTTGGGTAGTCCTTTGAAGCTTCTGTGTTCTTGGAACTCAGGGCTTTCTGGTTAAAAGAATGTTATCCCTAGGCCTAACTCGAATCTCAACGGTAGGAAGGAACATCAGCCTATGGTTTGGGATGGTCTCATGGATATAACAGTGGAGGCAGCCAAGTTGTGTCACTTTTGCGCTGCCCTTGCGATGCCTTGAACAGCTGCAGTGTGCCTGGAGGTCTGGGTTTCCTGATTTTAAAAATACTAGCACAAGTCCTGCCGAACCCCAACCCGAAGACGAGAAAGGCAAATCAGCCAGGAAGTAGGGATGTCCCCAAGGAAATATCTGTGGACGCAGGCATGTTGTGGTACTTTTGTGCTCTTCTTGGCTAGTCCTCCGCAGCTGCTGTGTTCTTGGAACTCAGGGCTTTCTGGTTAAAAGAACACTAACCCTAGGCCTAACTCAAACCTCAACGCTAGGAAGGAAAATCAGCCTGTGTTTCGGGATGGATTCATGAGAAGAGCAGCAGAGGCAGCCAAGTTGTGTCACTTTTGCGGCCCTCTTGGGATGCCTTGAACAGCTGCAGTGTGCCTGCAGCTAAGGGCTTCCGAGTTTTAAAAATCCTAGCCCCAGGACTAAGCCTAACACTAACCCTGAAAAGGTAAATCAGCCGGGTGTTAGGCTTCTTACCAAGGAAAAAGCCGTGAAAGCAGCCATGTTGTGGCACTTTTGCACTCCCTTTTGGATGCCTTTCACAGCTCCAGTGTGCCTGGAGGTCTGGGCTTCCTGATTTTAAAAATCCTAGCACAAGGCCTACCTAACCCCAACCCCACGAGGAGAAAGGCAAATCAGCCAGGAAGTAGGGATGTCCCCAAGGAAATAGCTGTGGAGACAGGCATGTTGAGGTACTTTTCTGCTCTTCTTGGGTAGTCCTTTGCAGCTTCTGTGTTCTTGGAACTCAGGGCTTTCTGGTTAAAAGAATGTTATCCCTAGGCCTAACTCGAACCTTAACGCTAGGAAGGAACATCAGCCTATGGTTCGGGCTGGTCTCATGGATATAACAGTGGAGGCAGCCAAGTTGTGTCACTTTTGCGCTGCCCTTGCGATGCCTTGAACAGCTGCAGTGTGCCTGGAGGTCTGGGCTTCCCGATTTAAAAATCCTAGCACAAGGCCTACCTAACCCCAACCCGACGACGAGAAAGGCAAATCAGCCAGGAAGTAGGGATGTCCCCAAGGAAATAGCTGGGGAGGCAGGCATGTTGTGGTACTTTTGTGCACTTCTTGGGTAGTCCTTCGCAGCTGCTGTGTTCTTGGAACTCAGGGCTTTCTGGTTAAAAGAACACTAACCCTAGGCCTAACTCAAACCTCAACCCCAGGAAGGAAAATCAGCCTGTGGTTCGGGATGGACTCATGAGAAGAGTAGCAGAGGCAGCCAAGTTGTGTCACTATTGCGGCCCTCTTGGGATGTCTATAACAGCTGCAGTGTGCCTGCAGCTAAAGCTTTCCTAGTTTTAAAAATCCTAGCCCCAGGCCTAAGCCTCACACTAACCCTGGTAAGGTAAATCAGCCTGGTGTTGGGCTTCTTGCCAAGGAAAAAGTCGTGAAAGCAGCCATGTTGTTGCACGTTTGAACTCCCTTTTGGATGCCTTTCACAGCTCCAGTGTGCCTGGAGGTCTGGGCTTCCTGATTTTAAAAATCCTAGCACAAGGCCTACCTAACCCCAACCCCACGACAAGAAAGGCAAATCAGCCAGGAATTAGGGATGTCCCCAAGGAAATAGCTGGGGAGGCAGGCATGTTGTGGTACTTTTGTGCTCTTCTTGGCTAGTCCTCCGCAGCTGCTGTGTTCTTGGAACTCAGGGCTTTCTGGTTAAAAGAACACTAACCCTAGGCCTAACTCAAACCTCAACGCTAGGAAGGAAAATCAGCCTGTGTTTCGGGATGGACTCATGAGAAGAGCAGCAGAGGCAGCCAAGTTGTGTCACTTTTGCGCTCCCTTTGGGATGTTATTACCAGCTGCAGTGTGCCTGGAGCACAGGGCTTCCTGGTTTTAAAAGTCCTAGGCCTAAGCCTAACAGTAACCCTAGAAAGGTAAATCAGACGGGTGTTACGGTTCTTCCTAAGGAAAAAGCTGTGAAAGCTGCCATGTTGTGGCACTTCTGCACTCCCTTTGGGATGCCTTTGGCAGCTGCAGTAAGCCTGGAGCTCAGGGCTTACTGGATAAAAAAATCCTAGCCCGAGGCTGAACCCTAACCCTAACCCAAGGCAGATAAATCAGCTTAGGTATAGGGATGGTGCCAAGGAAAAATCTGTGAAAGCAGCCATGTTGTTGCACTTTTGCACTCCCTTTTGGATGCCTTTCACAGCTGCAGTGTGCCTGGGGGTCTGGGCTTCCTGATTTTAAAAATCCTAGCACAAGGCCTACCTAACCCCAACCCGACGACGAGAAAGGCAAATCAGCCAGGAAGTAGGGATGTCCCCAAGGAAATAGCTGTGGAGGCAGGCATGTTGTGGTACTTTTGTGCTCTTCTTGGGTAGTCCTTTGCAGCTGCTGTGTTCTTGGAACTCAGGGCTTTCTGGTTAAAAGAACACAAACCCTAGGCCTAACTCAAACCTCAACGCTAGGAAAGAAAATCAGCCTGTGGTTCAGGATGGACTCATGAGAAAAGCAGCAGAGGCAGCAAAGTTGTGTCACTTTTGCGGCTTTCTTGGGATGCCTTGAACAGCTGCAATGTGCCTGCAGCTAAGGGCTTCCTAGTTTTAAAAATCCGAGCCCCAGGCCTAAGCCTAACACTAACCATGGGAATATAAATCAGCCTGGTGTTAGGCATCTTGCCAAGGAAAAAGCCGTGAAAGCAGCCATGTTCTGGCACCTTTGAACTCCCTTTTGGATGCCTTTCACAGCTCCAGTGTGCCTGGAGGTCTGGGCTTCCTGATTTTAAAAATCCTAGCACAAGGCCTACCTAACCCCAACCCGACGACGAGAAAGGCAAATCAGCCAGGAAGTAGGGATGTCCCCAAGGAAATAGCTGGGGAGGCAGGCATGTTGTGGTACTTTTGTGCACTTCTTGGGTAGTCCTTCGCAGCTGCTGTGTTCTTGGAACTCAGGGCTTTCTGGTTAAAAGAACCCTAACCCTAGGCCTAACTCAAACCTCAACCCCAGGAAGGAAAATCAGCCTGTGGTTCGGGATGGACTCATGAGAAGAGTAGCAGAGGCAGCCAAATTGTGTCACTTTTGCGGCCCTCTTGGGATGTCTATAACAGCTGCAGTGTGCCTGCAGCTAAGGGCTTCCGAGTTTTAAAAATCCTAGCCCCAGGCCTGAGCCTCACACTAACCCTGGTAAGGTAAATCAGCCTGGTGTTTGGCTTCTTGCCAAGGAAAAAGCCGTGAAAGCAGCCATGTTGTTGCACGTTTGAACTCCCTTTTGGATGCCTTTCACAGCTCCAGTGTGCCTGGAGGTCTGGGCTTCCTGATTTTAAAAATCCTAGCACAAGGCCTACCTAACCCCAACCCCACGACGAGAAAGGCAAATCAGCCAGGAATTAGGGATGTCCCCAAGGAAATAGCTGGGGAGGCAGGCATGTTGTGGTACTTTTGTGCTCTTCTTGGCTAGTCCTCCGCAGCTGCTGTGTTCTTGGAACTCAGGGCTTTCTGGTTAAAAGAACACTAACCCTAGGCCTAACTCAAACCTCAACGCTAGGAAGGAAAATCAGCCTGTGTTTCGGGATGGACTCATGAGAAGAGCAGCAGAGGCAGCCAAGTTGTGTCACTTTTGCGCTCCCTTTGGGATGCTGTGAACAGCTGCAGTGTGCCTGGAGCACAGGGCTTCCTGGTTTTAAAAGTCCTAGGCCTAAGCCTAACAGTAACCCTAGAAAGGTAAATCAGCCGGGTGTTACGGTTCTTCCTAAGGAAAAAGCTGTGAAAGCTGCCATGTTGTGGCACTTCTGCACTCCCTTTGGGATGCCTTTGGCAGCTGCAATAAGCCTGGAGCTCAGGGCTTCCTGGTTAAAAAAATCCTAGCCCGAGGCTGAACCCTAACCCTAAGCAAAGGCAGATAAATCAGCCTAGGTATAGGGATGGTGCCAAGGAAAAAGCTGTGAAAGCAGCCATGTTGTGGCACTTTTGTACTCCCTTTTGGATGCCTTTCACAGCTCCAGTGTGCCTGGAGGTCTGGGCTTCCTGATTTTAAAAATCCTAGCACAAGGCCTACCTAACCCCATTCCTAAGACGAGAAAGGCAAATCAGCCAGGAAGTCGGGATGTCCCCAAGGAAATAGCTGTGGAGGCAGGCATGTTGTGGTACTTTTGTGCTCTTCTTGGGCAGTCCTTTGCAGCTGCTGTGTTCTTGGAACTCAGGGCTTTCTGGTTAAAAGAACCCTAACCCTAGGCCTAACTCAAACCTCAACGCCAGGAAGGAAAATCAGCATGTGGTTTGGGATGGACTCATGAGAAGAGCAGCAGAGGCAGCCAAGTTGTGTCACTTTTGCGGCCCTCTTGGGATGTTATTAACAGCTGCAATGTGCCTGCAGCTAAGGGCTTCCTAGTTTTAAAATTCCTAGCCCCAGGCCTAAGCCTAACACTAACCCTGAAAAGGAAAATCAGCCGGGTGTTAGGCTTCTTGCCAAGGAAAAAGCCGTGAAAGCAGCCATGTTGTGGCACGTTTGAACTCCCTTTTGGATGCCTTTCACAGCTCCAGTGTGCCTGGAGGTCTGGGCTTCCTGATTTTAAAAATCCTAGCACAAGGCCTACCTAACCCCAACCCCACGACGAGAAAGGCAAATCAGCCAGGAATTAGGGATGTCCCCAAGGAAATAGCTGGGGAGGCAGGCATGTTGTGGTACTTTTGTGCTCTTCTTGGGTAGTCCTCCGCAGCTGCTGTGTTCTTGGAACTCAGGGCTTTCTGGTTAAAAGAACACTAACCCTAGGCCTAACTCAAACCTCAACGCTAGGAAGGAAAATCAGCCTGTGTTTTGGGATGGACTCATGAGAAGAGCAGCAGAGGCAGCCAAGTTGTGTCACTTTTGCGCTCTCTTTGGGATGCTGTGAACAGCTGCAGTGTGCCTGGAGCACAGGGCTTCCTGGTTTTAAAAGTCCTAGGCCTAAGCCTAACAGTAACCCTAGAAAGGTAAATCAGACGGGTGTTACGGATCTTCCTAAGGAAAAAGCTGTGAAAGCTGCCATGTTGTGGCACTTCTGCACTCCCTCTGGGATGCCTTTGGCAGCTGCAGTAAGCCTGGAGGTCTGGGCTTCCTGATTTTAAAAATCCTAGCACTAGGCCTACCTAACCCCAACCCGACGACGAGAAAGGCAAATCAGCCAGGAAGTAGGGATGTCCCCAAGGAAATAGCTGTGGAGGCAGGCATGTTGTGGTACTTTTGTGCTCTTCTTGGGTAGTCCTTTGCAGCTGCTGTGTTCTTGGAACTCAGGGCTTTCTGGTTAAAAGAACACTAACCCTAGGCCTAACTCAAACCTCAACGCTAGGAAAGAAAATCAGCCTGTGGTTCAGGATGGACTCATGAGAAGAGCAGCAGAGGCAGCAAAGTTGTGTCACTTTTGCGGCCCTCTTGGGATGCCTTGAACAGCTGCAATGTGCCTGCAGCTAAGGGCTTCCTAGTTTTAAAAATCCGAGCCCCAGGCCTGAGCCTAACACTAACCCTGGGAATATAAATCAGCCTGGTGTTAGGCATCTTGCCAAGGAAAAAGCCGTGAAAGCAGCCATGTTCTGGCACTTTTGAACTCCCTTTTGGATGCCTTTCACAGCTCCAGTGTGCCTGGAGGTCTGGGCTTCCTGATTTTAAAAATCCTAGCACAAGGCCTACCTAACCCCAACCCGACGACGAGAAAGGCAAATCAGCCAGGAATTAGGGATGTCCCCAAGGAAATAGCTGGGGAGGCAGGCATGTTGTGGTACTTTTAGGCTCTTCTTGGGTAGTCCTTCGCAGCTGCTGTGTTCTTGGAACTCAGGGCTTTCTGGTTAAAAGAACACTAACCCTAGGCCTAACTCAAACCTCACCGCTAGGAAGGAAAATCAGCATGCGGTTCAGGATGGACTCATGAGAAGAGCAGCAGAGGCAGCCAAGTTGTGTCACTTTTGCGGCCCTCTTGGGATGCCTTGAACAGCTGCAGTGTGCCTGCACCTAAGGGCTTCCTAGTTTTAAAATTCCTAGCCCCAGGCCTAAGCCTAACACTAACCCTGGGAAGGTAAATCAGCCGGGTGTTAGGTTTCTTGCCAAGGAAAAAGCCGTGAAAGCAGCCATGTTGTGGCACTTTTGCACTCCCTTTTGGATGCCTTTCACAGCTCCAGTGTGCCTGGAGGTCTGGGCTTCCTGATTTTAAAAATCCTAGCACTAGGCCTACCTAACCCCAACCAGACGACGAGGAAGGCAAATCAGCCAGGAAGTAGGGATGTCCCCAAGGAAATAGCTGGGGAAGCAGGCATGTTGTGGTACTTTTGTGCTCTTCTTGGGTAGTCCTTTGAAGCTTCTGTGTTCTTGGAACTCAGGGCTTTCTGGTTAAAAGAATGTTATCCCTAGGCCTAACTCGAATCTCAACGGTAGGAAGGAACATCAGCCTATGGTTCGGGATGGTCTCATGGATATAACAGTGGAGGCAGCCAAGTTGTGTCACTTTTGCGCTGCCCTTGCGATGCCTTGAACAGCTGCAGTGTGCCTGGAGGTCTGGGTTTCCTGATTTTAAAAATACTAGCACAAGTCCTGCCGAACCCCAACCCGACGACGAGAAAGGCAAATCAGCCAGGAAGTAGGGATGTCCCCAAGGAAATATCTGTGGACGCAGGCATGTTGTGGTACTTTTGTGCTCTTCTTGGCTAGTCCTCCGCAGCTGCTGTGTTCTTGGAACTCAGGGCTTTCTGGTTAAAAGAACACTAACCCTAGGCCTAACTCAAACCTCAACCCTAGGAAGGAAAATCAGCCTGAGTTTCGGGATGGATTCATGAGAAGAGCAGCAGAGGCAGCCAAGTTGTGTCACTTTTGCGCTCCCTTTGGGATGTTATTACCAGCTGCAGTGTGCCTGGAGCACAGGGCTTCCTGGTTTTAAAAGTCCTAGGCCTAAGCCTAACAGTAACCCTAGAAAGGTAAATCAGACGGGTGTTACGGTTCTTCCTAAGGAAAAAGCTGTGAAAGCTGCCATGTTGTGACACTTCTGCACTCCCTTTGGGATGCCTTTGGCAGCTGCAGTAAGCCTGGAGCTCAGGGCTTCCTGGTTAAAAAAATCCTAGCCCGAGGCTGAACCCTAACCCTAACCCACGGCAGATAAATCAGCCTAGGTATAGGGATGGTGCCAAGGAAAAAGCTGTGAAAGCAGCCATGTTGTTGCACTTTTGCACTCCCTTTTGGATGCCTTTCACAGCTCCAGTGTGCCTGGAGGTCTGGGCTTCCTGATTTTAAAAATCCTAGCACTAGGCCTACCTAACCCCAACCCAACGACGAGAAAGGCAAATCAGCCAGGAAGTAGGGATGTCCCCAAGGAAATAGCTGGGGAGGCAGGCATGTTGTGGTACTTTTGTGCTCTTCTTGGGTAGTCCTTTGCAGCTGCTGTGTTCTTGGAACTCAGGGCTTTCTGGTTAAAAGAACACTAACCCTAGGCCTAACTCAAACCTCAACGCTAGGAAAGAAAATCAGCCTGTGGTTCAGGATGGACTCATGAGAAAAGCAGCAGAGGCAGCAAAGTTGTGTCACTTTTGCGGCCCTCTTGGGATGCCTTGAACAGCTGCAATGTGCCTGCAGCTAAGGGCTTCCTAGTTTTAAAAATCCCAGCCCCAGGCCTAAGCCTAACACTAACCCTGGGAATATAAATCAGCCTGGTGTTAGGCATCTTGCCAAGGAAAAAGCCGTGAAAGCAGCCATGTTCTGGCACTTTTGAACTCCCTTTTGGATGCCTTTCACAGCTCCAGTGTGCCTGGAGGTCTGGGCTTCCTGATTTTAAAAATCCTAGCACAAGGCCTACCTAACCCCAACCCGACGACGAGAAAGGCAAATCAGCCAGGAATTAGGGATGTCCCCAAGGAAATAGCTGGGGAGGCAGGCATGTTGTGGTACTTTTAGGCTCTTCTTGGGTAGTCCTTCGCAGCTGCTGTGTTCTTGGAACTCAGGGCTTTCTGGTTAAAAGAACCCTAACCCTAGGCCTAACTCAAACCTCACCGCTAGGAAGGAAAATCAGCATGTGGTTCAGGATGGACTCATGGGAAGAGCAGCAGAGGCAGCCAAGTTGTGTCACTTTTGCGGCCCTCTTGGGATGCCTTGAACAGCTGCAGTGTGCCTGCACCTAAGGGCTTCCTAGTTTTAAAATTCCTAGCCCCAGGCCTAAGCCTAACACTAACCCTGGGAAGGTAAATCAGCCGGGTGTTAGGTTTCTTGCCAAGGAAAAAGCCGTGAAAGCAGCCATGTTGTGGCACTTTTGCACTCCCTTTTGGATGCCTTTCACAGCTCCAGTGTGCCTGGAGGTCTGGGCTTCCTGATTTTAAAAATCCTAGCACTAGGCCTACCTAACCCCAACCAGACGACGAGGAAGGCAAATCAGCCAGGAAGTAGGGATGTCCCCAAGGAAATAGCTGGGGAAGCAGGCATGTTGTGGTACTTTTGTGCTCTTCTTGGGTAGTCCTTTGAAGCTTCTGTGTTCTTGGAACTCAGGGCTTTCTGGTTAAAAGAATGTTATCCCTAGGCCTAACTCGAATCTCAACGGTAGGAAGGAACATCAGCCTATGGTTCGGGATGGTCTCATGGATATAACAGTGGAGGCAGCCAAGTTGTGTCACTTTTGCGCTGCCCTTGCGATGCCTTGAACAGCTGCAGTGTGCCTGGAGGTCTGGGTTTCCTGATTTTAAAAATACTAGCACAAGTCCTGCCGAACCCCAACCCGACGACGAGAAAGGCAAATCAGCCAGGAAGTAGGGATGTCCCCAAGGAAATATCTGTGGACGCAGGCATGTTGTGGTACTTTTGTGCTCTTCTTGGCTAGTCCTCCGCAGCTGCTGTGTTCTTGGAACTCAGGGCTTTCTGGTTAAAAGAACACTAACCCTAGGCCTAACTCAAACCTCAACCCTAGGAAGGAAAATCAGCCTGAGTTTCGGGATGGATTCATGAGAAGAGCAGCAGAGGCAGCCAAGTTGTGTCACTTTTGCGCTTCCTTTGGGATGTTATTACCAGCTGCAGTGTGCCTGGAGCACAGGGCTTCCTGGTTTTAAAAGTCCTAGGCCTAAGCCTAACAGTAACCCTAGAAAGGTAAATCAGACGGGTGTTACGGTTCTTCCTAAGGAAAAAGCTGTGAAAGCTGCCATGTTGTGACACTTCTGCACTCCCTTTGGGATGCCTTTGGCAGCTGCAGTAAGCCTGGAGCTCAGGGCTTCCTGGTTAAAAAAATCCTAGCCCGAGGCTGAACCCTAACCCTAACCCACGGCAGATAAATCAGCCTAGGTATAGGGATGGTGCCAAGGAAAAAGCTGTGAAAGCAGCCATGTTGTTGCACTTTTGCGCTCCCTTTTGGATGCCTTTCACAGCTCCAGTGTGCCTGGAGGTCTGGGCTTCCTGATTTTAAAAATCCTAGCACTAGGCCTACCTAACCCCAACCCGACGACGAGAAAGGCAAATCAGCCAGGAAGTAGGGATGTCCCCAAGGAAATAGCTGGGGAGGCAGGCATGTTGTGGTACTTTTGTGCTCTTCTTGGGTAGTCCTTTGCAGCTGCTGTGTTCTTGGAACTCAGGGCTTTCTGGTTAAAAGAACACTAACCCTAGGCCTAACTCAAACCTCAACGCTAGGAAAGAAAATCAGCCTGTGGTTCAGGATGGACTCATGAGAAAAGCAGCAGAGGCAGCAAAGTTGTGTCACTTTTGCGGCCCTCTTGGGATGCCTTGAACAGCTGCAATGTGCCTGCAGCTAAGGGCTTCCTAGTTTTAAAAATCCCAGCCCCAGGCCTAAGCCTAACACTAACCCTGGGAATATAAATCAGCCTGGTGTTAGGCATCTTGCCAAGGAAAAAGCCGTGAAAGCAGCCATGTTCTGGCACTTTTGAACTCCCTTTTGGATGCCTTTCACAGCTCCAGTGTGCCTGGAGGTCTGGGCTTCCTGATTTTAAAAATCCTAGCACAAGGCCTACCTAACCCCAACCCGACGACGAGAAAGGTAAATCAGCCAGGAATTAGGGATGTCCCCAAGGAAATAGCTGGGGAGGCAGGCATGTTGTGGTACTTTTAGGCTCTTCTTGGGTAGTCCTTCGCAGCTGCTGTGTTCTTGGAACTCAGGGCTTTCTGGTTAAAAGAACCCTAACCCTAGGCCTAACTCAAACCTCACCGCTAGGAAGGAAAATCAGCATGTGGTTCAGGATGGACTCATGGGAAGAGCAGCAGAGGCAGCCAAGTTGTGTCACTTTTGCGGCCCTCTTGGGATGCCTTGAACAGCTGCAGTGTGCCTGCACCTAAGGGCTTCCTAGTTTTAAAAATCCGAGCCCCAGGCCTAAGCCTAACACTAACCCTGGGAAGGTAAATCAGCCGGGTGTTAGGTTTCTTGCCAAGGAAAAAGCCGTGAAAGCAGCCATGTTGTGGCACTTTTGCACTCCCTTTTGGATGCCTTTCACAGCTCCAGTGTGCCTGGAGGTCTGGGCTTCCTGATTTTAAAAATCCTAGCACTAGGCCTACCTAACCCCAACCAGACGACGAGGAAGGCAAATCAGCCAGGAAGTAGGGATGTCCCCAAGGAAATAGCTGGGGAAGCAGGCATGTTGTGGTACTTTTGTGCTCTTCTTGGGTAGTCCTTTGAAGCTTCTGTGTTCTTGGAACTCAGGGCTTTCTGGTTAAAAGAATGTTATCCCTAGGCCTAACTCGAATCTCAACGGTAGGAAGGAACATCAGCCTATGGTTCGGGATGGTCTCATGGATATAACAGTGGAGGCAGCCAAGTTGTGTCACTTTTGCGCTGCCCTTGCGATGCCTTGAACAGCTGCAGTGTGCCTGGAGGTCTGGGTTTCCTGATTTTAAAAATACTAGCACAAGTCCTGCCGAACCCCAACCCGACGACGAGAAAGGCAAATCAGCCAGGAAGTAGGGATGTCCCCAAGGAAATATCTGTGGACGCAGGCATGTTGTGGTACGTTTGTGCTCTTCTTGGTTAGTCCTCCGCAGCTGCTGTGTTCTTGGAACTCAGGGCTTTCTGGTTAAAAGAACACTAACCCTAGGCCTAACTCAAACCTCAACCCTAGGAAGGAAAATCAGCCTGTGTTTCGGGATGGATTCATGAGAAGAGCAGCAGAGGCAGCCAAGTTGTGTCACTTTTGTGGCCCTCTTGGGATGCCTTGAACAGCTGCAGTGTGCCTGCAGCTAAGGGCTTCCTAGTTTTAAAATTCCTAGCCCCAGGCCTAAGCCTAACACTAACCCTGGGAAGGTAAATCAGCCGGGTGTTAGGTTTCTTGCCAAGGAAAAAGCCGTGAAAGCAGCCATGTTGTGGCACTTTTGAACTCCCTTTTGGATGCCTTTCACAGCTCCAGTGTGCCTGGAGGTCTGGGCTTCCTGATTTTAAAAATCCTAGCACAAGGCCTACCTAACCCCAACCCCACGACGAGAAAGGCAAATCAGCCAGGAATTAGGGATGTCCCCAAGGGAATAGCTGGGGAGGCAGGCATGTTGTGGTACTTTTATGCTCTTCTTGGCTAGTCCTCCGCAGCTGCTGTGTTCTTGGAACTCAGGGCTTTCTGGTTAAAAGAACACTAACCCTAGGCCTAACTCAAACCTCAACGCTAGGAAGGAAAATCAGCCTGTGTTTCGGGATGGACTCATGAGAAGAGCAGCAGAGGCAGCCAAGTTGTGTCACTTTTGCGCTCCCTTTGGGATGTTATTACCAGCTGCAGTGTGCCTGGAGCACAGGGCTTCCTGGTTTTAAAAGTCCTAGGCCTAAGCCTAACAGTAACCCTAGAAAGGTAAATCAGATGGGTGTTACGGTTCTTCCTAAGGAAAAAGCTGTGAAAGCTGCCATGTTGTGACACTTCTGCACTCCCTTTGGGATGCCTTTGGCAGCTGCAGTAAGCCTGGAGCTCAGGGCTTCCTGGTTAAAAAAATCCTAGCCCGAGGTTGAACCCTAACCCTAACCCACGGCAGATAAATCAGCCTAGGTATAGGGATGGTGCCAAGGAAAAAGCTGTGAAAGCAGCCATGTTGTTGCACTTTTGCACTCCCTTTTGGATGCCTTTCACAGCTCCAGTGTGCCTGGAGGTCTGGGCTTCCTGATTTTAAAAATCCTAGCACTAGGCCTACCTAACCCCAACCCGACGACGAGAAAGGCAAATCAGCCAGGAAGTAGGGATGTCCCCAAGGAAATAGCTGTGGAGGCAGGCATGTTGTGGTACTTTTGTGCTCTTCTTGGGTAGTCCTTTGCAGCTGCTGTGTTCTTGGAACTCAGGGCTTTCTGGTTAAAAGAACACTAACCCTAGGCCTAACTCAAACCTCAACGCTAGGAAAGAAAATCAGCCTGTGGTTCAGGATGGACTCATGAGAAAAGCAGCAGAGGCAGCAAAGTTGTGTCACTTTTGCGGCCCTCTTGGGATGCCTTGAACAGCTGCAATGTGCCTGCAGCTAAGGGCTTCCTAGTTTTAAAAATCCGAGCCCCAGGCCTAAGCCTAACACTAACCCTGGGAATATAAATCAGCCTGGTGTTAGGCATCTTGCCAAGGAAAAAGCCGTGAAAGCAGCCATGTTCTGGCACTTTTGAACTCCCTTTTGGATGCCTTTCACAGCTCCAGTGTGCCTGGAGGTCTGGGCTTCCTGATTTTAAAAATCCTAGCACAAGGCCTACCTAACCCCAACCCGACGACGAGAAAGGCAAATCAGCCAGGAATTAGGGATGTCCCCAAGGAAATAGCTGGGGAGGCAGGCATGTTGTGGTACTTTTAGGCTCTTCTTGGGTAGTCCTTCGCAGCTGCTGTGTTCTTGGAACTCAGGGCTTTCTGGTTAAAAGAACACTAACCCTAGGCCTAACTCAAACCTCACCGCTAGGAAGGAAAATCAGCATGCGGTTCAGGATGGACTCATGAGAAGAGCAGCAGAGGCAGCCAAGTTGTGTCACTTTTGCGGCCCTCTTGGGATGCCTTGAACAGCTGCAGTGTGCCTGCACCTAAGGGCTTCCTAGTTTTAAAATTCCTAGCCCCAGGCCTAAGCCTAACACTAACCCTGGGAAGGTAAATCAGCCGGGTGTTAGGTTTCTTGCCAAGGAAAAAGCCGTGAAAGCAGCCATGTTGTGGCACTTTTGCACTCCCTTTTGGATGCCTTTCACAGCTCCAGTGTGCCTGGAGGTCTGGGCTTCCTGATTTTAAAAATCCTAGCACTAGGCCTACCTAACCCCAACCAGACGACGAGGAAGGCATATCAGCTAGGAAGTAGGGATGTCCCCAAGGAAATAGCTGGGGAAGCAGGCATGTTGTGGTACTTTTCTGCTCTTCTTGGGTAGTCCTTTGAAGCTTCTGTGTTCTTGGAACTCAGGGCTTTCTGGTTAAAAGAATGTTATCCCTAGGCCTAACTCGAATCTCAACGGTAGGAAGGAACATCAGCCTATGGTTCGGGATGGTCTCATGGATATAACAGTGGAGGCAGCCAAGTTGTGTCACTTTTGCGCTGCCCTTGCGATGCCTTGAACAGCTGCAGTGTGCCTGGAGGTCTGGGTTTCCTGATTTTAAAAATACTAGCACAAGTCCTGCCGAACCCCAACCCGACGACGAGAAAGGCAAATCAGCCAGGAAGTAGGGATGTCCCCAAGGAAATATCTGTGGACGCAGGCATGTTGTGGTACTTTTGTGCTCTTCTTGGCTAGTCCTCCGCAGCTGCTGTGTTCTTGGAACTCAGGGCTTTCTGGTTAAAAGAACACTAACCCTAGGCCTAACTCAAACCTCAACCCTAGGAAGGAAAATCAGCCTGAGTTTCGGGATGGATTCATGAGAAGAGCAGCAGAGGCAGCCAAGTTGTGTCACTTTTGCGCTCCCTTTGGGATGTTATTACCAGCTGCAGTGTGCCTGGAGCACAGGGCTTCCTGGTTTTAAAAGTCCTAGGCCTAAGCCTAACAGTAACCCTAGAAAGGTAAATCAGACGGGTGTTACGGATCTTCCTAAGGAAAAAGCTGTGAAAGCTGCCATGTTGTGACACTTCTGCACTCCCTTTGGGATGCCTTTGGCAGCTGCAGTAAGCCTGGAGCTCAGGGCTTCCTGGTTAAAAAAATCCTAGCCCGAGGCTGAACCCTAACCCTAACCCACGGCAGATAAATCAGCCTAGGTATAGGGATGGTGCCAAGGAAAAAGCTGTGAAAGCAGCCATGTTGTTGCACTTTTGCACTCCCTTTTGGATGCCTTTCACAGCTCCAGTGTGCCTGGAGGTCTGGGCTTCCTGATTTTAAAAATCCTAGCACTAGGCCTACCTAACCCCAACCCGACGACGAGAAAGGCAAATCAGCCAGGAAGTAGGGATGTCCCCAAGGAAATAGCTGTGGAGGCAGGCATGTTGTGGTACTTTTGTGCTCTTCTTGGGTAGTCCTTTGCAGCTGCTGTGTTCTTGGAACTCAGGGCTTTCTGGTTAAAAGAACACTAACCCTAGGCCTAACTCAAACCTCAACGCTAGGAAAGAAAATCAGCCTGTGGTTCAGGATGGACTCATGAGAAAAGCAGCAGAGGCAGCAAAGTTGTGTCACTTTTGCGGCCCTCTTGGGATGCCTTGAACAGCTGCAATGTGCCTGCAGCTAAGGGCTTCCTAGTTTTAAAAATCCGAGCCCCAGGCCTAAGCCTAACACTAACCCTGGGAATATAAATCAGCCTGGTGTTAGGCATCTTGCCAAGGAAAAAGCCGTGAAAGCAGCCATGTTGTGGCACTTTTGAACTCCCTTTTGGATGCCTTTCACAGCTCCAGTGTGCCTGGAGGTCTGGGCTTCCTGATTTTAAACATCCTAGCACAAGGCCTACCTAACCCCAACCCGACGACGAGAAAGGCAAATCAGCCAGGAATTAGGGATGTCCCCAAGGAAATAGCTGGGGAGGCAGGCATGTTGTGGTACTTTTAGGCTCTTCTTGGGTAGTCCTTCGCAGCTGCTGTGTTCTTGGAACTCAGGGCTTTCTGGTTAAAAGAACACTAACCCTAGGCCTAACTCAAACCTCACCGCTAGGAAGGAAAATCAGCATGCGGTTCAGGATGGACTCATGAGAAGAGCAGCAGAGGCAGCCAAGTTGTGTCACTTTTGCGGCCCTCTTGGGATGCCTTGAACAGCTGCAGTGTGCCTGCACCTAAGGGCTTCCTAGTTTTAAAATTCCTAGCCCCAGGCCTAAGCCTAACACTAACCCTGGGAAGGTAAATCAGCCGGGTGTTAGGTTTCTTGCCAAGGAAAAAGCCGTGAAAGCAGCCATGTTGTGGCACTTTTGCACTCCCTTTTGGATGCCTTTCACAGCTCCAGTGTGCCTGGAGGTCTGGGCTTCCTGATTTTAAAAATCCTAGCACTAGGCCTACCTAACCCCAACCAGACGACGAGGAAGGCAAATCAGCTAGGAAGTAGGGATGTCCCCAAGGAAATAGCTGGGGAAGCAGGCATGTTGTGGTACTTTTGTGCTCTTCTTGGGTAGTCCTTTGAAGCTTCTGTGTTCTTGGAACTCAGGGCTTTCTGGTTAAAAGAATGTTATCCCTAGGCCTAACTCGAATCTCAACGGTAGGAAGGAACATCAGCCTATGGTTCGGGATGGTCTCATGGATATAACAGTGGAGGCAGCCAAGTTGTGTCACTTTTGCGCTGCCCTTGCGATGCCTTGAACAGCTGCAGTGTGCCTGGAGGTCTGGGTTTCCTGATTTTAAAAATACTAGCACAAGTCCTGCCGAACCCCAACCCGACGACGAGAAAGGCAAATCAGCCAGGAAGTAGGGATGTCCCCAAGGAAATATCTGTGGACGCAGGCATGTTGTGGTACTTTTGTGCTCTTCTTGGCTAGTCCTCCGCAGCTGCTGTGTTCTTGGAACTCAGGGCTTTCTGGTTAAAAGAACACTAACCCTAGGCCTAACTCAAACCTCAACCCTAGGAAGGAAAATCAGCCTGAGTTTCGGGATGGATTCATGAGAAGAGCAGCAGAGGCAGCCAAGTTGTGTCACTTTTGCGCTCCCTTTGGGATGTTATTACCAGCTGCAGTGTGCCTGGAGCACAGGGCTTCCTGGTTTTAAAAGTCCTAGGCCTAAGCCTAACAGTAACCCTAGAAAGGTAAATCAGACGGGTGTTACGGATCTTCCTAAGGAAAAAGCTGTGAAAGCTGCCATGTTGTGACACTTCTGCACTCCCTTTGGGATGCCTTTGGCAGCTGCAGTAAGCCTGGAGCTCAGGGCTTCCTGGTTAAAAAAATCCTAGCCCGAGGCTGAACCCTAACCCTAACCCACGGCAGATAAATCAGCCTAGGTATAGGGATGGTGCCAAGGAAAAAGCTGTGAAAGCAGCCATGTTGTTGCACTTTTGCACTCCCTTTTGGATGCCTTTCACAGCTCCAGTGTGCCTGGAGGTCTGGGCTTCCTGATTTTAAAAATCCTAGCACTAGGCCTACCTAACCCCAACCCGACGACGAGAAAGGCAAATCAGCCAGGAAGTAGGGATGTCCCCAAGGAAATAGCTGTGGAGGCAGGCATGTTGTGGTACTTTTGTGCTCTTCTTGGGTAGTCCTTTGCAGCTGCTGTGTTCTTGGAACTCAGGGCTTTCTGGTTAAAAGAACACTAACCCTAGGCCTAACTCAAACCTCAACGCTAGGAAAGAAAATCAGCCTGTGGTTCAGGATGGACTCATGAGAAAAGCAGCAGAGGCAGCCAAGTTGTGTCACTTTTGCGGCCCTCTTGGGATGCCTTGAACAGCTGCAATGTGCCTGCAGCTAAGGGCTTCCTAGTTTTAAAAATCCCAGCCCCAGGCCTAAGCCTAACACTAACCCTGGGAATATAAATCAGCCTGGTGTTAGGCATCTTGCCAAGGAAAAAGCCGTGAAAGCAGCCATGTTCTGGCACTTTTGAACTCCCTTTTGGATGCCTTTCACAGCTCCAGTGTGCCTGGAGGTCTGGGCTTCCTGATTTTAAAAATCCTAGCACAAGGCCTACCTAACCCCAACCCCACGACGAGAAAGGCAAATCAGCCAGGAATTAGGGATGTCCCCAAGGGAATAGCTGGGGAGGCAGGCATGTTGTGGTACTTTTGTGCTCTTCTTGGCTAGTCCTCCGCAGCTGCTGTGTTCTTGGAACTCAGGGCTTTCTGGTTAAAAGAACACTAACCCTAGGCCTAACTCAAACCTCAACGCTAGGAAGGAAAATCAGCCTGTGTTTCGGGATGGACTCATGAGAAGAGCAGCAGAGGCAGCCAAGTTGTGTCACTTTTGCGCTCCCTTTGGGATGTTATTACCAGCTGCAGTGTGCCTGGAGCACAGGGCTTCCTGGTTTTAAAAGTCCTAGGCCTAAGCCTAACAGTAACCCTAGAAAGGTAAATCAGATGGGTGTTACGGTTCTTCCTAAGGAAAAAGCTGTGAAAGCTGCCATGTTGTGGCACTTCTGCACTCCCTTTGGGATGCCTTTGGCAGCTGCAGTAAGCCTGGAGCTCAGGGCTTCCTGGTTAAAAAAATCCTAGCCCGAGGTTGAACCCTAACCCTAACCCACGGCAGATAAATCAGCCTAGGTATAGGGATGGTGCCAAGGAAAAAGCTGTGAAAGCAGCCATGTTGTTGCACTTTTGCACTCCCTTTTGGATGCCTTTCACAGCTCCAGTGTGCCTGGAGGTCTGGGCTTCCTGATTTTAAAAATCCTAGCACTAGGCCTACCTAACCCCAACCCGACGACGAGAAAGGCAAATCAGCCAGGAAGTAGGGATGTCCCCAAGGAAATAGCTGTGGAGGCAGGCATGTTGTGGTACTTTTGTGCTCTTCTTGGGTAGTCCTTTGCAGCTGCTGTGTTCTTGGAACTCAGGGCTTTCTGGTTAAAAGAACACTAACCCTAGGCCTAACTCAAACCTCAACGCTAGGAAAGAAAATCAGCCTGTGGTTCAGGATGGACTCATGAGAAAAGCAGCAGAGGCAGCAAAGTTGTGTCACTTTTGCGGCCCTCTTGGGATGCCTTGAACAGCTGCAATGTGCCTGCAGCTAAGGGCTTCCTAGTTTTAAAAATCCGAGCCCCAGGCCTAAGCCTAACACTAACCCTGGGAATATAAATCAGCCTGGTGTTAGGCATCTTGCCAAGGAAAAAGCCGTGAAAGCAGCCATGTTGTGGCACTTTTGAACTCCCTTTGGGATGCCTTTCACAGCTCCAGTGTGCCTGGAGGTCTGGGCTTCCTGATTTTAAAAATCCTAGCACAAGGCCTACCTAACCCCAACCCGACGACGAGAAAGGCAAATCAGCCAGGAATTAGGGATGTCCCCAAGGAAATAGCTGGGGAGGCAGGCATGTTGTGGTACTTTTAGGCTCTTCTTGGGTAGTCCTTCGCAGCTGCTGTGTTCTTGGAACTCAGGGCTTTCTGGTTAAAAGAACACTAACCCTAGGCCTAACTCAAACCTCACCGCTAGGAAGGAAAATCAGCATGCGGTTCAGGATGGACTCATGAGAAGAGCAGCAGAGGCAGCCAAGTTGTGTCACTTTTGCGGCCCTCTTGGGATGCCTTGAACAGCTGCAGTGTGCCTGCACCTAAGGGCTTCCTAGTTTTAAAATTCCTAGCCCCAGGCCTAAGCCTAACACTAACCCTGGGAAGGTAAATCAGCCGGGTGTTAGGTTTCTTGCCAAGGAAAAAGCCGTGAAAGCAGCCATGTTGTGGCACTTTTGCACTCCCTTTTGGATGCCTTTCACAGCTCCAGTGTGCCTGGAGGTCTGGGCTTCCTGATTTTAAAAATCCTAGCACTAGGCCTACCTAACCCCAACCAGACGACGAGGAAGGCAAATCAGCTAGGAAGTAGGGATGTCCCCAAGGAAATAGCTGGGGAAGCAGGCATGTTGTGGTACTTTTCTGCTCTTCTTGGGTAGTCCTTTGAAGCTTCTGTGTTCTTGGAACTCAGGGCTTTCTGGTTAAAAGAATGTTATCCCTAGGCCTAACTCGAATCTCAACGGTAGGAAGGAACATCAGCCTATGGTTCGGGATGGTCTCATGGATATAACAGTGGAGGCAGCCAAGTTGTGTCACTTTTGCGCTGCCCTTGCGATGCCTTGAACAGCTGCAGTGTGCCTGGAGGTCTGGGTTTCCTGATTTTAAAAATACTAGCACAAGTCCTGCCGAACCCCAACCCGACGACGAGAAAGGCAAATCAGCCAGGAAGTAGGGATGTCCCCAAGGAAATATCTGTGGACGCAGGCATGTTGTGGTACTTTTGTGCTCTTCTTGGCTAGTCCTCCGCAGCTGCTGTGTTCTTGGAACTCAGGGCTTTCTGGTTAAAAGAACACTAACCCTAGGCCTAACTCAAACCTCAACCCTAGGAAGGAAAATCAGCCTGAGTTTCGGGATGGATTCATGAGAAGAGCAGCAGAGGCAGCCAAGTTGTGTCACTTTTGCGCTCCCTTTGGGATGTTATTACCAGCTGCAGTGTGCCTGGAGCACAGGGCTTCCTGGTTTTAAAAGTCCTAGGCCTAAGCCTAACAGTAACCCTAGAAAGGTAAATCAGACGGGTGTTACGGATCTTCCTAAGGAAAAAGCTGTGAAAGCTGCCATGTTGTGACACTTCTGCACTCCCTTTGGGATGCCTTTGGCAGCTGCAGTAAGCCTGGAGCTCAGGGCTTCCTGGTTAAAAAAATCCTAGCCCGAGGCTGAACCCTAACCCTAACCCACGGCAGATAAATCAGCCTAGGTATAGGGATGGTGCCAAGGAAAAAGCTGTGAAAGCAGCCATGTTGTTGCACTTTTGCACTCCCTTTTGGATGCCTTTCACAGCTCCAGTGTGCCTGGAGGTCTGGGCTTCCTGATTTTAAAAATCCTAGCACTAGGCCTACCTAACCCCAACCCGACGACGAGAAAGGCAAATCAGCCAGGAAGTAGGGATGTCCCCAAGGAAATAGCTGTGGAGGCAGGCATGTTGTGGTACTTTTGTGCTCTTCTTGGGTAGTCCTTTGCAGCTGCTGTGTTCTTGGAACTCAGGGCTTTCTGGTTAAAAGAACACTAACCCTAGGCCTAACTCAAACCTCAACGCTAGGAAAGAAAATCAGCCTGTGGTTCAGGATGGACTCATGAGAAAAGCAGCAGAGGCAGCAAAGTTGTGTCACTTTTGCGGCCCTCTTGGGATGCCTTGAACAGCTACAATGTGCCTGCAGCTAAGGGCTTCCTAGTTTTAAAAATCCGAGCCCCAGGCCTAAGCCTAACACTAACCCTGGGAATATAAATCAGCCTGGTGTTAGGCACCTTGCCAAGGAAAAAGCCGTGAAAGCAGCCATGTTGTGGCACTTTTGAACTCCCTTTTGGATGCCTTTCACAGCTCCAGTGTGCCTGGAGGTCTGGGCTTCCTGATTTTAAAAATCCTAGCACAAGGCCTACCTAACCCCAACCCGACGACGAGAAAGGCAAATCAGCCAGGAATTAGGGATGTCCCCAAGGAAATAGCTGGGGAGGCAGGCATGTTGTGGTACTTTTAGGCTCTTCTTGGGTAGTCCTTCGCAGCTGCTGTGTTCTTGGAACTCAGGGCTTTCTGGTTAAAAGAACACTAACCCTAGGCCTAACTCAAACCTCACCGCTAGGAAGGAAAATCAGCATGCGGTTCAGGATGGACTCATGAGAAGAGCAGCAGAGGCAGCCAAGTTGTGTCACTTTTGCGGCCCTCTTGGGATGCCTTGAACAGCTGCAGTGTGCCTGCACCTAAGGGCTTCCTAGTTTTAAAATTCCTAGCCCCAGGCCTAAGCCTAACACTAACCCTGGGAAGGTAAATCAGCCGGGTGTTAGGTTTCTTGCCAAGGAAAAAGCCGTGAAAGCAGCCATGTTGTGGCACTTTTGCACTCCCTTTTGGATGCCTTTCACAGCTCCAGTGTGCCTGGAGGTCTGGGCTTCCTGATTTTAAAAATCCTAGCACTAGGCCTACCTAACCCCAACCAGACGACGAGGAAGGCAAATCAGCTAGGAAGTAGGGATGTCCCCAAGGAAATAGCTGGGGAAGCAGGCATGTTGTGGTACTTTTGTGCTCTTCTTGGGTAGTCCTTTGAAGCTTCTGTGTTCTTGGAACTCAGGGCTTTCTGGTTAAAAGAATGTTATCCCTAGGCCTAACTCGAATCTCAACGGTAGGAAGGAACATCAGCCTATGGTTCGGGATGGTCTCATGGATATAACAGTGGAGGCAGCCAAGTTGTGTCACTTTTGCGCTGCCCTTGCGATGCCTTGAACAGCTGCAGTGTGCCTGGAGGTCTGGGTTTCCTGATTTTAAAAATACTAGCACAAGTCCTGCCGAACCCCAACCCGACGACGAGAAAGGCAAATCAGCCAGGAAGTAGGGATGTCCCCAAGGAAATATCTGTGGACGCAGGCATGTTGTGGTACTTTTGTGCTCTTCTTGGCTAGTCCTCCGCAGCTGCTGTGTTCTTGGAACTCAGGGCTTTCTGGTTAAAAGAACACTAACCCTAGGCCTAACTCAAACCTCAACCCTAGGAAGGAAAATCAGCCTGAGTTTCGGGATGGATTCATGAGAAGAGCAGCAGAGGCAGCCAATTTGTGTCACTTTTGCGCTCCCTTTGGGATGTTATTACCAGCTGCAGTGTGCCTGGAGCACAGGGCTTCCTGGTTTTAAAAGTCCTAGGCCTAAGCCTAACAGTAACCCTAGAAAGGTAAATCAGACGGGTGTTACGGATCTTCCTAAGGAAAAAGCTGTGAAAGCTGCCATGTTGTGACACTTCTGCACTCCCTTTGGGATGCCTTTGGCAGCTGCAGTAAGCCTGGAGCTCAGGGCTTCCTGGTTAAAAAAATCCTAGCCCGAGGCTGAACCCTAACCCTAACCCACGGCAGATAAATCAGCCTAGGTATAGGGATGGTGCCAAGGAAAAAGCTGTGAAAGCAGCCATGTTGTTGCACTTTTGCACTCCCTTTTGGATGCCTTTCACAGCTCCAGTGTGCCTGGAGGTCTGGGCTTCCTGATTTTAAAAATCCTAGCACTAGGCCTACCTAACCCCAACCCGACGACGAGAAAGGCAAATCAGCCAGGAAGTAGGGATGTCCCCAAGGAAATAGCTGGGGAGGCAGGCATGTTGTGGTACTTTTGTGCTCTTCTTGGGTAGTCCTTTGCAGCTGCTGTGTTCTTGGAACTCAGGGCTTTCTGGTTAAAAGAACACTAACCCTAGGCCTAACTCAAACCTCAACGCTAGGAAAGAAAATCAGCCTGTGGTTCAGGATGGACTCATGAGAAAAGCAGCAGAGGCAGCAAAGTTGTGTCACTTTTGCGGCCCTCTTGGGATGCCTTGAACAGCTGCAATGTGCCTGCAGCTAAGGGCTTCCTAGTTTTAAAAATCCCAGCCCCAGGCCTAAGCCTAACACTAACCCTGGGAATATAAATCAGCCTGGTGTTAGGCATCTTGCCAAGGAAAAAGCCGTGAAAGCAGCCATGTTCTGGCACTTTTGAACTCCCTTTTGGATGCCTTTCACAGCTCCAGTGTGCCTGGAGGTCTGGGCTTCCTGATTTTAAAAATCCTAGCACAAGGCCTACCTAACCCCAACCCGACGACGAGAAAGGCAAATCAGCCAGGAATTAGGGATGTCCCCAAGGAAATAGCTGGGGAGGCAGGCATGTTGTGGTACTTTTAGGCTCTTCTTGGGTAGTCCTTCGCAGCTGCTGTGTTCTTGGAACTCAGGGCTTTCTGGTTAAAAGAACCCTAACCCTAGGCCTAACTCAAACCTCACCGCTAGGAAGGAAAATCAGCATGTGGTTCAGGATGGACTCATGGGAAGAGCAGCAGAGGCAGCCAAGTTGTGTCACTTTTGCGGCCCTCTTGGGATGCCTTGAACAGCTGCAGTGTGCCTGCACCTAAGGGCTTCCTAGTTTTAAAATTCCTAGCCCCAGGCCTAAGCCTAACACTAACCCTGGGAAGGTAAATCAGCCGGGTGTTAGGTTTCTTGCCAAGGAAAAAGCCGTGAAAGCAGCCATGTTGTGGCACTTTTGCACTCCCTTTTGGATGCCTTTCACAGCTCCAGTGTGCCTGGAGGTCTGGGCTTCCTGATTTTAAAAATCCTAGCACTAGGCCTACCTAACCCCAACCAGACGACGAGGAAGGCAAATCAGCCAGGAAGTAGGGATGTCCCCAAGGAAATAGCTGGGGAAGCAGGCATGTTGTGGTACTTTTGTGCTCTTCTTGGGTAGTCCTTTGAAGCTTCTGTGTTCTTGGAACTCAGGGCTTTCTGGTTAAAAGAATGTTATCCCTAGGCCTAACTCGAATCTCAACGGTAGGAAGGAACATCAGCCTATGGTTCGGGATGGTCTCATGGATATAACAGTGGAGGCAGCCAAGTTGTGTCACTTTTGCGCTGCCCTTGCGATGCCTTGAACAGCTGCAGTGTGCCTGGAGGTCTGGGTTTCCTGATTTTAAAAATACTAGCACAAGTCCTGCCGAACCCCAACCCGACGACGAGAAAGGCAAATCAGCCAGGAAGTAGGGATGTCCCCAAGGAAATATCTGTGGACGCAGGCATGTTGTGGTACTTTTGTGCTCTTCTTGGCTAGTCCTCCGCAGCTGCTGTGTTCTTGGAACTCAGGGCTTTCTGGTTAAAAGAACACTAACCCTAGGCCTAACTCAAACCTCAACCCTAGGAAGGAAAATCAGCCTGAGTTTCGGGATGGATTCATGAGAAGAGCAGCAGAGGCAGCCAAGTTGTGTCACTTTTGCGCTTCCTTTGGGATGTTATTACCAGCTGCAGTGTGCCTGGAGCACAGGGCTTCCTGGTTTTAAAAGTCCTAGGCCTAAGCCTAACAGTAACCCTAGAAAGGTAAATCAGACGGGTGTTACGGTTCTTCCTAAGGAAAAAGCTGTGAAAGCTGCCATGTTGTGACACTTCTGCACTCCCTTTGGGATGCCTTTGGCAGCTGCAGTAAGCCTGGAGCTCAGGGCTTCCTGGTTAAAAAAATCCTAGCCCGAGGCTGAACCCTAACCCTAACCCACGGCAGATAAATCAGCCTAGGTATAGGGATGGTGCCAAGGAAAAAGCTGTGAAAGCAGCCATGTTGTTGCACTTTTGCGCTCCCTTTTGGATGCCTTTCACAGCTCCAGTGTGCCTGGAGGTCTGGGCTTCCTGATTTTAAAAATCCTAGCACTAGGCCTACCTAACCCCAACCCAACGACGAGAAAGGCAAATCAGCCAGGAAGTAGGGATGTCCCCAAAAAAATAGCTGGGGAGGCAGGCATGTTGTGGTACTTTTGTGCTCTTCTTGGGTAGTCCTTTGCAGCTGCTGTGTTCTTGGAACTCAGGGCTTTCTGGTTAAAAGAACACTAACCCTAGGCCTAACTCAAACCTCAACGCTAGGAAAGAAAATCAGCCTGTGGTTCAGGATGGACTCATGAGAAAAGCAGCAGAGGCAGCAAAGTTGTGTCACTTTTGCGGCCCTCTTGGGATGCCTTGAACAGCTGCAATGTGCCTGCAGCTAAGGGCTTCCTAGTTTTAAAAATCCCAGCCCCAGGCCTAAGCCTAACACTAACCCTGGGAATATAAATCAGCCTGGTGTTAGGCATCTTGCCAAGGAAAAAGCCGTGAAAGCAGCCATGTTCTGGCACTTTTGAACTCCCTTTTGGATGCCTTTCACAGCTCCAGTGTGCCTGGAGGTCTGGGCTTCCTGATTTTAAAAATCCTAGCACAAGGCCTACCTAACCCCAACCCGACGACGAGAAAGGCAAATCAGCCAGGAATTAGGGATGTCCCCAAGGAAATAGCTGGGGAGGCAGGCATGTTGTGGTACTTTTAGGCTCTTCTTGGGTAGTCCTTCGCAGCTGCTGTGTTCTTGGAACTCAGGGCTTTCTGGTTAAAAGAACCCTAACCCTAGGCCTAACTCAAACCTCACCGCTAGGAAGGAAAATCAGCCTGTGGTTCAGGATGGACTCATGGGAAGAGCAGCAGAGGCAGCCAAGTTGTGTCACTTTTGCGGCCCTCTTGGGATGCCTTGAACAGCTGCAGTGTGCCTGCACCTAAGGGCTTCCTAGTTTTAAAATTCCTAGCCCCAGGCCTAAGCCTAACACTAACCCTGGGAAGGTAAATCAGCCGGGTGTTAGGTTTCTTGCCAAGGAAAAAGCCGTGAAAGCAGCCATGTTGTGGCACTTTTGCACTCCCTTTTGGATGCCTTTCACAGCTCCAGTGTGCCTGGAGGTCTGGGCTTCCTGATTTTAAAAATCCTAGCACTAGGCCTACCTAACCCCAACCAGACGACGAGGAAGGCAAATCAGCCAGGAAGTAGGGATGTCCCCAAGGAAATAGCTGGGGAAGCAGGCATGTTGTGGTACTTTTGTGCTCTTCTTGGGTAGTCCTTTGAAGCTTCTGTGTTCTTGGAACTCAGGGCTTTCTGGTTAAAAGAATGTTATCCCTAGGCCTAACTCGAATCTCAACGGTAGGAAGGAACATCAGCCTATGGTTCGGGATGGTCTCATGGATATAACAGTGGAGGCAGCCAAGTTGTGTCACTTTTGCGCTGCCCTTGCGATGCCTTGAACAGCTGCAGTGTGCCTGGAGGTCTGGGTTTCCTGATTTTAAAAATACTAGCACAAGTCCTGCCGAACCCCAACCCGACGACGAGAAAGGCAAATCAGCCAGGAAGTAGGGATGTCCCCAAGGAAATATCTGTGGACGCAGGCATGTTGTGGTACGTTTGTGCTCTTCTTGGTTAGTCCTCCGCAGCTGCTGTGTTCTTGGAACTCAGGGCTTTCTGGTTAAAAGAACACTAACCCTAGGCCTAACTCAAACCTCAACCCTAGGAAGGAAAATCAGCCTGTGTTTCGGGATGGATTCATGAGAAGAGCAGCAGAGGCAGCCAAGTTGTGTCACTTTTGTGGCCCTCTTGGGATGCCTTGAACAGCTGCAGTGTGCCTGCAGCTAAGGGCTTCCTAGTTTTAAAATTCCTAGCCCCAGGCCTAACCCTAACACTAACCCTGGGAAGGTAAATCAGCCGGGTGTTAGGCTTCTTGCCAAGGAAAAAGCCGTGAAAGCAGCCATGTTGTGGCACTTTTGAACTCCCTTTTGGATGCCTTTCACAGCTCCAGTGTGCCTGGAGGTCTGGGCTTCCTGATTTTAAAAATCCTAGCACAAGGCCTACCTAACCCCAACCCCACGACGAGAAAGGCAAATCAGCCAGGAATTAGGGATGTCCCCAAGGGAATAGCTGGGGAGGCAGGCATGTTGTGGTACTTTTGTGCTCTTCTTGGCTAGTCCTCCGCAGCTGCTGTGTTCTTGGAACTCAGGGCTTTCTGGTTAAAAGAACACTAACCCTAGGCCTAACTCAAACCTCAACGCTAGGAAGGAAAATCAGCCTGTGTTTCGGGATGGACTCATGAGAAGAGCAGCAGAGGCAGCCAAGTTGTGTCACTTTTGCGCTCCCTTTGGGATGTTATTACCAGCTGCAGTGTGCCTGGAGCACAGGGCTTCCTGGTTTTAAAAGTCCTAGGCCTAAGCCTAACAGTAACCCTAGAAAGGTAAATCAGATGGGTGTTACGGTTCTTCCTAAGGAAAAAGCTGTGAAAGCTGCCATGTTGTGGCACTTCTGCACTCCCTTTGGGATGCCTTTGGCAGCTGCAGTAAGCCTGGAGCTCAGGGCTTCCTGGTTAAAAAAATCCTAGCCCGAGGTTGAACCCTAACCCTAACCCACGGCAGATAAATCAGCCTAGGTATAGGGATGGTGCCAAGGAAAAAGCTGTGAAAGCAGCCATGTTGTTGCACTTTTGCACTCCCTTTTGGATGCCTTTCACAGCTCCAGTGTGCCTGGAGGTCTGGGCTTCCTGATTTTAAAAATCCTAGCACTAGGCCTACCTAACCCCAACCCGACGACGAGAAAGGCAAATCAGCCAGGAAGTAGGGATGTCCCCAAGGAAATAGCTGTGGAGGCAGGCATGTTGTGGTACTTTTGTGCTCTTCTTGGGTAGTCCTTTGCAGCTGCTGTGTTCTTGGAACTCAGGGCTTTCTGGTTAAAAGAACACTAACCCTAGGCCTAACTCAAACCTCAACGCTAGGAAAGAAAATCAGCCTGTGGTTCAGGATGGACTCATGAGAAAAGCAGCAGAGGCAGCAAAGTTGTGTCACTTTTGCGGCCCTCTTGGGATGCCTTGAACAGCTGCAATGTGCCTGCAGCTAAGGGCTTCCTAGTTTTAAAAATCCGAGCCCCAGGCCTAAGCCTAACACTAACCCTGGGAATATAAATCAGCCTGGTGTTAGGCATCTTGCCAAGGAAAAAGCCGTGAAAGCAGCCATGTTCTGGCACTTTTGAACTCCCTTTTGGATGCCTTTCACAGCTCCAGTGTGCCTGGAGGTCTGGGCTTCCTGATTTTAAAAATCCTAGCACAAGGCCTACCTAACCCCAACCCGACGACGAGAAAGGCAAATCAGCCAGGAATTAGGGATGTCCCCAAGGAAATAGCTGGGGAGGCAGGCATGTTGTGGTACTTTTAGGCTCTTCTTGGGTAGTCCTTCGCAGCTGCTGTGTTCTTGGAACTCAGGGCTTTCTGGTTAAAAGAACACTAACCCTAGGCCTAACTCAAACCTCACCGCTAGGAAGGAAAATCAGCATGCGGTTCAGGATGGACTCATGAGAAGAGCAGCAGAGGCAGCCAAGTTGTGTCACTTTTGCGGCCCTCTTGGGATGCCTTGAACAGCTGCAGTGTGCCTGCACCTAAGGGCTTCCTAGTTTTAAAATTCCTAGCCCCAGGCCTAAGCCTAACACTAACCCTGGGAAGGTAAATCAGCCGGGTGTTAGGTTTCTTGCCAAGGAAAAAGCCGTGAAAGCAGCCATGTTGTGGCACTTTTGCACTCCCTTTTGGATGCCTTTCACAGCTCCAGTGTGCCTGGAGGTCTGGGCTTCCTGATTTTAAAAATCCTAGCACTAGGCCTACCTAACCCCAACCAGACGACGAGGAAGGCATATCAGCTAGGAAGTAGGGATGTCCCCAAGGAAATAGCTGGGGAAGCAGGCATGTTGTGGTACTTTTCTGCTCTTCTTGGGTAGTCCTTTGAAGCTTCTGTGTTCTTGGAACTCAGGGCTTTCTGGTTAAAAGAATGTTATCCCTAGGCCTAACTCGAATCTCAACGGTAGGAAGGAACATCAGCCTATGGTTCGGGATGGTCTCATGGATATAACAGTGGAGGCAGCCAAGTTGTGTCACTTTTGCGCTGCCCTTGCGATGCCTTGAACAGCTGCAGTGTGCCTGGAGGTCTGGGTTTCCTGATTTTAAAAATACTAGCACAAGTCCTGCCGAACCCCAACCCGACGACGAGAAAGGCAAATCAGCCAGGAAGTAGGGATGTCCCCAAGGAAATATCTGTGGACGCAGGCATGTTGTGGTACTTTTGTGCTCTTCTTGGCTAGTCCTCCGCAGCTGCTGTGTTCTTGGAACTCAGGGCTTTCTGGTTAAAAGAACACTAACCCTAGGCCTAACTCAAACCTCAACCCTAGGAAGGAAAATCAGCCTGAGTTTCGGGATGGATTCATGAGAAGAGCAGCAGAGGCAGCCAAGTTGTGTCACTTTTGCGCTCCCTTTGGGATGTTATTACCAGCTGCAGTGTGCCTGGAGCACAGGGCTTCCTGGTTTTAAAAGTCCTAGGCCTAAGCCTAACAGTAACCCTAGAAAGGTAAATCAGACGGGTGTTACGGATCTTCCTAAGGAAAAAGCTGTGAAAGCTGCCATGTTGTGACACTTCTGCACTCCCTTTGGGATGCCTTTGGCAGCTGCAGTAAGCCTGGAGCTCAGGGCTTCCTGGTTAAAAAAATCCTAGCCCGAGGCTGAACCCTAACCCTAACCCACGGCAGATAAATCAGCCTAGGTATAGGGATGGTGCCAAGGAAAAAGCTGTGAAAGCAGCCATGTTGTTGCACTTTTGCACTCCCTTTTGGATGCCTTTCACAGCTCCAGTGTGCCTGGAGGTCTGGGCTTCCTGATTTTAAAAATCCTAGCACTAGGCCTACCTAACCCCAACCCGACGACGAGAAAGGCAAATCAGCCAGGAAGTAGGGATGTCCCCAAGGAAATAGCTGTGGAGGCAGGCATGTTGTGGTACTTTTGTGCTCTTCTTGGGTAGTCCTTTGCAGCTGCTGTGTTCTTGGAACTCAGGGCTTTCTGGTTAAAAGAACACTAACCCTAGGCCTAACTCAAACCTCAACGCTAGGAAAGAAAATCAGCCTGTGGTTCAGGATGGACTCATGAGAAAAGCAGCAGAGGCAGCAAAGTTGTGTCACTTTTGCGGCCCTCTTGGGATGCCTTGAACAGCTGCAATGTGCCTGCAGCTAAGGGCTTCCTAGTTTTAAAAATCCGAGCCCCAGGCCTAAGCCTAACACTAACCCTGGGAATATAAATCAGCCTGGTGTTAGGCATCTTGCCAAGGAAAAAGCCGTGAAAGCAGCCATGTTGTGGCACTTTTGAACTCCCTTTTGGATGCCTTTCACAGCTCCAGTGTGCCTGGAGGTCTGGGCTTCCTGATTTTAAAAATCCTAGCACAAGGCCTACCTAACCCCAACCCGACGACGAGAAAGGCAAATCAGCCAGGAATTAGGGATGTCCCCAAGGAAATAGCTGGGGAGGCAGGCATGTTGTGGTACTTTTAGGCTCTTCTTGGGTAGTCCTTCGCAGCTGCTGTGTTCTTGGAACTCAGGGCTTTCTGGTTAAAAGAACACTAACCCTAGGCCTAACTCAAACCTCACCGCTAGGAAGGAAAATCAGCATGCGGTTCAGGATGGACTCATGAGAAGAGCAGCAGAGGCAGCCAAGTTGTGTCACTTTTGCGGCCCTCTTGGGATGCCTTGAACAGCTGCAGTGTGCCTGCACCTAAGGGCTTCCTAGTTTTAAAATTCCTAGCCCCAGGCCTAAGCCTAACACTAACCCTGGGAAGGTAAATCAGCCGGGTGTTAGGTTTCTTGCCAAGGAAAAAGCCGTGAAAGCAGCCATGTTGTGGCACTTTTGCACTCCCTTTTGGATGCCTTTCACAGCTCCAGTGTGCCTGGAGGTCTGGGCTTCCTGATTTTAAAAATCCTAGCACTAGGCCTACCTAACCCCAACCAGACGACGAGGAAGGCAAATCAGCTAGGAAGTAGGGATGTCCCCAAGGAAATAGCTGGGGAAGCAGGCATGTTGTGGTACTTTTGTGCTCTTCTTGGGTAGTCCTTTGAAGCTTCTGTGTTCTTGGAACTCAGGGCTTTCTGGTTAAAAGAATGTTATCCCTAGGCCTAACTCGAATCTCAACGGTAGGAAGGAACATCAGCCTATGGTTCGGGATGGTCTCATGGATATAACAGTGGAGGCAGCCAAGTTGTGTCACTTTTGCGCTGCCCTTGCGATGCCTTGAACAGCTGCAGTGTGCCTGGAGGTCTGGGTTTCCTGATTTTAAAAATACTAGCACAAGTCCTGCCGAACCCCAACCCGACGACGAGAAAGGCAAATCAGCCAGGAAGTAGGGATGTCCCCAAGGAAATATCTGTGGACGCAGGCATGTTGTGGTACTTTTGTGCTCTTCTTGGCTAGTCCTCCGCAGCTGCTGTGTTCTTGGAACTCAGGGCTTTCTGGTTAAAAGAACACTAACCCTAGGCCTAACTCAAACCTCAACCCTAGGAAGGAAAATCAGCCTGAGTTTCGGGATGGATTCATGAGAAGAGCAGCAGAGGCAGCCAAGTTGTGTCACTTTTGCGCTCCCTTTGGGATGTTATTACCAGCTGCAGTGTGCCTGGAGCACAGGGCTTCCTGGTTTTAAAAGTCCTAGGCCTAAGCCTAACAGTAACCCTAGAAAGGTAAATCAGACGGGTGTTACGGATCTTCCTAAGGAAAAAGCTGTGAAAGCTGCCATGTTGTGACACTTCTGCACTCCCTTTGGGATGCCTTTGGCAGCTGCAGTAAGCCTGGAGCTCAGGGCTTCCTGGTTAAAAAAATCCTAGCCCGAGGCTGAACCCTAACCCTAACCCACGGCAGATAAATCAGCCTAGGTATAGGGATGGTGCCAAGGAAAAAGCTGTGAAAGCAGCCATGTTGTTGCACTTTTGCACTCCCTTTTGGATGCCTTTCACAGCTCCAGTGTGCCTGGAGGTCTGGGCTTCCTGATTTTAAAAATCCTAGCACTAGGCCTACCTAACCCCAACCCGACGACGAGAAAGGCAAATCAGCCAGGAAGTAGGGATGTCCCCAAGGAAATAGCTGTGGAGGCAGGCATGTTGTGGTACTTTTGTGCTCTTCTTGGGTAGTCCTTTGCAGCTGCTGTGTTCTTGGAACTCAGGGCTTTCTGGTTAAAAGAACACTAACCCTAGGCCTAACTCAAACCTCAACGCTAGGAAAGAAAATCAGCCTGTGGTTCAGGATGGACTCATGAGAAAAGCAGCAGAGGCAGCCAAGTTGTGTCACTTTTGCGGCCCTCTTGGGATGCCTTGAACAGCTGCAATGTGCCTGCAGCTAAGGGCTTCCTAGTTTTAAAAATCCCAGCCCCAGGCCTAAGCCTAACACTAACCCTGGGAATATAAATCAGCCTGGTGTTAGGCATCTTGCCAAGGAAAAAGCCGTGAAAGCAGCCATGTTCTGGCACTTTTGAACTCCCTTTTGGATGCCTTTCACAGCTCCAGTGTGCCTGGAGGTCTGGGCTTCCTGATTTTAAAAATCCTAGCACAAGGCCTACCTAACCCCAACCCCACGACGAGAAAGGCAAATCAGCCAGGAATTAGGGATGTCCCCAAGGGAATAGCTGGGGAGGCAGGCATGTTGTGGTACTTTTGTGCTCTTCTTGGCTAGTCCTCCGCAGCTGCTGTGTTCTTGGAACTCAGGGCTTTCTGGTTAAAAGAACACTAACCCTAGGCCTAACTCAAACCTCAACGCTAGGAAGGAAAATCAGCCTGTGTTTCGGGATGGACTCATGAGAAGAGCAGCAGAGGCAGCCAAGTTGTGTCACTTTTGCGCTCCCTTTGGGATGTTATTACCAGCTGCAGTGTGCCTGGAGCACAGGGCTTCCTGGTTTTAAAAGTCCTAGGCCTAAGCCTAACAGTAACCCTAGAAAGGTAAATCAGATGGGTGTTACGGTTCTTCCTAAGGAAAAAGCTGTGAAAGCTGCCATGTTGTGGCACTTCTGCACTCCCTTTGGGATGCCTTTGGCAGCTGCAGTAAGCCTGGAGCTCAGGGCTTCCTGGTTAAAAAAATCCTAGCCCGAGGTTGAACCCTAACCCTAACCCACGGCAGATAAATCAGCCTAGGTATAGGGATGGTGCCAAGGAAAAAGCTGTGAAAGCAGCCATGTTGTTGCACTTTTGCACTCCCTTTTGGATGCCTTTCACAGCTCCAGTGTGCCTGGAGGTCTGGGCTTCCTGATTTTAAAAATCCTAGCACTAGGCCTACCTAACCCCAACCCAACGACGAGAAAGGCAAATCAGCCAGGAAGTAGGGATGTCCCCAAGGAAATAGCTGTGGAGGCAGGCATGTTGTGGTACTTTTGTGCTCTTCTTGGGTAGTCCTTTGCAGCTGCTGTGTTCTTGGAACTCAGGGCTTTCTGGTTAAAAGAACACTAACCCTAGGCCTAACTCAAACCTCAACGCTAGGAAAGAAAATCAGCCTGTGGTTCAGGATGGACTCATGAGAAAAGCAGCAGAGGCAGCAAAGTTGTGTCACTTTTGCGGCCCTCTTGGGATGCCTTGAACAGCTGCAATGTGCCTGCAGCTAAGGGCTTCCTAGTTTTAAAAATCCGAGCCCCAGGCCTAAGCCTAACACTAACCCTGGGAATATAAATCAGCCTGGTGTTAGGCATCTTGCCAAGGAAAAAGCCGTGAAAGCAGCCATGTTGTGGCACTTTTGAACTCCCTTTGGGATGCCTTTCACAGCTCCAGTGTGCCTGGAGGTCTGGGCTTCCTGATTTTAAAAATCCTAGCACAAGGCCTACCTAACCCCAACCCGACGACGAGAAAGGCAAATCAGCCAGGAATTAGGGATGTCCCCAAGGAAATAGCTGGGGAGGCAGGCATGTTGTGGTACTTTTAGGCTCTTCTTGGGTAGTCCTTCGCAGCTGCTGTGTTCTTGGAACTCAGGGCTTTCTGGTTAAAAGAACACTAACCCTAGGCCTAACTCAAACCTCACCGCTAGGAAGGAAAATCAGCATGCGGTTCAGGATGGACTCATGAGAAGAGCAGCAGAGGCAGCCAAGTTGTGTCACTTTTGCGGCCCTCTTGGGATGCCTTGAACAGCTGCAGTGTGCCTGCACCTAAGGGCTTCCTAGTTTTAAAATTCCTAGCCCCAGGCCTAAGCCTAACACTAACCCTGGGAAGGTAAATCAGCCGGGTGTTAGGTTTCTTGCCAAGGAAAAAGCCGTGAAAGCAGCCATGTTGTGGCACTTTTGCACTCCCTTTTGGATGCCTTTCACAGCTCCAGTGTGCCTGGAGGTCTGGGCTTCCTGATTTTAAAAATCCTAGCACAAGGCCTACCTAACCCCAACCAGACGACGAGGAAGGCAAATCAGCTAGGAAGTAGGGATGTCCCCAAGGAAATAGCTGGGGAAGCAGGCATGTTGTGGTACTTTTCTGCTCTTCTTGGGTAGTCCTTTGAAGCTTCTGTGTTCTTGGAACTCAGGGCTTTCTGGTTAAAAGAATGTTATCCCTAGGCCTAACTCGAATCTCAACGGTAGGAAGGAACATCAGCCTATGGTTCGGGATGGTCTCATGGATATAACAGTGGAGGCAGCCAAGTTGTGTCACTTTTGCGCTGCCCTTGCGATGCCTTGAACAGCTGCAGTGTGCCTGGAGGTCTGGGTTTCCTGATTTTAAAAATACTAGCACAAGTCCTGCCGAACCCCAACCCGACGACGAGAAAGGCAAATCAGCCAGGAAGTAGGGATGTCCCCAAGGAAATATCTGTGGACGCAGGCATGTTGTGGTACTTTTGTGCTCTTCTTGGCTAGTCCTCCGCAGCTGCTGTGTTCTTGGAACTCAGGGCTTTCTGGTTAAAAGAACACTAACCCTAGGCCTAACTCAAACCTCAACCCTAGGAAGGAAAATCAGCCTGAGTTTCGGGATGGATTCATGAGAAGAGCAGCAGAGGCAGCCAAGTTGTGTCACTTTTGCGCTCCCTTTGGGATGTTATTACCAGCTGCAGTGTGCCTGGAGCACAGGGCTTCCTGGTTTTAAAAGTCCTAGGCCTAAGCCTAACAGTAACCCTAGAAAGGTAAATCAGACGGGTGTTACGGATCTTCCTAAGGAAAAAGCTGTGAAAGCTGCCATGTTGTGACACTTCTGCACTCCCTTTGGGATGCCTTTGGCAGCTGCAGTAAGCCTGGAGCTCAGGGCTTCCTGGTTAAAAAAATCCTAGCCCGAGGCTGAACCCTAACCCTAACCCACGGCAGATAAATCAGCCTAGGTATAGGGATGGTGCCAAGGAAAAAGCTGTGAAAGCAGCCATGTTGTTGCACTTTTGCACTCCCTTTTGGATGCCTTTCACAGCTCCAGTGTGCCTGGAGGTCTGGGCTTCCTGATTTTAAAAATCCTAGCACTAGGCCTACCTAACCCCAACCCGACGACGAGAAAGGCAAATCAGCCAGGAAGTAGGGATGTCCCCAAGGAAATAGCTGTGGAGGCAGGCATGTTGTGGTACTTTTGTGCTCTTCTTGGGTAGTCCTTTGCAGCTGCTGTGTTCTTGGAACTCAGGGCTTTCTGGTTAAAAGAACACTAACCCTAGGCCTAACTCAAACCTCAACGCTAGGAAAGAAAATCAGCCTGTGGTTCAGGATGGACTCATGAGAAAAGCAGCAGAGGCAGCAAAGTTGTGTCACTTTTGCGGCCCTCTTGGGATGCCTTGAACAGCTACAATGTGCCTGCAGCTAAGGGCTTCCTAGTTTTAAAAATCCCAGCCCCAGGCCTAAGCCTAACACTAACCCTGGGAATATAAATCAGCCTGGTGTTAGGCATCTTGCCAAGGAAAAAGCCGTGAAAGCAGCCATGTTGTGGCACTTTTGAACTCCCTTTTGGATGCCTTTCACAGCTCCAGTGTGCCTGGAGGTCTGGGCTTCCTGATTTTAAAAATCCTAGCACAAGGCCTACCTAACCCCAACCCCACGACGAGAAAGGCAAATCAGCCAGGAATTAGGGATGTCCCCAAGGAAATAGCTGGGGAGGCAGGCATGTTGTGGTACTTTTAGGCTCTTCTTGGGTAGTCCTTCGCAGCTGCTGTGTTCTTGGAACTCAGGGCTTTCTGGTTAAAAGAACACTAACCCTAGGCCTAACTCAAACCTCACCGCTAGGAAGGAAAATCAGCATGCGGTTCAGGATGGACTCATGAGAAGAGCAGCAGAGGCAGCCAAGTTGTGTCACTTTTGCGGCCCTCTTGGGATGCCTTGAACAGCTGCAGTGTGCCTGCACCTAAGGGCTTCCTAGTTTTAAAATTCCTAGCCCCAGGCCTAAGCCTAACACTAACCCTGGGAAGGTAAATCAGCCGGGTGTTAGGTTTCTTGCCAAGGAAAAAGCCGTGAAAGCAGCCATGTTGTGGCACTTTTGCACTCCCTTTTGGATGCCTTTCACAGCTCCAGTGTGCCTGGAGGTCTGGGCTTCCTGATTTTAAAAATCCTAGCACTAGGCCTACCTAACCCCAACCAGACGACGAGGAAGGCAAATCAGCTAGGAAGTAGGGATGTCCCCAAGGAAATAGCTGGGGAAGCAGGCATGTTGTGGTACTTTTGTGCTCTTCTTGGGTAGTCCTTTGAAGCTTCTGTGTTCTTGGAACTCAGGGCTTTCTGGTTAAAAGAATGTTATCCCTAGGCCTAACTCGAATCTCAACGGTAGGAAGGAACATCAGCCTATGGTTCGGGATGGTCTCATGGATATAACAGTGGAGGCAGCCAAGTTGTGTCACTTTTGCGCTGCCCTTGCGATGCCTTGAACAGCTGCAGTGTGCCTGGAGGTCTGGGTTTCCTGATTTTAAAAATACTAGCACAAGTCCTGCCGAACCCCAACCCGACGACGAGAAAGGCAAATCAGCCAGGAAGTAGGGATGTCCCCAAGGAAATATCTGTGGACGCAGGCATGTTGTGGTACTTTTGTGCTCTTCTTGGCTAGTCCTCCGCAGCTGCTGTGTTCTTGGAACTCAGGGCTTTCTGGTTAAAAGAACACTAACCCTAGGCCTAACTCAAACCTCAACCCTAGGAAGGAAAATCAGCCTGAGTTTCGGGATGGATTCATGAGAAGAGCAGCAGAGGCAGCCAAGTTGTGTCACTTTTGCGCTCCCTTTGGGATGTTATTACCAGCTGCAGTGTGCCTGGAGCACAGGGCTTCCTGGTTTTAAAAGTCCTAGGCCTAAGCCTAACAGTAACCCTAGAAAGGTAAATCAGACGGGTGTTACGGATCTTCCTAAGGAAAAAGCTGTGAAAGCTGCCATGTTGTGACACTTCTGCACTCCCTTTGGGATGCCTTTGGCAGCTGCAGTAAGCCTGGAGCTCAGGGCTTCCTGGTTAAAAAAATCCTAGCCCGAGGCTGAACCCTAACCCTAACCCACGGCAGATAAATCAGCCTAGGTATAGGGATGGTGCCAAGGAAAAAGCTGTGAAAGCAGCCATGTTGTTGCACTTTTGCACTCCCTTTTGGATGCCTTTCACAGCTCCAGTGTGCCTGGAGGTCTGGGCTTCCTGATTTTAAAAATCCTAGCACTAGGCCTACCTAACCCCAACCCGACGACGAGAAAGGCAAATCAGCCAGGAAGTAGGGATGTCCCCAAGGAAATAGCTGTGGAGGCAGGCATGTTGTGGTACTTTTGTGCTCTTCTTGGGTAGTCCTTTGCAGCTGCTGTGTTCTTGGAACTCAGGGCTTTCTGGTTAAAAGAACACTAACCCTAGGCCTAACTCAAACCTCAACGCTAGGACAGAAAATCAGCCTGTGGTTCAGGATGGACTCATGAGAAAAGCAGCAGAGGCAGCAAAGTTGTGTCACTTTTGCGGCCCTCTTGGGATGCCTTGAACAGCTGCAATGTGCCTGCAGCTAAGGGCTTCCTAGTTTTAAAAATCCCAGCCCCAGGCCTAAGCCTAACACTAACCCTGGGAATATAAATCAGCCTAGTGTTAGGCATCTTGCCAAGGAAAAAGCCGTGAAAGCAGCCATGTTCTGGCACTTTTGAACTCCCTTTTGGATGCCTTTCACAGCTCCAGTGTGCCTGGAGGTCTGGGCTTCCTGATTTTAAAAATCCTAGCACAAGGCCTACCTAACCCCAACCCGACGACGAGAAAGGCAAATCAGCCAGGAATTAGGGATGTCCCCAAGGAAATAGCTGGGGAGGCAGGCATGTTGTGGTACTTTTAGGCTCTTCTTGGGTAGTCCTTCGCAGCTGCTGTGTTCTTGGAACTCAGGGCTTTCTGGTTAAAAGAACCCTAACCCTAGGCCTAACTCAAACCTCACCGCTAGGAAGGAAAATCAGCATGTGGTTCAGGATGGACTCATGGGAAGAGCAGCAGAGGCAGCCAAGTTGTGTCACTTTTGCGGCCCTCTTGGGATGCCTTGAACAGCTGCAGTGTGCCTGCACCTAAGGGCTTCCTAGTTTTAAAATTCCTAGCCCCAGGCCTAAGCCTAACACTAACCCTGGGAAGGTAAATCAGCAGGGTGTTAGGTTTCTTGCCAAGGAAAAAGCCGTGAAAGCAGCCATGTTGTGGCACTTTTGCACTCCCTTTTGGATGCCTTTCACAGCTCCAGTGTGCCTGGAGGTCTGGGCTTCCTGATTTTAAAAATCCTAGCACTAGGCCTACCTAACCCCAACCAGACGACGAGGAAGGCAAATCAGCCAGGAAGTAGGGATGTCCCCAAGGAAATAGCTGGGGAAGCAGGCATGTTGTGGTACTTTTGTGCTCTTCTTGGGTAGTCCTTTGAAGCTTCTGTGTTCTTGGAACTCAGGGCTTTCTGGTTAAAAGAATGTTATCCCTAGGCCTAACTCGAATCTCAACGGTAGGAAGGAACATCAGCCTATGGTTCGGGATGGTCTCATGGATATAACAGTGGAGGCAGCCAAGTTGTGTCACTTTTGCGCTGCCCTTGCGATGCCTTGAACAGCTGCAGTGTGCCTGGAGGTCTGGGTTTCCTGATTTTAAAAATACTAGCACAAGTCCTGCCGAACCCCAACCCGACGACGAGAAAGGCAAATCAGCCAGGAAGTAGGGATGTCCCCAAGGAAATATCTGTGGACGCAGGCATGTTGTGGTACGTTTGTGCTCTTCTTGGTTAGTCCTCCGCAGCTGCTGTGTTCTTGGAACTCAGGGCTTTCTGGTTAAAAGAACACTAACCCTAGGCCTAACTCAAACCTCAACCCTAGGAAGGAAAATCAGCCTGTGTTTCGGGATGGATTCATGAGAAGAGCAGCAGAGGCAGCCAAGTTGTGTCACTTTTGTGGCCCTCTTGGGATGCCTTGAACAGCTGCAGTGTGCCTGCAGCTAAGGGCTTCCTAGTTTTAAAATTCCTAGCCCCAGGCCTAAGCCTAACACTAACCCTGGGAAGGTAAATCAGCCGGGTGTTAGGTTTCTTGCCAAGGAAAAAGCCGTGAAAGCAGCCATGTTGTGGCACTTTTGAACTCCCTTTTGGATGCCTTTCACAGCTCCAGTGTGCCTGGAGGTCTGGGCTTCCTGATTTTAAAAATCCTAGCACAAGGCCTACCTAACCCCAACCCCACGACGAGAAAGGCATATCAGCCAGGAACTAGGGATGTCCCCAAGGGAATAGCTGGGGAGGCAGGCATGTTGTGGTACTTTTGTGCTCTTCTTGGCTAGTCCTCCGCAGCTGCTGTGTTCTTGGAACTCAGGGCTTTCTGGTTAAAAGAACACTAACCCTAGGCCTAACTCAAACCTCAACGCTAGGAAGGAAAATCAGCCTGTGTTTCGGGATGGACTCATGAGAAGAGCAGCAGAGGCAGCCAAGTTGTGTCACTTTTGCGCTCCCTTTGGGATGTTATTACCAGCTGCAGTGTGCCTGGAGCACAGGGCTTCCTGGTTTTAAAAGTCCTAGGCCTAAGCCTAACAGTAACCCTAGAAAGGTAAATCAGATGGGTGTTACGGTTCTTCCTAAGGAAAAAGCTGTGAAAGCTGCCATGTTGTGGCACTTCTGCACTCCCTTTGGGATGCCTTTGGCAGCTGCAGTAAGCCTGGAGCTCAGGGCTTCCTGGTTAAAAAAATCCTAGCCCGAGGCTGAACCCTAACCCTAACCCACGGCAGATAAATCAGCCTAGGTATAGGGATGGTGCCAAGGAAAAAGCTGTGAAAGCAGCCATGTTGTTGCACTTTTGCACTCCCTTTTGGATGCCTTTCACAGCTCCAGTGTGCCTGGAGGTCTGGGCTTCCTGATTTTAAAAATCCTAGCACTAGGCCTACCTAACCCCATTCCTAAGACGAGAAATGCAAATCAGCCAGGAAGTAGGGATGTCCCCAAGGAAATAGCTGGGGAGGCAGGCATGTTGTGGTACTTTTGTGGTCTTCTTGGGTAGTCCTTTGCAGCTGCTGTGTTCTTGGAACTCAGGTCTTTCTGGTTAAAAGAACACTAACCCTAGGCCTAACTCGAACCTCACCGCTAGGAAGGAAAATCAGCATGTGGTTCAGGATGGACTCATGAGAAGAGCAGCAGAGGCAGCCAAGTTGTGTCACTTTTGCGGCCCTCTTGGGATGCCTTGAACAGCTGCAGTGTTCCTGCAGCTAAGGGCTTCCTAGATTTAAAATTCCTAGCCCCAGGCCTAAGCCTAACACTAACACTGGGAAGGTAAATCAGCCTGGTGTTAGGTTTCTTGCCAAGGAAAAAGCCGTGAAAGCAGCCATGTTGTGGCACTTTTGCACTCCCTTTTGGATGCCTTTCACAGCTCCAGTGTGCCTGGAGGTCTGGGCTTCCTGATTTTAAAAATCCTAGCACTAGGCCTACCTAACCCCAACCAGACGACGAGGCAGGCAAATCAGCCAGGAAGTAGGGATGTCCCCAAGGAAATAGCTGGGGAAGCAGGCATGTTGTGGTACTTTTCTGCTCTTCTTGGGTAGTCCTTTGCAGCTGCTGTGTTCTTGGAACTCAGGGCTTTCTGGTTAAAAGAATGTTATCGCTAGGCCTAACTCGAATCTCAACGGTAGGAAGGAACATCAGCCTATGGTTCGGGATGGTCTCATGGATATAACAGTGGAGGCAGCCAAGTTGTGTCACTTTTGCGCTGCCCTTGCGATGCCTTGAACAGCTGCAGTGTGCCTGGAGGTCTGGGCTTCCTGATTTTAAAAATACTAGCACAAGTCCTGCCGAACCCCAACCCGACGACGAGAAAGGCAAATCAGCCAGGAAGTAGGGATGTCCATAAGGAAATAGCTGGGGAGGCAGGCATGTTGTGGTACTTTTGTGCTCTTCTTGGCTAGTCCTCCGCAGCTGCTGTGTTCTTGGAACTCAGGGCTTTCTGGTTAAAAGAACACTAACCCTAGGCCTAACTCAAACCTCAACCCTAGCAAGGAAAATCAGCCTGTGTTTCGGGATGGATTCATGAGAAGAGCAGTAGAGGCAGCCAAGTTGTGTCACTTTTGCAGCCCTCTTGGGATGCCTTGAACAGCTGCAGTGTGCTTGCAGCTAAGGGCTCCCTAGTTTTAAAATTCCTAGCCCCAGGCCTAAGCCTAACACTAACCCTGGGAAGGTAAATCAGCCTGGTGTTAGGTTTCTTGCCAAGGAAAAAGCCGTGAAGGCAGCCATGTTGTGGCACTTTTGCACTCCCTTTTGGATGCCTTTCACAGCTCCAGTGTGCCTGGAGGTCTGGGCTTCCTGATTTTAAAAATCCTAGCACAAGGCCTACCTAACCCCAAGCCTAAGACGAGAAAGGCAAATCAGCCAGGAAGTAGGGATGTCCCCAAGGAAATAGCTGGGGAGGCAGGCATGTTGTGGTACTTTTCTGCTCTTCTTGGGTAGTCCTTTGCAGCTTCTGTGTCCTTGGAACTCAGGGCTTTCTGGTTAAAAGAATGTTATCCCTAGGCCTAACTCGAATCTCAATGGTAGGAAGGAACATCAGCCTATGGTTCGGGATGGTCTCATGGATATAACAGTTGAGGCAGCCAAGTTGTGTCACTTTTGCGCTGCCCTTGCGATGCCTTGAACAGCTGCAGTGTGCCTGGAGGTCTGGGCTTCCTGATTTTAAAAATCCTAGCACTAGGCCTACCTAATCCCAACCCGACGACGAGAAAGGCAAATCAGCCAGGAATTAGGGATGTCCCCAAGGAAATAGCTGGGGAGGCAGGCATGTTGTGGTACTTTTGTGCTCTTCTTGGGTAGTCCTTTGCAGCTTCTGTGTTCTTGGAACTCAGGGCTTTCTGGTTAAAAGAATGTAACCCCTAGGCCTAACTCGAACCTCAACGCTAGGAAGGAACATCAGCCTATGATTCGGGATGGTCTCATGGATATAACAGTGGAGGCAGCCAAGTTGTGTCACTTTTCCGCTGCCCTTGCGAAGCCTTGAACAGCTGCAGTGTGCCTGGAGGTCTGGGCTTCCTGATTTTAAAAATCCTAGCACTAGGCCTACCTAACCCCAACCCTAAGACGAGAAAGGTAAATCAGACAGGAAGTAGGGATGTCCCCAAGGAAATAGCTGGGGACGCAGACATGTTGTGGTACTTTTGTGCTCTTCTTGGGCAGTCCTTTGCAGCTGCTGTGTTCTTGGAACTCAGGGCTTTCTGATTAAAAGAACACTAACCCTAGGCCTAACTCAAACCTCAACGCCAGGAAGGAAAATCAGCCTAACGTTTGGGATGGACTCATGAGAAGAGCAGCAGAGGCAGCCAAGTTGTGTCACTTTTGCGCTCCACTTGGGATGCTGTGAACAGCTGAAGTGTGCCTGGAGCACAGGGCTTCCTGGTTTTAAAAGTCCTAGGCCTAAGCCTAACAGTAACCCTAGAAAGTTAAATCAGCCGGGTGTTACGGTTCTTCCTAAGGAAAAACTGTGAAAGCTGCCATGTTGTGGCACTTCTGCACTCCCTTTGGGATGCCTTTGGCAGCTGCAGTAAGCCTGGAACTCAGGGCTTCCTGGTTAAAAAAATCCTAGCCCTAGGCTGAACCCTAACCCTAACCCACGGCAGATAAATCAGCCTAGGTATAGGGATGGTGCCAAGGAAAAAGCTGTGAAAGCAGCCATGTTGTGGCACTTTTGCACTCCCTTTTGGATGCCTTTCACAGCTCCAGTGTGCCTGGAGGTCTGGGCTTCCTGATTTTAAAAATCCTAGCACAAGGCCTACCTAACCCCAACCCGACGATGTGAAAGGCAAATCAGCCAGGAATTAGGGATGTCCCCAAGGAAATAGCTGGGGAGGCAGGCATGTTGTGGTACTTTTGTGCTCTTCTTGGGTAGTCCTTTGCAGCTGCTGAGTTCTTGGAACTCAGGGCTTTCTGGTTAAAAGGATGTTATCCCTAGGCCTAACTCGAAACTCAACGCTAGGAAGGAACATCAGCTTATGGTTCGGGATGGTCTCATAAATATAACAGTGGAGGCAGCCAAGTTGTGTCACTTTTGCTCTGCCCTTGCGATGCCTTGAACAGTTGCAGTGAGCCTGGGGGTCTGGGCTTCCTGATTTTAAAAATCATAGCACAAGGCCTACCTAACCCCAACCCGACGACGAGAAAGGCAAATCAGCCAGGAAGTAGGGATGTCCCCAAGGAAATAGCTGGGGAGGCAGGCATGTTGTGGTACTTTTGTGCACTTCTTGGGTAGTCCTTCGCAGCTGCTGTGTTCTTGGAGCTCAGGGCTTTCTGGTTTAAAGAACCCTAACCCTAGGCCTTACTCATACCTCAACGCCAGGAAGGAAAATCACCCTATGGTTCGGGATGGACTCATGAGAAGAGCAGCAGAGGCAGCCAAGTTGTGTCACTTTTGCGGCCCTCTTGGGAGGTCTTTAACAGCTGCAGTGTGCCTGCAGCTAAGGGCTTCCTATTTTTAAAAATCCTAGCCCCAGACCTAAGCCTAACACTAACCCTGGGAAGGTAAATCAGCCTGGTGTTAGGCTTCTTGCCAAGGAAAAAGCCGTGAAAGCAGCCATGTTGTGGCACTTTTGCACTCCCTTTTGGATGCCTTTCACAGCTCCAGTGTGCCTGGAGGTCTGGGCTTCCTGATTTTAAAAATCCTAGCACTAGGCCTACCTAACCCCAACCCGACGACGAGAAAGGCAAATCAGCCAGGAAGTAGGGATGTCCCAAAGGAAATAGCTGGGGAGGCAGGCATGCTGTGGTACTTTTGTGCTCTTCTTGGCTAGTCCTCCGCAGCTGCTGTGTTCTTGGAACTCAGGGCTTTCTGGTTAAAAGAACACTAACCCTAGGCCTAACTCAAACCTCAACGCTAGGAAGGAAAATCAGCCTGTGTTTCGGGATGGACTCATGAGAAGAGCAGCAGAGGCAGCCAAGTTGTGTCACTTTTGCGCTCCCTTTGGGATGCTGTGAACAGCTGCAGTGTGCCTGGAGCACAGGGCTTCCTGGTTTTAAAAGTCCTAGGCCTAAGCCTAACAGTAACCCTAGAAAGGTAAATCAGCCGGGTGTTACGGTTCTTCCTAAGGAAAAAGCTGTGAAAGCTGCCATGTTGTGGCACTTCTGCACTCCCTTTGGGATGCCTTTGGCAGCTGCAGTAAGCCTGGAACTCAGGGCTTCCTGGTTAAAAAATCCTAGCCCTAGGCTGAACCCTAACCCTAACCCTAGGCACATAAATCAGCCTAGGTATAGGGATGGTGCCAAGGAAAAAGCTGTGAAAGCAGCCATGTTGTGGCACTTTTGCACTCCCTTTTGGATGCCTTTCACAGCTCCAGTGTGCCTGGAGGTCTGGGCTTCCTGATTTTAAAAATCCTAGCACTAGGCCTACCTAACCCCAACCCGACGACGAGAAAGGCAAATCAGCCAGGAAGTAGGGATGTCCCAAAGGAAATAGCTGGGGAGGCAGGCATGTTGTGGTACTTTTGTGCTCTTCTTGGCTAGTCCTTCACAGCTGCTGTGTTCTTGGAACTCAGGGCTTTCAGGTTAAAAGAACGTTATCCCTAGGCCTAACTCGAACCTCAACGCTAGGAAGGAACATCAGCTTATGGTTCGGGATGGTCTCATGGATATAACAGTGGAGGCAGCCATGTTGTGTCACTTTTTCTCTTCCCTTTCGATGCCTTGAACAGCTGCAGTGAGCCTGGGGGTCTGGGCTTCCTGATTTTAAAAATCCTAGCACAAGGCCTACCTAACCCCAACCCGACGACGAGAAAGGCAAATCAGCCAGGAAGTAGGGATGTCCCCAATGAAATAGCTGGGGAGGCAGGCATGTTGTGGTACTTTTCTGCTCTTCTTGGGTAGTCCTTTGCAGCTTCTGTGTTCTTGGAACTCAGGGCTTTCTGGTTAAAAGAACACTAACCCTAGGAGTAATTCAAACCTCAACGCTAGGAAGGAAATTCAGCCTATGGTGGGGATGGTCTCATGGAAATAGCAGTGGAGGCAGCCAAGTTGTGTCACTTTTGCGCTCCCCTTGGGATGCTGTGAACAGCTGAAGTGTGCCTGGAGCACAGGGCTTCCTGGTTTTAAAAGTCCTAGGCCTAAGCCTAACAGTAACCCTAGAAAGGTAAATCAGCCGGGTGTTACGGTTCTTCCTAAGGAAAAAGCTGTGAAAGCAGCCATGTTGTGGCACTTTTGCACTCCCTTTGGGATGCCTTTCACAGCTCCATTGTGCCTGGAGGTCTGGGCTTTCTGATTTTAAAAATCCTAGCACAAGGCCTTCCTAACCCCAACCCGACGATGTGAAAGGCAAATCAGCCAGGAATTAGGGATGTCCCAAAGGAAATAGCTGGGGAGGCAGGCATGTTGTGGTACTTTTGTGCTCTTCTTGGGTAGTCCTTTGCAGCTTCTGTGTTCTTGGAACTCAGGGCTTTCTGGTTAAAAGAATGTAACCCCTAGGCCTAACTCGAACCTCAACGCTAGGAAGGAACATCAGCCTATGGTTCGGGATGGTCTCATGGATATAACAGTTGAGGCAGCCAAGTTGTGTCACTTTTGCGCTGCCCTTGCGATGCCTTGAACAGCTGCAGTGTGCCTGGAGGTCTGGGCTTCCTGATTTTAAAAATCCTAGCACTAGGCCTACCTAACCCCAACCCGACGACGAGAAAGGCAAATCAGCCAGGAAGTAGGGATGTCCCCAAGGAAATAGCTGGGGAGGCAGGCATGTTGTGGTACTTTTGTGCTCTTCTTGGGTAGTCCTTTGCAGCTTCTGTGTTCTTGGAACTCAGGGCTTTCTGGTTAAAAGAATGTAACCCCTAGGCCTAACTCGAACCTCAACGCTAGGAAGGAACATCAGCCTATGATTCGGGATGGTCTCATGGATATAACAGTGGAGGCAGCCAAGTTGTGTCACTTTTCCGCTGCCCTTGCGAAGCCTTGAACAGCTGCAGTGTGCCTGGAGGTCTGGGCTTCCTGATTTTAAAAATCCTAGCACAAGGCCTACCTAACCCCAACCCTAAGACGAGAAAGGGAAATCAGACAGGAAGTAGGGATGTCCCCAAGGAAATAGCTGGGGACGCAGACATGTTGTGGTACTTTTGTGCTCTTCTTGGGCAGTCCTTTGCAGCTGCTGTGTTCTTGGAACTCAGGGCTTTCTGGTTAAAAGAACACTAACCCTAGGCCTAACTCAAACCTCAACGCCAGGAAGGAAAATCAGCCTATGGTTTGGGATGGACTCATGAGGAGAGCAGCAGAGGCAGCCAAGTTGTGTCACTTTTGCGGCCCTCTTGGGATGTTATTAACAGCTGCAGTGTGCCTGCAGCTAAGGGCTTCCTAGTTTTAAAATTCCTAGCCCCAGGCCTAAGCCTAACACTAACCCTGAAAAGGTAAATCAGCCGGGTGTTAGGCTTCTTGCCAAGGAAAAAGCCGTGAAAGCAGCCATGTTGTGGCACTTTTGCACTCCCTTTTGGACGCCTTTCACAGCTCCAGTGTGCCTGGAGGTCTGGGCTTCCTGATTTTAAAAATCCTAGCACAAGGCCTACCTAACCCCAACCCCACGAGGAGAAAGGCAAATCAGCCAGGAATTAGGGATGTCCCCAAGGAAATAGCTGGGGAGAAAGGCATGTTGAGGTACTTTTCTGCTCTTCTTGGGTAGTCCTTTGCAGCTTCTGTGTTCTTGGAACTCAGGGCTTTCTGGTTAAAAGAATGTTATCCCTAGGCCTAACTCGAACCTTAACGCTAGGCAGGAACATCAGCCTATGGTTCGGGATGGTCTCATGGATATAACAGTGGAGGCAGCCAAGTTGTGTCACTTTTGCGCTGCCCTTGCGATGCCTTGAACAGCTGCAGTGTGCCTGGAGGTCTGGGCTTCCTGATTTTAAAAATCCTAGCACAAGGCCTACCTAACCCCAACCCAACGACGAGAAAGGCAAATCAGCCAGGAGTTAGGGATGTCCCCAGGGAAATAGCTGGGGAGGCAGGCATGTTGTGGTACTTTTGTGCTCTTCTTGGCTAGTCCTCCGCAGCTGCTGTGTTCTTGGAACTCAGGGCTTTCTGGTTAAAAGAACACTAACACTAGGCCTAACTCAAACCTCAACGCTAGAAAGGAAAATCAGCCTGTGTTTCGGGATGGACTCATGAGAAGAGCAGCAGAGGCAGCCAAGTTGTGTCACTTTTGCGCTCCCTTTGGGATGCTGTGAACAGCTGCAGTGTGCCTGGAGCACAGGGCTTCCTGGTTTTAAAAGTCCTAGGCCTAAGCCTAACAGTAACCCTAGAAAGTTAAATCAGCCGGGTGTTACGGTTCTTCCTAAGGAAATAGCTGTGAAAGCTGCCATGTTGTGGCACTTCTGCACTCCCTTTGGGATGCCTTTGGCAGCTGCAGTAAGCCTGGAACTCAGGGCTTCCTGGTTAAAAAGATCCTAGCCCTAGGCTGAACCCTAACCCTAACCCTAGGCAGATAAATCAGCCTAGGTATAGGGATGGTGCCAAGGAAAAAGCTGTGAAAGCAGCCATGTTGTGGCACTTTTGCACTCCCTTTTGGATGCCTTTCACAGCTCCAGTGTGCCTGGAGGTCTGGGCTTCCTGATTTTAGAAATCCTAGCACAAGGCCTACCTAACCCCAACCCGACGACGAGAAAGGCAAATCAGCCAGGAAGTAGGGATGTCCCCAAGGAAATAGCTGGGGAGGCAGGCATGTTGTGGTACTTTTCTGCTCTTCTTGGGTAGTCCTTTGCAGCTTCTGTGTTCTTGGAACTCAGGGCTTTCTGGTTAAAAGAATGTAACCCCTAGGCCTAACTCGAACCTCAACGCTAGGAAGGAACATCAGCCTATGATTCGGGATGGTCTCATGGATATAACAGTGGAGGCAGCCAAGTTGTGTCACTTTTCCGCTGCCCTTGCGAAGCCTTGAACAGCTGCAGTGTGCCTGGAGGTCTGGGCTTCCTGATTTTAAAAATCCTAGCACTAGGCCTACCTAACCCCAACCCTAAGACGAGAAAGGTAAATCAGACAGGAAGTAGGGATGTCCCCAAGGAAATAGCTGGGGACGCAGACATGTTGTGGTACTTTTGTGCTCTTCTTGGGCAGTCCTTTGCAGCTGCTGTGTTCTTGGAACTCAGGGCTTTCTGATTAAAAGAACACTAACCCTAGGCCTAACTCAAACCTCAACGCCAGGAAGGAAAATCAGCCTAACGTTTGGGATGGACTCATGAGAAGAGCAGCAGAGGCAGCCAAGTTGTGTCACTTTTGCGCTCCACTTGGGATGCTGTGAACAGCTGAAGTGTGCCTGGAGCACAGGGCTTCCTGGTTTTAAAAGTCCTAGGCCTAAGCCTAACAGTAACCCTAGAAAGTTAAATCAGCCGGGTGTTACGGTTCTTCCTAAGGAAAAACTGTGAAAGCTGCCATGTTGTGGCACTTCTGCACTCCCTTTGGGATGCCTTTGGCAGCTGCAGTAAGCCTGGAACTCAGGGCTTCCTGGTTAAAAAAATCCTAGCCCTAGGCTGAACCCTAACCCTAACCCACGGCAGATAAATCAGCCTAGGTATAGGGATGGTGCCAAGGAAAAAGCTGTGAAAGCAGCCATGTTGTGGCACTTTTGCACTCCCTTTTGGATGCCTTTCACAGCTCCAGTGTGCCTGGAGGTCTGGGCTTCCTGATTTTAAAAATCCTAGCACAAGGCCTACCTAACCCCAACCCGACGATGTGAAAGGCAAATCAGCCAGGAATTAGGGATGTCCCCAAGGAAATAGCTGGGGAGGCAGGCATGTTGTGGTACTTTTGTGCTCTTCTTGGGTAGTCCTTTGCAGCTGCTGAGTTCTTGGAACTCAGGGCTTTCTGGTTAAAAGGATGTTATCCCTAGGCCTAACTCGAAACTCAACGCTAGGAAGGAACATCAGCTTATGGTTCGGGATGGTCTCATAAATATAACAGTGGAGGCAGCCAAGTTGTGTCACTTTTGCTCTGCCCTTGCGATGCCTTGAACAGCTGCAGTGAGCCTGGGGGTCTGGGCTTCCTGATTTTAAAAATCATAGCACAAGGCCTACCTAACCCCAACCCGACGACGAGAAAGGCAAATCAGCCAGGAAGTAGGGATGTCCCCAAGGAAATAGCTGGGGAGGCAGGCATGTTGTGGTACTTTTGTGCACTTCTTGGGTAGTCCTTCGCAGCTGCTGTGTTCTTGGAGCTCAGGGCTTTCTGGTTTAAAGAACCCTAACCCTAGGCCTTACTCATACCTCAACGCCAGGAAGGAAAATCACCCTATGGTTCGGGATGGACTCATGAGAAGAGCAGCAGAGGCAGCCAAGTTGTGTCACTTTTGCGGCCCTCTTGGGAGGTCTTTAACAGCTGCAGTGTGCCTGCAGCTAAGGGCTTCCTATTTTTAAAAATCCTAGCCCCAGACCTAAGCCTAACACTAACCCTGGGAAGGTAAATCAGCCTGGTGTTAGGCTTCTTGCCAAGGAAAAAGCCGTGAAAGCAGCCATGTTGTGGCACTTTTGCACTCCCTTTTGGATGCCTTTCACAGCTCCAGTGTGCCTGGAGGTCTGGGCTTCCTGATTTTAAAAATCCTAGCACTAGGCCTACCTAACCCCAACCCGACGACGAGAAAGGCAAATCAGCCAGGAAGTAGGGATGTCCCAAAGGAAATAGCTGGGGAGGCAGGCATGCTGTGGTACTTTTGTGCTCTTCTTGGCTAGTCCTCCGCAGCTGCTGTGTTCTTGGAACTCAGGGCTTTCTGGTTAAAAGAACACTAACCCTAGGCCTAACTCAAACCTCAACGCTAGGAAGGAAAATCAGCCTGTGTTTCGGGATGGACTCATGAGAAGAGCAGCAGAGGCAGCCAAGTTGTGTCACTTTTGCGCTCCCTTTGGGATGCTGTGAACAGCTGCAGTGTGCCTGGAGCACAGGGCTTCCTGGTTTTAAAAGTCCTAGGCCTAAGCCTAACAGTAACCCTAGAAAGGTAAATCAGCCGGGTGTTACGGTTCTTCCTAAGGAAAAAGCTGTGAAAGCTGCCATGTTGTGGCACTTCTGCACTCCCTTTGGGATGCCTTTGGCAGCTGCAGTAAGCCTGGAACTCAGGGCTTCCTGGTTAAAAAATCCTAGCCCTAGGCTGAACCCTAACCCTAACCCTAGGCACATAAATCAGCCTAGGTATAGGGATGGTGCCAAGGAAAAAGCTGTGAAAGCAGCCATGTTGTGGCACTTTTGCACTCCCTTTTGGATGCCTTTCACAGCTCCAGTGTGCCTGGAGGTCTGGGCTTCCTGATTTTAAAAATCCTAGCACAAGGCCTACCTAACCCCATTCCTAAGACGAGAAAGGCAAATCAGCCAGGAAGTAGGGATGTCCCCAAGGAAATAGCTGGGGAGGCAGGCATGTTGTGGTACTTTTGTGCTCTTCTTGGCTAGTCCTTCACAGCTGCTGTGTTCTTGGAACTCAGGGCTTTCAGGTTAAAAGAACGTTATCCCTAGGCCTAACTCGAACCTCAACGCTAGGAAGGAACATCAGCTTATGGTTCGGGATGGTCTCATGGATATAACAGTGGAGGCAGCCATGTTGTGTCACTTTTTCTCTTCCCTTTCGATGCCTTGAACAGCTGCAGTGAGCCTGGGGGTCTGGGCTTCCTGATTTTAAAAATCCTAGCACAAGGCCTACCTAACCCCAACCCGACGACGAGAAAGGCAAATCAGCCAGGAAGTAGGGATGTCCCCAATGAAATAGCTGGGGAGGCAGGCATGTTGTGGTACTTTTCTGCTCTTCTTGGGTAGTCCTTTGCAGCTTCTGTGTTCTTGGAACTCAGGGCTTTCTGGTTAAAAGAACACTAACCCTAGGAGTAATTCAAACCTCAACGCTAGGAAGGAAATTCAGCCTATGGTGGGGATGGTCTCATGGAAATAGCAGTGGAGGCAGCCAAGTTGTGTCACTTTTGCGCTCCCCTTGGGATGCTGTGAACAGCTGAAGTGTGCCTGGAGCACAGGGCTTCCTGGTTTTAAAAGTCCTAGGCCTAAGCCTAACAGTAACCCTAGAAAGGTAAATCAGCCGGGTGTTACGGTTCTTCCTAAGGAAAAAGCTGTGAAAGCAGCCATGTTGTGGCACTTTTGCACTCCCTTTGGGATGCCTTTCACAGCTCCATTGTGCCTGGAGGTCTGGGCTTTCTGATTTTAAAAATCCTAGCACAAGGCCTTCCTAACCCCAACCCGACGATGTGAAAGGCAAATCAGCCAGGAATTAGGGATGTCCCAAAGGAAATAGCTGGGGAGGCAGGCATGTTGTGGTACTTTTGTGCTCTTCTTGGGTAGTCCTTTGCAGCTTCTGTGTTCTTGGAACTCAGGGCTTTCTGGTTAAAAGAATGTAACCCCTAGGCCTAACTCGAACCTCAACGCTAGGAAGGAACATCAGCCTATGGTTCGGGATGGTCTCATGGATATAACAGTTGAGGCAGCCAAGTTGTGTCACTTTTGCGCTGCCCTTGCGATGCCTTGAACAGCTGCAGTGTGCCTGGAGGTCTGGGCTTCCTGATTTTAAAAATCCTAGCACTAGGCCTACCTAACCCCAACCCGACGACGAGAAAGGCAAATCAGCCAGGAATTAGGGATGTCCCCAAGGAAATAGCTGGGGAGGCAGGCATGTTGTGGTACTTTTGTGCTCTTCTTGGGTAGTCCTTTGCAGCTTCTGTGTTCTTGGAACTCAGGGCTTTCTGGTTAAAAGAATGTAACCCCTAGGCCTAACTCGAACCTCAACGCTAGGAAGGAACATCAGCCTATGATTCGGGATGGTCTCATGGATATAACAGTGGAGGCAGCCAAGTTGTGTCACTTTTCCGCTGCCCTTGCGAAGCCTTGAACAGCTGCAGTGTGCCTGGAGGTCTGGGCTTCCTGATTTTAAAAATCCTAGCACAAGGCCTACCTAACCCCAACCCTAAGACGAGAAAGGGAAATCAGACAGGAAGTAGGGATGTCCCCAAGGAAATAGCTGGGGACGCAGACATGTTGTGGTACTTTTGTGCTCTTCTTGGGCAGTCCTTTGCAGCTGCTGTGTTCTTGGAACTCAGGGCTTTCTGGTTAAAAGAACACTAACCCTAGGCCTAACTCAAACCTCAACGCCAGGAAGGAAAATCAGCCTATGGTTTGGGATGGACTCATGAGGAGAGCAGCAGAGGCAGCCAAGTTGTGTCACTTTTGCGGCCCTCTTGGGATGTTATTAACAGCTGCAGTGTGCCTGCAGCTAAGGGCTTCCTAGTTTTAAAATTCCTAGCCCCAGGCCTAAGCCTAACACTAACCCTGAAAAGGTAAATCAGCCGGGTGTTAGGCTTCTTGCCAAGGAAAAAGCCGTGAAAGCAGCCATGTTGTGGCACTTTTGCACTCCCTTTTGGACGCCTTTCACAGCTCCAGTGTGCCTGGAGGTCTGGGCTTCCTGATTTTAAAAATCCTAGCACAAGGCCTACCTAACCCCAACCCCACGAGGAGAAAGGCAAATCAGCCAGGAATTAGGGATGTCCCCAAGGAAATAGCTGGGGAGAAAGGCATGTTGAGGTACTTTTCTGCTCTTCTTGGGTAGTCCTTTGCAGCTTCTGTGTTCTTGGAACTCAGGGCTTTCTGGTTAAAAGAATGTTATCCCTAGGCCTAACTCGAACCTTAACGCTAGGCAGGAACATCAGCCTATGGTTCGGGATGGTCTCATGGATATAACAGTGGAGGCAGCCAAGTTGTGTCACTTTTGCGCTGCCCTTGCGATGCCTTGAACAGCTGCAGTGTGCCTGGAGGTCTGGGCTTCCTGATTTTAAAAATCCTAGCACAAGGCCTACCTAACCCCAACCCAACGACGAGAAAGGCAAATCAGCCAGGAGTTAGGGATGTCCCCAGGGAAATAGCTGGGGAGGCAGGCATGTTGTGGTACTTTTGTGCTCTTCTTGGCTAGTCCTCCGCAGCTGCTGTGTTCTTGGAACTCAGGGCTTTCTGGTTAAAAGAACACTAACACTAGGCCTAACTCAAACCTCAACGCTAGAAAGGAAAATCAGCCTGTGTTTCGGGATGGACTCATGAGAAGAGCAGCAGAGGCAGCCAAGTTGTGTCACTTTTGCGCTCCCTTTGGGATGCTGTGAACTGCTGCAGTGTGCCTGGAGCACAGGGCTTCCTGGTTTTAAAAGTCCTAGGCCTAAGCCTAACAGTAACCCTAGAAAGTTAAATCAGCCGGGTGTTACGGTTCTTCCTAAGGAAAAAGCTGTGAAAGCTGCCATGTTGTGGCACTTCTGCACTCCCTTTGGGATGCCTTTGGCAGCTGCAGTAAGCCTGGAACTCAGGGCTTCCTGGTTAAAAAGATCCTAGCCCTAGGCTGAACCCTAACCCTAACCCTAGGCAGATAAATCAGCCTAGGTATAGGGATGGTGCCAAGGAAAAAGCTGTGAAAGCAGCCATGTTGTGGCACTTTTGCACTCCCTTTTGGATGCCTTTCACAGCTCCAGTGTGCCTGGAGGTCTGGGCTTCCTGATTTTAGAAATCCTAGCACAAGGCCTACCTAACCCCAACCCGACGACGAGAAAGGCAAATCAGCCAGGAAGTAGGGATGTCCCCAAGGAAATAGCTGGGGAGGCAGGCATGTTGTGGTACTTTTCTGCTCTTCTTGGGTAGTCCTTTGCAGCTTCTGTGTTCTTGGAACTCAGGGCTTTCTGGTTAAAAGAATGTAACCCCTAGGCCTAACTCGAACCTCAACGCTAGGAAGGAACATCAGCCTATGATTCGGGATGGTCTCATGGATATAACAGTGGAGGCAGCCAAGTTGTGTCACTTTTCCGCTGCCCTTGCGAAGCCTTGAACAGCTGCAGTGTGCCTGGAGGTCTGGGCTTCCTGATTTTAAAAATCCTAGCACTAGGCCTACCTAACCCCAACCCTAAGACGAGAAAGGTAAATCAGACAGGAAGTAGGGATGTCCCCAAGGAAATAGCTGGGGACGCAGACATGTTGTGGTACTTTTGTGCTCTTCTTGGGCAGTCCTTTGCAGCTGCTGTGTTCTTGGAACTCAGGGCTTTCTGATTAAAAGAACACTAACCCTAGGCCTAACTCAAACCTCAACGCCAGGAAGGAAAATCAGCCTAAAGTTTGGGATGGACTCATGAGAAGAGCAGCAGAGGCAGCCAAGTTGTGTCACTTTTGCGCTCCACTTGGGATGCTGTGAACAGCTGAAGTGTGCCTGGAGCACAGGGCTTCCTGGTTTTAAAAGTCCTAGGCCTAAGCCTAACAGTAACCCTAGAAAGTTAAATCACCGGGTGTTACGGTTCTTCCTAAGGAAAAAGCTGTGAAAGCTGCCATGTTGTGGCACTTCTGCACTCCCTTTGGGATGCCTTTGGCAGCTGCAGTAAGCCTGGAACTCAGGGCTTCCTGGTTAAAAAAATCCTAGCCCTAGGCTGAACCCTAACCCTAACCCACGGCAGATAAATCAGCCTAGGTATAGGGATGGTGCCAAGGAAAAAGCTGTGAAAGCAGCCATGTTGTGGCACTTTTGCACTCCCTTTTGGATGCCTTTCACAGCTCCAGTGTGCCTGGAGGTCTGGGCTTCCTGATTTTAAAAATCCTAGCACAAGGCCTACCTAACCCCAACCCGACGATGTGAAAGGCAAATCAGCCAGGAATTAGGGATGTCCCCAAGGAAATAGCTGGGGAGGCAGGCATGTTGTGGTACTTTTGTGCTCTTCTTGGGTAGTCCTTTGCAGCTGCTGTGTTCTTGGAACTCAGGGCTTTCTGGTTAAAAGAATGTTATCCCTAGGCCTAACTCGAATCTCAACGCTAGGAAGGAACATCAGCTTATGGTTCGGGATGGTCTCATAAATATAACAGTGGAGGCAGCCAAGTTGTGTCACTTTTGCTCTGCCCTTGCGATGCCTTGAACAGCTGCAGTGAGCCTGGGGGTCTGGGCTTCCTGATTTTAAAAATCATAGCACAAGGCCTACCTAACCCCAACCCGACGACGAGAAAGGCAAATCAGCCAGGAAGTAGGGATGTCCCCAAGGAAATAGCTGGGGAGGCAGGCATGTTGTGGTACTTTTGTGCACTTCTTGGGTAGTCCTTCGCAGCTGCTGTGTTCTTGGAGCTCAGGGCTTTCTGGTTTAAAGAACCCTAACCCTAGGCCTTACTCATACCTCAACGCCAGGAAGGAAAATCACCCTATGGTTCGGGATGGACTCATGAGAAGAGCAGCAGAGGCAGCCAAGTTGTGTCACTTTTGCGGCCCTCTTGGGAGGTCTTTAACAGCTGCAGTGTGCCTGCAGCTAAGGGCTTCCTATTTTTAAAAATCCTAGCCCCAGACCTAAGCCTAACACTAACCCTGGGAAGGTAAATCAGCCTGGTGTTAGGCTTCTTGCCAAGGAAAAAGCCGTGAAAGCAGCCATGTTGTGGCACTTTTGCACTCCCTTTTGGATGCCTTTCACAGCTCCAGTGTGCCTGGAGGTCTGGGCTTCCTGATTTTAAAAATCCTAGCACTAGGCCTACCTAACCCCAACCCGACGACGAGAAAGGCAAATCAGCCAGGAAGTAGGGATGTCCCAAAGGAAATAGCTGGGGAGGCAGGCATGCTGTGGTACTTTTGTGCTCTTCTTGGCTAGTCCTCCGCAGCTGCTGTGTTCTTGGAACTCAGGGCTTTCTGGTTAAAAGAACACTAACCCTAGGCCTAACTCAAACCTCAACGCTAGGAAGGAAAATCAGCCTGTGTTTCGGGATGGACTCATGAGAAGAGCAGCAGAGGCAGCCAAGTTGTGTCACTTTTGCGCTCCCTTTGGGATGCTGTGAACAGCTGCAGTGTGCCTGGAGCACAGGGCTTCCTGGTTTTAAAAGTCCTAGGCCTAAGCCTAACAGTAACCCTAGAAAGGTAAATCAGCCGGGTGTTACGGTTCTTCCTAAGGAAAAAGCTGTGAAAGCTGCCATGTTGTGGCACTTCTGCACTCCCTTTGGGATGCCTTTGGCAGCTGCAGTAAGCCTGGAACTCAGGGCTTCCTGGTTAAAAAATCCTAGCCCTAGGCTGAACCCTAACCCTAACCCTAGGCACATAACTCAGCCTAGGTATAGGGATGGTGCCAAGGAAAAAGCTGTGAAAGCAGCCATGTTGTGGCACTTTTGCACTCCCTTTTGGATGCCTTTCACAGCTCCAGTGTGCCTGGAGGTCTGGGCTTCCTGATTTTAAAAATCCTAGCACAAGGCCTACCTAACCCCATTCCTAAGACGAGAAAGGCAAATCAGCCAGGAAGTAGGGATGTCCCCAAGGAAATAGCTGGGGAGGCAGGCATGTTGTGGTACTTTTGTGCTCTTCTTGGCTAGTCCTTCACAGCTGCTGTGTTCTTGGAACTCAGGGCTTTCAGGTTAAAAGAACGTTATCCCTAGGCCTAACTCGAACCTCAACGCTAGGAAGGAACATCAGCTTATGGTTCGGGATGGTCTCATGGATATAACAGTGGAGGCAGCCATGTTGTGTCACTTTTTCTCTTCCCTTTCGATGCCTTGAACAGCTGCAGTGAGCGTGGGGGTCTGGGCTTCCTGATTTTAAAAATCCTAGCACAAGGCCTACCTAACCCCAACCCGACGACGAGAAAGGCAAATCAGCCAGGAAGTAGGGATGTCCCCAATGAAATAGCTGGGGAGGCAGGCATGTTGTGGTACTTTTCTGCTCTTCTTGGGTAGTCCTTTGCAGCTTCTGTGTTCTTGGAACTCAGGGCTTTCTGGTTAAAAGAACACTAACCCTAGGAGTAATTCAAACCTCAACGCTAGGAAGGAAATTCAGCCTATGGTGGGGATGGTCTCATGGATATAACAGTGGAGGCAGCCAAGTTGTGTCACTTTTGCGCTCCCCTTGGGATGCTGTGAACAGCTGAAGTGTGCCTGGAGCACAGGGCTTCCTGGTTTTAAAAGTCCTAGGCCTAAGCCTAACAGTAACCCTAGAAAGGTAAATCAGCCGGGTGTTACGGTTCTTCCTAAGGAAAAAGCTGTGAAAGCAGCCATGTTGTGGCACTTTTGCACTCCCTTTGGGATGCCTTTCACAGCTCCAGTGTGCCTGGAGGTCTGGGCTTTCTGATTTTAAATATCCTAGCACAAGGCCTTCCTAACCCCAACCCGACGATGTGAAAGGCAAATCAGCCAGGAATTAGGGATGTCCCAAAGGAAATAGCTGGGGAGGCAGGCATGTTGTGGTACTTTTGTGCTCTTCTTGGGTAGTCCTTTGCAGCTTCTGTGCTCTTGGAACTCAGGGCTTTCAGGTTAAAAGAAAGTTATCCCTAGGCCTAACTCGAACCTCAACGCTAGGACGGATCATCAGCCTATGATTCGGGATGGTCTCATGGATATAACAGTGGAGGCAGCCAAGTTGTGTCACTTTTGCGCTGCCCTTGGGATGCCTTGAACAGCTGCAGTGTGCCTGGAGCACAGGGCTTTCTGGTAATAAAAGTCCTAGGCCTAAGCCTAACAGTTCACCATAGGAAGGTAAATCAGCCGGGTGTTACGTTTCTTCCTAAGGAAAAAGCTGTGAAAGCTGCCATGTTGTGGCTCTTCTGCACTCCCTTTGGGATGCCTTTGGCAGCTGCAGTAAGCCTGGAACTCAGGGCTTCCTGGTTAAAAAAATCCTACCCCAAGGCTGAACCCTAAACCTAACCCTAGGCAGATAAATCAGCCTAGGTATATGGATGGTGCCAAGGAAAAAGCTGTGAAAGCAGCCATGTTGTGGCACTTTTGCACTCCCTTTTGGATGCCTTTCACAGCTCCAGTGTGCCTGGAGGTCTGGGCTTCCTGATTTTAAAAATCCTAGCACAAGGCCTACCTAACCCCATTCCTAAGACGAGAAAGGCAAATCAGCCAGGAAGTAGGGATGTCCCCAAGGAAATAGCTGGGGAGGCAGGCATGTTGTGGTACTTTTGTGCTCTTCTTGGCTAGTCCTTCACAGCTGCTGTGTTCTTGGAACTCAGGGCTTTCAGGTTAAAAGAACGTTATCCCTAGGCCTAACTCGAACCTCAACGCTAGGAAGGAACATCAGCTTATGGTTCGGGATGGTCTCATGGATATAACAGTGGAGGCAGCCATGTTGTGTCACTTTTTCTCTTCCCTTTCGATGCCTTGAACAGCTGCAGTGAGCGTGGGGGTCTGGGCTTCCTGATTTTAAAAATCCTAGCACAAGGCCTACCTAACCCCAACCCGACGACGAGAAAGGCAAATCAGCCAGGAAGTAGGGATGTCCCCAATGAAATAGCTGGGGAGGCAGGCATGTTGTGGTACTTTTCTGCTCTTCTTGGGTAGTCCTTTGCAGCTTCTGTGTTCTTGGAACTCAGGGCTTTCTGGTTAAAAGAACACTAACCCTAGGCCTAACTCAAACCTCAACGCTAGGAAGGAAATTCAGCCTATGGTGGGGATGGTCTCATGGATATAACAGTGGAGGCAGCCAAGTTGTGTCACTTTTGCGCTCCCCTTGGGATGCTGTGAACAGCTGAAGTGTGCCTGGAGCACAGGGCTTCCTGGTTTTAAAAGTCCTAGGCCTAAGCCTAACAGTAACCCTAGAAAGGTAAATCAGCCGGGTGTTACGGTTCTTCCTAAGGAAAAAGCTGTGAAAGCAGCCATGTTGTGGCACTTTTGCACTCCCTTTGGGATGCCTTTCACAGCTCCAGTGTGCCTGGAGGTCTGGGCTTTCTGATTTTAAAAATCCTAGCACAAGGCCTTCCTAACCCCAACCCGACGATGTGAAAGGCAAATCAGCCAGGAATTAGGGATGTCCCAAAGGAAATAGCTGGGGAGGCAGGCATGTTGTGGTACTTTTGTGCTCTTCTTGGGTAGTCCTTTGCAGCTTCTGTGCTCTTGGAACTCAGGGCTTTCAGGTTAAAAGAAAGTTATCCCTAGGCCTAACTCGAACCTCAACGCTAGGACGGATCATCAGCCTATGATTCGGGATGGTCTCATGGATATAACAGTGGAGGCAGCCAAGTTGTGTCACTTTTGCGCTGCCCTTGGGATGCCTTGAACAGCTGCAGTGTGCCTGGAGCACAGGGCTTTCTGGTAATAAAAGTCCTAGGCCTAAGCCTAACAGTTCACCATAGGAAGGTAAATCAGCCGGGTGTTACGTTTCTTCCTAAGGAAAAAGCTGTGAAAGCTGCCATGTTGTGGCTCTTCTGCACTCCCTTTGGGATGCCTTTGGCAGCTGCAGTAAGCCTGGAACTCAGGGCTTCCTGGTTAAAAAAATCCTACCCCAAGGCTGAACCCTAAACCTAACCCTAGGCAGATAAATCAGCCTAGGTATATGGATGGTGCCAAGGAAAAAGCTGTGAAAGCAGCCATGTTGTGCCACTTTTCCACTCCCTTTTGGATGCCTTTCACAGCTCCAGTGTGCCTGGAGGTCTGGGCTTCCTGATTTTAAAAATCCTAGCACTAGGCCTACCCAACCCCAACCCCACGACGAGGAAGGCAAATCAGCCAGGAATTAGGGATGTCCCCAAGGAAATAGCTGGGGAGGCAGGCATGTTGTGGTACTTTTGTGCTCTTCCTGGGTAGTCCTTCGCAGCTGCTGTGTTCTTGGAACTCAGGGCTTTCTGGTTCAAAGAACACTAATCCTAGGCCTAACTCAAACCTCAACGCTAGGAAGGAAAATCAGCCTGTGTTTTGGGATGTACTCATGAGAAGAGCAGCAGAGGCAGCCCAAGTACTGTTTTCTATTAGTTGGCAAGTTGCGCACACAATCCCAGTGTTGTACAGGTTCCCTCTTCACCTTTCCGAAAGTGCCGCTCGCTCGGGCTCCCGGAGCCGAAGACGCGTCTTCTTCGCGCAAAGACGATTGTGCGGCTCACAGTGCTCCCCTTAGCGCGGCTTCTCCGAAAGACGCCCGGGAGTAGCACTTAGCTCCGGACAGCATGGTACCTTCGTCTTTAGCGTCTTTTGTGGTCTACATGGAAGCAGAAAGTTTTTCCACTATGTCTGGCAGGGAGAAACTGTGCCAGCACAGGAAACATGTCGCATCGTGTTCTAGAGGATGCTCGGAGTTCTGCCAGGTGATTGGCAGGTAGAAAAGAAAAGTTGTCCAAAACAGCTTCCACTCGAATGTTCATGTGATTGGAAAAGTCAGGAGAGTGCAACGGTACTGTTTTCTATCAGTTGGCAAGCTGCGCACACAATCCCAGTGTTGTACAGCTTCCTTCTTCACTTTTCCGAAGGTGCCGCTATCTCGGGCTCCCGGAGCCGAAGAAGCGCCTTCTTTGCGCAAAGACGAATGTGCCGCTCACAGTGCTCTCCTTAGCGCGGCTTCTGCCGAAAGATGCCTGGGAGCAGCGCTCAACTTCGGAGAGCACCGTACCTTCGTCTTTAGCGTCTCTTCTCGTCTACATCTTAGCAAAAAGCTTTTCCACTACACCTGACAGGGAGAAACTGTGCCAGCACAGAAAACATCTCCCATGGTGTTCTAGAGTTGCACGGAGGTGTGCAGAGTGTTTTGGAAGAAGGGAAACAAACTTGTCCAAAACAGCTTCCAATCAAATGTTCATGTGATTGGAAAAGTCAGGAGAGTGCAAAGGTACTGTTTTCTATTAGTTGGCAAGCTGCGCACACAATCCCAGTGTTGTACAGCTTCCCTCTTCACCTTCCCGAAGGTGCCGCACTCTCGGGCTTCCGGAGCCGAAGAAGCGCCTTCTTCGCGCAAAGACGATTGTGTCGCTCACAGTGCTCCCCTTAGCGCGGCTTCTCCGAAAGACGCCCGGGAGTAGCACTTAGATCCGGACAGCATGGTCCCTTCGTCTTTAGCGTCTTTTGTGGTCTACATGGAAGCAGAAAGCTTTTCCAGTATGTCTGGCAGGGTGAAACTGTGCCAGCACAGAAAACATGTCGCATCGTGTTCTAGAGGATGCACGGAGGTGTGCCAGGTGTTTGGCAGGGAGAAAAGAAAAGTTGTCCAAAACAGCTTCCACTCGAATGTTCATGTGATTGGAAAAGTCAGGAGAGTGCAAAGGTACTGTTTTCTATCAGTTGGCAAGCAGCGCACACAATCCCAGTGTTGTACAGCTTCCTTCTTCACCTTTCCGAAGATGGCGCTTTTGCCAGCTCTGGGAGACGAAGAAGCGCCTTCTTCGCGCAAAGACGGTTGTGTCGCTCACAGCCCTCTCCTTAGCGCGGCTTCTGCCGAAAGACGCCCGGGAGTGGCGCTCAGCTCTGGAGAGCACCGTACCTTCCTCTTTAGCTTCTCTTCTCGTCTACGTCTTAGCAAAAAGCTTTTCCACTATGTCTGGGAGGGAAAACCTGTGCCAGAACAGAAAACATCTCCCATCGTGTTCTAGACGTTGCACGGAGGTGTGCCAAGTGTTTTGGAAGAAAGGAATGAAACTTGTCCAAAACAGCTTCCAATCAAATGTTCATGTGATTGGAAATGTCAGGAGAGTTGTAAGGTACTGTTTTCTATTAGTTGGCAAGCTGCGCACACAATCCCAGTGTTGTACAGCTTCCTTCTTCACCTTCCCGAAGATGCCGCTTTCGCCAGCTCCGGGAGATGAAGAAGCGCCTTCTTCGCGCAAAGACGATTGTGTCGCTCACAGTGCTCTCCTTAGTGCGGCTTCTCCGAAAGACGCCCGGGAGCAGCACTTAGCTCCGGACAGCATGGTCCCTTCGTCTTTAGCGTCTTTTGTGGTCTACATGGAAGCAGGAAGCTTTTCCAGTATGTCTGACAGGGAGAAACTGTGCCAGCACAGAAAACATGTCGCATCGTGTTCTAGAGGATGCACGGAGGTGTGCCAGGTGTTTGGCAGGGAGAAAAGAAAAGTTGTCCAAAACAGCTTCCAATCGAATGTTCATGTGATTGCAAAAGTCAGGAGAGTGCAAAGGTACTGTTTTCTATCAGTTGGCAAGCTGCGCACACAATCCCAGTGTTGTACAGCTTCCTTCTTCACCTTCCCGAAGATGCCGCTTTCGCCAGCTCCGGGAGACGAAGAAGCGCCTTCTTCGCACAAAGACGGTTGTGTCGCTCACAGCCCTCTCCTTAGTGCGGCTTCTGCCGAAAGACGCCCGGGAGCAGCACTTAGCTCGGGACAGCATGGCACCTTCGTCTTTACCGTCTTTTGTGGTCTACATGGAAGCAGAAAGCTTTTCCATTATGTCTGGCAGGGAAAGCCTGTGCCAGCAAAGAAAACATCTCCTTGATATGTTTTTCAAAGCTCCTGTGAGCCTGGAGGCCTGGGCTTCCTGATTTTAAAAATCCTAGCCCAAGGCCTAACCCCAACCCTAAGATGAGAATCCCTAACCCTAACCCTAACCCTAACTCTAACCCTAACCCAAACCCTAACCCTAACCCCTAACCCTAACCCTAACCATAACGCTAACCCTAACCCTAACCCTAACCCTAACCCCTAACCCTAACCCCAACCCTAACCCTAACCCCTAACCCTAACCCTAACACTAACCCCTAACCCTAACCCTTACCCCTAACACTAACCCCAGCCCTGACCCCTAACCCTAACCCTAAACCTTTAGCAGCTGCAGTAAGCCTGGAACTCAGGGCTTCCTGGTGAAAAAATCCTAGCGCTAGGCTGAACCCTAACCCTACCCCTAGGCAGATAAGTCAGCCTAGGTATAGGGATGGTGCCAAGGAAAAAGCTGTGAAAGCAGCCATGTTGTGGCACTTTTGCACTCCCTTTTGGATGCCTTTCACAGCTCCAGTGTGCCTGGAGGTCTGGGCTTCCTGATTTTAAAAATCCTAGCACTAGGCCTACCTAACCCCAACCCGACGACGAGAAAGGCAAATCAGCCAGGAATTAGGGATGTCCCCAAGGAAATAGCTGTGGAGGCAGGCATGTTGTGGTACTTTTGTGCTCTTCTTGGGTAGTCCTTGCAGCTGCTGTGTTCTTGTAACTCGGGGCTTTCAGGTTAAAGGACGCTAACCCAAGGCGTAATTCAAACCTCAACGCTAGGAAGGAAAATCAGTCTATGGCTCGGGTTGGTCTCATGGAAGTAGCAGCAGAGGCAGCCAAGTTGTGTCACTTTTGCGCTCCCCTTGTAATGCCTTGAACAGCTGCAGTGTGCCTGGAGCACAGGGCTTCCTGGTTTTAAAAGTCCTAGGCGTAAGCCTAACAGAAATCCTAGGAAGGTAAATAAGCTGGGTATTAGGGTTCTGCCTAACGAAAAGGCTGTGAAAGCAGCCATGTCGTAGCACTTCTGCGCTCCCTTTCGGATGCCTTTGGCATCTGCAGTAAGCCTGGAACTTAGGGCTTCCTGGTTTAAAAAATCCTAGCCCTAGGCTGAATCCTAACCCTACCCCTAGGCAGATAAATCAGCCTAGGTATAGGGATGGTGCCAAGGAAAAAGCTGTGAAAGCAGCCATGTTGTGGCACTTTTGCACTCCCTTTTGGATGCCTTTCACAGCTCCAGTGTGCCTGGAGGTCTGGGCTTCCTGATTTTAAAAATCCTAGCACAAGGCCTACCTAACCCCATTCCTAAGACGAGAAAGGCAAATCAGCCAGGAAGTAGGGATGTCCCCAAGGAAATAGCTGGGGAGGCAGGCATGTTGTGGTACTTTTGTGCTCTTCTTGGCTAGTCCTTCACAGCTGCTGTGTTCTTGGAACTCAGGGCTTTCAGGTTAAAAGAACGTTATCCCTAGGCCTAACTCGAACCTCAACGCTAGGAAGGAACATCAGCTTATGGTTCGGGATGGTCTCATGGATATAACAGTGGAGGCAGCCATGTTGTGTCACTTTTTCTCTTCCCTTTCGATGCCTTGAACAGCTGCAGTGAGCGTGGGGGTCTGGGCTTCCTGATTTTAAAAATCCTAGCACAAGGCCTACCTAACCCCAACCCGACGACGAGAAAGGCAAATCAGCCAGGAAGTAGGGATGTCCCCAATGAAATAGCTGGGGAGGCAGGCATGTTGTGGTACTTTTCTGCTCTTCTTGGGTAGTCCTTTGCAGCTTCTGTGTTCTTGGAACTCAGGGCTTTCTGGTTAAAAGAACACTAACCCTAGGCCTAACTCAAACCTCAACGCTAGGAAGGAAATTCAGCCTATGGTGGGGATGGTCTCATGGATATAACAGTGGAGGCAGCCAAGTTGTGTCACTTTTGCGCTCCCCTTGGGATGCTGTGAACAGCTGAAGTGTGCCTGGAGCACAGGGCTTCCTGGTTTTAAAAGTCCTAGGCCTAAGCCTAACAGTAACCCTAGAAAGGTAAATCAGCCGGGTGTTACGGTTCTTCCTAAGGAAAAAGCTGTGAAAGCAGCCATGTTGTGGCACTTTTGCACTCCCTTTGGGATGCCTTTCACAGCTCCAGTGTGCCTGGAGGTCTGGGCTTTCTGATTTTAAAAATCCTAGCACAAGGCCTTCCTAACCCCAACCCGACGATGTGAAAGGCAAATCAGCCAGGAATTAGGGATGTCCCAAAGGAAATAGCTGGGGAGGCAGGCATGTTGTGGTACTTTTGTGCTCTTCTTGGGTAGTCCTTTGCAGCTTCTGTGCTCTTGGAACTCAGGGCTTTCAGGTTAAAAGAAAGTTATCCCTAGGCCTAACTCGAACCTCAACGCTAGGACGGATCATCAGCCTATGATTCGGGATGGTCTCATGGATATAACAGTGGAGGCAGCCAAGTTGTGTCACTTTTGCGCTGCCCTTGGGATGCCTTGAACAGCTGCAGTGTGCCTGGAGCACAGGGCTTTCTGGTAATAAAAGTCCTAGGCCTAAGCCTAACAGTTCACCATAGGAAGGTAAATCAGCCGGGTGTTACGTTTCTTCCTAAGGAAAAAGCTGTGAAAGCTGCCATGTTGTGGCTCTTCTGCACTCCCTTTGGGATGCCTTTGGCAGCTGCAGTAAGCCTGGAACTCAGGGCTTCCTGGTTAAAAAAATCCTACCCCAAGGCTGAACCCTAAACCTAACCCTAGGCAGATAAATCAGCCTAGGTATATGGATGGTGCCAAGGAAAAAGCTGTGAAAGCAGCCATGTTGTGCCACTTTTCCACTCCCTTTTGGATGCCTTTCACAGCTCCAGTGTGCCTGGAGGTCTGGGCTTCCTGATTTTAAAAATCCTAGCACTAGGCCTACCCAACCCCAACCCCACGACGAGGAAGGCAAATCAGCCAGGAATTAGGGATGTCCCCAAGGAAATAGCTGGGGAGGCAGGCATGTTGTGGTACTTTTGTGCTCTTCCTGGGTAGTCCTTCGCAGCTGCTGTGTTCTTGGAACTCAGGGCTTTCTGGTTCAAAGAACACTAATCCTAGGCCTAACTCAAACCTCAACGCTAGGAAGGAAAATCAGCCTGTGTTTTGGGATGTACTCATGAGAAGAGCAGCAGAGGCAGCCCAAGTACTGTTTTCTATTAGTTGGCAAGTTGCGCACACAATCCCAGTGTTGTACAGGTTCCCTCTTCACCTTTCCGAAAGTGCCGCTCGCTCGGGCTCCCGGAGCCGAAGACGCGTCTTCTTCGCGCAAAGACGATTGTGCGGCTCACAGTGCTCCCCTTAGCGCGGCTTCTCCGAAAGACGCCCGGGAGTAGCACTTAGCTCCGGACAGCATGGTACCTTCGTCTTTAGCGTCTTTTGTGGTCTACATGGAAGCAGAAAGTTTTTCCACTATGTCTGGCAGGGAGAAACTGTGCCAGCACAGGAAACATGTCGCATCGTGTTCTAGAGGATGCTCGGAGTTCTGCCAGGTGATTGGCAGGTAGAAAAGAAAAGTTGTCCAAAACAGCTTCCACTCGAATGTTCATGTGATTGGAAAAGTCAGGAGAGTGCAACGGTACTGTTTTCTATCAGTTGGCAAGCTGCGCACACAATCCCAGTGTTGTACAGCTTCCTTCTTCACTTTTCCGAAGGTGCCGCTATCTCGGGCTCCCGGAGCCGAAGAAGCGCCTTCTTTGCGCAAAGACGAATGTGCCGCTCACAGTGCTCTCCTTAGCGCGGCTTCTGCCGAAAGATGCCTGGGAGCAGCGCTCAACTTCGGAGAGCACCGTACCTTCGTCTTTAGCGTCTCTTCTCGTCTACATCTTAGCAAAAAGCTTTTCCACTACACCTGACAGGGAGAAACTGTGCCAGCACAGAAAACATCTCCCATGGTGTTCTAGAGTTGCACGGAGGTGTGCAGAGTGTTTTGGAAGAAGGGAAACAAACTTGTCCAAAACAGCTTCCAATCAAATGTTCATGTGATTGGAAAAGTCAGGAGAGTGCAAAGGTACTGTTTTCTATTAGTTGGCAAGCTGCGCACACAATCCCAGTGTTGTACAGCTTCCCTCTTCACCTTCCCGAAGGTGCCGCACTCTCGGGCTTCCGGAGCCGAAGAAGCGCCTTCTTCGCGCAAAGACGATTGTGTCGCTCACAGTGCTCCCCTTAGCGCGGCTTCTCCGAAAGACGCCCGGGAGTAGCACTTAGATCCGGACAGCATGGTCCCTTCGTCTTTAGCGTCTTTTGTGGTCTACATGGAAGCAGAAAGCTTTTCCAGTATGTCTGGCAGGGTGAAACTGTGCCAGCACAGAAAACATGTCGCATCGTGTTCTAGAGGATGCACGGAGGTGTGCCAGGTGTTTGGCAGGGAGAAAAGAAAAGTTGTCCAAAACAGCTTCCACTCGAATGTTCATGTGATTGGAAAAGTCAGGAGAGTGCAAAGGTACTGTTTTCTATCAGTTGGCAAGCAGCGCACACAATCCCAGTGTTGTACAGCTTCCTTCTTCACCTTTCCGAAGATGGCGCTTTTGCCAGCTCTGGGAGACGAAGAAGCGCCTTCTTCGCGCAAAGACGGTTGTGTCGCTCACAGCCCTCTCCTTAGCGCGGCTTCTGCCGAAAGACGCCCGGGAGTGGCGCTCAGCTCTGGAGAGCACCGTACCTTCCTCTTTAGCTTCTCTTCTCGTCTACGTCTTAGCAAAAAGCTTTTCCACTATGTCTGGGAGGGAAAACCTGTGCCAGAACAGAAAACATCTCCCATCGTGTTCTAGACGTTGCACGGAGGTGTGCCAAGTGTTTTGGAAGAAAGGAATGAAACTTGTCCAAAACAGCTTCCAATCAAATGTTCATGTGATTGGAAATGTCAGGAGAGTTGTAAGGTACTGTTTTCTATTAGTTGGCAAGCTGCGCACACAATCCCAGTGTTGTACAGCTTCCTTCTTCACCTTCCCGAAGATGCCGCTTTCGCCAGCTCCGGGAGATGAAGAAGCGCCTTCTTCGCGCAAAGACGATTGTGTCGCTCACAGTGCTCTCCTTAGTGCGGCTTCTCCGAAAGACGCCCGGGAGCAGCACTTAGCTCCGGACAGCATGGTCCCTTCGTCTTTAGCGTCTTTTGTGGTCTACATGGAAGCAGGAAGCTTTTCCAGTATGTCTGACAGGGAGAAACTGTGCCAGCACAGAAAACATGTCGCATCGTGTTCTAGAGGATGCACGGAGGTGTGCCAGGTGTTTGGCAGGGAGAAAAGAAAAGTTGTCCAAAACAGCTTCCAATCGAATGTTCATGTGATTGCAAAAGTCAGGAGAGTGCAAAGGTACTGTTTTCTATCAGTTGGCAAGCTGCGCACACAATCCCAGTGTTGTACAGCTTCCTTCTTCACCTTCCCGAAGATGCCGCTTTCGCCAGCTCCGGGAGACGAAGAAGCGCCTTCTTCGCACAAAGACGGTTGTGTCGCTCACAGCCCTCTCCTTAGTGCGGCTTCTGCCGAAAGACGCCCGGGAGCAGCACTTAGCTCGGGACAGCATGGCACCTTCGTCTTTACCGTCTTTTGTGGTCTACATGGAAGCAGAAAGCTTTTCCATTATGTCTGGCAGGGAAAGCCTGTGCCAGCAAAGAAAACATCTCCTTGATATGTTTTTCAAAGCTCCTGTGAGCCTGGAGGCCTGGGCTTCCTGATTTTAAAAATCCTAGCCCAAGGCCTAACCCCAACCCTAAGATGAGAATCCCTAACCCTAACCCTAACCCTAACTCTAACCCTAACCCAAACCCTAACCCTAACCCCTAACCCTAACCCTAACCATAACGCTAACCCTAACCCTAACCCTAACCCTAACCCCTAACCCTAACCCCAACCCTAACCCTAACCCCTAACCCTAACCCTAACACTAACCCCTAACCCTAACCCTTACCCCTAACACTAACCCCAGCCCTGACCCCTAACCCTAACCCTAAACCTTTAGCAGCTGCAGTAAGCCTGGAACTCAGGGCTTCCTGGTGAAAAAATCCTAGCGCTAGGCTGAACCCTAACCCTACCCCTAGGCAGATAAGTCAGCCTAGGTATAGGGATGGTGCCAAGGAAAAAGCTGTGAAAGCAGCCATGTTGTGGCACTTTTGCACTCCCTTTTGGATGCCTTTCACAGCTCCAGTGTGCCTGGAGGTCTGGGCTTCCTGATTTTAAAAATCCTAGCACTAGGCCTACCTAACCCCAACCCGACGACGAGAAAGGCAAATCAGCCAGGAATTAGGGATGTCCCCAAGGAAATAGCTGTGGAGGCAGGCATGTTGTGGTACTTTTGTGCTCTTCTTGGGTAGTCCTTGCAGCTGCTGTGTTCTTGTAACTCGGGGCTTTCAGGTTAAAGGACGCTAACCCAAGGCGTAATTCAAACCTCAACGCTAGGAAGGAAAATCAGTCTATGGCTCGGGTTGGTCTCATGGAAGTAGCAGCAGAGGCAGCCAAGTTGTGTCACTTTTGCGCTCCCCTTGTAATGCCTTGAACAGCTGCAGTGTGCCTGGAGCACAGGGCTTCCTGGTTTTAAAAGTCCTAGGCGTAAGCCTAACAGAAATCCTAGGAAGGTAAATAAGCTGGGTATTAGGGTTCTGCCTAACGAAAAGGCTGTGAAAGCAGCCATGTCGTAGCACTTCTGCGCTCCCTTTCGGATGCCTTTGGCATCTGCAGTAAGCCTGGAACTTAGGGCTTCCTGGTTTAAAAAATCCTAGCCCTAGGCTGAATCCTAACCCTACCCCTAGGCAGATAAATCAGCCTAGGTATAGGGATGGTGCCAAGGAAAAAGCTGTGAAAGCAGCCATGTTGTGGCACTTTTGCACTCCCTTTTGGATGCCTTTCACAGCTCCAGTGTGCCTGGAGGTCTGGGCTTCCTGATTTTAAAAATCCTAGCACTAGGCCTACCTAACCCCAACCCGACGACGAGAAAGGCAAATCAGCCAGGAAGTAGGGATGTCCCCAAGGAAATAGCTGGGGAGGCAGGCATGTTGTGGTACTTTTGTGCTCTTCTTGGGTAGTCCTTGCAGCTGCTGTGTTCTTGGAACTCAGGGCTTTCTGGTTAAAAGAACACTAACCCTAGGCGTAACTCAAACCTCAATGCTAGAAAGGAAAATCAGCCTGTGGTTTGGGATGGACTCATGAGAAGAGCAGCAGAGGCAGCCAAGTTGTGTCACATTTGCGGCCCTCTTCGGATGTCTTCAACAGCTGCATTGTGCCTGCAGCTAAGGGCTTCCTAGTTTTAAAATTCCTAGGCCTAGTTTTAAGCCTAACAGTAACCCTGGGAAGGTAAATCACCCTGGTATTAGGCTTCTTGCCAAGGAAAATGCCATGAAAGCAGCCATGTTGTGGCACTTTTGCACTCCCTTTTGGATGCCTTTCACAGCTCCAGTGTGCCTGGAGGTCTGGGCTTCCTGATTTTAAAAATCCTAGCACTAAGCCTACCTAAAACCGAACCCGACGACGAGAAAGGCAAATCAGCCAGGAATTAGGGATGTCCCCAAGGAAATAGCTGGGGAGGCAGGCATGTTGTGGTACTTTTGTGCTCTTCTTGGGTAGTCCTTGCAGCTGCTGTGTTCTTGGAACTCAGGGCTTTCTGGTTAAAAGAATACTAACCCTAGGCCTAACTCAAACCTCAACGCTAGGAAGGAAAACCAGCCTATGGTTCGGGATGGTCTCATGGAAATAGCAGTGGAGGCAGCCAAGTTGTGTCACTTTTGCGCTCCCTTTGGGATGCCTTGAACAGCTGCAGTGTGCCTGGAGCACAGGGCTTCCTGGTTTTAAAAGTCCTAGGCCTAAGCCTAACAGTAACCCTAGAAAGGTAAATCAGCCGGGTGTTACGGTTCTTCCTAAGGAAAAAGCTGTGAAAGCAGCCATGTTGTGGCACTTCTGCACTCCCTTTGGGACGCTTTTGGCATCTGCAGTAAACCTGGAACTCAGGGCTTCCTGGTTAAAAAAATCCTAGCCCTAGGCTGAACCCTAACCATAACCCTAGGCAGATAAATCAGCCTAGGTATAGGGATGGTGCCAAGGGGAAAGCTGTGAAAGCAGCCATGTTGTGGTACTTTTGCACTCTCTTTTGGATGCCTTTCACAGCTCCAGTGTGCCTGGAGGTCTGGGCTTCCTGATTTTAAAAATCCTAGCACTAGGCCTACCTAACCCCAACCTGACCACGAGAAAGGCAAATCAGCCAGGAATTAGGGATGTCCCCAAGGAAATAGCTGGGGAGGCAGGCATGTTGTGGTACTTTTGTGCTCTTCTTGGGTAGTCCTTCGCAGCTGCTGTGTTCTTGGAACTCAGGGCTTTCTGGTTAAAAGAACACTAACCCTAGGCGTAACTCAAACCTCAACGCTAGGAAGGAAAATCAGTCTGTGGTTTGGGATGGACTCATGAGAAGAGGAGCAGAGGCAGCCCAGGTACTGCTTTCTATCAATTGGAAGCGGCGCACACAATCCCAGTGCTGTTCAGCTTCCTTCTTCACCTTTCCGAAGGTGCCGCTATCTCGGGCTCCCGGAGCCGAAGAAGCGCCTTCTTTGCGCAAAGACGAATGTGCCGCTCACAGTGCTCTCCTTAGCGCGGCTTCTGCCGAAAGATGCCTGGGAGCAGCGCTCAACTTCGGAGAGCACCGTACCTTCGTCTTTAGCGTCTCTTCTCGTCTACATCTTAGCAAAAAGCTTTTCCACTACACCTGACAGGGAGAAACTGTGCCAGCACAGAAAACATCTCCCATGGTGTTCTAGACGTTGCACGGAGGTGTGCAGAGTGTTTTGGAAGAAGGGAAACAAACTTGTCCAAAACAGCTTCCAATCAAATGTTCATGTGATTGGAAAAGTCAGGAGAGTGCAAAGGTACTGTTTTCTATTAGTTGGCAAGCTGCGCACACAATCCCAGTGTTGTACAGCTTCCCTCTTCACCTTCCCGAAGGTGCCGCACTCTCGGGCTTCCAGAGCCGAAGAAGCGCCTTCTTCGCGCAAAGACGATTGTGTCGCTCACAGTGCTCCCCTTAGCGCGGCTTCTCCGAAAGACGCCCAGGAGTAGCACTTAGCTCCGGACAGCATGGTCCCTTCGTCTTTAGCGTCTTTTGTGGTCTACATGGAAGCAGAAAGCTTTTCCAGTATGTCTGGCAGGGTGAAACTGTGCCAGCACAGAAAACATGTCGCATCGTGTTCTAGAGGATGCACGGAGGTGTGCCAGGTGTTTGGCAGGGAGAAAAGAAAAGTTGTCCAAAACAGCTTCCACTCGAATGTTCATGTGATTGGAAAAGTCAGGAGAGTGCAAAGGTACTGTTTTCTATCAGTTGGCAAGCAGCGCACACAATCCCAGTGTTGTACAGCTTCCTTCTTCACCTTTCCGAAGATGGCGCTTTTGCCAGCTCTGGGAGACGAAGAAGCGCCTTCTTCGCGCAAAGACGGTTGTGTCGCTCACAGCCCTCTCCTTAGCGCGGCTTCTGCCCAAAGACGCCCGGGAGTGGCGCTCAGATCTGGAGAGCACCGTACCTTCGTCTTTACCGTCTTTTGTGGTCTACATGGAAGCAGAAAGCTTTTCCACTATGTCTGGCAGGGAAAGCCTGTGCCAGCAAAGAAAACATCTCCTTGAGATGTTTTTCAAAGCTCCAGTGAGCCTGGAGGCCTGGGCTTCCTGATTTTAAAAATCCTAGCCCAAGGCCTAACCCCAACCCTAAGATGAGAATCCCTAACCCTAACCCTAACCCTAACTCTAACCCTAACCCAAACCCTAACCCTAACCCCTAACCCTAACCGTAACCATAACGCTAACCCTAACCCTAACCCTAACCCCTAACCCTAACCCCAACCCTAACCCTAACCCCTAACCCAAACCCTAACCCTAACCCCTAACCCTAACCCTTACCCCTAACACTAACCCCAGCCCTGACCCCTAACCCTAACCCTAACCCTAACCCTTTGGCAGCTGCAGTAAGCCTGGAACTCAGGGCTTCCTGGTTAAAAAAATCCTAACCCTAGGCTGAACCCTAACCCTAACCCTAGGCAGATAAATCAGCCTAGGTATAGGGATGGTGCCAAGGAAAAAGCTGTGAAAGCAGCCATGTTGTGGCACTTTTGCACTCCCTTTTGGATGCCTTTCACAGCTCCAGTGTGCCTGGAGGTCTGGGCTTCCTGATTTTAAAAATCCTAGCACTAGGCCTACCTAACCCCAACCTGACGACGAGAAAGGCAAATCAGCCAGGAATTAGGGATGTCCCCAAGGAAATAGCTGGGGAGGCAGGCATGTTGTGGTACTTTTGTGCTCCTCTTGGGTAGTCCTTCGCAGCTGCTGTGTTCTTGGAACTCAGGGCTTTCTGGTTAAAAGAACACTAACCCTAGGCGTAACTCAAACCTCAACGCTAGAAAGGAAAATCAGCCTGTGGTTTGGGATGGACTCATGAGAAGAGGAGCAGAGGCAGCCCAGGTACTGCTTTCTATCAATTGGAAGCTGCGCACACAATCCCAGTGCTGTTCAGCTTCCTTCTTCACCTTTCCGAAGGTGCCGCTATCTCGGGCTCCCGGAGCCGAAGAAGCGCCTTCTTTGCGCAAAGACGAATGTGCCGCTCACAGTGCTCTCCTTAGCGCGGCTTCTGCCGAAAGATGCCTGGGAGCAGCGCTCAACTTCGGAGAGCACCGTACCTTCGTCTTTAGCGTCTCTTCTCGTCTACATCTTAGCAAAAAGCTTTTCCACTACACCTGACAGGGAGAAACTGTGCCAGCACAGAAAACATCTCCCATGGTGTTCTAGACGTTGCACGGAGGTGTGCAGAGTGTTTTGGAAGAAGGGAAACAAACTTGTCCAAAACAGCTTCCAATCAAATGTTCATGTGATTGGAAAAGTCAGGAGAGTGCAAAGGTACTGTTTTCTATTAGTTGGCAAGCTGCGCACACAATCCCAGTGTTGTACAGGTTCCCTCTTCACCTTTCCGAAGGTGCCGCACTCTCGGGCTTCCGGAGCCGAAGAAGCGCCTTCTTCGCGCAAAGACGATTGTGTCGCTCACAGTGCTCCCCTTAGCGCGGCTTCTCCGAAAGACGCCCGGGAGTAGCACTTAGATCCGGACAGCATGGTCCCTTCGTCTTTAGCGTCTTTTGTGGTCTACATGGAAGCAGAAAGCTTTTCCAGTATGTCTGGCAGGGTGAAACTGTGCCAGCACAGAAAACATGTCGCATCGTGTTCTAGAGGATGCACGGAGGTGTGCCAGGTGTTTGGCAGGGAGAAAAGAAAAGTTGTCCAAAACAGCTTCCACTCGAATGTTCATGTGATTGGAAAAGTCAGGAGAGTGCAAAGGTACTGTTTTCTATCAGTTGGCAAGCAGCGCACACAATCCCAGTGTTGTACAGCTTCCTTCTTCACCTTTCCGAAGATGCCGCTTTTGCCAGCTCCGGGACACGAAGAAGCGCCTTCTTCGCGCAAAGACGGTTGTGTCGCTCACAGCCCTCTCCTTAGCGCGGCTTCTGCCGAAAGACGCCCGGGAGTGGCGCTCAGCTCTGGAGAGCACCGTACCTTCCTCTTTAGCTTCTCTTCTCGTCTACGTCTTAGCAAAAAGCTTTTCCACTATGTCTGGGAGGGAAAAACTGTGCCAGCACAGAAAACATCTCCCATTGTGTTCTAGACGTTGCACGGAGGTGTGCCAAGTGTTTTGGAAGAAAGGAATGAAACTTGTCCAAAACAGCTTCCAATCAAATGTTCATGTGATTGGAAATGTCAGGAGAGTTGTAAGGTACTGTTTTCTATTAGTTGGCAAGCTGCGCACACAATCCCAGTGTTGTACAGCTTCCTTCTTCACCTTCCCGAAGATGCCGCTTTCGCCAGCTCCGGGAGATGAAGAAGCGCCTTCTTCGTGCAAAGATGGTTGTGTCGCTCACAGTGCTCTCCTTAGTGCGGCTTCTCCGAAAGACGCCCGGGAGCAGCACTTAGCTCCGGACAGCATGGTCCCTTCGTCTTTAGCGTCTTTTGTGGTCTACATGGAAGCAGGAAGCTTTTCCAGTATGTCTGGCAGGGAGAAACTGTGCCAGCACAGAAAACATGTCGCATCGTGTTCTAGAGGATGCACGGAGGTGTGCCAGGTGTTTGGCAGGGAGAAAAGAAAAGTTGTCAAAAACAGCTTCCAATCGAATGTTCATGTGATTGGAAAAGTCAGGAGAGTGCAAAGGTACTGTTTTCTATCAGTTGGCAAGCTGCGCACACAATCCCAGTGTTGTACAGCTTCCTTCTTCACCTTCCCGAAGATGCCGCTTTCGCCAGCTCCGGGAGACGAAGAAGCGCCTTCTTCGCGCAAAGACGGTTGTGTCGCTCACAGCCCTCTCCTTAGCGCGGCTTCTGCCGAAAGACGCCCGGGAGCAGCACTTAGCTCGGGACAGCATGGTACCTTCGTCTTTACCGTCTTTTGTGGTCTACATGGAAGCAGAAAGCTTTTCCACTATGTCTGGCAGGGAAAGCCTGTGCCAGCAAAGAAAACATCTCCTTGAGATGTTTTTCAAAGCTCCAGTGAGCCTGGAGGCCTGGGCTTCCTGATTTTAAAAATCCTAGCCCAAGGCCTAACCCCAACCCTAAGATGAGAATCCCTAACCCTAACCCTAACCCTAACTCTAACCCTAACCCAAACCCTAACCCTAACCCCTAACCCTAACCCTAACCATAACGCTAACCCTAACCCTAACCCTAACCCTAACCCCTAACCCTAACCCCAACCCTAACCCTAACCCCTAACCCAAACCCTAACCCTAACCCCTAACCCTAACCCTTACCCCTAACACTAACCCCAGCCCTGACCCCTAACCCTAACCCTAACCCTAACCCTTTGGCAGCTGCAGTAAGCCTGGAACTCAGGGCTTCCTGGTGAAAAAATCCTAGCGCTAGGCTGAACCCTAACCCTACCCCTAGGCAGATAAATCAGCCTAGGTATAGGGATGGTGCCAAGGAAAAAGCTGTGAAAGCAGCCATGTTGTGGCACTTTTGCACTCCCTTTTGGATGCCTTTCACAGCTCCAGTGTGCCTGGAGGTCTGGGCTTCCTGATTTTAAAAATCCTAGCACTAGGCCTACCTAACCCCAACCTGACCACGAGAAAGGCAAATCAGCCAGGAATTAGGGATGTCCCCAAGGAAATAGCTGTGGAGGCAGGCATGTTGTGGTACTTTTGTGCTTTTCTTGGGTAGTCCTTCGCAGCTGCTGTGTTCTTGGAACTCAGGGCTTTCTGGTTAAAAGAACACTAACCCTAGGCGTAACTCAAACCTCAACGCTAGGAAGGAAAATCAGCCTGTGGTTTGGGATGGACTCATGAGAAGAGGAGCAGAGGCAGCCCAGGTACTGCTTTCTATCAATTGGAAGCTGCGCACACAATCCCAGTGCTGTTCAGCTTCCTTCTTCACCTTTCCGAAGGTGCCGCTATCTCGGGCTCCCGGAGCCGAAGAAGCGCCTTCTTTGCGCAAAGACGAATGTGCCGCTCACAGTGCTCTCCTTAGCGCGGCTTCTGCCGAAAGATGCCTGGGAGCAGCGCTCAACTTCGGAGAGCACCGTACCTTCGTCTTTAGCGTCTCTTCTCGTCTACATCTTAGCAAAAAGCTTTTCCACTACACCTGACAGGGAGAAACTGTGCCAGCACAGAAAACATCTCCCATGGTGTTCTAGACGTTGCACGGAGGTGTGCAGAGTGTTTTGGAAGAAGGGAAACAAACTTGTCCAAAACAGCTTCCAATCAAATGTTCATGTGATTGGAAAAGTCAGGAGAGTGCAAAGGTACTGTTTTCTATTAGTTGGCAAGCTGCGCACACAATCCCAGTGTTGTACAGGTTCCCTCTTCACCTTTCCGAAGGTGCCGCACTCTCGGGCTTCCGGAGCCGAAGAAGCGCCTTCTTCGCGCAAAGACGATTGTGTCGCTCACAGTGCTCCCCTTAGCGCGGCTTCTCCGAAAGACGCCCGGGAGCAGCACTTAGCTCCGGACAGCATGGTCCCTTCGTCTTTAGCGTCTTTTGTGGTCTACATGGAAGCAGAAAGCTTTTCCAGTATGTCTGGCAGGGTGAAACTGTGCCAGCACAGAAAACATGTCGCATCGTGTTCTAGAGGATGCACGGAGGTGTGCCAGGTGTTTGGCAGGGAGAAAAGAAAAGTTGTCCAAAACAGCTTCCACTCGAATGTTCATGTGATTGGAAAAGTCAGGAGAGTGCAAAGGTACTGTTTTCTATCAGTTGGCAAGCAGCGCACACAATCCCAGTGTTGTACAGCTTCCTTCTTCACCTTTCCGAAGATGCCGCTTTTGCCAGCTCCGGGACACGAAGAAGCGCCTTCTTCGCGCAAAGACGGTTGTGTCGCTCACAGCCCTCTCCTTAGCGCGGCTTCTGCCGAAAGACGCCCGGGAGTGGCGCTCAGCTCTGGAGAGCACCGTACCTTCGTCTTTAGCTTCTCTTCTCGTCTACGTCTTAGCAAAAAGCTTTTCCACTATGTCTGGGAGGGAAAAACTGTGCCAGCACAGAAAACATCTCCCATTGTGTTCTAGACGTTGCACGGAGGTGTGCCAAGTGTTTTGGAAGAAAGGAATGAAACTTGTCCAAAACAGCTTCCAATCAAATGTTCATGTGATTGGAAATGTCAGGAGAGTTGTAAGGTACTGTTTTCTATTAGTTGGCAAGCTGCGCACACAATCCCAGTGTTGTACAGCTTCCTTCTTCACCTTCCCGAAGATGCCGCTTTCGCCAGCTCCGGGAGATGAAGAAGCGCCTTCTTCGCGCAAAGATGGTTGTGTCGCTCACAGTGCTCTCCTTAGTGCGGCTTCTCCGAAAGACGCCCGGGAGCAGCACTTAGCTCCGGACAGCATGGTCCCTTCGTCTTTAGCGTCTTTTGTGGTCTACATGGAAGCAGGAAGCTTTTCCAGTATGTCTGGCAGGGAGAAACTGTGCCAGCACAGAAAACATGTCGCATCGTGTTCTAGAGGATGCACGGAGGTGTGCCAGGTGTTTGGCAGGGAGAAAAGAAAAGTTGTCCAAAACAGCTTCCAATCGAATGTTCATGTGATTGGAAAAGTCAGGAGAGTGCAAAGGTACTGTTTTCTATCAGTTGGCAAGCTGCGCACACAATCCCAGTGTTGTACAGCTTCCTTCTTCACCTTCCCGAAGATGCCGCTTTCGCCAGCTCCGGGAGATGAAGAAGCGCCTTCTTCGCGCAAAGACGGTTGTGTCGCTCACAGCCCTCTCCTTAGCGCGGCTCCTGCCGAAAGACGCCTGGGAGCAGCACTTAGCTCGGGACAGCATGGTACCTTCGTCTTTACCGTCTTTTGTGGTCTACATGGAAGCAGAAAGCTTTTCCACTATGTCTGGCAGGGAAAGCCTGTGCCAGCAAAGAAAACATCTCCTTGAGATGTTTTTCAAAGCTCCAGTGAGCCTGGAGGCCTGGGCTTCCTGATTTTAAAAATCCTAGCCCAAGGCCTAACCCCAACCCTAAGATGAGAATCCCTAACCCTAACCCTAACCCTAACTCTAACCCTAACCCAAACCCTAACCCTAACCCCTAACCCTAACCCTAACCATAACGCTAACCCTAACTCTAACCCTAACCCTAACCCTAACCCCTAACCCTAACCCCAACCCTAACCCTAACCCCTAACCCAAACCCTAACCCTAACCCCTAACCCTAACACTTACCCCTAACACTAACCCCAGCCCTGACCCCTAACCCTAACCCTAACCCTAACCCTTTGGCAGCTGCAGTAAGCCTGGAACTCAGGGCTTCCTGGTGAAAAAATCCTAGCGCTAGGCTGAACCCTAACCCTACCCCTAGGCAGATAAATCAGCCTAGGTATAGGGATGGTGCCAAGGAAAAAGCTGTGAAAGCAGCCATGTTGTGGCACTTTTGCACTCTCTTTTGGATGCCTTTCACAGCTCCAGTGTGCCTGGAGGTCTGGGCTTCCTGATTTTAAAAATCCTAGCACAAGGCCTACCTAACCCCAACCTGACGACGAGAAAGGCAAATCAGCCAGGAATTAGGGATGTCCCCAAGGAAATAGCTGGGGAGGCAGGCATGTTGTGGTACTTTTGTGCTCTTCTTGGGTAGTCCTTGCAGCTGCTGTGTTCTTGTCACTCGGGGCTTTCAGGTTAAAGGACGCTAACCCTAGGCCTAACTCGAACCTCAACGCTAGGAAGGAAAATCAGCCTATGGCTCGGGTTGGTCTCATGGAAGTAGCAGCAGAGGCAGCCAAGTTGTGTCACTTTTGCGCTCCCCTTGGGATGCCTTGAACAGCTGCAGTGTGCCTGGAGCACAGGGCTTCCTGGTTTTAGAAGTCCTAGGCCTAAGCCTAACAGAAATCCTAGGAAGGTAAATAAGCTGGGTATTAGGGTTCTTCCTAACGAAAAGGCTGTGAAAGCAGCCATGTCGTGGCACTTCTGCGCTCCCATTGGGATGCCTTTGGCATCTGCAGTAAGCCTGGAACTTAGGGCTTCCTGGTTAAAAAAATCCTAGCCCTAGGCTGAACCCTAACCCTACCCCTAGGCAGATAAATCAGCCTAGGTATATGGATGGTGCCAAGGAAAAAGCTGTGAAAGCAGCCATGTTGTGGCACTTTTGCACTCCCTTTTGGATGCCTTTCACAGCTCCAGTGTGCCTGGAGGTCTGGGCTTCCTGATTTTAAAAATCCTAGCACTAGGCCTACCTAACCCCAACCCGACGACGAGAAAGGGAAATCAGCCAGGAAGTAGGGATGTCCCCAAGGAAATAGCTGTGGAGGCAGGCATGTTGTTGTACTTTTGTGCTCTTCTTGGGTAGTCCTTCGCAGTTGATGTGTTCTTGGAACTCAGGGCTTTCTGGTTAAAAGAACCCTAACCCTAGGCCTAACTCAAACCTCAACGCTAGGAAGGAAAATCAGCATATGGTTCGGGATGGACTCATGAGAAGAGCAGCAGAGGCAGCCAAGTTGTGTCACTTTTGCGGCCCTCTTGGGATGTCTTTAACAGCTGCAGTGTGCCTGCAGCTAAGGGCTTCCTAGTTTTAAAAATCCTAGCCCCAGGCCTAAGCCTAACACTAACCCTGAAAAGGTAAATCAGCCGGGTGTTAGGCTTCTTGCCAAGGAAAAAGCCGTGAAAGCAGCCATGTTGTGGCACTTTTGCACTCCCTTTTGGATGCCTTTCACAGCTCCAGTGTGCCTGGAGGTCTGGGCTTCCTGATTTTAAAACTCCTAGCACTAGGCCTACCTAACCCCAACCCGACGACGAGAAAGGCAAATCAGCCAGGAATTAGGGATGTCCCCAAGGAAATATCTGGGGAGGCAGGTGTGGAGAGCATTATTAATAATTAGTTAGCTGAGAAAGGCCATACTGATATAATGCCACTGGTTAAGCTGAAAGAGAAAAGTCAGCAGTCAGCATGCTGAAAGGAAGAGTCAGCAGCGACCTTGCTGCAACATGAGGATAGGGAGTTGAGATTAGTCCTGAATATATCCTAAGAATATGGAGAAATTATCAAAAGTAGAACCATAGGAATGTAGAAGTAGGTGTAGGTGCTGATATGTAAGCTGACCAATTCCGAGCTCAACTTTTGCAATATGTATAAAGCTCATTATTAACTGTATTTAACCCGCCGTACTGCTCAATAAAATCGAGCCTGTGATGATCAAACTGATGTCCTGGTTCCCTTCTGTCGACAAATGGTGGAGAATGCGGGCATAACCGAATCTCTGCCCTTTTTCTCGGATTAAAAGAAAAAGGGATTACGCCACGGTCGAGGAAGTTGGGTTTGGGTCCTTGCAGCTGGGATGGTGCCGGAATTTGAAGCACCAATAATGTTCACAACGGTGACTTAGGCCAATATGTGTCTGCCGGAGCCTGGAGAGCTGCAACAGCGTGCGCTGATTAATAGGTATGGATAGGCAAGCAGCATATGATTTATTTACCGCCTATTTAGAGTGGCGTGGGATAAAAGGGATAGATTTAAAAAAGGAGTTACCAGGGTTATTAGCTTATGGCCATGCTAAGGGTATCTTTTCTAATCCTCATACAGTTCATGAGTTATCAGAGTGGAGAAAGTTTGGGGAAATATTGTGGGATACAGTACTAGACGATGATAAGTCAGCAAAGAAATTCGGGAAGTTATGGCGGGTGGTGTATAACACGTTACTTCAGCAGGTCTCTGAGAGAAAGGCAGCAGAAAGGGCAACAGAAGCTCATAAGAGGAATATAGGGTATGGTCATGAAGATGATCCCCTGGCACCTTCTGTAACTAAGGTACTTATGCCTAAGAGTCCCCAGCAAAGTGGTGTGGAGGATTTCTCTATAGGCGCAGTGGAACCATCTGCACCTTTCCTGTCAGAGGGGGAGGGCGAGTCGGATGGTGGGGGTAAGAGCAAGCCAGCTTTGCCTCCGCCACCAGCTTCAGGCGGGTCGGATGGTGGGGGTGGGAGCAAACCAGCTTTGCCTCCGCCGCCAGCCTTGCCTCCGCCGCTTCCCCTCAGTGAGCCGGCTCCGGTTACAGCTTCGGCGGGGGAAGGGCCCATTTCCCCACCAGAGCCGGCTCCAGCGGGGGGGCGGATTGCCCCCCGCAGGCTGGCTCCGCTTGAGTCAGCTCCGATTTCACTGTCAGCTCCAACGGGGGAGGGGGGGCCCCCGCTTTCCCCGCACGAGCCAGCCCCTGCTTCACTGCCCCCCCCCGCGCGAAACCTCGGTGTCTGCACCGAAGCGCCAGCAGCATAGCACCCTTAAAGGGCCAGATCCCATCCCAGGGGCACACCGTGATCCATGGGGGAAGATGGCTAAACAGAGGAGGGAAGCTTGGGCTGCTTTGGCGAAAGAAGTAATGCAAATGGGGGATGGTGAGGCGGTGGAAATAGCTTCTAGTCTTGCATGTCCAGTTACATACACACCACAGTATGATGCACAGGGGAACCTTACACATAATATAGCAGAATATACTCCCTTAGATTGGAAGCTGTTAACTCAGCTACGTTCTACGGTTAGTCAGTTTGGAGTAAAAAGTGAACCTGTTAAGCAAATGTTAGATTATCTTTTTAATACTCAGGTTTTATGTCCTAATGATTTAAGAGGAATAGTTCGGTTGATATTTACTCAGCATCAGCAGTTATTGTTTAATGCACATGACCCATTACATGGAGTAACAGTAAAGGAGCTGATGGGCTTAGAGGCATTTTTACGTACAGAGGCACAGATGATATCAGGAGAAGATAAACTTAGAGAGTCTATGTGGTTAGTGCGTGCTGCAATAGACATGGTTAAAGAGCCAGGAGGGTTACCGGCTTATATGGGCATTAAACAAGGTAGAGAAGAATAATTTGGAAATTTTATCGATAGAACAGCTACTGCTATAGATCGGGCTGGTGTTGCAGGGCGCTATTGAAGCAGGTGTGCCTTGCAAAATAGCAATCCAGCAACCCAAAGAGTGTTGGCTACTTCAGGGGCAAATTGGACTATTGAGGAAGCATTAGAGCGAATGGCATTAATGCCAACAGCTTCACAGACATTTATAGCAGAAGCCTTAAAGGAATTAGGATTAGGGTTGCAAAAGCATAGTCTACTCAAAATCAGGTGTTAGCTGCTCTTGCTCCTCTCCAAAGCGGCTCACTGGCAGTCAGGTAAAGAGGCTCGAGACCATTCATCAAGTGTTACCGATGCGGCAATGAGGGACAGACACAAGTTACTGCCGTGACATCGGAGACACCAGCAGCTGCCGTGACATCGCTGCCACCTCCTGTCTGCAACCCGCAACAACCGGGAGCCTCGGCTTGGACTTATCAGCAGCAGTAGACGTCACACTAATGACGAACCGGCCTGAGAGGATACCCACTGGAGTAAAAGGCCCTCTTATATTAAATGGACAAACATGTGGAGCATTATTGCTGGGACGTTCCTCTATAACTATGTTGGGATTATTTGTTTTGCCTGGTGTTATCGATGCGGACTTTACAGGGGAAATACAAATTATGGCTTACACCCTTTATCCTCCGATTAAAATTACAAAAGGACAACGCATTGCACAATTGGTACCACTGTCACAAATGACATCAGGAATACAATCATTTACTGGTCAAGAACGGGATGAAAAAGGTTTTGGCTCTACTGGTGTTACACTTTTAACTGTGGATTTACAAAATAGACCAAAGCAAAATGTTGAAATTACCTATGGGCATCAAAGCATAACCCTTTATGGATTATTGGATACAGGAGCAGATACTAGCATCATTTCTCCAGAAGCCTGGTCACAACATTTGCCTCTATTTCCTTCATCAAACATGCTCACAGGAGTGGGAGGATTTACATTGGCAAGTAGATCGCCGTCTTTGTCTGTGTGCATTGAGAATCAACAAATATCTGCTGTGTTTTCAATTGTTCAACTGCCTCCTACAGTTTCCTGTTTAATTGGAAGGGACATTTTAACACAATTGGGAGTGGTGTTAACTAATCAGCACCCTTTGGGGTAATTGCCATTGCTTGGACTTTCCCCATTCCACTCACCTGGAAAACGGATACACCGGTGATGGTTAAGCAATGGCCATTAAAAGGGGAGAGTCTTATGCATGCCCATGAATTGGTACAGGAACAATATACAAAGGGACACCTGCGACTGTCCACAAGCCCTTGGAATACACCTATTTTTGTAATCAAAAAGAAATCAGGGAAATATTGTTTGATACATGATTTGAGGGCTGTAAATGACCAGATGGAACCAATGGGGGCCTTACAGCCTGGTCTTCCAAATCCAGCTATGATTCCAGAACACTGGCCACTTTTAATTATTGACCTAAAGGATTGTTTTTTCACTATTGGCCTGCATCCTGATGACATGAAGAGATTTGCTTTTACTTTACCAGCAATAAATCGTGGGGAACCAGATAAAAGATTTGAATGGACATCTCTTCCGCAGGGCATGCGCAACTCCCCCACTTTATGTCAGCTTTATGTTGATACTGCATTACAGCCACTACGTCGTAAATGGCCAGCAACTATAATATATCATTACATGGACGATATTTTGTTTGCTCAGCAACAGCCATTCTCCTCTTTACAGATTAACACCATTATAAATACTCTTGCTGCATATTCACTTGTTATTGCTGCAGAGAAAATTCAGACTACAAAGCCCTGGAAATATTTGGGATGGACTTTGACGGATCAAATAGTGATACCACAAAAATTGGAACTACAATTGGACATTAAAACTCTACATGATGCACAGAAGTTGCTGGGAGACTTACAGTGGCTGAAGCCTATTGTGGGAATACCAAATCACTTATTAGAAGCCCTACGGCCTTTGTTAAAAGGTGTGGACCCTACTACTCCTGTACACCTGACAAAGGAGCATCATCTTGCCTTGCAGCAAATTAGTAACTGTGTACAGCAAGGGTATGTGTCTCGTCGACAACTCAACCACCCCACTGACCTTACTATCTGGAATAGCCCTTGCCACTTGCTTGGTGCTCTCTCTCAGTTGCAAAAGAAAACGGGGGAGATACGGGTGTTGGAATGGTTGTCACCACCGCTACAGCATAAGAAAACAATATCTTCAAAAATTGAACAATTGGCTGCATTAATCAAAAAGGGGCGTCTCAGAATTCTTGAAGTGGATGGTAGAGAACCTGCTACTATTAGATTGCCTATGGAAAAAGAAACCTTGGACTGGTACTTGATAAATTCAAAGAATTTACAAGAAGCATTATTGATGTCACCTGCTAAAGTAGAGACTAGTAAATTAGTGCCTAGAGTTTTGCAATGGATGACAGAATGGAACTGGATTACTCGACCTTTGAGAGAAGAAAACCCCATAGAAGGAGCTATTACAGTTTTTACAGATGCAGGAAAGAACTCAAGGCGTGCTGCTGTTACCTGGCAAGAAAAAGGACAATGGAAGCATCAACTCCTCACAGCAGACCCTGCAGATAGCTTACAAACTTTGGAATTGTTAGCAGTAGTATGGGCGGTGTCCAACTTACAGGAGCCTTTAAATGTGGTCACAGACTCTATGTATGTTGCAGGAGTAGTCAAACGAATAGAGGAAGCAGCAATTAAGGAAGTGAATAATAAACGATTGTATGAGTTACTGATACAGTTAAGGAAGGCTTTACGAGAAAGAAATGCAGCATATTCTGTGATTCATATTAGGAGCCATAAGTGGTCTGAAGGTTTAGGAGAAGGGAATGAACGTGCAGATAAATTGGTTACCCTACCCATTGATAATTCTTGTCCTATTGACAAGCACACATTGGCCAGAGAAGCACATAGTAGATATCATCAAAATGCAAGAGGTTTAGCAAAACACTTTGAGCTGAGTTTGTCAGAAGCCAAGGCCATTGTCAGAGCATGTCCAACATGTAGTTATCATAATGGTGGGATAGGTCTAGGCATCGGGGTTAATCCTCGAGGTTTAGAAATAAATGAGATATGGCAAATGGATGTTACACACGTAGCTAGATTCGGTAAAGTCAAGCATGTGCACGTCACCATAGATACATACAGTCATTACATATGGGCTACGGCTCAGGCAGGACAGAAAGCTATACAGGTTATCAGACATCTGTTAAGTTGTTTCGCTGTTATGGGAGTTCCAAAGAGTATCAAAACGGATAATGGTCGAGGTTATGTAAGTGCTAGGGTCTGGAAATTTTTGAATCAGTGGTCTGTTAAGCACGTGACAGGTATTCCACACTCTTCTACTGGACAGGCAATAGTGGAAAGAGCAAACAGTACCCTTAAGCAGTATATTGAAAAACATCAAGATTTGGCAGATCCACAAGCATGTTTGGCTAAGGTTTTGTATGTGATTAATCATTTATGCATTTTTGGGGAAGATGATACCCCCCCTGCAATGAAACATCATCCGAGGTCAGGTCCGGAAAATACTAAGGAAACAGAGGTCTGGGTTAAGTATAAGAACCCAAGTACAGGATTATGGGAAAAACCTGCAAAAGTATTATATTGGGGTCGGGGGTATCTTTGTGTTTCCTCACCTACAGGGCCTTTGTGGGTGCCTGCTAAGTGGACTAAACCTGTTTTTGATGCAGCCTCTGGTGGATCGCCTTACGGAGGTGGACAGGGAGCGACTGGGGAAGAAACTGCTTCTAGTCCTACGACCACTACTGTTACAATTGAAGGGGTACTCAGAAGCGGTGGACAGAGCACTGACACATCACTATCGGACGGCCCAGGAGTTGATTCGTTTCATTGACTCATTATCAACTTTTCACTTAACAGATCCAGCGAAACTACATTGCCTTGACTGTCAAAATCCACACTGTGCTGCCTGGATAGCTCTACGTTGTGGGGGTTGTAAAAGTACATTTTGGATAGAACAATCATTATTACGGGATTTGTGGTGTCATACTTGTGAACACGAGCATACGTGGGGAAAAAGCTGGCAAGATGAATTGTGGAGACAAACGGGCAAAACTCATATATAGCTTTAAATCTTTATGAGTCTCCTGAACAGAAGGTTCTTGCTTATTATCGGTGGGAAATACAATGTATTGTAAATAGAATTAAGGTTCAATGTAAATCACGTATAGTTTCTATAAGGTGTAGGAAATTAGTGCCTTTAACACAGCGTTCAGTTGTAGGACCCTTCCAAGGGGATCCTGATAGAGCATTAGATTGCTGCACTGATAAGTTGCAAAAATTAAGTTTGCAAGTGGCAGGACCAATGAAATTAGGAGCAGCAAGATTGAAGACAGATAAGAAAAAGAAGGCAAAAAAGGGAACGGTCTCATTTGAATAGGGGTATCAGTGATTGCTAATTAATTTTCTATGATTAGAACACTTTTACAGTTGTGGGACCCTCAGGAGGATATAGTTGTTGAGGAGGATAACGAACAAGAACTACGATTATGAAATAAGATACACCTTGTGTTAAAGAAAGACCTTGAGCTGTTAGCCTCATATAGTAAAAAGGCTGAAGAGGCTTTGCAATCACCACCATTGAATTGGTTGCATTGGGTTGAAGAAACAGAATTTTATACTGGCCCTTACTTACATTCGCTTCCTTGTTATGTTTGCAAAAAGGATAAAGATAAATGCTATGCATGGGTAGCTTTGCATTGTGCAGATTGTAATCAGGTTTATTGGTATCCACAGAAGTCATTGGGATATTTATGGCGTACATCTTGTTTTGGAAAGTGGATTCGAAATCATATCTGGGTTAGAGCTCTTGAACAAAGTACTGGCCTGCCAGGACGGACAGGATTACAGCTCTTTGAGAGTGCAGAACAAGTGGTTATAGCATATCTTAGGTGGAAGTTACAGGAAAACCTTAGAATATTTGAAATTACTAAAGCCTCACGCATCATAGCAGCTCGCTGCAAAGCTGATTTGCCTTCAAACTTACCTCGTGCTATACCTGTGAGCAAGGATGCTGATTTAGAATTAGATCAGTATATTCAAGAATTGACTCAGCCTTACAATAGACAATCTAGCAAACCAGGGAAAAGACAGCGAAGAAAGGGAAAACAACGTAAGCAGAAGGAAGAAAAGGAGAAGCAAAGCAAGCAGAAAGAAAAATGAGGTTTGTTTTTGTTATACTGCTCAATGCTGTAGCAAGTGAAGCAGTAGGAGTAACACACTTTAGTCAACCAAGGGAAAATTTATGGGTAACACTTGCTAATCAAACTAACCAATCATCACTTTGTCTTAGTCTTGGAGGAGTCACTAACCCATTTCGAACATGCCTGGTGGGACTTCCGGTGTGGTCTCCTGGAGAATTTTGTAGTTTGATAAACAATCAAACCTTATGTATATCTAACATGTCAAACATCACATTGCCGGTGCAACAAGTGTATACTGCAGATCAGAGTGATGGCTATTGTCAATGCTTACTAATCCAATCACTTAACACCTCTTTGCATTCTCCTCCTGAAGAATTGGATCTTTTTGGAAGTACAAATGCCAGCATATCTAACACTACAGCTGGTGGATGGTTTAGCTTCAAACTTTCGGGTGCTCAGAATTTAAACCAACCTAAAGAAACATGAGCCACCCTAGATTCATCCCTGAATGTGAGTGAATTCTCTCCACAGCATTACAGTCAATGTAACGGCACAAATATCACAGCACCAATGAAATTACCCACAGGAATATTTTTGATTTGTAGAGACAGGGCATGGAATGGTATACCAGCTAAACCACAGGGTGGACCCTGTTTTTTGGGAAAATTGTCACTGTTTCACCCTAATGTGTCCTTGCTAATGCAGCTGAGTCAAAATTCAAACAGGAGAAAACGTAGCATACATGACTTAGACTGCAGCAAGATAGGAGATCCACGGTTTTGGAGCACATTCAAACAAGTGGTGGTTTCAACTATCTTGCCAGGAGGATCTGCCAATAAAGCCATGAATTTAGCAAAACAATTAGGATGCTGGGCAAGGGATGAGCTGAACAAGACATCACAAATTCTAGACATGTTAACTGCAGATGTGCAAAGTGTTAACCATGCTGTTTTGCAAAATAGAGTTGCTGTAGATTTTTTGCTCTCAGCACAAGGGCATGGATGTGAAGAGTTTGAGGGAATGTGTTGCATGAATCTGTCTGATCATTCGGTGTCCATTCACAATAAGATAAAAGAATTACAACAGGGACTTCACAAACTTAAGGAAGAAGATGGTTTAGGAATTGACGAATGGCTTAAAGGCTTGGGACTCGGACCGTGGCTGAGGAACCTTGTGATCTATGCTATAGGACTGCTGGGTGTAATTTTACTGTTTTTGCTTATTTTGCCTTGTATGTTTAACTGTATTCAAAACATGGTCAGCCATACAATAGCAAAAACATGGCAAACTAATCTCCTTGCACAAGAAGAAAACGGGGGAAATGTGGAGAGCATTATTAATAATTAGTCAGCTGAGAAAGGCCACACTGATATAATGCCACTGGTTAAACTGAAAGAGAAAAGTCAGCAGTCAGCAAGCTGAAAGGAAGAGTCAGCAGCAACCTTGCTGCAACATGAGGATAGGGAGTTGAGATTAGTCCTGAATATATCCTAAGAATATGTAGAAAGTATCAAAAATAGAACCATAGGAATGTAGAAGTAGGCGTAGGTGCTGATATGTAACTGAACATTCCCGAGCTCAACTTTTGCAATATGTATGAAGCTCATTATTAACTGTATTTAACACGCCGTATTGATCAATAAAATCGAGCCTGTGATGATCAAACTGATGTCCTGGTTCCCTTCCGCCGACAGGCAGGCATGTTGTGGTACTTTTGTGCTCTTCTTGGGTAGTCCTTTGCAGCTGCTGTGTTCTTGGAACTCAGGGCTTTCTGGTTCAAAGAACACTAACCCTAGGCGTAACTCAAACCTCAACTCCAGGAAGGAAAATCAGCCTATGGTTTGGGATGGACTCATGAGAAGAGTAGCACAGGCAGCCCAGGTACCGTTTTCTATCAGTTGGGAAGCTGCGCACACAATCCCAGTGTTGTACAGCTTCCTTCTTCACCTTTCTGAAGGTGCCGCTATCTCGGGCTCCCGGAGCCAAAGAAGCGCCTTCTTCGCGCAAAGACGAATGTGCCGCTCACAGTGCTCTCCTTAGCGCGGCTTCTGCCGAAAGACGCCCGGGAGCGGCGCTCAGCTTCGGAGAGCACCGTACCTTCGTCTTTAGCGTCTTTTGTGGTCTACATGGAAGCAGAAAGCTTTTCCACTATGTCTGGCAGGGAGAAACTGTGCCAGCACAGAAAACATGTCGCATCGTGTTCTAGAGGATGCACAGAGGTGTGCCGAGTGTTTTGGAAGAAAGAAATGAAACTTGTCCAAAACAGCTTCCCCCCGAATGTTCATGTGATTGGAAAAGTCAGGAGAGCGCAAAGGTACTGTTTTCTATCAGTTGGCAAGCTGCGCACACAATCCCAGTGTTGTACAGCTTCCTTCTTCACCTTTCCGAAGCTGCCGCTTTCGCCAGCTCCGGGAGATGAAGAAGCGCCTTCTTCGCGCAAAGACGATTGTGTCACTCACAGTGCTCTCCTTAGTGCGGCTTCTCCGAAAGACGCCCGGGAGAAGCACTTAGCTCCGGACAGCATGGTACCTTCGTCTTTAGCGTCTTTTGTGGTCTACATGGAAGCAGAAAGCTTTTCCACTATGTCTGGCAGGGAAAACCTGTGCCAGCACAGAAAACATCGCCTTGGGATGTTTTTCAAAGCTCCAGTGTGCCTGGAGGTCTGGGCTTCCGGATGTTAAAAATCCTAGCACAAGGCCTAACCCCAACCCTAAGACGAGAAATCCAAACCCTAACCCTAACCCTAACCCCTAACCCTAACCCTAACCCCTAACCCTAACCCCAACCCCTAACCCTAAACCCTAGTACTCCAACCCTAACCCTGTACTCCAACCCTAACCCTAGTACTCCAACCCTAACTCTAGTACTCCTGAAAAAATTAATACTCACAGGAAATTGAGTACTCTGGAAAATATTGGTACTCCTGAAAAAATAAGTACTCATGGAAAAATGTATACTCCTGAAAAACAAGTACTCTGGAAGAAATTAATACTCTGGCAAAATGGGTACTCTCAAAGAAATGAGTACTCTGGAAAAAGGAGTACTCCTGAAATAGTGGTACTCTGGGAAAAAGAGTACTTCTGGGAAAAAGGTACTCCTGAAATAAAGGTACTTAGGATTAGGGTTAGGGTTTGGTGCTTGGGTTAGGGTTAGGGTAGGGTTAGGGGTTAGGGTTAGGGAATGGGGATGTCATGTTGGGGTGCTGCTTAGGGTTAGGGTAGGGATTTGGGGATGGTGGTACCAGCAGCTGCGGGAGGACTAATTAGGGTTAGGTCAGGGAATTGGGGGTGGGGGTGGCAACAGCCGGGGGAGGGCTAATTACGGTTAGGGCAGGGAAGGGGGGATGGGGGTAGCAGCAGTGGGGGGTGGACTAATTAGGGTTAGGGTAGGGAAATTGGGACGGGGTTGAAAACCCCGTTAAAGACAACCCTAATGGTCAAAATTAATGGTTAAAAGTAACCCTAATCCAAGATGGCGGGCCCCATGCGGTCACGTGATTTATTTTCGACATGGCGGCAGTCACGTGACTGGGAGCAAAAAGGCCGCGCCCGGCGGTAACTTCCGGCAACAACATGGCCGCGCCAGGGGACGGCTTCCGGCAACAACAACATGGCGGCGCCCAGGCGAGCACGTGGTACGGGGACAAAATGGCGGCGCCCCGTACGAATGACGTCACTTCTGGGAAGATGGCGGCGCCCGGGGCCGGATTTTTTTTCGGGTTTTCGGGGGCTTTTAGGGGTTTCCGAGGGTCCCGGTTGTCCCGGAAGGGTATTCCGGTTCGCGTGCGGCCGGCGGCGTGGTGGGGCGCGGCTTGTGGGGCGCGGGGTGCGTGCCGGGGTTTCGATCGGGCAGTGGAAGGGTCGGCTATGCCCCGAGGGGGGGCGGGCCTTCCCGGGGGTGTGTCGCTCTCCTGACGTCAGGTGGTAAACGCGCTGTGTGTACCTGCAGTGCGGCGCAGTGGATGGCAGGGGGCGCAGTTTCAGCGCTGGGGTCGTGGACAGCAGGGCGTGGGTGCTTGCTGACGGGAGGTGGTGTGCAGGGGCGGGGTGCTTGTGCTTAGTGGCAGGTGTGTGTCATCAGGCTTGATTGGGGGCAGCTAGGGAGTACTGATTAGGGGTGGGTGGGGTCCCCTATATACACTATATATAAAAAGAAGAAAAAACTATATGTCCGGTGCAGCAGTAGAAACTTTCAGGCTCCTGGGGAGTAAATGCTTTGTTTTATAATTTTTTTTTTTTGTTTGCTTTACTCCCAGGGAGCCTGAAAGTTTCTACTGCTGCTTTTTTAAAACTAAAGCTAGAAAGGAAAACAAAGTTAGAAATAGAGAGAGAGAGAAGAGAAAGAGAAGAGACAGAAAAAAAAGATTAAGAGAAAAAAGAAAAAAGCCAGAGAGAAGACAGAAACAAAAGAGAGAAAAATAGAGAGAAAAGAGAAAAGCAGACAAAAGAGAGAAAAGAGAAAGAGACAGAAAAGAAAGGAGATGGAGAAAAAGGAGAGAATAAAGAAAATAGAGAAGAGAGAGGCACAAAAGAAGACAGAGAAAGAAGAAAAGACAAAGAAAAAAGAACACAGAGAAAAAAAGAAGACAGAGAGACAGAGGAGAAGAAAACACAGAGAGAAACCAAGACAGAGACAGTAAAGAAAAGGAGGATGGAAAAACTGAAGAACAGGAGTTAAAAGTGAAAAAAAGTGGTTAGGATTAGAGTTACAGGAAAAACTCAGGGTAGAGTGAAAAAGGAAAAGACTAAGAGCAAAAAAAGACAAACCAAGGAAAAGGAGAATGCAGACAGAAAAACAAGGAAGAAGAGCACAGGTGAAAGTTAAAAAGGAAAAGAAATAAGGTGCAAAGTAAAGAGAGAAAGAGAACAGAGTTACAGAAGCAAGACAGCATCAGAAAGAGTGAGACACAGAAACACAGGGTTGGAGACAGATAGAAGTTAAGTGAAAAATAGAAAAGGAAAGTAAGGAGCAAAAGGAAGAAACACAGAGGAAAAAAATGACAAAACCACACCAAAAAAAAAGACAGGAGCCGTGGGGGGAAGGGGGGGTTGAGGGAAGGGCAGGGGGTATCTTTATTAGGGGTATTTCAACTTTATTACAGGAAATCAGCAAAAGACAGACAGAGAAACAGTGCATACAAATGCAAGCACAGATACAATCCACAGACACAACGATAAAATCTAATTGCAGTACAAAGCAGTACAAAGCAGTACAAAGCAGTACAAAGCAGTACAAAGCAGTACAAAGCAGTACAAAGCAGTACAAAGCAGTACAAAGCAGTACAAAGCAGTACAAAGCAGTACAAAGCAGTACAAAGCAGTACAAAGCAGTACAAAGCAGTACAAAGCAGTACAAAGCAGTACAAAGCAGTACAAAGCAGTACAAAGCAGTACAAAGCAGTACAAAGCAGTACAAAGCAGTACAAAGCAGTACAAAGCAGTACAAAGCAGTACAAAGCAGTACAAAGCAGTACAAAGCAGTACAAAGCAGTACAAAGCAGTACAAAGCAGTACAAAGCAGTACAAAGCAGTACAAAGCAGTACAAAGCAGTACAAAGCAGTACAAAGCAGTACAAAGCAGTACAAAGCAGTACAAAGCAGTACAAAGCAGTACAAAGCAGTACAAAGCAGTACAAAGCAGTACAAAGCAGTACAAAGCAGTACAAAGCAGTACAAAGCAGTACAAAGCAGTACAAAGCAGTACAAAGCAGTACAAAGCAGTACAAAGCAGTACAAAGCAGTACAAAGCAGTACAAAGCAGTACAAAGCAGTACAAAGCAGTACAAAGCAGTACAAAGCAGTACAAAGCAGTACAAAGCAGTACAAAGCAGTACAAAGCAGTACAAAGCAGTACAAAGCAGTACAAAGCAGTACAAAGCAGTACAAAGCAGTACAAAGCAGTACAAAGCAGTACAAAGCAGTACAAAGCAGTACAAAGCAGTACAAAGCAGTACAAAGCAGTACAAAGCAGTACAAAGCAGTACAAAGCAGTACAAAGCAGTACAAAGCAGTACAAAGCAGTACAAAGCAGTACAAAGCAGTACAAAGCAGTACAAAGCAGTACAAAGCAGTACAAAGCAGTACAAAGCAGTACAAAGCAGTACAAAGCAGTACAAAGCAGTACAAAGCAGTACAAAGCAGTACAAAGCAGTACAAAGGTTAACACAAACTGATAGCCTTTTCCTATTTCCATGACATGTTAAACTATGGTTACAGGAAACCCAAAACAACAAAACCACACAGAAAACAACACTCACCCACCACAGACACTCGCTTCAAACAGCACACAAACCCACCAGCCCTCTCACCAAAACTACTAAATTAAACCCCAGCAATCATTGGTCCACGGGAACGTGGTTCCCGGGAGCCCCCAAAAAATCCTCCTGCCTGACAAAAACCCCGGTCCCTGGCCGTTCCGTGCCCAAACTTTGGCGATGAAAGTCGCCTTGCGGACCGACCGGGACCGAGGAAAAAAAAACCCAGCCGGGGGGAAAAAAAAAAAACCCCCCGGCTGGGGATTTTTTATTCTAATTTTTAAAATGAGTTGAAAAACCTGAAAAGCAAACAGCATACAAGGTTACAACCCTACAGACCTTCAACAGGCACACACACACACATACACACACTT